>NC_090266.1:570603829-571323329 GCF_040414725.1 Anabrus simplex
GTTCTGATTTAAGCTTCATAGTCATCGTCTACCATGTTGGATACTTTAAATTCCCCAAAAGGGGAAAACCTTAATTCCTTATAAGCAGCACCTGATCCTGTACGGCCTTATTAGATTCCGGAATGATCCGTTTATATCTTCTCACAGGGCTATGCATATCTTCAGATACCTCACCGTCTGTATAGTAACTGTCTCATTTTCATTGTGTTACGTCATCTCTTCGTACATCTAATGTCACAGAAGTTGTTCGTTCTGATGAAATACATTGATAATCCTGCTAATATCAGAAACAGTCAGGCATATAACAGCAACTACCCATTTATAAATTCTGTTATGTGTTTCATGCTCCATTTCCCTTATATACGACTGCATACAGCTACCAACAACTATGTTACTACTGTATGCATGAAAAGAAGCATTCATCTCTTCAAGAAAATTTCATAATTCTTGATGATTGTCAAGAAGTTACAAATGGGTTATTATTGGTTCACAGTATAATGAAAAGGTATGATATTTTGAAACCTTATTGTTGTATTATGTAGAATAAATCATTACAACACTGCAAACCCTAGTTACATGCATTGTAAGCTATCAATTGAAATCCTATTACCGTACGACATTTCTGTAATCATTCAGTAAATTGACAGTTGATATATTTTTTTAATGTCGTTGAATAATTTCATAATATTGTGGCATCTAGAAGAACCACAACGATTTATTTATTTACTTATTTATTTATTTATTTATTTATTTATTTATTTATTTATTTATTTATTTATTTATTTATTTATTAGATGTTGATAAGAATAGAAACATTGCACATTTTATTTCAAAACTTTGACATCACCGCTGAATTTTCCCTAAGCTGACCGAGTTTCGTAACTCAATCAATTCGTATCATATTTTAAAAATGGAATGCAGTGTAAGTTTAGCGGATACATGTAAAATTATTGGTCTCGTGACCTAAGGCTGAACAGTCGATCAAAACTCTTTGTTTTCATACTGTCTTTGTTACTGTGCTCATCATTTTATGCGCTGTTAAAGTTTGTCTATCTTTCCACTCCTGCTGGTTTATTGAATTTTCAGGTAAAACACGTGCTACTTCATCGATATCTTGCATTTAGTTACGAAGTGGAAATTTAAGATAGAGATTTAAACTTTAAACCTAGTTTGGTAATTGTTTTTCGTTTTAAGAATAGAACTTGAGGACACGAAACTTCTCTGAGAAATTTTCATTTTCGTTATTTCTCTAAGAATTTACGATTTATCAATTCTTTGTTTATGAATAGAAAGCCTTCATTGATTTTAAACATATTCGATGCTTATTAAAACCTATCGACTTCATGTCCGTATTGATATGACTATCCAAGAATCAAAGAATTATTTAGCCACAACAACAAATGACGACACGCCCTTGTCTCCCCTCTCCCCGCCGAACCATGCTAGCAAGCAGGCTACAACACATCGCTACAATGAAATGGCGTGTGCCTTTTAGTGCCGGGAGTGTCAGAGGACAAGTTTGGCTCGCCAGATGCAGGTCTTTTGATTTGACTCCCGTAGGTGACCTGCGCGTCGTGATGAGGATGAAATGATGATGAAGACGACACATACACCCAGTCCCCGTGCCAGCGAAATTAACCAATTAAAGTTAAAATTCCAGACCCTGCCGTGAATCGAACCCGGGTCCCCTGTTACCAAAGGCCAGCACGCTAACGATTTAGCCATGGAGCCGGACATCACTACAATACCAGATCGAGGGCAGAGGAGACTGGCACAGACCCACACTTGAAGTAGCGGGAAGTAAAGGCTGAAATCTAGATGGGGTAATTGAGGGCTTTTCAAAACACCATCCCCCTTTTTCCTAAGAGATAACATTATTTTCGAGAAAAAGAGTCTTTAATTAATTTTACCTCTTTTCTGCCGGTTGCAGGTCATGTTACAAGCTATCCAATTATGTGGATAATGGACAAGAAAAACTTCTAAGAACATCCCCACATTGAGCTGCAGGAGCATGAATGGGACTTGAATAGAAGATTTTAACGCCTCGACTGGAAGTGACATATGATTTATTAGTATTTTAGTTAAGAACAACTTTAATAACATACCAAGTATTTAGTTGGTGAAAAGTTAATCAGTGTTTTTTTCAAATACTCTTCCGAACAGTACCTAAAAATAGACTTAAAAGACGTTTTTATCTTATTATTGGAAGGAAAGAATTTCTTAACAATATTTTAGTAAAGGACAAGTTATTAATCACTTTTTAAGTATTTTTCTCCATCCCTCCAAACAACCCCTCCCCAACTCACTACCGTCATTCTCCCCCAATAGACAAAAAAAATTACATATCCCATGAGAAGTTATCAAGGCTAATACGAGAACGTACATTGTGCACCTTTTTACCTTATTTACACCTAAGCTAGCGTGAATGCAGCTCATGGTGACTGCGAAGCAGTCTAACCATGTGCTATGAATGATTTCATAAAATTGCCAAAGGCAAGTAAAGGTTTCGATTAGTTGGCTAAATATTTCCTTGATTCTTAGATATTCGTTGCTGACAAATTCCAGGCCTCTCACATCACTTTCCACCCTCTCAACTTCTCCTAATTTCATTGCAGGGGAATAGCTAACGCTGTGTCCTTTAGGCTGAATCTGAGACGTGGTGGGCATCCGTAATTTGAGTCCGTATTTACCTACTGTGTATTTGACAAATTATAATAACAGTCGCATACCCACCGGCCACAAACTGCAATCCAATTTGCAACTTACTTGACAAACGTCAAGATTGTGATCATCAAATATATCATTCCTGGGCTACATAAATTCCCATTCACGGACTTAAAATCATGAATGTGCTTCACACTGTTCATTTCTCTCGCAGAACAAAAATATCGTCGCTTCACCGGTAAAAGGTTGTATCCCACAATACTCTTCCTATCCATTCTCCTTAAGATTGGTCACCCCTCCCAGCCACATATGGATACGTAGTCCATCAGAACAATGTCCGTTGTGTTCGTTTTCCTATGTCGACGATTAAACGAAAATGAACCTTACACGCATTGTACACTAGGAGTGCGTAAATACGTAATGCAAACGTACATTCCTACAGTACGGTACTGTAAGGTTCATTTTCCTTTACACACGGGCATAGGAAAATGAACACAACAAAATCTGTTCTGATGGACTGCATATCCATACGTTGCTGGGAGGCGTGACCAGTCTTAAGGAGAATAATTGATAGGAAGAGCTTTGTGGAATACAACCTTTTACCGGTCGAGCGACGATATTATTCATTTTGGTTGGATTTTATGTAACAGTACTCTTGTGATACAAAGAGAAAAGATCGTACTCATTACTGTGTTTTGTGCAAGTCCACCCGCTTGTCTGACCCTTGCAGCCAAACTCGGCACAGCACTTTGATGTTCAGCTGCCCAGTAATTTACAAGCCCGCTGCTTGTGGTTGTACATTCCACTCAGCCTTAACTTGACACAATTCTAATAGGCAAACACACAGAACAATACTCTTCGAATGGAAGCCATTTAGATGAGGATAGAGAACCAATCATAATCATCTACTTCACTTACTGCTAACAGTTTACTAGATCCCTGAGAAATAATATTCGTAAGAAATGTAAGTGGGAAGAAAAATTTCGATAAGAAATTGTGAATATACTGCAATTACAATATACTCATAGTGCACCCTGAAATAGAATTCGCAATGGTATGATACAGGGCACAGGTTCCAGACATGGTAACATAAGCATTCAAGTATACGAACTCAAAAATTATTCAATATAACGAAACGTGCACATTACGAATGCATTTAGGAATGTGTTAATCACCCCAAGTGATGAACGCTCACTAGAATGTCAGGCTAAAATTAAAACAGCTTTTTGCCTGAATGCAATAGTTAATTTTATATTGATTTATATTTAATTGAGTGGTTTTGAGAGAAGAAAGCAGCGTATCGGGCATTTGAGCATAAAACCGTCTGATGTGCTTATGAGGAGGATGGTGGAATAACCGTTGTGACGGATGTTCCAGATTTCTCGTATTCGATGCTGACAGAAGTTGCTTCCTAAGCTGGTCCTAAACATCCTTAAGGCGCATTTAGACGTTGCCGATTTCCGTGCAACTTGCGGCTTGTAGCTTGATGCAAGGCGAGGTAAGTTGGAGCATACAGCGCCGCATGCGTTAGTCTTGTTCGTACGGTAGCTTATTGTTGATATGTACACCAAGTTTTTATTTCATCTGATGTTTGTGAAATAGGTTGTTGTAAATTTTCTGATATAATGTTTTCTCATTACTGGGTGATCATAGCAGTAAAATAATCGGCTTGTTATACAGCTCATCAGAATGTCAGTCTACAATTAAAACTGCTTATGTCCAGGGATTTATTCTCTATTGTGCGTTCAGTAATTTTTGGAAGTGTGTTGTGTTGTTTATGCATAAAGAGGTACTTATTGGAAGTACAAAAAGTCAAGTACCTGAGTTGGAGGAATTAATCAGACGTGGTAAAATTTTCCATCCTCGCCAAGAATTAAAGTTGCGACCCTCAGAACTGAAGGCCGCAACGCTGATGAATCGGAGACTAATAGCAAAACTATTGTAATAGTGATACTACTCCTACTGTTAATAATAATAATAATAAGAGTAATAATAATTGTTCCGAGATATATGTGGAACAGCAGAGGTAAAAGAAGGTGCGGGGGTGAACGGGTCTCAAACTACGAAATTAAAGTTAATTTAAAATTTAACAAGGTTATACTTTCTTTTCAAAATTCAGAAATAACAAGAATGGCAGGTACAGAGTAGCAAGGCAACAAATGTACAATTAAAGTATTTACAGGATTTGGGCTTCGAGCCCCGAACTCACAATTCTTGGGCAACTAGCCCAACTTTACCCCAAAACAAGATTTAACAGAGGGGCAGAAAACCCCATTCATGCCCAGGAGCACTTGCTCCCAATTACACAGAAAAGCCTCCTCGAGGCATACAACACTCAATTTTCAAGAAAGATCCACTCGCTCTCAACTTTAAGCCTATCAAAGGCCACACCAAACTCCACCTTCAAGTTGTCCTCTAAGGACATAAACACAGGGGTAAAATACCCAACCTACTGAGGCCTATTAAGTGAGAAAAGGTTAATTACATGGCCTCTAAAATACCAATTTGAGAGGGGGCGATCTGCACTCCTAATACATTTTGTTTAAAACCTAATCTGGCTCTAGGCCGCTAATGCAAGGGCTAATCCCATACTAAAGAGGTGACTTTAGAAAGAAACAATTTACATTACGTTAAGGAAGAATCGGTTGTGAAAAATAAGTTCACCTCAAAACAATATGAGTGGGAGCTCGAGGGGGTTAAGCACTCTCTATCCCAATATGTAGCTTTAAAAGAGAATAGATGCTAAGAGTCTTTACATTTTAGGGAAAAGTTACATGGTGGAAACGCTTCGGACCCGCCCCGAGAGTTAAACTGCTGAGCTAGCAAGAAAAGAAGTTATTAAACGGCCATTACCTTTTTGTTGAACTGCTGCCCGAAGAAAGAGGCGCTTCCCGCCCCCTGCTATGTACTTTACACACTGAAAGATGGTACTGAAGTGGCGCAGAGACCCTAAAATCAGCAGTTTATATACTCTCGCGGAAAGTTCGAGGCGTATCAGGAATAAGAACACCCTCCCACAAAAACTTTATTGGCTAGGGTTAAGCAGCATATTCAAGTTGGAGAAGATACCCCTGATTGGTTATAAATTAATTAAAGAAATTCGGGATTGGCTAAATTCAAAACAAGGGGAAGGAAAGGGTTATACAGCCAACTTAAACAATAACAGAAAGAAATTTAACAAGAAACAAACTTTTGAAATAAAAATTTCTCCAAAAAAACAGTTCTTTCACTTCGCACTAGGGTGCACTATTGTAGTTCTTCAGTAGTGTCCTCTAGAAGAGAAAGTTCACACTTCTTACTACAGGTAAAACAAAAATACATCGAAAACGACCCAGTTCAGAAACTCAAAAATTTCCAAGTAGTGACATCTTCTGAGAAGCTTAAAAATTAACACCTTAGATAAAGTTCAGACTTCCTCCAGTAGGGGAGTTTCAACAGGCGCAAGGTTTGAATTAGCGACGTGGAGGTGTACCGCCCGGTACAATAATAATAATAATAATAATAATAATAATAATAATAATAATAATAATAATAATAATAATAATAATTTCATGTGGCTATTGGTAACTTTTGCAGTCCTTGTAAGGTAGACCCTCCGGCGAGTGTGGCGATGGCTGCCGTGTAGGTAAAACTGCGTGTTATTGCAGTGGTTGTAGTGTAGGAAAGTGTTGTGTGCGGTGTATGAGTTGCAGGGGTGATGGGGTCATTGCAGAACAACAATCCCTGAGCAGGGGTTATTAACCATTTAAATTTAAATTCTCCTAACCGGCCGGGAATCATACCCGGAATGTCTGAGCCGAAGACGACAAATCTGACCATTCAACCAAGGAACAGGACATAATAATAATAATAATAATAATAATAATAATAATAATAATAATAATAATAATAATGCGTTAGAGTATCGTGAAAAAGGAGGTGTAATTCCGCCATTGTGCCCTAGCTGTGTGTAAATGTATTTTTAGGCACTCACTGTAGGAATACTCTCGTATAGCACCGTCATCAGAATTCGGTGGTGGTATAAAACTGAAACTACAAAAATGTACTAGAAGAAGTCTTATTACATCACAGATTACGCGGTAGCTTCAGCATGTAAAACATTTACAATATGAACTGAGAAGGAAGTACTAAGATGCGGAAATATAACAGGTACAGCTTTATGATAAAATCAGACCAGGGAGAGGCCGAACAATAGATTGGCTTTCGAGTTCAGTACGCTTTTTTTTTTTTTTTTGCTAGGGGCTTTACGTCGCACCGACACAGATAGGTCTTACGGCGACGATGGGATAGGAAAGGCCTAGGAGATGGAAGGAAGCGGCCGTGGCCTTAATTAAGGTACAGCCCCAGCATTTGCCTGGTGTGAAAATGGGAAACCACGGAAAACCATCTTCAGGGCTGCCGATAGTGGGATTCGAACCTACTATCTCCCGGATGCAAGCTCACAGCCGCGCGCCTCTACGCGCACGGCCAACTCGCCCGGTGAGTTCAGTACGAAGAGCTATACAGTGAAAGTTAAAGTTTAGTCTTGATGTGATATATATTTTCTCCCGGGATGCATTAAAGAAGGCAAAATATAATCTGAGGCTGATAAGTAGGAACTTCAGATGTATGATTTGAGGGGAAAAAATCATTCAATAAATTATGTGTAAGTTTCTATGTCATGGTGTCAAAATTTAATGCAACGCTCAACCCACTGTAAATTGTAGTATTAAGGGATCCGAATTATTTAGGGTATGTGTGAATTTTTATATGAACGTGCTGTATTTACATTGCTGAGATAATGGGTATTAATTGGACAGCTCAATTTTGAAATACTTATGGCCTGTGTGAATTTGTACATGTCGGTGTTGTAATGTTAAGTTGGTAGTAAGCTCAACCTGCAGTATTGTAAGCCGTAGTGTTAAGCACTGCAAATACTTTAGTTTTGTGTGAATTTGCGTATGATGATGCTGGATTTATAACGTTAACCTAGTAGTATTATTTGTAATATTTTCATTGCATGGAATTGCTTGTTGTACTTGTGTTGTATTTGTCATTGTTGTTGTGTAGTTATGTTTTAATTTAACTTTATTATCACATTACTGCAAGTGATCGTTGCCACCGGAATATTTGCCAATTGCGATGTATTCGTTAATAATAAGAAGAAGAAGAAGAGGAAGAAGAAGAATATCAACTAAGATGTCAGCATTATAGTCTCCAACGCCGGAAAAGACTCTAACTAGCATTCATACTTCACCAATTAGGAATTATTTTGTCCTGTTAAATTGTGTAACAGAAAATCTTGCATAATTTCATAGAATGTGTGTTGTAGATAGATATATGTCCAGCTCCATGGATGAATGGTTAGCGTGCTGGCCTTTGGTCACAGGGGTCCCGGGTTTGATTCCCGGCAGGGTCAGGAATTTTAACCTTAATTGGTTAATTTCGCTGGCACTGAGGCGGGGTGTATGTGTCGTCTTCATCATTTCATCCTCATCACGACACGCAGGTTGCCTACGGACGTCAAATCAAAAGACCTGCACCTGGCGAGCCGAACTTGTCCTCGGACACTCCCGGCACTGAAAGCCATACGCCATTTCATTTCAGATAGATATATGATTTATTTTACCTGAAAACGTTAGGGACACTTGTCCCGGTCCTATAAGTACTGTACGTGAGTATAAAAAGTGGAGTGTTTAACTACTGCTGCGATTTAAACAGTAGAGCTATACGGAAGTCACTAATCAGTTGCTTATTCTCTTATACTAATTGGTGGTAAGTTTTTGAATGGATTAAAAGTAAGCTTCGAATAGACCCTCAAACTCCGCATGTTTAATCCAGTTTCAGTTATGTTTCGAAGTGAAGAATGTATTGCGTAGTAGGTAGTGGAGCTTAACGAATGAGACTAAAATCATATAGCCTACACTAAAAGCGTGGGGCTGAAAGTGCTTCAGAGCTCCATTGTAACCCTCTCATTGGATGCTCGATGCGAAATACTGGCTGTATACGGCTTATTGCAGTAAGCCACTTGAGTTATAACGCACATCGAGAATAGATCATAGTTTGAAGTGGCCGGTATGAAGTTACGTCACAAGTTGAGTGGGTCTCGGCTGTAGGTTGCCCGCTGCGTGCATTTCTGTTAGCCGTCAATCTTTACGCTTTAACGAATGTACACTCGTTTGCAAGCAGCTCTAGCCAGAATAATATCATACACATGCTTCCCAATGACGCCTCAGTTCCATGTGCCGCCCGCCCGCATTTTATTAGCTCCGGTGCAGAATGTATCATGAGTTTAAATTAAATTCACTGGCAGTGGTTCTTATTACGCAGCTTACAGGACAAAGTAACGTAAAAGAATGTGTGTTATGTTTGTTATGCAGAGTGGACCGAAGAATACAATTCAACTCCAGCGGTAATTTCTAGAATTCGTACATGATTGTGTTTCCCGCCAGAACAGCAGGATTTTGTTTCAGGGTGCCTTTTAAATTTCTGAAAGACTGGATGCATAAACTTAGGACAATGAAAATTGATTTTACGTGTCCAGGTTACATCCCACTTTCTGTTTTTCATAACATAATGCAAACCAAACCAAAACCCATGGCGCAACAGTCGCGAAGGTCCTTGGCGTACCAAGCGACCTCTGCCCAGCCCAAGAGCCTGCAGATTACGAAGTGTTGTGTGGTCGGTACGACAAGCACTCTTGGCTGTTATTCTTGGCTTTCTATACCGGGCCCACTATCTCACCGCCAGAGAGATCCTCAATAGTAATCATATATGTACGTTGAGTGGACCTCGGATAGCCGATAGATCCTGGTCAAAATCCCTGACCTGGCCGGGAATCGAACCCGGGTGTTCCGGGTAAGAGCCAGACACGCTACCCCTACACCATACGGCCAGCATAATGATAAATTTTAATCGCGATATAATTGTTGCGAGATACTTCAGTCGGTGATTAGTGCAGTGATTAGCGAGACCTGCACAACGAGCTTCCGCCACCGCCACTTGAATTCTGTAATTCGAAACTAGATATTTCTGCACTTCCAGTAAATATGAATGTTTACCCCACCGCACTATATTCTTTTACTGGAACCTTTCAGTTAGTAGTTTCTTTCTAATCGTCTTGTGGTTACTTTTTTGCTGCAAAAATATACGATCTTCCGACAATGAAAACATTTGTTTCGTTATTTTCTGTCCCATAAAGAGCATTCCAGTGATGTATTTGAAGTACCTGAGAAGCATTAGTTATTATCAGAAAGTACAATGCCAGCAATTACTAGGAACTGAAATGTGAAATCGCGAGAACATCTATTTCAATGTTGTCCAACGGGAAATCTCTGCCATCTGTCTTCTGGTAACAAGGGAGCCGTCCATAAATACATCATTGTGTACGAGCATTGAACTCCTTATATATACTTCAGTTTTGTTCTTAACATCTAAGATTTACTTCCAAGATATTTAATCTATCGTGTTTCAGTGTACTGAATGAAAGAATGTCGTTCTTTGTTAAAGAATAACAGAATGAAAATCTGTTAGCAGTCACTATGCTCTTCAAAACTTCGTTGAAATTATACCGCGTATTCAATAATTGCATTTGGAGGAAATCATAATCCATTTATATAAAATATGCAAACTACAGAGCTGGCTACTAGTCATGGGGTCGTCTAGATGTTAAAAAAAAATGAATATAACTGAAATGTTAAATGTTACATGAAGATGTAGTTATAGTTCACATTGGTAACTGTAAATGTATGGTTAAGCGATTAATGATGATGTCTTGCCGTTCGCCTGTACAAAGTCTTTGGCTATTCCTGATAACATGGTGTATCTCAAACTACGATGGCCTCAGATTTTGATTAGTTGTTTTCATGAAACCTTCGTTAATTAGGATCTCAGTACCTCTCAAAATAAGACACCTTACTAGAATGAAATAAGTCCATCATATGGAACGTTTAGGTCATAAAAGTTAACACTCTCTGCTTGACTGAAGTATGAAGTATTTGGAGCTCTGGTAACCGTAAATTGCCTGTACATTAAGGGACTGTATTGTGAAAAACAGTAAAGAAATTAAAATTTGCAACCGAACAGTTAGACAGTATCTGAAGCTCGTCACAGAAATCAGATACCACCATATGACGAAATTTACTTTTGTGTGAGAGATCGATAATATCCCGTTTCCTAAACTGAGCCTTAAATTAAAATTTGCATATACTTCGTAATTTTAGTTACTACAATAAGCAATATGAAGGAAATGATGCGTATACAGCGAGTGTGCAAGAGAGAATTGAATTTATTAGAATTTATTGATCATTTGCATGCCACTGTGGTAGAAAATCCCCTTGATGTAGCGTCTTCATAAAATAAGATACAGGTTTAAGAACACACTAAGTAAAGTATTACAATATCACATTTAAAGTCCGACTCGTTGACTGAATGGTCAGCGTACTGGCCTTCGGTTCAGAGGGTCCCGTTTCGATTCCCGGGCGGGGCGGGGATTTTTAACCTTCGTTGGTTAATTCCAGTGACCCGGGGGCTGGGTGTTTGTGCTGACCCCAACATCCCTGCAACTCACACACCACACAAACACTATCCTCCACCACAATAACTCGCAGTTACCTACACATGGCAGATGCCGCCAACCCCCATCGGAGGGTCTGCCTTACAAGGGCTGCACTCGGCTAGAAATAGCCACTCGAAATTATTATAAATTATATTATTATATCACATTTAAACGTATATTCCAGGGAAGGGATTGTGCTTGTTAAATCGAGTAAAATTAAAACATTCATTTCATACTAAATTAAAAACTAATGCATTATTAGTAATTCTGGATTGCAGGAATCTAGAACAATAACAGTGATTAAAGCAATTGTCTAAGAAGTATCTAGCTTTCTGACTGATAAACAAATAATTGCGTGTTTTCATCCCCACGCGTACTTCGGCAGGAAGAAAGATGTTAAGGACTGCTTTAGTTGGTAAAGTTGGTGGTGTTAGTGAACCGGTGAAGATTAAAGGGTTTACGAATACGTGATCCGCAATATAAAATATTTTATTAAAATTAGTGGTAGGATGGATGGGAATTTGAACAGAAGCCTTTGGAAACCTAATATCTTTGTTAAGTACTGACTCCATTATAAAGGTTTAATGGAAACTTTACTTTCAGAATGTTGTGCGTAGCAACGGCTACTGAGATCTCGCGAGGTTCATGAAGTTTCAACTATACGTATTTCAGCTGTATTTAATAGAGGGTTATGTTTTCATCACGCTGGCATTTGTAACGTAAGTGAATACATGCGTTTTTCATCCTCTATAGTTTTTGATGGTCAATGTTTCAGGTAAATTGTCTTATACTCCAGAATCCGTAGTCAATGACTGGCAATATCAGACTTTGAACCAGTAGACTTCGCTTGTAAGGTGGTATATATAAGACGTTATGTTTCAAAGTAGGCATGCATGGCAGACCTTTCCTTATCGCATTTGACGTATGATCAGACGAGGATAAGGTTCTGTCAAAAATTAGATCCAGGTTGTTAACGGTGCCACTGTAAGGGATATCTGTGTCTAGAGTGTTTATCACTGGAAAGGATTTGAGCTCAACAGTTTACAGCGGTTTTGTGTAACCTATACAAATAAGCTAGGTGACGCATTTAATTGGGGGTTACGATTTAAGCTCCATTCGATCAGTTGACAGATGTCATGATTAAAGTGTGCATATGTGTATGTGAAAGAGAGTATGCGTGAAATATAGTACATTTAGTAAAGTATTGACATACACGCACCGACCTCGATAGCTGCAGTCACTTAAGTGCGGCCAGTATCCAGTATTCGGGAGATAGTGGGTTCGAATCCCACTGTCGGCAGCCCTGAAGACGGTTTTTCCGTGGTTTCCCATTTTCACACCAGGCAAATGCTGGGGCCCCTTCCTGTCCCATCGTCGCCATAGGACCTATCTGTGTCGGTGCGATGTAAAGCAACTTGTAAAAAAAAAGGCATACACGCAAATATTGTATATAATACCTAACTATATTTAGAAATGTGTAAGTGGGGTTCACCATTTCTTCAGTTTCCATCCACACATTTTATCGTAACACTTGGAAAATGTATTGCGCATGTTGTGTACGTATTGTACATTTCTCAGTACTTTCCGTGGAATGACGTCTATCAACAATTTCTTTACGTCGCACCGACACAGATAGATCTTGTGGCGACGATGGCGTAGGAGTGGGATGAAAGCGACCGTGCCCTTATATGAAGTACTGCCCCAGCATCGTTCTGGTGTGAACATGGGAAACCACGAGAAACCATCTTCAGGGCTGACGACAGTGATGTTTCTAATCCACTCTCTGACAGCTACGTGGTACAAACCGCGCAGCCACTTGCTCGGTAATGTAAAATCTGTACATAAAATTACTTATAAATTTCAAACAGTCCGACCTCAGTGGCACAGTCAGACACCTGAGTACTCCAGATAGTGAGTTACATTCCGGCAAGGATCGTCGGAAACGTAAGATGTTGAATTGCAATAACTTTGTGCCGTTGGCTACTAGCACGTTGGTATAATATTCAGACATATTCCGATCACACAAAACCTATATCATTTGAAGGAACATTAGGAAAGTAGTGCTACTTTCATTTTAAAATAATACATATGATGGTTGAAGATTTAATTTCAATATTTATTTTTAACTCACACATGCGCGGCTATTGATGATTGCAAACTGACTAAAGTAACTAAGAAATACTTAGTTAAATTTAAATCATCCTCCTGCATCTTACCATCACAAATATTAATTGAAAAGTTTGCAATGAATCGCATTAATGGATTTTCACATAAGTAACCCAGGGATTCCTGGTGATATTCCCTTTCCAGTTGACTTGTAGATGTTTCCAGTTGTGTTACGAGATATTTTAGTCATACATCCCGTTTGCATGCGGCGTGTTTGAAATATTTGTTTAGGTAATAAATGGTGTTATCATGGCTATTTAGATGGGTACAATATAATTCATAAAAGGTACGCCTCTGACTGAAATAAATTGGCAGGGCATTGGAACTGGTTCAGTTTCACAACATTTCAGATGAAATGAAATAAAATGGCGTATGGCTTTTAGTATCGGGAGATCCCAGGACGGGTTCTGCTCGCCAGGTGCAGGTCTTTTGATTTGACTCCCGTAGGCGACCTGCGCTTCGTGATGAGGATGAAATGATGATGAAGACAACACATACACCCAGCCCCCGTGCCAGGGAAATTAACCAATGATGGTTAAAATTCCAGATCCTGCCGGGAATCGAACCCGGGGCCCCTGTGACCAATGGTCAGCACGGTAACAATTTACCCATGGAGTCGGACAACATTTCAGATGATAAAATACTACTGTAAAAGAATATCAGGAAGCGATCGGGGAACTCGAATCAATCTGTCAACCTGACGAAGTTCTAAAATAATTGTGCACTCACTGGCTAGCATTATGGAACATGCTAAGTTACCATGGTTGGATGTTACCTTCAGCCTGCAACACGCAATCCTCTCCTACAACTTCACTATTTGAAGCTCGTCTAGATCTTACAGTATGGACGGCGCATCTGCCGATGACGGTTGCCAAATTATATGATATTATTTCAGTTTTCTTCGTGTCAAGATTTTCTTAGTCATCATTGTTGTGTGTCCTTCGCGATCTCAGCTCTGCGCCTGATAGCTCCGCAACACGCCGCAGCCCGGATCTTTCCAGACTCTACGAGGTGACTGCAGTGCGCTTGCTTGTGAAGTCAACCAGCGCTATAAAAGGAGCAGCATTCCGCTACTTCCCGGGACTCCCCAGTGTCCAACGCCAGATTACACTGAAAGTCGAACACGGAGGCTATCCCTCTTAAACATGTGTATCGAACAGGTGGACTGAATTCTGGTTGTGAGGTTTCACCTCTAGACACTGCTTCACCTCCCGCTTCCTGTAGCCACTTCGAGCCCCGATGTCAGTATTCTACTCATCCCACAGTCCTCACTTATGCTCCGACATCAACATTAGTATTCTACGAAGTGTGAATATTTATGTCAGTTCCTGACAAGCCTACGGCAATTACTAACATTCTGTTAGTACGAACTTTCATTGCAAGTTACACTAGTAATTCTACAAGGCAGATAGTTTTCGACTATCTTGAACTCTCTCTTATTTGACAGAATATCTCCGCAAGATAGAGTCGTGTGTATATAGAACTCTCATGTGTATAAAGTATATATTTCAACAGACCCTCAGTCTACTGTAATATCATCATTAATTGCGTACAAGTTCATCTAGCTTCAAGAAGAGTTTAGTTATATTTATGTATATATTGTGCAAAAAAATTATTGAAGCAATAAATTTATGTTGTGTTTCTGTATACTGATTCCTTGTATACAACAATCATCATTCCTGTCGGACAACTCTTGGCAAAAATCTGTTCAATCCCGGCCCCAAAGGTATATTCTAGGAATGTCTCGGAATTCCGTAAATTGTCCACAACCTATAATCCTTCTCTCCTTTTCCCATCACTCTTCGACTATAGGGATTATCCAATCTGTTTGCAGCCAAGAAACCTGGATCACTTTATTAAACCTTTATATAATCAATTAGATTGAATGCATGAATGAAACATTCCAATAATCGACCTATCAGTCAATCAGCTTTTTCGCCATTCAATCAATCGACTAATATATTGAACAACCTAACAACCAATTCGCATTGTGGCATTTTCAAAATTCGAGTGTAAAAACAATTTAATAGTTTGCTTTTACAGCATAGTGAGGCTGTTTTCTGTTCAATATTATAGTATTTCAAGGATAATAAGTTAGCCTTAAGCTCATTGATAACGTATCAGTATTGATAAGTGCCTAAAATAAATGTAATTGGGGTGAAATATTACAGTCTATCATTACTTATTCCTCCATACTGCCTTAAGAGACTATCTCTCTAGTGCCTTGCTCTTGGAGGTTCTATCTCATGAGTCATAAGTGCTGTAATCGATGCGTATCTAAATGAACACGACAGTCATTATGCTCTGAATTTGAACTGACAGTCATTTGTATTTCGTGGACGAGTGGGCCGGCCCCTCTATCGAATCAGGGACGTGCTGTAGGAAAGTGAGCGGAGTGCGAGTGCATGTTTCCCTGAAAGCCACTTAGTGGTACGTAATTCACTTGCCACGTTAACTCTGGACTCACCATCTGCCTCCCCTCTTCCCATTACGAAGCATAACAACCCCCTCCAAAACGTGCTTCATATCCTACCTGGAGTACATCATTTAAGTGGAAAGTTCTAACACAGCACGTTTTTCATATACATTTTCAATTATAATAACCACGGTAGGAAATTATATGAGGAAGTCGAGAACTACGAACATAGTGAAAAGAGAAGATTATCGCACATATTTAGCGCTCGGTTAATAACCTTAGCTTGTGAATTGCCGCTAATGATACACAGTAAATGCTAAATCAAAACAAACCCAATGATAATACAGCCCTGGGACTTGGCCTCCCGAGCAACTCAGCCTGAAGATTGCGAGATGAGGCATGGTCAGCAGGGCGAACCACCTCGGCCGTTATTCTTGGCTTTCTGTACAACGACTACTTTGACACAGCCAAGTAGTTCGTCAAACGTTCTCGAACCAGCGCTAGGATCCAAGTAAAATTGGTTGATCTTTCTGAAAATTGAAACCAGGTCCCCCAGACAAGAGGGATCTTGCTACAGTTGTACCATTTGACCGGTAAGGCTGAACTACAGTAAGATAAAATAACGTCCCGTACTTATTTCGATTCGCAATGGAAGGTAGCAATCCGATATATTGCCGTTTTCAGTCATTTCCGTATTCCGTCTGATCTAGTCTTGGCTTCTGATTAAATTATGGACCGAGGTAGTTCTGACCATCCTGTCATGTACCTTGTGAATTTTAAAAAGCTATTTCATTCGCAGCCGTATCAGCTAATACGAACATGAAGCTACTTATGCCTGCATTTGGGCTAAATACAACGATACTTCACAAAAAGCACCAGGCGAACAACGGAAAATGAGCAGCCGCATTATTGTAAGGACTGTTTCCCAGTTACATCGAGGCAGACTGGGAGATTATTCGCATACTGTAAAGAGTATGAGGATGTTCGACCAATTAATGATGGGACGTTTCGAAGCCATAAACATTGGTTCTCTCTTTAAATCCCACAGGGTGGTGAATTTAGTAACAGCTGAAAGAGAAACAAATGAAAATATTCTCACCAGTTATGTCAGCTTATGGACCTATGGTTCAATATGTGAATTGTGAGGACAAAACAATATTATGGAATATAGTTATTTTAAAGTAATAATTAAAGTATTGTGTGACATATTGTCACAATATTATCCTCCTTTAAAAAATATCAGCATGAAATGGTATACTACAGCCCAGAATACGTTCAAATCCATTTAACTCAAGCTTATCCTAAAACGAACCCTTACAACAAATTATGTTTCTTAAACGGTTGTTCTACACGGATGGAGGTGATGATATTGCCATTGAATTAAGAACAAAATAGCTGGGTCGAATTCATTTAGTGGTAATCTTGTTCTGTTACTGTTCATTTGCAGATGATAAAACATTAGTTCACCTTTTGCGTGAAGAAATATACAGTATAAGTAGGCCTACAGTATTTTTTTTTAAACTAGGTCTGTTACTATTGTTGTTCCAAGTAATAATAATGTTTGGCACCTTACGTGAGAATTTTTCACAGACAGTTCCAGAGTTAAAATATTATTTTATCAATATCATGTTATAACTAAAATCACTCATACACAAATAACAAACCACTCTACGAATGAAATCATTATCTTTGATAAAATTCATTCATCCTGTATGATATTTCCACGTCAATACATTAAATGGAATTTTTACAAAACTAATTAAATGTAAGTCAGACATATTTACGGCTCATTCATAAATGATAAATAACAAATCCTACCCTCCTGAACCATGTTATATTGCCGCGGTAGGGTAGACTTTGCGTCCGGGTGGAGCAGGCAGCCGAGATGTAAGTGTGCACACATATCGGACGGGTATTTGTAGAGAGACCAGAATAATACATGGCTTATCGGATGGGAAACAATATCCTTTCGAAATATGCAAGTGTGACTGTGTGGATGATTGACAGATATAGCCTTGGTACTTGTATAATACTGACACTGACACTGCTACTCGTGAGATCTTAGAAGTGCGAATTGTTGTGGTAGATTGGAAAATCACAAAAAGCAAATTGATACACGAAAGTTGATTGTAATCTTTATAAGAGAAGTACGTTGGCAGAGAGAGAGAAGCGTTTTTGGCATCTAAACGATTATAAACACAGAATCAAATGGGGAAATATTGGAATTTGTTTAATATTAATTCTTTCCTTTTGCGATTTGTTTTCCGTCGTACCGACACAAATAGGCTACGATGGGATAGGAAAGGGCAAAAAGTGGGAGGGAAGTTACCGTGACACAGGTCCATCATTTGCCTAGTGTGAAAATAGGAAACGACGGAAAACCTTCTCCAGGGCTGCCTACAATGTGATTCGAACAGGGGTGTATTTTCCTTGCACGCAAGGCATTCATTGCATGCCTTACGATAGGGCGAAGCACTGTCTGAAGTACTATTTGAGGTTGTTTCAAGTCAGGTATTGACAATTTCATCTCTCAGAATGTCAAAATTTCCGCGCAAATGCCCTAGTTCCTTTGCTTGACTACGTGTGGTGCTGGTGTAGTCTCGTCATTGAATCCACTGTAGATAGAAATATAGAGCAAATGGAGAAGTTAAGGACGTAACTCATTCAATCTTTCAATTTCATTCAGTGGCAGACATTGTTCTGAAACCCTCCGAATGATGTCGCTGCAATTGAAATTTTGTCACCATGTGCTACACTGGGCCATCTGTAAAGAACTTGGAGAAAGTCGGCATGTCCAAGCTTACAGCCAGCAGGAACCACTAATTACCCCTTAGCGAGATCCTAACGTGACGAAAGTGATGACTTTCATGGGGGTTATTTACTTCCAGTGCTTGAGTAGGGGCTGACTGTGGATTTCATTCATTGTGCGTTTTGTTGATTAGTGAATTCATTAATTGAGTGTTGTTTCTGCTATTCCTCGTGTTCGATGTTTTATGTAAAACGATGGATGAATCTAAAACGGCCTGCCTCTGTGGTGTAGTGATTAGTGTGATTAGTTGCCACCCCCGGGGCCTGGTGTTTCGATTCCCGGCTCTGCCACGAAATTTGAAAAGTGCTACGAGGACTGAAACGGGATCCACTCAGCCTCAGCAGGTCAACTGAGTTTGATTCCAATCTCAGCCATCGTTGAAGTAGTTTTCCGTGTTTTCCCACTTCTCCTCCAGGCAAATGCCGGGATGGAACCTAACTTAAGGCCACGCCCTCTTCCTTCCTCCCACAAGGCCACTCTTAGGCATACCAAGTGAGGCCGCCTGGGCGAGGTACTACTCCTCCTTCCCAGTTGTATCCGCAAATATATGTCTCACACTCCAGGGCACTGCCCTTGAGGCGGTTGAGGTGGAATCCTTCGCTGAGTCCGAGGGAAAAGCCCACCCTAAAGAAAGAAAGAAAGATAGATAGATAGAAAGAAGGAGTCTCTGAAAAGCCTTTTAGAACCCATTCGTTTGATGAAAATTTCATATTTCAATTTTAAAAACAGAAAACAAGAATTATGTTCGCACATTCAATCCAGAAACTCACAATAAAACTGCTTGGCTTTCAGATACGCCCATGTTGTTGAAAGATTGCTTGGTTGCTATAATATGAGTTCTGATAGGACAGCGAATGCATTGATGAGACTTGCGTTCGAGTGTCTCGATAACTTTGCCTGCCGTGAAAAATTCGTTGCACAGACTTGCTATGGAGCGGCGGTGCTTGCAGATCAGCGGAATGGTGTGCAAGCTAAATTAAAAGAAGTGGTCGCAGAGTCCGAGGGAAAAGCCAACCCTGGAGGATAAACGGATTAAGAAAGAAAGAAAGAAGGAATGGATGAATGAAAGAAAGAAAGAAAGAAAGAAAGAAAGAAAGAAAGAAAGAAAGAGTCTCTGAAAAGCCTTTTAGAACCCATTTATAATTATTCCTCAAGCTGTGTTATGCGCGAAAAAATGGCGTATGTTCTTCCAAACGATGAGTGCTTTTGCGACATTTTTTAGCAGTTCTTCTAAGAGAACTAATCTGCTGGACAGTGTCCTGAAGAAAATGTTTCCTATGGTAGCTCCAACAAGGTGGAACTATTCCAGCCGATTAGTATAGACCATCGCGGAACATTGTACTCCTCTCCAACAGCGATACAAAACTATTTTGGAGGAACCTGAGAACTGCGATAACATTACAATCAATGAGGCAAGGGGGTTTCTTGCGAAGTTAACGAAAATTCAGTTAAATTTTCTTCTCAATATTTTTAATGAAATGTTTTCATTGACTGATGTAACATGTAGGTCTTCTTTTTTTTTTTTGCTAGGGGCTTTACGTCGCACCGACACAGATAGGTCTTATGGCGACGATGGGATAGGAAAGGCCTAGGAGTTGGAAGGAAGCGGCCGTGGACTTAATTAAGGTACAGCCCCAGCATTTGCCTGGTGTGAAAATGGGAAACCACGGAAAACCATCTTCAGGGCTGCCGATAGTGGGATTCGAACCTACTATCTCCCGGATGCAAGCTCACAGCCGCGTGCCTCTACGCGCACGGCCAACTCGCCCGGTCACATGTAGGTCTAACATCCTTCAATCTAAGATCCTAGACATTGCATTTTGCACCAGCGAAGGGAATTCATTAGAAACTAAATTGGCAATAACGCTAACCAGTGGATTTGCTATTGTCTGGGACACAACAGAAGAGACATTCGATTTACCAATAAAAATAAAAAATGAAGATACTTCATTTTCAATTAAAGGTGAGTGTATGGGGGTTTACCTGGAAATATATGATATTATTCCATCACAGTTAAAACATCGCTTCTGTTCATTAGGAGGTTTGTCCTTCACTGAAATGTTTGATTGTAAGAAATTTTTATTTTTTCTGGCGATTTTCCTAAAGAGCAATTCAGTAAATTGATAGAAGTCTATGGGTAATATGTTTATATATTAAGACATAAATCAAAATTGAGGGCAATGTTCACTTCTGAGCAATTCAAATATAAGACTGTGGCTAAAATCCAGGAATTCCTATTGACCAGTGGTCTCCACAGCGGTGTTCTCGAGTTTTATAAGTCAGAGTCGTCTCTCTGCTTTAGGAATTATGTCTATAGAAAAGGATATTCTTGTTGAAATGAAATATCGTTGGGAGTTCTGCAGTGATGTCACCAAAAAATTCTGCAAAGAGAATCTCAGGGCAGAGTTCACCTACATGTAATTAGGGTGAGTAGAATTGGAATATACTTACGGTACACATTGTGATATTGCATGGTAATAGTTGCATGCCTCGGTGGCGAATCTAGAACACGCCACTGGTTTCGAATCCACTATCTCCCGAATGTAAGTTGATAGCTACGTGACTCAAACCACATATCCACTCTCTCGGTTGATTAATAAAATTTAGAGCAACAGGTAAGTAGCTATCATCCGGATAGTGAACGGATGGATTACTATTATAGAAATAGCCACCAAGTCAACACGCATCCCAAGTGCACAGGTCTATATGCGTCCTGGTACAGCCGTCGATGAAGTAATCAAAAGAATACACGACGTGTTAGAAGATTTGGTAGCATGAAGAAGGACATGAGAATCTAATTGAGATGGTGCGACTGGAATGTAGTGGTAGGTCAAGGAGAATATGGAATCGGAGTAAGGAATGAACAGTAAGTCGACTTGTAGAATTCTGCATGGATCATATTTCATTCCATGGTAATACTGGGTTCAATAACCAACAATGACTGGGATAAGACCGCGAGAAAATGGAATATATAAAATAGACTGTATTATGATTAGGCAGAGATGATGAAACCAGGTGTTAGATTGCAGGATCTTCTCAGGAGTATAGTAGACTCTGAACACAACAAGGTGGCGATAAAATTCCGCATGAAGTTGAAGAAACTGTAGAAAGAAATGCAGGAATATGGGAAGTAGATAAGCTGAAGGAAGAGAGAGTGATGATTGCTTCGAGAAAAGGATTCTTTCGAGGAACATGTTGCAGAAGGAGTGATAAAGAAGGCTGTAAGGAACACGATAAGTGAAGAGTACATAGCCCTGAAGAATAGCATCAGTAGTGTTGCTAACAGAAACTTAGGAAGAAAGGTAAAATCAAGTAAGTGTCAATAGATAACTCAAGAAATACCTGACGTGAATGACGAAGGGCGGAATTAAAAGGATACAAAGAATGAAGACAGCAGAATGTAACACAGGCAACTAAAGAAGTAGCTAGAATGTGCAGGAAAGCTAACAGAAAATAGCTGAAAATAAATGCTAGGATGTTGAAGATTATATGGTTGTGGGAATGTAGATGCTTCATATAGGTAAATAAGGGAAAACTTCGGGAAATTGAACACTAAACGTAAGAAAATTACGTGATTGGAAAGAAAAACACTTCTAGGAAAACATAGAGAGGCAAATAGGTGACAACAACATCAATCAATCGCCGCTGATCGAAGTTTAGGGCAGTAACTTCGAATTTTTCAAATAATTTCAAGGATGTTAAAAATGAATAGAACATCTCCTTGTTAAATTATTCCATTCCTTGTCTCCTCTTCCTTTGTACGAATATTTACATCAATTTTTCGTTTTGACTTCCAACTTTATCTTCATATTATGACCTTCCCTAGTTTTAAAAACACCACAGAGTTTTATTCATCTATTAAAGTCAATCCACGTAATTTTTTCCACTAACAGCTCGGAACATATCACTTAGTCGAGTTGCTCGCCTCCTTAATCCCAAGTCTTCCTATACAAAATTTCACAACCTTTTTCTAACTAACGGAAAACTAACGTGTTGCTTTTCTTCGGAATTTTTCCTATTCTGGAATCAAGTAATCCTGGCGAGAGTCTCATACACTGGAACCATACCCTAATTGTGAAGTGACTCTCTTTTACGTCTTTACTACAACCCCTTAATATCATCATAATTATATGAATACATCTGTAATATATATTGTAACCTTTCTTAACATAAAATCTTAACTAAGGGGTTCGAAGTTTTATTTGGTGTGTCACATGATTACTCATAGGAGATAGCAGAATAATCCATTCGTAGGCGAGTGTGTTCTGATAGACATTGGTTTCAGTTTTCAATAATCATCACCACCATATTCATGAATATTATTATTGAAAATAAGTTTTGGCTTATATTTAAGTGAGGCTGTGGAAGGATATTGTACTGATAACAACTAGGAAACAGTTTAATTTGGAAGGAGGTTCTAATTTTAAATAATAAATGAATGAACTGAATTAGTTATCAAAGAACAATAGTGTGACATGTTTGGACAGTTGATTACTTTCAAATACTTCAAATTACGGTTGTATACGTTTAAAAGCAAGACCGTCTCCAATCTTCAGACACTAATATTTAAAAAATGGCGGCCGAAGTAGCCGGACTGCTGGTATTGGCTAACACGAAAATATCACGTACATATAATACCAAAGGCCGTAATTTAACATGATAAATGCAACATCGTAGCGAAAATCACTTTTGCACGTATGGAAACGCTTCGCCAACAATTGCACACCACGTATAATCAACTAGAATCACACATATTTTACTAGGAGAGAAAACAGCAATCTGATTATTTAGAAATTTCAATTAATCAACTAACGTTTTCTCTTAGATTTCATTCGCTGGCTAGATGAAAATACATGATGAAACAGTAAAAATGATATTTAAGTAACATCATTTTTAATATTTCAAAATAAATTAAGGTGCGTAATTCCTCAATTTATTCGCTCTCATGGGAGCTATGAAACATAATTTGTTGAATTGGTTTTGAAGTGGTGAACCATTTCTGTATTCGTCACCCAATGAATGGGAAGTACACCCGAAATAATAGCTTTATTGGCTTTAAGTCCACTACCTTTTTAACGGTTTTCGGAGACGCCGAAGTGCTAAATTTAGTCCCACAGGGGTTCATTTAAGTGGCAATAAATCTACCGGCATGAGGCTGATGCATTTGAGCACCTTCAAATACCACCGGACTGAGCCAGAATAGAACCTCCCAATTTGTCAGAAAGCCAGCGCCTTAATCGTCTGAGAAACTCAGCCCAAGTACACGCGTAATGATTATATTAACCGAATGAACGGCCCTGGTAATGCTAACATTATGTTGTCATATGGCATAGTAGCAATTCACACAATCATGGTAACCTTAGTTATGAAACGTTCAGACACAAAAAATGCAAGAGGTGTTTACCCATTTAAGAACACGAGCGCAAAAACACCATTGGCTCTAAACATTCATATTTAACCACATGGACGAGCTTCTATTCGGTGTAGTCTGCATGATATCAGATAACCACAGCATGCATCGGCAGGTGTTGGGTGTAAAACCCTGCGTTACAAACCAGGCTAATACCTCCAAGTCACTATATCTTCTGTGTGACAGTATACACACACTTATGAGTTTTCTAATTCTCCAAGATCCAGCCAAACATTTTCGCAGGCAAGCACAATTATTTTAAAATACACCTGTATCTAAATTACTCGACACTTTGAAGCACATAACACTGACGAAATATCACAATATGGATTATATTATATCTC
Organism: Anabrus simplex; assembly: GCF_040414725.1. Lineage (NCBI taxonomy): Eukaryota > Metazoa > Arthropoda > Insecta > Orthoptera > Tettigoniidae > Anabrus > Anabrus simplex. Next base: position 570,628,175 of record NC_090266.1, read on the forward strand.
AATATTTTTCAAGGAACACGACTAGTTTCACCATTTGGAATTATAGAAATGTCTTCCCTAACCTCAGACTTATTCACAGAATTATGTATGCACACTAGTGTTTTGTCATCCACTTCGTAGAAAACTTAAGAATATTTGTATGAGAGGCATTGCCACAGTTAGACTTAAAACCCGTTCACAACACGATCAAAACATATACTAGCACACTTATGTTCTACAAAGAAACATTTATCGTCAACTTTCATAAAATTATACCGACTACATACAATAAGAACAAACCAAGCCAAGCCCACATTTCCAACCTGTCTTACCGACACGTGACTATAAGCAAGTCTTGGGGATGTGCCTCAGCCAGGGAGGTCTCTTTGTTGCTGTCCATGGAAATACCTTCACTGAATTCTCTGCATGCAGTATTCACATATCACAATCTGATAAATTTATTAATTAATCCGTGAGCCTATTCTCGTTTTGAGTGCAGTACATATCAGTAACCCAGACATCAGTTGTTAAATCGTCAAAGCTACAGCTAACGCTAGGTAAGTTTAAATGATTATTCATCAAGTATACTCTGACTACCTCTCTGTTCATGTATTATTTCTTTTTATTTCTTGGATGCAATTAAACGGTATTGATAGGTTTACAGAAGTTGTTACTCTACGCCTTAGTGAGTTACTTAGCAGTTCAAGGATCATTCCGTGTTCTTTCATTGCAAAGAATATCTACATGATTTAGCAGTCGCAAACAATGTACTCGCGAATATTATACAGTGTTCCTCCCTACGAAATTCAATTAAATTTCAGATGACGAACCATAACATTTAAACAAGCGTAGAATATGTGACATATGAAGGTATGCAAAACAAGACCTGTATCGTCTGCTTTAGTGAAGTATGGCTTCTACTAAAACTTAGTCACATTATTTCTACACATTTTTACGAAATATGCGGAGAAAATAATTAAATCGCGTGGATGAACTCGATCATCGCATTTGCTACAGATTTTATATTTTCACACAGCTTTGTTGGTTTCTACTAATACAGCTTCTGACAGGGAGTCAATAAACACATATTTTTTCGCTCATTACACGTAGTATACTAATATTTTATACTATTATCTTTGATTTAAAATCTTTTCTACATTCATATTGTAAAGTGTTTGGTTACCTCATCGCTACGATTTACCTATGTCGTACTTAAACTAAACAGTGAATTAATGTGTAAGACTATTACACAAGAAGACCATGTTCCAATATATTATGTAACTACATTTCATGGGATACCGAGAAATTTTACACATATGTTCATGCATCTGTGAGATATTTACCATCGACCGGATCAAACCACCTCTTCCTAGCGTTGCTTCACATTAATCTCAACAAAGCAGCGTGGGTTGGTGACTAGAGATTCCCGAATTATGTCTGACTTTTCACTTTCTTGTCTACCCTCTACTGATCAATTGTTGTTTTCTTCTAACCTAAACCTTGCAACCGTGCCTGACTCTTTACTATTTCCTCTGACCTCTATTGATCAACTATTCTTCTCTTCTTTCAGTTACGTTGCAACCCTAAGGAATCAAACATGGCCTGGAATACTTTCGGTTAGTTCGATAATAATTACTACTCTTCGGCAGCGTGATGTGGCTTATATGTTGTTTAGTCAATCATAAGGTATCGTAAAACTTTTTAGTAACATTTTAAAATTTAAAAGTATTTGTTGTGTAATAAATTTAAACCATATTAGTAGAATGTATGTAGTTTAAATTATAAGATAGAGTAGCACCTTTGTCCAAAGAATTGTAACTACATGTAAAGAACTTCCTTATCTTGTGTGCTATGTCAAAATATTTTCAGATTTTCTGCTATGTTGTGCTACCTTAGACGATCAATGAACAGATATAAAATGATAATCTATACTCTTTTACATCTTTGCTGTAATAACCCATCCTTTAACTCTTACTCCTAGTACATCTATCAAACGACAATAATAAGCTGGAGAGTAATTATACATCGTATCTAAAGTACTATTTCATGCAAAAAGATTATGCTCCGGCTAGAAGACACAACAATGTTATAAATATAATATATAAGTATGCAGATTTGTGTCAGCACGCTACTCATTTCTTGTTTGTGTTTCCCACGTTATGGATATCTCTAGTGATCATGCTCATTTGTCTGTGTGCTTGTTGTAAAACAGTAAATTCCTGGTTAGCACTATGTCTATGTATAAGTGTTTTGCATGGACATTTTAGTCAGTACGTATCAGGTATAAGTTTCGATTCTTACATGCGAATTCAATCTCTGTGCGTACCTATCGAGCTGAGTTGCTCAAGCGGTAGAGCACTAGTCTTCTGTGCTCGAATTGCCTCCTACTCCTCCAGATATCAAAGAAAGTTGAGTTACAGGCGCCACTGTAGAAACACCTACTATAGAAAAACAAGTTCTACCACTTCATACACCTTACCTGTCTGCACGTAGTCACAATCACAGACTCCGTTACCCTACGTAGACGTAAGATACTTGTAGACCGCCTGCTATTCCAAAAACCTTGCAAGATAAAAGTACAAAGCAGCGATTAGAAATCAAAATATTATTACAAAATGCGGGTATTATTGAGTTATACCTCTTCAAAACAAAACTCTCCATCCTCACTCCTCCGCCTCCACCTCACAGACCTAGTTGCGTACGACCTGCTCCTTTTCTTCCGCTTCGTCCTCATAGAGAACTCCTCTCTTATTCCACATTCTCCTCCGCCTCACACTGTGCCTCCTCTCATTCCTCAACCACCACCTTCACCTCCATTTCCACCTCATGGACCTAGTAGAGTATAACCTCCTCCTGCTCCTCCTTCCCTTAGACCTTGCAAAATATGACCTCATCCTCCTCCGCCTCCTCCCCGTAGAACTAATTGTTTACATACCGTTGTTGCGCCTACGAAAACCTCTATTTGGAAATATATTTTAAAAACTGACCAGCAGCAAATATATTTTGAGGAGCGAGAATTACTCGAGAGTATTCACACAATTTTGAACCTCAGATGACAGAACCTTCTAAGCGAAAATATTCAATAGAGGGAGTTTTGGAAACTCAACGACGATATACAGCCTCCTTTTCATAACAGATTTTTTTTTTGCTAGTTGCTTTACGTCGCACCGACACAGATAGGTCTTATGGCGACGATGGGTCAGGAAAGGGCTAGGAGTGGGAAGGAAGCGGCCGTGGCCTTAAGTAAGGTACAGCCCCAGCATTTGCCTGGTGTGAAAATGAGAAACCACGGAAAACCATCTTCAGGGCTGCCGACAGTGCGGTTCGAACCTACTATCTCCCGAGTACTGGATACTGGCCGCACTTAAGCGACTGCAGCTATCGAGCTCGGTCATAACAGGTTAGAAGAGTACGAGTGTTAACTAAGAAAGTTTAGACTAGAATGATTAGCCAATCTCAGCTAGAATTTGTATGTTACAAGTCGTAAGTTTATGACCATCTTGTCTCACTAGTCGTCTCAACATTTCTAGAGATGAAATCTACGACCTCGAAACGTTAAAATCAGGAAATGATGGTTTTAGACACTAAGAACAGAGTGTTACGCGTCACCTCAATCGCTAGTGCACGTGACTACGCGCTCTGAAGTACAGTGCACCCGCAGCAATCCTGTATTCTTGTAAGATGTAAGTCCATGAGGTAGCTCTCCAGACTTAACCTCATTAGAGCAATGTATTACTATTTTACTCTGCAGCAATTTTCTGGGATTAGAACCACTGAGAAACGGAAAAGAACCTCCTCTAAGAAGTGGAATTAGCTGAAGCATACAAGAATAAAACTCATGAAAACACAACCTGAGAAGTAATAGAATCTGCTGAAGCGTACTAGATTCGAATCCTTGAAATAAAACTGAGGGTCGAAGGAGAGTTTCTCCCAACTCCAACTGACAAGAAAACTCACGCCCAAAAGTTCTAAGTGCTAAACTACTTCAGCCGGCAGTTAAACTCCAGCCCGATAAGGCCAATAGGTCGTAAGTTACAAGTTGTGAGTCCCCAGGTAGCTATCCAGTGTTAGTCCCATAAGAGTAATATATAACAGCTATCTTGCCTATTACTTGATTCGATCAACCACTACTGATCTGCATTTAGGGCAGTCGCACAGGTGGCAGATTCACTACCTGTTTTATTCCTAGCCTTTTCTTAATTGTCTGCAAAGTCATTGGAATTTTATTGACCATCTCTGTTGGTAAGTTATTCCAAAACCTAACTCTATAAATGATTATTTGTCCTTGTTTGTCCGCTTGAATTCAAACTTTATCTACATCTTGTGATCTTTCCTACTTTTAAAGACACTACTCACCCGTATTCGTGTACTATTGTCATTCCACACCATCTCTCCAATGAAAGCTCGGAACACGCCACTTTGTCAATTTATCAGCAGCTCGTCTCCTTTCTCCCAAGTCTTCCCAGCACAAACTTTGCAACATTTTCGTAACACTACTCCTTTGTCGGAAATCATCTAGAACAAATAGAGCTGGTTTCCTTTGGAATTTTTCAGTTCTTGAATCAAGTAATCCTGGTGAGGATCCAATACACTGGAACCATCCTCTAGTTGGGATCTTACCAGATACTTGTATGAAAATCAAACTAAACCCCATGGTACTACAGCCCTTGAAGGGCCTTGGCCTACCAAGCGACCGCTGCTCAGCCCGGAGCCCTGCAGATTACGAGGTGTCGTTTGGTCGGCACGACTAATCCTCTCGGCCGTTATTCTTGGCTTTCTAGACCGAGGCCGCTATCTCACCGTCAGATAGCTCCCCAATTCTAATCACGTAGGCTGAGTGGACCTCGAACCAGCCCTCAGGTCCAGGTAAAAATCCCTGACCTGGCCGGGAATCGAACCCAGGGTCTCCGGGTAAGAGGCAGACACGCTACCCCTACACCACGGGGCCGACAGATACTTGTATGCCCTCTCCTTTACATCCTTACTACAACCCCTAATTACCCTCATATCAACGTCCAGTGATCTGTACCCTTTATTCACAATCCCATTTATATGATAACCCCAATGAACATTTTTCCATATATTAACAACTAGGTATTTACAATGATCTCCATAAGGAACTTTCACCCCATCAACGCACTAATTAAAATTGAGAGGACTTTTCCTATTTTTGAAACTCACAACCTGACTTATAACCCCGTTTGTCATCAAACCATTGCCTTCTGTCCATCTCACAACTTTATCAAAGTCATTCTGAAGTTGCTCACATACTTGTCACTTATTTATACTATATACAGAATAACATAATCCGCAGAAAGCCTTATCTCTGATTCCAACCCTTTATTCGTATCATTTATATACACTAGTGTCCAAAAGTTAAGCATAAGTTACGAGTAAGTAGGGCAACAGTAAATAGACCGCAAATCGCACGACATATGCACCTACCAACTTTACGTGTTCGCTCTGTATAGGAAATGAGTGTTTCCTGCTTTGACTAGCAGCGTAACCGCAAGGTAAACACAGCCAGTGCCTGCGCCCCATATTCCCTCAGTCGTATTTGCCCTATTATAGTGTGCGGAGTGTAGCCTCGTGGTGAACGTGACAACATAATGGCACAAAGACGCCATTTGAACCCCATTTTGCAGGGAAGCAGGCAAGAGACCGACCGAAGTCGCCCTATCCTTAAATGTGCCACAAAGTGACATTTCCAGGCTTTGGAGACGATTTCGAGACTCAGAAGATGTTAGTCGTAGGCCAGTACCAGGGTGAACAAGGGTAACCACCCCACTGCAGGACCGATATCTGGCCTTAACCGCCCGACGAATTTGGAGTGCACCTACAAGACAATTGTCGGTGGAGCTCGCAGCCAGCTCAGGGGTTGCCGTTTCCCGGAAAACTGTTTACTGGAGGCTCAAAACTGCAGGGCTGTTTGTCCAACGTCCAGCGGTGTGCGTCCCGCTCACTCCAGCACAGAGACGGGCCCGTTTACTGTGGAGTCGTCAACATCGAAATTGGACCCTGAATAAATGGAGGCATGTGCTCTTCACAGATGAATCCCGCTTCAGTTTGCAGAACGCTTCCCAACGCACATTAATCTGGAGAGAACTGGTTAGCCGATACAATCACAAGAACATCGTGGAACGGGACCAGATTGGTAGTGGTGGCGACATTGTGTGGAGCGGCATCATCTTGAATGATAGTACGGACCTGCACATCATCTTGTGTGGTCCGAGGAACACTGTTAACGCTCGGAGATACAGGGATGAGGTACTGAGGCAACATGTTCGACTCTTCAGAAGTGCGGTTGGTCCAGACTTCATCTTAATGGACGATAATGCCCGACCGCACCGCGCAGCTATGGAGGATGAATTTCTGGCTGGGGAAGACATTCATCGCATATACTGGCCAGCGAGGTCTGCGGATATGAATCCTATAGAAAATGCCTGGGATTCATTGGGAAGGCAAATTTCATCCCGTTAGCCTCCATCAAGTACCGTCCAAACCTTCGCATTGCCCTTTTAGTGGGATAGGATCGACTGCCACAAGTGCTCTTGGACCATCTGATACAGAGCACGCCACGTCGCTGCGAAGCATGTGCAGCCGTTAGGGGTAACCATAACCCGGTTAAAAGCATATATTTTGTGGAAGACATTGACAAATTTTGTTAGTTGTTGTCAAATTTGTACCTTAGCTATCAGAACCTTTCTGACACTGTTTTATGGACAAGTTGTGTGACATATGGTGTGTGAGTCAGCTTCCATTTCTTCAGCAATCCGTCTGACATTCCTACCAGTCGAAATGGCCTCATTAAGTCATTATGCTGAACTTTTGGGCACTAGTGTACACAAGGAAAATTTAACATTTCAGTAATACTGCCTTGAAGAATTCCCTACTTAATTTTTACAGCGTCAAGTAAAGCTTCGCCTATTCTAATTATCTGAGTTTTATTTTCAATAAATATGGCCCCCCATTCAGTCACACTTTTGTCTACTCCCATTTTCATTCATTTTTGGCAGTAACCGCCCATGATCCACTCTATCAAATGTCTTAGGCAGGTCATCAGAGACACAGTCCATTTGACTTCCCGAATCCAAGATATCTGTTATAGTTTGCTGGAATCCTACGAGTTGAGCTTCAGTGAAATAACCTTTCCTAAACCCGAACTACCTGCAAATGAACCATTTGGCCAACAAGTATAATATAATGAGAAATAATGCTTTCCAAAAGCTTATAAGCAATGCTTGTCAAACTGACTGGCTTGTAATTTTCAACTTTGTGCCTGTCAACCTTTCCTTTATACACAGCCCTCGCGTCAGCTCCCAAAAGTAAGGCCGACAGAACTAATAGGTCCTATGTTAATAGTTGTGGGCCCCTGAGATAGCATTCCCGATTAAGTTCTATAAGAGTAATATATTGAAATCTACTTGCTTTGTATGGCGGTTAGGTTAAAACTATGTTCGAATCGAAGCCTGTAAGGTTAAGCTTGCACTGTTATGCGCTTAGCTGCACTCATCGAACTTGGTTCTGTGACGTTTACGTCCCTGTAATTTTAAGCCTGGAATGGAATGTGAGCCTGTAAAGTGAGCATGCTCAGTTATATGATTAGCGCGAGGGTCAAACTTTGTGACTGCTAGGTTCCGTGATGACGTCATTTGTTAGGCTAAGGTTGCAATATTAAGAATCGAACTTGGGGCTTTGAGGTTAGTAACACTTTAAGGTCAATCGTGGAGTCGAATCCAAGCCTACTGCATAAAGCCTGCACAATTAGCCAGCGTTACGTTATGACGTCATGTCAGCACATCTCAGCGGAGGATGCTCCGAGGCACCATTGAAGGGGGAGGCGTGTAAACCCACGAAAAACCACTAATAGTGTGTTTCAACTCCACGGCCGGCAGCACTGACATTGGTTTCTCGTTGTTCCCATTTTCACACCGGGCAAATTCTGGGCTTGTGCCTTAAATGATGCCCCAGACACTTTCTTTCCGATCTTGGTCCTTCCCTATCCCATCGTCGCTGTAAGACCTATCTGTGTTGGCGCGACACAAAGCAAACTGATTGTGTTTCGATTTCACAGTACAGGATTATGGACAGGTAATGGAGCTGTCTGGTAATTATAACAGTTGTAATTCATGGCTCGATCACTCTCTCGCTCTTTTAGGGTTAATCTTGTTTGTAAGTATAATATAGAAGCTAATATTACCTCACTATATTAGTCCATTCTTTCGTTTCACAATATGTTAAAACTCAATTCGAATGAGTTAAATGATTATGCAGGTAGCGATTATTAAGGTCAGGCGAAGTTCAGATGGGTAATCGTTATCTCGGAACATTCAAAGGAGAAAAACTATTGAAGACTTCAGTCCCTGCGAAGAAAGGGGGTATCAGCAAGAGAAAATGGTGGCCCTCAACGAGTGTAAAAATATTTCCTTGGCCTGCTGAACCTGATCCTGTTATCGTCGGGATTAAAGGTAAACAAAGGCTGATGGAGAATCTAAGTTTGTTCCACTTGGTTTTTCCTAGATACCCTTGATTTGTAATTTGTAGTTTACTCCGTAGTGAACATATTATCCTGAGGGAAGAAACACAATAGTTAAAACTATTGTACTTAACTGAGAGAACTAAAGTAAAAACAGAACATATAATCTCCACTTTAATATGCATGTTTTGCTTCTCCTGCTCACTTTCAAAACAACTTGGAGCTGCATAATTCTTGCACCGAATTATTGAATTCAAAAGCATTTCAAAATAATTTTTGTGTTTACAGCACATAGATAATGCTTTTTCTTGAAAGTTGTTTTACGTCGCATCGAGACAGAGAAGTCTTACGACGCTACAGATCTTGAAGAATATGAAGGGAACTGGATAGGACGCAATTTGAGAAGGATACTTGATGATGGAGGTTCTCGAAGGACTGGTACCGGGAAAGAGTTTCTGGCGAATAAGAAGACCCCAGATATTAGTAGATATAAGCAGAAGGAATCTATGAAAGAATGAAGAGGAAGGCTACAAATGGGGAAGAATATAGGGTGATCAAGTGGAAACCTGAATGTAGGGTGGTCAATTGGAAACCTGCCGCAGCGTTAGTATGGACAGTTAATGATGAAATACGATTTAACGATTTAAGGCCCAGTTCAAAAACGTACTTGACGTTTAAACATGAATATTCTAATTTATTTTCCAATTTCCATCTAGTAAATTATCCAGATGTGAATAAAATGCAAAGCGACTTCACACAGACTATCGCGGGCCTTCGATTGACAACATCCGTTTTATGACAAAGGTGACCAACTATCTGTCACAGCACCGAAAATTCTTCGTGCAGTTCTTTTGTAACAATGGTTTTCTTGCTTCAACTTATTGATTTTTTAATATCCTAAAGTGAGCTTTACCTACTGCAAAACAATATTGAGTGAGATATATAGACTACAGAAATGTAATAGTGAGAATCAGTTAACGGACTGCGGTTTGAAATAAAATACCAGAACGTTTTGTGATTACCAGTGCTATGCATGATTCTTTGAAGGCAACATGCAAATATAGAAATTCTAATGAGGAATTGTGTTAATTTAAGGAAATTACAAAAACAGGATTGCAAATGAACGTTAACGATCTCTTCGTATTGTTATGAGAGTACTTAAGAGGTTGTGATAAGCATGTAAAGGAAAGGGCATATGATTCTCTGTTAAGGCCGCAGTTACAGTATGTTTCTAATGTATGGAACCCTCACCAGTGTTACTTGATTCGAGAACGAGAAACATCCAACGAAATGTAGCTCGAATTGTTCTCGGTGATTTCCGACAAAAGACTAGAGTTAGTAAAATGTTCCAAAGTTTGATCAGGGAAGACTTGGAAGAAACAAACGATCTGCTCAGCGGTATGTTCCGAGCTGGCCTTGGAGAGATGGGGTGGAATGATATTAGTAGACGAATACATTTGAGTGGTGTATTCAAAAGAATGAAAGATGAAAATATGAAGTAGTTGGAATTCAAGAGGAAAAATTAGGGCAAATATTCGTCTATAGGAAGAGGAATTAGGGATTGAAAAAATTAACCAATGTAGATGTAGGATAAATTTCCTAATTGTTTGAAATTATTTACGGGAAGACCAGTTGAACAAATGACAGGGAATCTGGCATCTCGGTAACTGTCCTGAAAGCAGATCAGTGTTGATTGATTGATTGATTGATTGATTGATTGATTGATTGATTGATTGATTGATTGATTGATTGATTGATTGATTGATTGATTGATTCATTCATTCATTCATTCATTCATTCATTCATTCATTCATTCATTCATTCATTCATTCATTCATTCATTCTTTCATTCATTCTTTCATTCAATTATGCTGTCCATCTGATTGTTAATGTTCTTGTTGATGAATATTGCAAGCAAGGTGCAACATTCATAGTTAACCTTGTATTTAAGTTATACCACGAAATATTCTAGAATAAATCTAATCTTTGAATAGATAGTTATTGTGATAACGAGAATCTATTTCTCTGAGCCACTTTGTTATAATTTTTCTTTCTGACAGTCGGATTACAGCTTTGTGTTATCTTCCCTGGTGCGGTTGCATATTACGTTAGCAATCACATTGATGTCTGTTTTGTATTCATTTGGTGAGGGAGAAGGTGATTGTGCAGCTTGTTTTCTCTGTCGGAAATGTCGGGATCATAACATGAACACCCAACCATCGACCTTAGGAATAGGCAGAAAAGCACAAACGTCCATTATCAGAGAAAAAAAGCAGGCAACACATATTGTGTTTTACTTCGTGATATTGCTATTGAGCTACTTCACTGAAGTAAGCAACAGAAAGAATGCTGGTTGCATGGTTGACGTCACACGCTCGCTGGATGAATGTTGGATGAAGACAGAGCTGATTCCCCAGGGAAGTGGAGAAACCGCTGCGCTCTGCTCTCGGTAATTAATCTTTAACGTGGCCCAAGGGGTTAGGTGGGAGGAGAAGCTTGAATAAATCATTGGTTGTGAATCGAGTCTTGAGAACGCGATATTAGGCCAATATGTTGGACCTGTGATGCTATGGGAATTGGTCTAAAGAAAGAGCCCCCTCGGAGTACACGGGCGAGCAATATTGCATAGAAGCTTGTATGAGCTTTGTAGTCTGCGTTCTAGAATTGCAAGCACATGGCTGAATAGACATTAGATGTCAAGAGAATAGCATGTCCGTACTTCAGTATTGCCCAATCTTAGAAATAACTAGGAAAACAATGGATAGGGAATCTGCCGTCTGCACGACAGCCCGAAATGCAGATCAATGGTCACTGATTGACTGATGTTCGTAGTGGAAAATGCTACATTATATTGTACATACGTGCATACATCATCATTATAGACTGTTATGCCTTTCAGCCTTCAGTTGAAAGCTTCCGTGAATTTACTAAACGTCGTCACAATCCTCTATTTTCAACTGGTGATGTGACTCATTTAGTTCTTTACCTCTTATTCTTAAATCGTTAGAAACTGAGTCCAAACATCGTCGTGTTGGTCTCCCTCTATTTCACTTACCCTCCATAACAGAGTCCATTATCTTCCTACGTAATCATTATCCTTCCATTCGCCTCATATGGCCCCAACAGCGAAGCTGATGTATGCGTATAGGTTCCTCCATCGAGTTCATTCCTAACTTAGCCTTTATCTCATCAATCCGGATACCCTCATGCCATTGTTCCCACCTGTTTGTACCAGCAAACATTCTCGCTACTTTCATGTTTGTTACTTCTAACTTATGAATAAGATATGCTGAGTCCACCCAGCTTTCAATCCAATAATGCAAAGTTGGTCTGAAAATAGACCGATGTAAAGACGGTTTCCTCCGTGTGCTGACTTCCTTCTTACGGAATACTGTTGATCGCAACTGCGGGCTCACTGCATTAGCTTTACAGTACCTTGATTCAATCTCACTTATAATATTACCATCCTGGGAGAACACACATTCTAACAATTGGAATAATCTAACTGCTCCAGTTCTGTATCACCAATGTGACATCCAATTCTATTGAATTTCTTATCTACGGACATCAATTTAGTCTTCGAAAGGCTAATTTTTATACTATACGCATTGCACCTATTTTCAAGTTCCAAGATATTAGACTGCAGGTTTTCGGCACAATCTGCCATTAAGACCAAGTCGTCACCATAGGTCAGACTGCTTACTACATTTCCACATGGCTGAATCCCTCCCTGCCACTTTATACCTTTCAGCAGATGATTAATGTATACTACGACCAACAAAGGTGAAAGATTACAGCCATGTCTAAACCCTGTAAGTACCCTGAACCAACAACTCATTCTAACCTCAATTCTCAATGCAGCCCAATTGGCAACATAAGTGCCTTTGATTGATTTTAATAATCTACGTTTTATCCCATAGTCCCCCAGTATAGTGAAAATCTTTTCCCTCGGTACCTTGTCATATGCTTTCTCTAGATCTACGAAACACAAACACAACTGCCTATTCCTCTCGTAGCATTTTTCAATTACCTGGCGCATACTGAAAATCTGATCCTGACAGCCTCTCTGTGGTCTGAAACCACACTGGTTTTCATTCAACTTCCTCTCAACCACTGATCGCACCCTCCCATCCAGTATGCCAGTGTATACGTTGCCTGGTATACTAATCAATGAGATACTTCGATAGTTGTTGCAATCCTTCCTGTTCTCTTGTTTATAGATAAGCGCAATTACTGCTTTTGTCCAATCTGTAGGTACCTTGTCAATACTCCATGGTAATCTAAATATTCTATGATGCCATTTCATCCCTAACTTCCCACTATACTTCACTATTTCAGGCCTAATTTCATCTATTCCTGCTGCTTTGTGACAATGGAATTTATTCACCATTCTTTCCTCAAGCTTAATTTCACCAGCATCATTTTCCTCCTCCCCATGATCTCAGTTGTTCGCGACATCACCATGATGATTTTCTCTTAAGTTGGGAAGTTTCAAAATATTCACTCCACCTGTCCAGTGATTTCCTGAATCTATTATGAGTTCACCGGAATTACCTAAAACACTTTTCTTTTCCTTTTTCTCTCCTTTCCTAAAATTCTTTTCTTACTGTCCAGAAAGGTTTCCCTGCTACTTCACCTATCCTTTCTCGGTTATTACCAAAATCCTCCCACGACTTCTTTCTGGATTCAACAACTACTCGTTCCGCTCACAGACTTGGACTTGACCTCAGGCTTTACCTCAGATGGTTACTAACCTTACAGAATCAAGTTTGATGCCCAGAAGAATGCAAGCTGAACGTAACTGCCGAGGTTTTCACGCAAAGTTACAGGCGCAAGTTGGACAATCAGGCTACCTTCGTAAGAGTGCAAGCTTAAACTTACAGGCTTAAACCCCCCGTTCTAATTTTAGACAACTTCATCCTCTAAATGTGCAAATAAAAATATGACAAAGAGTATTCTGATTACGTATAGAATTATAATTATATATGTTACCGTGTTTTAGCGGTAGGTAGAGGCGTAAGAAGGTGCGGGCGTGAATGGGTTTCAAAACTACAGAATCAAAGTTAATGTAAAAGTAATTTAAAATTTAACTAGGTTATATTTTCTTTTCAAAAACAAAGCAATAACAGACATGGCAGGTACAATGTAGCAAAACAAGGGGAGATACAATATTTACAGGTTTTGGGCTTCACGCCCTGACTTCTGCGATCAGCTCAGTTTTACCACAAACACAAGTTTTAACAGAGGGGCAGAAAACCCCATTCATCCCTAGGAGCCCCTGGCTCCGAATTACACAGAAAAGCCTCCACGAGGCATATGACACTCCATTTTCAAAAGAGCGATCCGCTCTTAAAATTTAAGCCTCTCAAAGGCCAAACCAAACTCTACCTTCAAGCTGTCCTCTAAGGACGTATTCACAGGGGTAAAATACCCAACCTACAGAGGTCTATTACATGAAAAGAAGGTTGATTACATGACCTCTAAAATAACAATTTGAGAGGAGGCGATCTTGCACTCCTAATACACTTTGTTTTTTTTTTTAAAACCTAATCTGGCTCTGGGCCGCTAACGCAAGGGCTAATCCCATACTACAGAGGTGACTTAGAGAAGAACACTTTACATTACATAAACGAAGAATAGTTTGAGAAAATAAGTTCACCTCAAAACAAATGTGAGTGGGAGCTCGAGAGGGTTAGCACTCTCTATCCCAATATGTAGCCTTACAAGAAAAAGATGAAAAGAGTAATTACATTTTAGGAAAAGGTTACATGATGGAAATGCTTCGAACCCGCCGCGAGTGTTAAACTGCCGACCTAGCAAGAAAAGAAGTTATTAATAGGCCATTACCTGGTGTTGAACGGCTGACGAAGAAAGAGGCGCTTCCCGCCTCCTGCTATGTACTTAATACACTGAAAGATGGAACAGAAGTGGCCCGGAGACCCCAAAATCAGCAGTTTATATCCTCTCACGGAAGATTCTAGGCGTTAGGGGAAAGAAAACACCCTCCCACAAAATTTTATTGGCTAGGGAAAAGAAACCCCTACATAGAGGAAGAAGAAACACATTATTGGTGGAAAATTAATTAAAGAAATTCGGGATTGGCTAGATCCAAAATAAGGGGAAAAAGAGGGGTATACAGCCAACTTAAACAATGACAGAAAGAAATTTAACCAAGAACAAACTCTTGAAATAAAAATTTCTCCAACAAAATAGTTCTTTGACTCCACACTAGGTCGCACTATTGTTGATCTTCAGTAGTGTCCTCTAGAAGAGAAAGTTCACACTTCTTACTTCAAGCGAAACAAAAACACATCCAAAATGACACAGTTCACAAACTCAAAAATTTCCAGGTAGTGACATCTTCTGAGAAATTAGTAGATTAATAGTGTAGATAAAGTTCAGACTTCCTCCAGAAGAGGAGTTTCAACTGGCGCAACTTTTAAATAAACAGAGTAGAGGTGTACCGCCCGGTACAGACCTCCCCCCCCAAAAGTTCCTCCAGGGGTGACACATGAAATCAGTTTGAAACAAGTTCCAAGTTATAAAGTGAATATGAAAATAGATTACAAGATTTTCAGAATGTTGTGTGATTCAGTTTCACAATTTGTTGTTGCAGGTGAAGTAAAGTCTTTCTGTTTTTAGAATTTGAATTTCTGAAGATAAACTTTTAATACTTAAAGGTGAAGAAAAATTTTGCAATGTCCACCAAATATTGTTGTTGAATTCCCAAGTGTAGTTATTGCTTATGGTGACTGTCCATGTAGTTGATGTAGATTGAGTCGGATGGCCAGACCGGCCGTTGCAGCTTGCGTCCAACGGAGGCCGCTCGGACCCCTCAAGTACCCTGAGATACCGCTCGCCCGCACTATGAGGGGAGCAGAGGTGTTGAAGTACGCCGCGCCCGCGGTGAACAGATACAGGCTGCGGGCATGTAGCAGGTCGTGCGCCGCACATCAGCCTTGGCCGGGAGGAGAGTTCCGGCTCGCCGTGCACATGTCGTCCTCGCTGGAGAGGAGGGGGCCCATCCCCCTCCCCAGTCGCTGCACGGCGCTGCGCGGCTGCGGGGGCGCTGAAACATTAAAGCTAGGCGGCAGAATTGTGTTGGACAATCATCTTCTTTGAGGGTACAGGCTTGTGGAGAGGTTGAGGGGCCAGCGGCGTGTAGATATCCATGGCATTTACTATTATGAAGCCACAGTGTAAGGTGGAGCAGGAGACGGGAGCGTGGTAATGGCCGTGGCAAGAACAGGATGGCAGTTTAACGGGTCGGGGCAGGTTTTACATAAGGCTTACATCTAAAATCAAAATATTACAGAAGGGGCAGAATGCCTTAAAAGTGAAACTCAAAAAAAATATAACCTTCATATCCTTTCAAAATACTATGAAGCAAGTTAACACAGAAATTACACCGGTTTCACCTGGGACAGGTGAACTCTAAATATCCTCTCGGTGGCTGGATTACTTAGCAATAAGGTAACCGGCGTAAGAAAATCGAGAATGATACAAGGCCCATGAAATCTGGGGGCAAGCTTGCCCGCGGGAACAAAATTTTTGACCATAACCTGGTCACCTACCTTCAAAGTGGTGGGTCTCCGTCCACGATCATACCTTTCCCTAACCTTTTCATGAGATACTTTAAGATTAGCTTTAGCCTTCTTCCAAAGATCTTTAATGTTGTCCGGATCTATTGTCTCGGGCAGAATGTCATTCAGAGACCAGAGGTTAGAGAGCGGCGAGTTGGGAACAAACTTGAACATTAAAGAAGCTGGAGTAAATTTGTGTGATTCATGGACCGCCGAATTCAAAGCAAAAGCTAACCAATGCAGGGACGTGTCCCACCTAGAATGATCTTCATGATGATAGGCAATAAGTGCGGACCTGAGATTACGGTTAACCCGTTCAGCCAGAGATGGTTGAGGGTAATAAGCGGAAGTAGTTACATGAGAGATGGACAAGTCAAAACAGAATTTACGAAATAAATTAGATGTAAAAGCCTTAGCATTATCAGATACAATGTATTGGCACGGACCAAAAGAAGCGAAAATAGAATTTAGGCAAGTAATGGTGGACTGAGCGGTAGCCAGCTTAGTCGGAAATAACCAAGAAAATCTAGTAAAGCCATCTACGCACACAAAGATGAACTTGTTAGCATTACCCTTTGACTGGGGGAAGGGTCCTACATAATCGATATACAGGCGTTCCATGGGGCGCGACGCTTGATGCGAAGACAACAGGCCTACCTTGGTGGACATGGTGGGTTTACTAAGCAAACAAGATTTACAAGCTTTTACAAGTTCACGGATTTCACCGTCCATACCTTTCCAGATGAACATTTCACGAATCTTTTCACGAGTTTTAAAGATACCCAGGTGCCCCCCCAATGGGGTCTCATGATAGTATTTGAAGATCATAGGTACAAGAACCGCTGGAACTACAACTTTCATCAACTTATCATGCCTCGAAGGGCAACATAGAACACCATTCCTCAGAACATAAGGGACAGCATGTTATCCAGAAGAAAGGGTTTCCATTATCGGAGCCAGCGTCGGATCTTCACGTTGGTATTTCTCAATATCCCTAAAAAGCATGGGAGCATCTGTTAAGATGGCATTAACACCAGATAGTATGGACTCGGAAGGTGATGAACTGTCGACCGGTTCGTGGGTCTCTACGTCGTTATGAAACATACGGCTGAGTCCATCGGCAACAACATTTTCAGTACCTCTGATATGCCGTACATCGAATTGGAAGGCAGAAATACGGATGGCCCAACGGGCTATACGACCTGTACGACGCGGCCTACCTAAGACCCAGCTTAAGGCTTGATTATCTGTCTCCAGATCGAATTTGACGTGTTCCAGATAGAGACAGAACTTTTCTAAGGCGAATAAGACTGCCAAACCTTCAAGCTCATATATGGAGTACTTTGCTTCTTGAGCTGACAATGTCCTAGACGCATAGGCGATGGGTCGCCTCCCTAGTTCAGTCTCTTGAAGAAGAACTGCAGCTACTGCTGACGACGATGCGTCGGTTTGGACGATGAATTTCTTCGAGAAATCAGGCATAGCAAGTACAGGGGCATTACAGAGAGCTAATTTTAGATCTTCAAAAGCAGCTTGTTGAGAAGGTCCCCACTCGAATTTGATGCCTTTCCTACGAAGAAGGTTTAAGGGCGCCGCTCTATTAGCGAAGTTAGGAATGAACTTCCTGAAGAAATTCACCATGCCAATGAACCTGGCGATACCTTTGATGTCCTTGGGAGGTTTAAAATCACGGATGGCCTGTGTTCTAGAATGATCGACTGCTACTCCATCGGGTGACACAATATGCCCTAGGAATGACATAGAGGGCTTAGCAAAGGCAACCTTGGACAACTTAACAGTTAACCCAGCCTTACGAAGGCGATCGAGAACTTCTCGCAGATGATCTAGATGTTCTTCAAAGGTCTCTGAAAATACGACGACATCATCTAAGTAGTGATATAAGTACTCAAATTTGATGTCGGAAAAGACCCTATCTAGTAGCCTAGTGAGCACAGCTGCTCCCGTAGGGAGCCCGAAAGGCACGCGGTTGTATTCATATAAATTCCAGTCCGTGGCAAACGCTGTAAGATGTTTAGACTCTTCGGCTAGGGGAATTTGATTATAGGCCTGATTCAAATCCAAGATCGTGAAGAACTTGGCCTTACGAAACCATGAAAAACAAGAATGAAGGTCGGGAAGGGGCACAGATTGTAACACCACCTTCCGATTGAGAGCCCTGTAATCAATGACAGGCCTGAAGCCTCCTTGGGGTTTCGGGACTAGAAAAATAGGCGAAGAATACGCTGACTTAGAAGGCCTAATAATACCATCCTTCAACATCTGATCGATGATTTCTTTCAGAGCCTTCATTTTAGGTGGAGATAGCCTATACGGTGGAAAGCGAAAAGGAATCGAATCCGTGACCTCAATTTTGTATTCAATAAGGTCAGTAACACCAAGAGTATCAGAGAACACCTCGGGAAACGACTGACACAATTTGCGAATACTATCAGCCTGCTCCTCAGGTAGATGTCTAAGGTCTAACAACATCTCATCCTGGGTAGGCGAAATAGATGAACATGATGCAGAATTACACTTTAATAGAGGGATTTTACAATTAGAGGCAAATTTGAATGTGCACGACTTACTCTGAAGATCGAGCACCAGACCAGTGTGAGACATGAAGTCCGCTCCCAGTATGATGGGGCAAGACAAATGCTTGGCCACAAACAATTTGATTTTCCATGTAAATTTAAAAACACGAATTTTGACATGTAAGGAACCTAGAATTTCTAATGGAGATGAATTAGCCGAAACATATTTAACAGGAGATGAGTCATAGTCAGGGAGTTTACAAACAGATTTCAATTTAGAATACCAATCAGCCGAAATAATGGAACAAACGCTGCCTGAATCTAAGAGAGCTGTTATAGGCTCGTTATTCAACTCAATCCTAAGAAAAGGAACAGGTGCGGGGGTATCCGCCGCAATCCTAAGACACTCTCTGGGGCATTCAAAAAAAGAATTTGAAGATTGCTCATTCCCTGAATTCTCGACCCTTTTGCCCGGGGCTGAGCCTTGGAAAGCAGAATTAGTCGACTCAGCCGAAGCCGCTAGTCACTTTTTATTATTGGCATGGGTGGAATTTGCACCAGAGCAGGAGGGGGTGCTATTTGAGTTTGGGCAATTCTTGGCGATATGTGAGAAAGCCCCACATTTAAAGCAGCCTTGTGATGAACCAGCTCCATTCCTAGTCCCACTTGGCTTGATCAGTGGACACTTGTTGCGCAGATGGTCAGGCGACCCGCAAGCATAACATTTACGGAGATTGACTGGTCGGCGAGGTGGAGGCCGAGTGTTACTAAAGGAAGGCGGGGGTTCTTTCGCGACACGCAAAGAATCGGCGTATCTAACTCCTTCCGCTGAGACGGCCAATGCTTCAAGTTCAGAGAAGGTTTGCGGACACGCCGCGAAACACAAATATGACCTGTAGGATGGTGAAATACCTTCCACAATAGCTTGTACAATTTGATCCTCAGGGAAGTGAAGAGCAAACACCCTAGTGTAGAATTTGATATCTTGTATGAAATCAGCCAAGTTTTCATCCAAGCGCTGTACACGGTAATAGTACTTCTGAATCAGGGAGGACCTGGCCCTAGCCGGGATGAAGTTAGCTAGCAAATGGGCATGGAAATCCTCAATAGATGATTGCTCGGCAATGGCTCTTACGATTTTATCAGAGAGAATACCAATAGCATACGGATAGATAATTTGCAAAATTTGACATGGCGAAAGAGAAAAAACAAGAGCATGATCCTGAAATTCCACTAGAAATCTTAAAAATGAAATTACATCACTGGTGGTGTTGACGGAAAACTTAGAGATACCTCTAAGCAACATTGCCAATGGATGAGGCAAGCTACTGAACCCAGGTGACATAGTCGTTAAAAGTTTCAATGGCAAAGAAGTTAATTCAGAGCGGATGTTACCCAATGACGCACGGCGTTCAGATTCGTTGTTCAATGGGGCAGAGATAGTTTGAGCAGCAACGGTTATCCTATTGACTTCTCCCTGAGGAGGCTCTTCATCACTACCTACGTTCGCTGTGGCGGGTTGATCAGTTTTGGGAGGAACTTCGCCGGTTAGCAATTGAGTGACCTTATTAGACAATTCAGAAATAGTTTCAAGGAGCGTATTAGCGTCCTTCCTCTGAACGTCATTCACCTTTAGAGACAACAGATCATTAACTCTATTTGCAAAGTGATACAGCCTGCCTTGCACACGCTTAATTTGATTAGGAGACGGATCGTTTTCATCAAAAAAGCTGACTACAGATGCTAGCCCAGTAATATTCTCGACGATCGTGGAAAGAGAGTCATCAATTTCTTTCTCTCCCAAATTGGGGATGGAAATGGGCAAATCAAGGGACTCTCTAAGCTTGTTGGTGTCGATTGCAACCGTGCCTCCAGATTGCACATTTCTGATAGTTAACTCGTATATCAACTCCTCTTTGCGCAAATAGTTAAGGAGGAGAACATCGCGAGGGCCGGGCATGATGACAGAACAATTTTGAAAAACTCAAAAAATTCCAGCAACTGAGACAATTGTTAGAGTTCGAATCAAAGCAATGTTTAGCCGTCAAAAGGGGCTAAATTGAGACCCATTCAACCACGCTCTGCTACCACTTGTTACCGTGTTTTAGCGGTAGGTAGAGGCGTAAGAAGGTGCGGGCGTGAATGGGTTTCAAAACTACGGAATCAAAGTTAATGTAAAAGTAATTTAAAATTTAACTAGGTTATATTTTCTTTTCAAAAACAAAGCAATAACAGACATGGCAGGTACAATGTAGCAAAACAAGGGGAGATACAATATTTACAGGTTTTGGGCTTCACGCCCTGACTTCTGCGATCAGCTCAGTTTTACCACAAACACAAGTTTTAACAGAGGGGCAGAAAACCCCATTCATCCCTAGGAGCCCCTGGCTCCGAATTACACAGAAAAGCCTCCACGAGGCATATGACACTCCATTTTCAAAAGAGCGATCCGCTCTTAAAATTTAAGCCTCTCAAAGGCCAAACCAAACTCTACCTTCAAGCTGTCCTCTAAGGACGTATTCACAGGGGTAAAATACCCAACCTACAGAGGTCTATTACATGAAAAGAAGGTTGATTACATGACCTCTAAAATAACAATTTGAGAGGAGGCGATCTTGCACTCCTAATACACTTTGTTTTTTTTTTAAAACCTAATCTGGCTCTGGGCCGCTAACGCAAGGGCTAATCCCATACTACAGAGGTGACTTAGAGAAGAACACTTTACATTACATAAACGAAGAATAGTTTGAGAAAATAAGTTCACCTCAAAACAAATGTGAGTGGGAGCTCGAGAGGGTTAGCACTCTCTATCCCAATATGTAGCCTTACAAGAAAAAGATGAAAAGAGTAATTACATTTTAGGAAAAGGTTACATGATGGAAATGCTTCGAACCCGCCGCGAGTGTTAAACTGCCGACCTAGCAAGAAAAGAAGTTATTAATAGGCCATTACCTGGTGTTGAACGGCTGACGAAGAAAGAGGCGCTTCCCGCCTCCTGCTATGTACTTAATACACTGAAAGAGGGAACAGAAGTGGCCCGGAGACCCCAAAATCAGCAGTTTATATCCTCTCACGGAAGATTCTAGGCGTTAGGGGAAAGAAAACACCCTCCCACAAAATTTTATTGGCTAGGGAAAAGAAACCCCTACATAGAGGAAGAAGAAACACATTATTGGTGGAAAATTAATTAAAGAAATTCGGGATTGGCTAGATCCAAAATAAGGGGAAAAAGAGGGGTATACAGCCAACTTAAACAATGACAGAAAGAAATTTAACCAAGAACAAACTCTTGAAATAAAAATTTCTCCAACAAAATAGTTCTTTGACTCCGCACTAGGTCGCACTATTGTTGATCTTCAGTAGTGTCCTCTAGAAGAGAAAGTTCACACTTCTTACTTCAAGCGAAACAAAAACACATCAAAAATGACACAGTTCACAAACTCAAAAATTTCCAGGTAGTGACATCTTCTGAGAAATTAGTAGATTTAATAGTGTAGATAAAGTTCAGACTTCCTCCAGAAGAGGAGTTTCAACTGGCGCAACTTTTAAATAAACAGAGTAGAGGTGTACCGCCCGGTACAATATATATAATATATAATATATAATATATAATGTAATATATATAATTATATATATATAATTATATAATTATACTAGCAAGATACCCGTGCTTCGCTACGGTATTATACTGAAATTTATAATTGAATGCTTATTGTTTTAGATATATAATCCGCCGAAATTCGCGATCTGACTCGTTTTCGGCGAGAATCCACCAAAATTCCCGATCTGACTCGTTTTCTATTAGATTACGGCATGTTTCCTCCCATTTTTCAATCTTCCTTTCCAGCAATCGATTTCGTACTTCCCGGGCTAGGCTCAGGTATTCCTCCCGGTCAGTTGGGTCCCTAAATCTTTGCCATATTTTCCTATAATCATTTTTAATATGGATAAAATCCTTCAGGAGAACCGGCGTGGTGTCATATTGGTGCCTTGGCGGCACTAAACCCGCGGCCGGACTGCATTCTTAGTCATTACCAGTCCAGGAGCCGTTTCCAGCGCAGTCCGCACAACTGACGACAGTCCGGAACATTATTATTATTATTAATATTTATATTATTATTGTTTCTATTATGTGTTGCTGTAATGGCTGATGACAGGGAAAACCGGAGTATCCGGAGAAAAACCTGTCCCGCCTCCGTTTTGTCCAGCACGAATGACACATGT
This sequence comes from Anabrus simplex, assembly GCF_040414725.1. Classification (NCBI taxonomy): domain Eukaryota; kingdom Metazoa; phylum Arthropoda; class Insecta; order Orthoptera; family Tettigoniidae; genus Anabrus; species Anabrus simplex. The sequence goes on from NC_090266.1 coordinate 570,650,971, forward strand.
AGTGACCGGGATTTGAACCACGGAACCCAGCTGTGAAAGGCCGGCGTGCTGCCGCCTGAGCAACGGAGGATCCTTATAAGTAAATTAAGAACAGTAAAATCAATTGGTCTCACCTCCTTCTACACCCCACCACCGTTAAGTTTATTTACCGCCACCCACTCCCCCCCCCCAAAAAAATTAAAAGAAGGCTTGTTTCTTTATGTTTAAGGGAGATTCCAAACACCAATATTCACGTCTATTACCTTCAGTTTTGAGATATAAGTATCCCCATAAGAATAATTTATTTTTTCACTTCATTTCACAATACTCCCCCCCCCCCTCACTAAGTGAATACTCCCGCAAAAATTACTTGTTTCTTTAATAGTAAAGGATCGTCTAAATACCAATTATCACGACTCTAACTTCTTCAGTTTTTTATTTATGTGTCCTTATGAAAGGAATTCAACTCCTTTACACTCCCGCCCTCCAAGATGGTTTCTTCCCCAAAACGCGTTTTTCTTTGTTTTTAAAGGAGATCCAAATACGAATTTTCACGTCTGTAACAGCTTTAGTTTTTATTAGATGTATGTATTCTCATACAATTAAGTCAACTAAATTTTCAATTATGTCACCCCCCCCCACTTCATTGGATTTTCCGAGAATACGGGTTCCTTTACTTTTAAAGCAGATTGCAAATATCAAATTTCACGTCTGTAACATCTTCATTTTTGAGATATCAGTAGCTTAATTAAAAGAATTCAACACCATTTTCAGTCACATTTACCCCCCTCCACCCATGTGGCATTTCCGAAAACTAAAAATACACGTTTCTTTATGTTTAATAGAGATAAAAAAATACCATTTTTAACTTCTGTAACATGCTAAGTTTTTTAGATATACTGTAAAAATTCTCATTTTAAAATTTCTCCCTTTTGAGTTCCCCTTAAGTGGAGTTTCCAAAAACAAATCACCTATGTTTATTTACATTTACAGGAGATTCCAAACACCCACTTTTTACGTCTGTAACATTTTACGTTTCCAAGATATTCTGTAGATATAGTCTTTCAAATAATTCACCCCAATTTGTCACTCCTGTTTAGCCGCCATTGATTGGATTTTCCAAAAATTAAAAAATACGTGTTTCTTTATTTATAAAGGAGATCCCATATACAAATTTTCAGTTCTGTAATATCTTTCGTTTCTGAGATATATGTATCCTCATTAAAGGCATTCAACCCATTTTTCATCCTTTTACACCCCACCTATTGCGATTTACAGCAAACCAAAAAATACGTGTTCCTTTATTTTTAGAGGAGATTCTAACTACCAATTATTACATCTGTAAATTTTTAAGTTCTAAGATGTAGACACACTCATTTTAAAAAATTCACCCCCTCCCCTTTTCACCCTCCAATATTTGGAATTTTCAAAAACGAAAAAATACGTGTTTCTTTACTTTTAAAGTAGATCCCAAATACCAATTTTCAGGTCTGTAATATCTTCAGGTTCTGAAATATAAGTAGCCTCATTTAAGGCATTCAACCCATTATTCACCCTTTTACACCCTTCCTATTGGGATTTTCCGAAAACAAAAGAATACGTGTTTCTTTATTTTTAAAGGAGATTCTAAATACCAATTTTTACATCTATAAACTTTAAAAGTTTCGAGATATAGATACACTAATTTTAAAAAATTACCCCCTTTTCACCCCCCCATTAATTGGAATTTCCAAGAAAAAAACGTGTTTCTTTATTTTTAAGGAGATCCCAAACACCAATTTTCAGGTCTGTAATATCTTCAGGTTCTGAAATATAAGTAGACTCATGAAAGGCATTGGACAACTTTTTCAAACTTTTCCACCCTTCCTATTAGGATTTTCCGAAAACAAAATACACATGTTTCTTTATTTTTAAAGAAGATTCTAAATACCAATTTTCACATCTATAACCTTTAAAAGTTTTGAGATATAGATACACTCATTTTAAAATATTACCCCCTTTTTACCCCCCTTAATTGGATTTTCCAGAAACAAAAAGATACGTGTTTCTTTATTTTTAAAGGAGATCCCAAACACCAATTTTCAGGTCTGTTATATCTTCAGTTTCTGGGATATAAGTAGCCTCATTAAAGGCATTTAACCCTTTTTTCACCCCTTTTCACTCCTCCTATTGCGATTTTTCGAAAACGAAAAAATACGTGTTTCTTTATTTTTAATGAACATTCTAAATGCCAATTTTTACATCTGCAAACTTTAAAAGTTTGGAGATATAGATTCACTCATTTTAAAAATTCACCCCCCTTTACACCCTCCCATTAATTGGATTTCCCAAAAACAAAAAATACGTGTTTCTTTATTTTTAAAAGAGATCAAAAGTACCAATTTTCAGGTCTGTAATATCTTCAGTTTCTGAGATATAAGTACCGGTATCCTGATTAAAGGCATTCAACCCATTTTTCCCCATTTTCACCCATTTTCACCCCTCCTATTGGGATTTTCTGAAAACAAAAAAATACGTGTTTCCTTATTTTTAAAGACGATTCTAAATACCAATTTTTACATCTGTAAACTTTTAAGGTTTTGAGATATAGAGACACTCATTTTAAAATTTAACCCCCCTTTTCACCCCCTTAGCGAAGGAATATCAAAAAATCCTCTCTTAGCGAGCACCTACATCTTAATATGAACATATCCCCAAAATTTAATTTCTTTATGTCCAGTAGTTTTGGCTCGGCGATGATGAATCAGTCAGTCAGTCAGTCAGTCAGTCAGTCAGGACAAGTTATTTTATATATATAGATATATTATATTATATATATACGTTATGTGGCGTAGAATATATGATGTGATAAAATGCTATTTTTTTCGGGGCGTCGACCTAGGAAGATCTTTTGAGCCTACTTGCACCATATGTGGGAACCTGCGTGTATTTTGTAGATGGCGGATGTGTAAAGTGTTGAATGTGAGGAAAGGAACGTTAAGGACGACACAAACACCCAGGCCAGGGATATTAATCATTTACAATTAAAACCCCTGATCCGGCAGGGAATCGAACCCGGGGCCATCGTGTGACAGGCGGACGCGTTGCCCCCTACACCGTGGGGCCGGACGATGTAGAACATACATTAGCGTTTTACACCCATATTTTTAAGTATACTATAACTCTTGAACAATTCACGTTACAAAAATCTTTTTAGCTTAAAAATTCATCAAAAATAATACTTTAAGATTATATATATATACTCATCCTTTAGAAATACCGAGCATCCTTCAATTTAAAAATCAGCTATTACAATCAGGTAGTTGCGGAAACTGTTCAATACCTTAAAGTATATAGAAAATGATCCATTAATAATTTACATACGTCACCTTACCCCTAAGAGTTTCTTTCAAAATACTGGGTAAGAATAACCTCAAACGTAAAAAACAGTCTCGGATTATACTTAAAATATTTTTTCGAGGAAAAATACGTTGGGATGGAAACATCCCTTAAGTTAAAAATTAATTTCCTTGCAAACTGGTAGTCCTAGCAAACTGTTCTTCAGCTTAAATTTCATCAAAAATAATCCTTTAACTGTATATATATCCACTCACTCCTAACTGTTTCTTTTCACAATTACGGGTAAAAATTACCTCTAGCGTTAGAAAAAGTCACGGATTATGCTTGAAATTATTTTTATATGTTGCTATACGTCGCACCGACTTCAGCTCCTACCTCCTCCTCAATCACCACCTTCATCTCAACTCCCACCAACACATCCACCTCGGCATCTAACTCCATCTCAACTTCAAACTCCATCTCCACCTCCACGTCCAATCCAACCTCGACCTCCAACTCCACCTCTAACTCAACCCCCACGGCCACATATTCCTCACCCTCTACCTCTACCTCCATTTCAATAACCACTTCAACTTTTACATCAATCTCCACCTGTACCCCCGCCTCAACCACCACCTCCTCCACTTTCATCTCCATCCACCTACACTTCCGCCTTTACCTACCACTTATGGGGACGATAGGACAGGAAAGAGCAGAGAGATGGAAGGAAGAGTTTGTGACATTAATTAAGCTACAGCCCGAGCGTTCACAGGTGTGAAAATGCGGAACCACGAAAAACCATCTTCAGGGCTCCCCAAAGTGCGGTTCGAACCCACTATCCCCCGAATGCAAGCTCACAGCTGCGCGTCCCTAACCGCACGGCAAACTCGCTCGGTAAAATTACTTTTAGAATCAATTTACGTGAGGGTGAAAAGATCCCGTAACTTAAGAATTCGTTCTAGAAAACTTCCTTAGTTTAAAATGGTTCATTTTACATTCTCTACATCTTCACATAAGGTTCCTATACTTCATCCGTATATTACAAAAGTATGGTGTAGGGGCGCTTACATAATAACCAATTTGATATCCATTCTTGGTTTATCTGCTATTTTATGCATGCTCTTATAAGACTAACTTTAGCTCAAAGTCAAGGTCAAGGTTCCAATTCTTGTATGCTGCAGGTAATACTGCAGCTGGAAGGGGCTCTAATTCGCTTCCTCTTCGCAAGAGGCTCTATTTTCCACTTCAGCTCCTACCTCCTCCTCAACCACCACATTCATCTCAACTCCCACCAACTCATCCACCTCGGCATCCAACTCCATCTCAACTTCAATCTCCACCTCCACCTCCACTTCAACCTCAACCTGCAACTACACCTCTACCTCAACCACCACGGCCACACATTCCTCATCCTCTACCTCCACCTCCATTTCAATAACTACTTCAAATTTTACTTCAATCTCCACCTGTACCTCCACCTCAACCACCACGCCCTCCACATTCATATCCATCCACCTACACTTCCGCCTCTACCTAGATCAACCCCTCCACATCTAACCCCCACCCCTTCACCACAGCCTTCCTCACCTCCACTTCCTCCAGAGCTAAAAAGCACTAAAGAGCACTAAAGGCTATAAAGGGCTACAATGGGCTAAAGGGCACTGAAGGTCTAACGGGCTCTTATGGGCTAAAGGTTCTGTATGAGCTAAAATGCTAAATATCATCAATAGTTTGACAGGCTAAATGGCACGTATAGGCTAACTTGTACGTATGGACTAAACGGGCTAAAGGGCTCAAATGTTTAAAGGCTAAAGGACACTAAAGAGCACTAAAGGGGTCTACTGGACAAATGGACACTAAAATGCTAAATGGGTCTAATGGGCAAAAGGGCCAAAAGATTAAATGGCAAATATATGTCGAAGGGCTATAGGGATAGGCTAAAGGGCTAATGTGCACTGAATTTCTCTTACGGATACAGAATTTGAAGAGCTTTCATGGTCAAATAGGGTAAAATAAGTTCATCTGCAGTTTTGAATTCAGATGACTCAGAGACTTGTCTTTGTGCTATCTTACTAGCTCCTATTGCTAAACTGAGTAGCTCTGGCTGTGAATCAGTGGCCCTTTGAGCTCTAGTTAGCGGTTTCGATCTTGACTTAGTCTGGTGGCATTTGGCGGTTCGAACTTACGGTCTCTTGTCGTACACACGGACTCATATGTGGGGAGAACCTTAATCTTGAGAGAGCTAGCCCGCTTGACCTATTGGTGGTAGATTACTAATTCAGTTAGTACCAGGAGATCAGAATATATCAAAATTTGCATAAGACGCGAGATCACTATGATAACACGTGCCAGAGCCCTAGCCTTAATCTGCTGACTACAGTACAGTCTCACGAGAGATGACAGCGGACGTACCTAATTTTCGCACCGTCAGCATTCAGAATTATTATTTCAACGGAAGACATACACAGCTTACATAGAGCAGCCTTCAGGTCTCTATCTCTTAGCTTGAAGATACAGAGTTCCATTTTTAATAGATACGGGATTTTTTGTCAGGACGTGGGCATCTATTTTTGATCCTATTGGATGAGGTATGAAGTTTAACAACTCAGTATACTTGGAAGGATGTAAGTTCGATTGCCTGTTAAGAATGCAGCCTCTGAGGTTTACTCAAACTTCAACTGCAATGCGTACTAGGTTCATTTATGAGGACCGTCTAAGACGGCTGGTTGAGTGATTTTTCAGTGTAATTCCGTAGAAATAGCAAAGTAGGGCACTGTAATTACGTCAGGGGCAAACCTGCTTTAACTTTCGGAAGTGAAATAAGAGTAGACTTGAGATAGATTACGAGTAAGTCATAGGAGAACAAAAAATGGTTTTAGATAAGTTATATTGTTCATTTAGCGCTACAGATCTTGAGTTCAATACGTAGGGACCACTAATATAGGTTTCTTACACTTATCAGTCAACCTACTGAAAACTACAGGGTAATTAGATTGAGAAAGGCAGACAGAGGTGACATTGAAAACGTGCAGCTTTGCAGCCTATCACGTTTATATAGCCTAACACTGTAGTTAATCAGTTCGAGCTCCTTGTTGATAAAAATATTTTCTATTTGCCGGGAAGGTTGGAAAGTTGATGATAATTGCTAGATTAGATGTCAAAGCCTGGATTCAGTTATAAACCTCTCTGCACTGTTCGTATAGTGTAACATAGCTGAAGACGATTCGTCCGTCGGTTGGATTTGTTATGGGGGGATAATGGTGAGAAGGCAGAAGTACGTAATTTAATTAAAAACCAAGAGTTATCAGATTTGGACAGCAAGTTTGAATATATCGTCTTACTAGGAACACTCTCATCAAGAGAAACTCCAGATGTATCCTGGGTTGTATTTCCTTTAGTAAATCGATTCCCGGGAAACTTGCATTTATTCCTTTGTAAATGGGGCATAATTATGGATAACATAGGCACAATTCGCTGAAAACTGTCGCATTCACCCTGTATAAACAGCAATAATATTTTCACATGAAGTACTACTTCCAGAAAGGACAAACTAACCTCCAAGGCATGATTACATTATTTATTCATAAAATAAGTGCCAGTATTGCCATCTGTGGATGACTCCTATAACTTCAACAAAGACATTGGAATAATGAAGCATGCACATATCAGGGATACAACAATACTGACGTATGCAAGCTCTGGATTGAAAGGAAGTTGAACGATAAGCAAGTTAAGGCGTCATTCAACGGCGCAGGCACAGATGTATGATTTTATTGCTGCGAAAATAATGGTCACAGAGTCATAAAACCTTGGTAACATACTGCCAATAAGTGGTAAATTAATATAGTCATGTTAATTAAAACATTCTTTTTGGCATACAATCATCATCATCCCCACTTAAGCCTTGAACAGATCCCTTGGTGCTATTTGACACAAAAAGCCTAAGTGCTGGCGCAAGGTTTTATCCTATCTCTTCCTACTATCATATACCTGGTCATTTATTTACTCTCCTTAACTCTTATGATGAGGTTGACGTCAGGAAGGGTACACAGTCGTAAAAAGCTACGATGGTTCAACTCAAACAAAGCGGACCCCGTAGAGAAACGGGACAAGAGTTAGACATACATAAAATACGAATTATATTCCGAAGTGTGGTGTGTTATAAATAAAGCTACTTTTATTAATACGAACACAAAACTCCTCGTCCGCGACCCAGAGGAAATATACCATACGAAGTTATAATTGCAGGCGTTGTAGGGTTCAAACCCGAGGCTTCTGAACCGGAGGCTAGTATGCCGACTACTCGGCCAAGGAGCCGGATTATTATTATTATTATTATTATTATTATTATTATTATTATTATTATTATTATTATTATTATTATTATTATTATGATTATTATTATCTTATGAAGTTAGGAAAAGCTGAAGAAAACTATACTCAGAACAACTGCTGTTTAAATATTAGAACTGCAAACGATGCGGCTGGTTAGCCCTAATGCAAATCTTGACAACATATATTGGCTATTAAGTTAGGGAATGGTGAATATATTCAAGGCAATGGAGCCCGAAATTTAGATGTAAAGGGAAATAATGAAAGTGTTGCACATTACACCGTAAACTCTTGAGGATCAGGAATTATCTTACTCCTTAGCTATGACAGAAAAAATGAGGAATACACGAAGGTATCATTATCTCGGCGTGAGGCTATACTTCTACTGTTTTGTCCGAAGTTTACGTTTTTTTTTTCATATGAGTAAAAAGTTTCTTTTGGCATTTATCAGTCTTTCATTAACTAAGTAATAAAATCAAGATGTAATCATTTTCGTAGGAATCGGTTTATTGTCCTAGCAATACACATTTCTTAACAAGAAATAAACACTCGAGTCTATTTCGTATCTTGCTATTGCGTAACAAAGGATGTTGTGAAGCATACAAGCCCCCTATCACTGACGGGGCTTTTGCCATACGAAGAAACAACTGTTCACCTGAAAGCCTGCACATTAGAAGGCCACGCGTGGTCAGCACGGTGAACCCTCTCGGCTGTTATTCATGCTTGAGACGTTTAATCCACTCCTCCTACCACCACATCAGCCTCCACATCTCCTTTTCTGAGATACTAAGATTTAAACAACTCATATCCTTATCCCGAGGTGGTGCAGCTCTTTTCAGGCACACCCCCATTGGAGGTGAGCTGCATGTATCATTTCAACCACGTACAAACCCTCCCGCCATTCTTTAATTCCTGGCAGTAACGGGAATCGAACTCGAGCCCCCGAGGACGGTAGCTAATAGTGCTAACCGTTACGCTACGGAGGCAGACAGGTACTAAGATGAAGCATGGCCAACAAGTCGACTCCCAACTTCATCTCCGCCTCTAGCATGTAAGTGGACATTCACAATATAAATATTGTCAGTCTCTTTAGTGGTGGATAGCCTGAGGTTAAGCTAGCACGGTTACCTTGGGCGCTAAACTTGGGGTATGTGATGTTAGCGCCCCTGTAAGTTTATCCTGGGGCCGAATCCAAGCCTGTAAGTTTATGCTTACACTGATATGCAGGTAGTCTTGGTGTCGAACTTGGGTCTGTAAGGTTACGTGTTAACGTCGGATGTTACGTTGAGCTTCCACTCTTCTGGGCATCAAATTCGGGTCTGTAAGATTAGTAACCCCTGTAAGATTAAACCTGCGGTGGAATCCAAGCCTGTGAGGAAAAGCCTGCAAACGTAGCCAGCCGCAAACATTTCACATCGCCTGCCAAGTGACGTCATGTGAGGTTTAGCATGCACTCTCAGCAGTGGAGGTCACCTCTCAGCTGCTGCCGGTGGCAGCTGAACTGTGCAGTTTCTATTACTATGGTGCTTATACCGGGTGGTACAGCTGCCCCTATTCACGCAGTTTTATGCAACCCGCAGATTATAGTCGAACCTAAAAATATTGACCTTGACTACTCACTACAATGTCTGCTCTTTCAACGCTTTCCATAATTCGTTTATTCGTGTCAAGCAAATCAGCATTAATGATAAAATACCGATTGATGGTAAAGAATCGTGAAAATTATGTGTCACAGAAACGTCCTGTACAGAGAATATTATTGGTGAATGACTAGAAGTAGCAGCAACACAACAGCGCTAAACAGCAACCCGTGATAGCCGAGTTTGCTAACAGTTAGAGGAGAGTACCGGTGTTCGTTAGTAGGCGGTTCGAGTCCTGTGTAAGACGAATACTTTTATTGCGTTGTTGATGTTCGTGAGAGTCGTGTTGTTGACGACAAATCTAAATCATGATCAGTTCTCATATTGCAGGTACTCAGCTATGTTTGTTTTTTAAGGAGCTCTTAAAAGAGCTATTTGCAATAAAGTGAGATTGTACCGACAGCGGTGCGATGGGCTTATGCATGGCCATTCGATTAATGAAGCAAATGTTCAAAATGACCACCTGCTTCGTTAATGCACATCTGAGCACGGTGGAGGAGAGACATTCTTGCTTGCTGCAACATATGTGGTGGAATCTGCCTGCAGGCTTCCGTGATGAGCCGCCGTAAATGATTCGGGCTCTCAGGCTCCTGCTCATAGACCCTTTCCTTTAAATAACCCCAGAGGAAAACTAATAATAATAATAATAATGTTATTTGTTTTACGTCCCACTAACTACTTTTTAAGGTCTTCGGAGACGCCGAGGTGCCGGAATTTAGTCCCGCAGGAGTTCTTTTACGTGCCAGTAAATCTACCGACACGAGGCTGTCGTATTTGAGCACCTTCAAATACCACCGGACTGAGCCAGGATCGAACCTGCTAAGTTGGGGTTAGAAGGCCAGCGCCTTAGCCGTCTGAGCCATTCGGCCCGGCCCAGAGGAAAAAGTCGAGTGGAGTAAGATCAGGTGATCTAGCCGGCCATGTGACCGGACCCCCTCGTCCAATCCATCGTCCAGGATATGTCCTATGCAAGTGGTTCCGTACTGCCAACGACCAGTGTGGGGGAGCTCCATCCTGCTGGAACCACATCCGTAACCGTGTCATAAGGGGCACATCCACCAATAAGAGTGGGAGGTACTCACGAAGAAACTCTAGATAGCGTCGTCCCGTGAGGTTTCCTTCGAAGAAATATTGTCCAATTATCTTGTCACCTAGTATCCCGCACCACACGTTGACGCCCCATTGTACCTGAAATCGAGCTCCCCTGATCCAGTGAGGATTTTCAACGCTCCAGTAATGGAAGTTGTGACGATTAACAGTTCCGTTGTTGTGAAATCTGGATTCATCACTAAAGAGAATGTCCATTAAGAAATTCGCATCAGCTTCAACTCTTTGTAATATCCATTGCGAAAATTCTATCCGTTTTGGAAAGTCATCTCCGTGAAGTTCCTGGTGCAGCTGTTGATGGAAAGGGTGGAATTTATGGCGGTGCAATATTCGCAGTACAGATACATGACTGATGTTCAGTTCATTTCCTATGGCCCGTGAGCTTGTGTGCGGGTTGTATGCAATTGCATTTTGAACAGCTTCGTGGTTATTTCCAGACGTCACTGGAGCATCCCGAACGGGGGGTAATGTATGAAATGACCCCGTTGCACGCAACCAACCGTCTTTCAACACATCGAAATGTATCTGCAGTTGGCAGCCTTCGTCCAGGAAATCGTTCTTGATACAAGCGTCTGGCTTCCCGTGCATTTTGCCTTGCTTCTCCATAAAGTAATACCATATTCACATAATCATCCCGTGAATACATAATGTTTGCTTTCGTGCTAACCGTACAGTACGTGCTCACACGTTGCTGCTAGGATTACGATATGCTGTTTCATGTGCCCTACGTAGAAGTGTAGACCGCTGTTAGTTGGTCTTCGAGTCGAACGTGCGCAGTTGCTTGGTTGAATGGGTGGGTCAGAATGTTGACAACACGTGCACTGCGCTTCATTCCCTGTAGTCGTTTGCCATATGGAAGTCGCATGTTATTATTCCTTTCGTATGTATGCTTTCTTTGTAAAGGTGGCAAATTACTTTTGAGACTTCATCATCATCATCATCATCATCATCTGTTTACCCTCCAGGTTCGGTTTTTCCCTGGGACGTAGCGAGGGATCCCACCTCTACCGCCGCAAGGGCAATGTCCTGGAGCTTCAGACTCTTGGTCGGGGGATACAACTGGGGAGTATGACCAGTACCTCGCCCAGGCGGCCTCACCTGCTATGCTGAACAGGGGCCTGGTGGAGGGATGGGAAGATTGGAAGGGATAGGCAAGGAAGAGGGAAGGAAGCGGCCGTGGCCTTAAGTTAGGTACCATCCCGGCATTCACCTGGAGAAGTGGGAAACCACGGAAAACCACTTCCAGGATGGCTGAGGTGGGAATCGAACCCACCCCTACTCAGTTGACCTCCCGAGGCTGAGTGGACCCCGTTCCAGCCCTCGTACCACTTTTCAAATTTCGTGGCAGAGCCGGGAATCGAACCCGGGCCTCCGGGGGTGGCAGCTAATCACGCTAACCACTACACCACAGAGGCGGACCCAGCGTTATGTTTCAGGTGGTATTCACAATCGGTGCGTATGTGGCGATATTTATGATACCTGATTATTATAACTTCCGTAGAAGAATATCGGAGACTTCTGAAAGGTCTTCGTAATCGATGCCTAGGCGAATACGAAATGACATTAAAAAATGCATGACTCAAGAATGGTTGGAACCCTTCCTGCTTCAAGTAACCTACCGAGGTACGTCTTCCATACGTAATTCCGCTATTTGCAACGTACAAGCTTCATCCTTGTAACTCTGTATTCACGAGGAGAGCGGAAGTTCCCGCTTCGACAAGTTACTGATGAGTTACAGCCTTATGGTCCCGTTTTATGCCTTTTTGATCGCTCTAACGGTAGTAATTACATGGCGTAAGGTATCACATCTGCTGTACAGCATTTGCGTGCCACAGATTATAAACTACAGTGCAATACACGTTTCTATCAATTTCGATGTGATGAGACTGTACAAAAGGGTGGTGCATTGACATGTCTGTAATTGGTCTTACCCTATCACGTTTTCTATGATACCACGACCGCCCTTTCTATCAAAAGAAAATGGCCTCTTGGACCAATCAGGTGCGCAATTCTCTACCGACAGCTATAGGCGTGTTTATGGTTTGTACAGTATAGTAACATTTCGTAAAAATTAGTAGAGTACTGGACACCGCTCTACATAAAATGGTACAGTGTTTTTGAGATGGACCTCACTTACTGCCTCTTGTACCATTTTTCCATTGTGCGGGGAAATCTACATCGGGTTAACTGCACATAACATTGCTGTAAGGTGTTGCGCAAGATGGGACTAAGAGGCATTTACGTCCTAGCTGGTTGCATATATTCGGGAAAAAATAAGGGCAGCTGTACCACCCGGTATATTACATTCTTTTCACCCTTACATTTCCTCTTTTATATCATTCACGCTTCAAATTATGAAATTCCAATTTATATGTGTATCTGTCACCTTAGCAAAACTACCGTTATAGCTGGAATTGTAAACAATGATTAGAAGCACATAAATTGTTAAGAGTTGCCAGTGGGACTACGTGTGTAAGATGCTGTAGTTGAAAGTCTGTCGGTGAACTTCCTCACACGTCCACAATACAGGTCCGATTTCACTTTCAAAATTATTTTTTTCTTGCTAGTGGTATAATGCTGCCCGAACACATTGAAAGTTTTCGGCAACGCAATAATGAGAAATGGCTACGATTGGAAAGGAATGGTCCGTGGCCTGAATTAAGGCACAACCCCATCATCTCCATGGCTTTCAACTGTTCGATTAGAACCCACCATCTCCCGAATGCAGGCTCACCGCTATACAAACCTAACCGCATGGCCAGGTGGCTCGGTTCGAAGTGAATAATCCTGTAAGGATATGTTCATTCTAACCATGCTTGAGGCCGGTATTTCAATGATCCAGTAGTAGGGTAATATGGTAGAAAAAATATCAAGCACTTATTAAAATATCATGTTAAAATGACAGCCGGTGTCTCTTACAGGAAAGTTAGATGGTTGAATTATATTATTTATGTTAACTGGTAAAGTAAGGGGCATTTATTCCCCTCTTATAGTTTAGTAAACAGATTCATCTAGCCGTCATGTGTTGATACCCTGCCTGCAGTCTGTGAGTGCTGTGACAACGTCGATGAAAAACCTGTGTAATTGAACAACGGCTGCTGAGTGTACGACCGACGGATGAGTGCTGAGTTTCGAAGTTGACAGACAGTGCACGTCATGCATGACTAAAATTGTGTAGTGAGTAATAGTCTGCCGATAAGTATGTAGCACTGGAGTATGTAAACTGCGAAAACACTGTGTGTTAGTGTGAGTAGAGCTTATAAACCGTAAAACTAGTGCGACTCTGTTTGTGTGTATTCAGAAGCGAATGAATAAAACTTAGTCGAAGTGTAAGACGCAATCTGTTGTGTCCTGTTTATCACACTGCCGGCCCATTGTATTATTCACTGGCGAACAGAAATTAAAAATCGAGACTTTATGTCACTTTAGCCAAGAACAATCAAGGGATCACTCTAGAAGAAAGGGAATGTTGTAATGAGATCATGTGAACACTTGTTTTTTTCGGACGTACTGTAGGTAACGTGATGTCATGGTCGGGACGCTGTAAAACGTAATAACGAATATATTTGCGTAAGATAATACGATAGGTATGAACACGCGCAATAGTACAATGCCTTGTTCTGTGTTGTGTGTCACTCTAGTCGCAAGGTTAAGACTAGTTGGGCAAATACGGTTCAACAGCGGGCCAATCAGAGACCACGGAGCGGGTCATGTGACTGCTGACGTCAGCAGCGTGGGAAATTTGAATTCTACGGGAAGTCAATATTGACCCCCAGTAGTGTACCCAGGCCGACTCTAACTCTGCAGTCATTAACCCGAGGTCATTGACGATTAGTGGATTTTGCATAAGAGAGCGAGCCTAACCTCACAGTCGCCATCCTGAGGGGCGTAACCGCACTTTAACGGCTAGTTGACCTTCCCGACGCCTAGGAGAGTGAGCCTAACCTCACAACCGCCATCTTGAAGGCGGCTATCCTTAGTTTTACGGAAAAATGCCATTCCCAGCGTCAATTGCACAAGATGGAGGATCTTTATGAGTTCATAATCTACGCCCACGTAGTTAGAACTTGTAAAAAGCACGTGAATTTTAACTCTTATACGCTCAGCGAGCCAATCTATCGGCTCGAGTGGTATTGCTAAAAAGACTCAGCATGCCGATCCATCGGCTCTGCGTTCGGATGGCTGTATCAGTACTATAATAGACTCCCAGATGTCAGGAGAAGGCAGCAACAGTAGCTTTTGGAATTAGTTTACACTTTTATGGAGAGATAGAGACTCTACGCTCATCTGTTTGAAACAAATGAAATGATAAAACCGTGTATGTTTACCGCATGGCGAGTTGAAGTGTGCTGTATGCGAGTATGGTCTTGTTTAAGCTTCAAAATACGTGTTTTCCTTCGTTATATTGTTTCCTTTTTAATAGTAGTTTATTGTTTGTTATATTTTGTTTATATTCAACATTCATCAGTGTTCTGCAGTGAAGTTTAGTTTAACATTTCGTGTTATTAGATTTTCGTGCCGCGAGTGGGCCTAATTCTTTTAATGGCTGGGCCAAGTTCTAGGCTAAATAATTCCGAAGTCTTGGATTATTTAGAATATTTAGACGATTACAGTGACTTTATAGCTGAGAGTGACTCGGATTTTATAGATAGTGATGATAGTGCTCCAGAAACAACCCAAATAAATGCTCACAGTATATCTGACAGTGATGATGATGATGATATGGATGATGAAGATTACAGAGAGATTCTGTCACCTGAAAATCCTCTCTCTCTTCGTTTTCAATATCATGAATTATCTGGGCTCAAACACATGCCACCTCGTGAGTCTCTTCCAATAGCATACGTCCTTTTGTTTTTCACAGATTTTATTCTATCACTTATGGTGACAGAATCTAATCGATATGCCCAGCAATTCATCACAAGTAAGGGAGATAATGTTCCTGCCTCTCTAAAGAATTGGGTCAGGATCACACTGCCTGAAATGAAAGGATTTATTGCATGTCTTCTTAATATGGGTATCAACAGAAAACCAACCATTGCCTCTTACTGGTCTACATTGCCTTCCCAGTTCAACCCTTGGTTCCCTAAAATGTTTACTAAACATAGGTTCTCCCACTTGCTGCGGTTCTTTCACCTTGTAAACAATGAGGGATTGCCAGTGCCAGGAGGAACAGGATATGATCCCTGTGCAAAGTATCAACCATTAGTGGATCATGCCAACAGGGTGTTTAGGCACCACTATACACTACATCAGGAGATTAGCATTGATGAGTCTCTTGTAGGAACTAAAAATAAAACCAGCCTTCTCCAATACCTGCCCAACAAACACCACCACCGCTGGGGGACCAAATTTTGGATGTTGTGTGATTCTGTTTCCAATTACTGCCTGGGTTTCTTTACCTACAGGGGTGCCAGGTCTCAAGAAGACAGAGACAATATTATAAAACATGGTCTGGGATACATTGTTGTGAAAAAGCTCCTAGTGATGGGTGGTTACCTCAACAAGGGTTATCATGTCTTTGTTGACAACTATTTCATGTCTGTACCACTTGTGCGCCGTCTATACCCTCTTGGTACATATATAACAGGAACTGTTAGGAGAAATAGGAAATATTTGCCTCAGAATTTTAAAAATAAATTTTCTGTTGGACAGAAACAGTATTTTAGGTCAGGTCCAATGTTAGCATGTGCATTCGGAGAAAAGAAGTCCCAGAAGAACACAGTCATTCTCCTATCCAGCCAAGTAATAGGCCACGAACAGGAAATTCCAGCAACCCACCTCAGACATGATTTTATACAGTTACCTTGATGAGAGGCGGACTGTACGGTACTGGAAGAAGGTGGCTTTCAAGGTGAGTCAATCATCATTTAACGATTCTAATGTTTCTAGTAACTTCCATACATTGCTTCCAACATCTAACTTAGCTATTTTCTCCTTCAGGTTCAAATTGAAGTGGGAATTCATCTCTAAATACATCACGATTTTACATGATCAAAGTAAACTTCCCTGGAACCACCTAATATCTAAAGGAACAAATGTCATTCACATAGACAGCATACAACTGTAAAAAGTCACTTATCCCGGATGCACACAGACTAAATTATGTAACGAACAGCCGGAATTTTAAGAATTTTATATCACACCAATTGTATCATAATTTTATCATATTTCATGTATCACCACATTAATTGTATGTTATTTTATAATGTGTTAAAATGTGTTTTAGATGTTTTAGGAATATATATCTTGTTTTAATTTGTACTCAAGGCTGATGATGGCACATAGATGCCGAAACTAGTACCATTTGACTATTTGACATGTGATTAAATCACAATAAAACGTCATTGTATTGAATAGGTGGACCGTGAAAGAATTTAATTTTGTTGTAATCCCACTTCAATACGGAACCAATGAAGTTCATAACTATAAGAAAAACCCACAACAGTGCCTACAGCAATTCTAAACCAGCGATAATAGCATCCTATAATAAATTCATGGGTGGGATTGACACCTCAGACATGATGTTATACAGTTACCTTGATGAGAGGCGGACTGTACGGTACTGGAAGAAGGTGGCTTTCAATATCATTGCTAGAATGGTACTGAACAGCTACATTATTTATAAGGAAAACAATAAGGGACCAGGGAAAATAAAATCTAGACTGAACTATACAGTATCAATAATTGAGAGCCTAGGGGAGGAGTGGATTACCACAAAATTAAGTGCCATCCATGATCAAAGAGGACCGAAGGGGGTGAGGAAGCTTCCTGAGAAGAAGGAGTCCAACTGTGTTGTATGCAGTACTAAGGAAAAGAGGAGGAGGGCCAGAACAGCATGCACTAGGTGTAACCAGGGTCTGCATTGAGAGTGTTTTCCAAAACACAAATGCTGACACCGAAAGGTACGTGTACAGTTCTTTATGTCAAAGTGCTATAAATAATGACTAAATAAGAATAAAAAAAAACAAAATTATATCATGTTACACAGGATTAATTGCTCTTATTTTCAGAATGGCTGATCAAAAGTATCGCTAAAGAACAGACTACTTTCTTAGTATTTGAAAACGATTTTTATTTTTTTTGTAATATATATTCTAATTTGCAATTTTTTTGGAGTAAACTTTGCCATGAATAACTTTGGGAATTTTTTCCTAAAACTATATTTAATAATGTACTATCGTGATTTTTTTCAATTTTTATCTGGGAATTCCTTTGTACGGCGATATTTTACATTTTAACCTGCATAATCATGAAAAATGGCCTGAGTGTTTTGGGCATGACAGGTGAAAATAGCCTGAGAGCAAAAGGGTTAAATTCCGTGCACTACGTAGTTAAGTTAGTGCACGTAGGACATGCTAAAAGATAGCAGTTGTCATAGTAGGCGCATAAAATTTAAAATCTATGTGCTTTTTGACAAGTTCTAACTACGTGGGCGTAGATTTTGAACTTCGCATGCTAACACAGCATACCATGTGAGCGTGACGTCATGACCACGTCCTTTTGTTTTTAAACAAAGCCACGTGCATGGCCAAGTATTTTTGAAAGCTGTTAAGGTGACAGCTGTCGTCTTGACGGACGCTAACCTCACTTCTAAGGACAATAGATCGGGGCCGGTGACCTTCGATGTTAGGCCCCTTAAAACAACAAGCATCATCATCATCATCAAGGATCATAGATCATCGCTAACCTCAATGCTGCCATCTTCATGGCATTAAACATCATTGCTGCCACTTTATGCACGTCGTGACGCGGAATTTAAAATCCACGTGCTTTTGGCACCTGTCAAGGTAACAGCTGTCACCTTTAACCAAGTGGGTGCGGAATTTTAAAGAGCAAAACATCGCTAACCTGACTGCTGCCGTCTTGACGGCGCTAAACCTCACTTTTGCCACCTTATGTACGTAGTGGAGGGCAATTTAAAATCCACGTGCTTTTTAACAAAATTCTGTTACTATGTAGGTAGTAGGGTCCTGGCCATAGCTAAGGTACATCCCAGGGTTTGCTTAGAAAACCGAGTATAGGAGGGTATAACTTAAGCAGCTGTAAAGATAGCATCTTCCTCCTCCTCCTTCTCTGACAGGGCATAGTTCATCCTCCTCCTCCACACTAAACGCAGTTTAACAGATAGATAGGCAGTTGCTATTTGTCGGTATTGTTATTTGCCGGTTGCAGTGTAAAACTATACATCATATCTACCTGTAAAACATCTATTATGTTTACGTGTGATCTTTGTAGTGTGAGTTTTTCAAGACTTGACAATCTTCAACGACATAAAGCTGTAAAGCATAACTTCGATATATACATGCAAACAATGTACTGCTATATTCATCAGACGTGATAATCTTACACGACATGCAAATTCTAAACATACACTGACTGACAGAGCAAATGCAACACCAAGAAGGAGTGGTCAGAACTTTATGCCAATTGCAGGGTAGACTGACGTCACTGAGGTATGCTCATGATGTGAAATGCGCCGCTGTGCTGCGCACGTAGCGAACGATAAATGGGACACGGCGTTGGCGAATGGTCCACTTCGTACCGTGATTTCTCAGCCGACAGTCATTGTAGAACGTGTTGTCGTGTGCCACAGGACACGTGTATAGCGAAGAATGCCAGGCCGCCGTCAACGGAGGCATTTCCAGCAGACAGACGACTTTACGAGGGGTATGGTGATCGGGCTGAGAAGGGCAGGTTGGTCGCTTCGTCAAATCGCAGCCGATACCCATAGGGATGTGTCCACGGTGCAGCGCCTGTGGCGAAGATGGTTGGCGCAGGGACATGTGGCACGTGCGAGGGGTCCAGGCGCAGCCCGAGTGACGTCAGCACGCGAGGATCGGCGCATCCGCCGCCAAGCGGTGGCAGCCCCGCACGCCACGTCAACCGCCATTCTTCAGCATGTGCAAGACACCCTGGCTGTTCCAATATCGACCAGAACAATTTCCCGTCGATTGGTTGAAGGAGGCCTGCACTCCCGGCGGCCGCTCAGAAGACTACCATTGACTCCACAGCATAGACGTGCACGCCTGGCATGGTGCCGGGCTACAGCGACTTGGATGAGGGAATGGCGGAACGCCGTGTTCTCCGATGAGTCATGCTTCTGTTCTGTCAGTAATAGTCACCGCAGACGAGTGTGGCGTCGGCGTGGAGAAAGGTCAAATCCGGCAGTAACTGTGGAGCGCCCTACCGCTAGACAACGTGGCATCATGGTTTGGGGCATTATTGCGTATGATTCCACGTCACCTCTAGTGCGTATTCAAGGCACGTTAAGTGCCCACCGCTACGTGCAGCATGTGCTGCGGCCGGTGGCACTCCCGTACCTTCAGGGGCTGCCCAATGCTCTGTTTCAGCAGGATAATGCCCGCCCACACACTGCTCGCATCTCCCAACAGGCTCTACGAGGTGTACAGATGCTTCCGTGGCCAGCGTACTCTCCGGATCTCTCACCAATAGAACACGTGTGGGATCTCATTGGACGCCGTTTGCAAACTCTGCCCCAGCCTCGTACGGACGACCAACTGTGGCAAATGGTTGACAGAGAATGGAGAACCATCCCTCAGGACACCATCCGCACTCTTATTGACTCTGTACCTCGACGTGTTTCTGCGTGCATCGCCGCTCGCGGTGGTCCTACATCCTACTGAGTCGATGCCGTGCGCATTGTGTAACCTGCATATCGGTTTGAAATAAACATCAATTATTCGTCCGTGCCGTCTCTGTTTTTTCGCCAACATTCAACCCTTTCGAACCACTCCTTCTTGGTGTTGCATTTGCTCTGTCAGTCAGTGTATTTGTTTAAATAATTTACCAGTAGAACGCATACAAACATTAACTAAATGTCAAAAGCACGATATAAAGAAGCGTAATCGAAACATTGTATCCACATACTACATGTTCTGCTACTAACTTCACACCACCAAATAAAGGGGAGATACGTAAGGAAGAAAAAGAAGAACACTACGTTTCTTTTCCATCAGAGCTTTTTCATTATACTTTATTTTCTAAGCCAACAACATGTTCTGTAGCTGTGCAAACATGTGAAGAAGAGAAGCAAGATGCAGCAGTAGCAGAAAAAAAGGAGATTTAACCCCTTCTTTTCAATCAAACCGTGTTTAGTTTTTATCTGCTGATAACATTGCAGAAGCACATACCGCATCAACACAAGTTCTTAAGTTTTCTACACATCAACTGTCTACACGCATTAGCAAAATTCTGTTACCCTATGCAGATGTAAGATACTGTAAAGATGTTAACTTACTCGTTGAACGATTACAACTCCTAAGAGCTTATCAAGATGTTGGATACACAGTGTGTGTACGATATATTCAAGAAATAGAAGACGAATTACGCCGTAAGCGTATTATTGTGTAACATAATCCCTTCCCGACACTATTGTTTAATGTAACAACTGTTAAAATAACATTAGAGGGTGCTTCGACATCTTACGCTATGGAATATAAAGAAGGAAAATTCTACACGGTTACAGACAATCGTCTTAATAACATACAAAACTGTCAATGTGCTTGCTGTTCGCATGCTAATACGCAACATCTTATTTATCTCACACAAGTAAGTAATGCTATTAAGATGTGCTATGAACAAGGAACCTTATCGGAGATGCCGAAACATCTGATTCAGGTAGAGGAAATCGACATAGTAGGTCTGATGATTGGAGCAAGGGAAACGATTCCCGCTTTTGCTGCTAATTTCTGGAAACAGATGTCTCTGCCAGTTACAGCGTTACGGGAGACTGCCATCATAGCCTTAAGGGGCTCACTGATAATTCTAAGAAATCACTGTTACAATTAGGTTACCTTCAACATTTATCAAGTACAGTATATCCATTTATCTTCAAAAAATAATGTAAAAGTATACTTTGTCGCAAGGCAGCCTCTGCATGAGAGGAAGCATTTCATAAAATAAAATAATAGATTCACCAGGATGTTTATCTACATACGCTGCTCCCTTCCTAAATAGTTTTCTGGACATCCTTTCTCTCCATAGTAAGATGTCAGTCGATGTGGATTTATGCAGAACCTGTCAACGTCATTACAAGCATCGAGGACAAAATGGTGATGATGATTGATATGGACCAAATCCGAGGACTGAACACTGTACACGGTGTATGGACACACTTTTCCCATTCATTTCAGTACATGATCAAGATAATTCAGAAAAGGAAAAACCACATTAATAACAACAAGGTAAGAACTGCATTATATTCTGTGCAGGAGGCATTACAATTTCGGAAGCATGCTACCTCTTCGCAGGAAGCTGTTAAGGAGCATAGCAACATTGTCGGCAGCAAAACCAAGACTGTTGAATAAGACTGTTTTAATTTTGTAAATCATTTTACAATAAAAATATTGCATTGCATTCCAAATGTTGTAGTTATTGCATTCCTTTATCTCCTTACACCTATTCATTCCGTCTATAAAGGCTTGAGTAAGTAACCTTGATAACGAACAAGTCTAAATATGCAAAACCATTAGAACGTCATCACTGCAAGTTAAAAACAGAATAATAGCACAGGGGCTTCAATGTAAGCAATGTATTTCTTATTTCACGTTCCGCATGAGCTACATGCTTACGACCCATAGCAACAGATTCAAATAGTATATTTCCGAACCGAAATTTCAAGTTACATGTTTATCCGATAATTTGTTCGACTGCTGGGGGCTTAAATGTAACCGATGTGTTTCTTATAGCACTAGGCGTTCTGTTTAATTTCGCTCCTGCATGAGCTACAAGCTTGAAAGCTACATGTTTCCGAACCGATATTTCATGTTACGTGTTTATGGGACAATTTGTTCGACTGCTAGGTGCTTAAATGCAAGCAATGTATTTCTTATAGCACTAGGCGTTCTATTTAACTTCACTTTCCACATGAGCTACATTATTATAACCCATGCCAACAGATCCAAATAGTACATTTCCCAACCGAAATTTCAAGTTATATGTTTAACCGATAATTTGTTCGACTGCTAGGTGCTTAAATGGAATCAATGTACTTCTTATAGCACTAGGCCTTCTGATAAGAGTCTATGTATAGCCACCATCGCCATCTTGCGCAAGCGCCCATGGCAGGCATCTTTCTCCATAAGAGTCTATGTATTGCCGCAATCTTGCGTAGTGGCCTTTAAGCTGGCTTTCTCCATAAGAGCCTTTGTCTAGCCGCCATCTTGCGCAAGCGCCCTTAAGCTGTCTCATAAGAGCATCCACCATCCTGTGCAGTTGCCTCCAAGCTAGCTTTCTCCATAATACCCTGTGTATAGCCGCCATCATGCGCAAGCGCCGTTAGCCGTCATCTTTTTCCATAAGAGCACATGCATAGCCGCCATCTTGTGCAATCGCACATGGCCGGCATCTTTCTCCATAAGAGCCTATGTATAGAGACCATCTTGCGCAAGCCTCCTTAGGCCGTCTCATAAAGAGCTGTGTATAGCCGCCATCTTGTGCAATTGGCATCGGGAAGGGCATCTTGCCGTAAAACTAAGGAATGCCCCCTTCAACATGGTTGATGTGAGGTTTGGCTCGCTTTCTTAGACGCCGCGAAGGGCAACTGGCCGTTAAAGTGAGGTTATGCCCCTCAAGATGGCGACTGAGGTTAGGCTCGCTCTCTCATGTAAAATCCGCAAATCGTTATTGCTATACTACTATACTAGGGGTCAATGACCACGGGCTAATGACTGCAGAGTTAGGATCGGCCTAGGTACACTACTAGAGGTCAATGACCTCCCGTAGAATTCCAATTCCCCTCGCTGCTGACGTCAGCAGTCACGTGACCCTCTCCGCGACCACTGATTGGCCCGCTGTTCAACCGGCTTTGTCCTACTACTGTTAAGTCACTTGCTGTGATAAACGCAACGAACCTCGGGAAAATCGGAGCAATTGAATGGATCATAAGTATACGAATTAGTTTTTCCCAGACTGGAAACGGACGTAGTCTGTCTGTAGATCGTTAGGGCAATATACTCTGCTGTCGGTTCTTGATGGAAACAAAAGTTTCTGCAAACGGGTCGACAGATATTCTTCTTATTTGCGTTGAAGCACGTCGTAATTCAGACGCTTCCGTTCGATTGTGATGAGTACGATTTCCTCATCGCCTCACACCTTATAGCCGAACGTTCGTTGCTGTGTATGGGCGAGTACGCGATGCTGGTAGCCTTCTTGCTATCCTATAGAGAATATGCTCGACAACGGTCACTACAAGTGATAGTGGTATAATCGAACATTTCTAAAGTAACTGAATGTCAGTTGGAATGGAGCCCGCGAAATGTTACAGGCAAATTTGTTGTGACCAGTGGCTTGTGCGTCGTGTCCTACGTGAAGGGCGTCTGCGAACGTATCGTGTTCAAAAGGTGCAATGCCTACAAGACGAGAATTTTTCATAAAGACGGTAATTCTGTATGTGGTATCCATACGAAATGGCACAGCAGCATCTGTTCCAGCTCCGCGTACTAGCCACAACGAAGCCGGTTTCACGAGGAATTGAGTGTTAAACTTACAAAATACACATACGTGGACTGTACACATACAATTCGTGACGAACGTCTTCATTGGTGACTTGCAGTGAATGTGCGATCCAGTAGCTTTGGTGGCACCACGTATAACTCAGTGTAAAATCACCTAATTTCCCTTCAGTATATACTACCTTCGTATCTTGAGAATGTACCGACGCAAATGAACATAAACTTGGATTTTCATTATGGTATCATGATACCTTGTGTGAGGAACGGTGTGCGTAAATATCACGAGCGTACAAATCCACACCTTTCGATGAAGTACATGGGACAATTATGTGACCAGTTTTGTCTCCTGATTTAAATGCCCAGGAAGTTTTTCCCGTGAGGCCACATCAACCGTGCGGTTTATGCAAGTGAAATCGACATGGAAGCTAAGCTTCGCCAAAGTATTTTTGCTGCAGCGCAGTCCATAAGGGTGGGCATCATGAATTCGTTGCTGTGATTCATATCTGTGAGGAAATGGTGGACGTATCGAACATCTGCTCTAGTTGCTTGGGTAGTTTCGATGTACACTGACTGACAGAGCAAATGCAACACCAAGGAGGAGTGGTTCGAAAGGGATGAAAGTTGTGGAAAAAACAGAGACGGCACGGACGAATAATTGATGTTTATTTCAAACCGATATGCAGGTTACACAATGCGCACGGCATCGACTCAGTAGGATGTTAGACCACCGCGAGCGGCGATGCACGCAGAAACACGTCGAGATACAGAGTCAATAAGAGTGCGGATGGTGTCCTGAGGGATGGTTCTCCATTCTCTGACAACCATTTGCCACAGTTGGTCGTCCGTACGAGGCTGGGGCAGAGTTTGCAAAAGGCGTCCAATGAGATCCCACACGTGTTCGATTGGTGAGAGATCCGGAGAGTACGCTGGCCACGGAAGCATCTGTACCCCTCGTAGAGCCTGTTGGGAGATGCAAGCAGTGTGTGGGCGGGCATTATCCTGCTGAAACAGAGCATTGGGCAGCCCCTGAAGGTACGGGAGTGCCACCGGCCGCAGCACATGCTGCACGTAGCGGTGGACATTTAACGTGCCTTGAATACGCACTAGAGGTGACGTGGAATCATACGCAATAGCGCCCCAAACCATGATGCCGCGTTGTCTAGCGGTTGGGCGCTCCACATTTACTGCCGGATTTGACCTTTCTCCACGCCGACGCCACACTCGTCTGCTGTGACTATCAATGACAGAACAGAAGCGTGACTCATCGGAGAACACGACGTTCCGCCATTCCCTCATCCAAGTCGCTCTAGCCCGGCACCATGCCAGGCGTGCACGTCTATGCTATGGAGTCAATGGTAGTCTTCTGAGCGGACGCCGGGAGTGCAGGCCTCCTTCAACCAATCGACGGGAAATTGTTCTGGTCGATATTGAAACAGCTAGGGTGTCTTGCACATGCTGAAGAATGGCGGTTGACGTGGCGTGCGGGGCTGCCACCGCTTGGGGGCGGATGCGCCGATCCTCGCGTGCTGACGTCACTCGGGCTGCGCCTGGACCCCTCGCACGTGCCACATGTCCCTGCGCCAACCATCTTCGCCACAGGCGCTGCACCGTGGACACATCCCTATGGGTATCGGCTGCGATTTGACGAAGCGACCAACCTGCCCTTCTCAGCCCGATCACCATACCCCTCGTAAAGTCGTCTGTCTGCTGGAAATGCCTCCGTTGACGGCGGCCTGGCATTCTTAGCTATACACGTGTCCTGTGGCACACGACAACACGTTCTACAATGACTGTCGGCTGAGAAATCACGGTACGAAGTGGACCATTCGCCAACGCCGTGTCCCATTTATCGTTCGCTACGTGCGCAGCACAGCGGCGCATTTCACATCATGAGCATACCTCAGTGACGTCAGTCTACCCTGCAATTGGCATAAAGTTCTGACCACTCCTTCTTGGTGTTGCATTTGCTCTGTCAGTCAGTGTACATTCTGATTTCTCCCCATGAATTTCGCAATTGTGTGAAATGCTTTTCTGAAGGTCAACGATCAAGGTATATAACATGATATTTACAAACATTTCTTAAGTGTCATAGATAGAGGCATCAGTGGCATGGTTGTTTGATGGCTACACGTGTGCAGTGAGTTTAACTGTGTTTACAAGTATCTGCAACACTTACGCCGTAAAGAAAACTGGGAAACATTGAACTTTGTACTTGAGGACAGTAAGAGGAGTTAAATCACCTGATGTTCCTTCGAGATAAATAACCATTGTATCAAGAAAATATACTGATGCAAATGGACGTAAACTAGGATTTTCATTAGGATGGTGTGACACAGAGTGTGAGTCACGATGTGCGTAAATACCCCGACGTTCCATAGAGTGCATGAGACCAATTATGTGGTCAGTTTGGGCTCCTGATTTAAGTTTTCAGGATATTTTTCCCGTAGGGCATATACATAGTGTAGCGTATGCAAGTGAAATCGACATGGAAAGAAAGTTTCCTATTGTAAACGAGAATTACCTTCCTACGCAGAAATGGCAACAGGTCGGGTCAAAAATGTTTAAAGGAACCTACACAAACACCAAATATGAACCAAAATTATAGCATGTTGTAACACAACTCATTATGCCAGGAGTTGAGCCTGAAAATACACCCTGCATATTTTTATGATATAACTTGGTCAACACTTGTTTCCACCAAAATGTTTCCCACCAACTAACTGCGAGTCAGATCATGTAGATTTGGCGTCTCAACGATGATGGCCACCAGGTGGGCTACAGTATTCGAAATGTCTTCAATCTTTTGTAGCTCATGTGAAAGGTTAGTAGCTGGCCATACAAAGTGGGTCAGAAATGGTACCATTAGGCCCTAAACCTGTTGAAATAGAGATCTGGGTTCCGTACCGATAAGGAGAGCTGTTGAACATGACAAGAGCACGTTGCATAGAAGCAGTGTATGAAAGAGAACTGCCCTACTGAAAACGTACATTACCCTCCTACACAGGAATGACAGCAGGACGGGTAGAAAAATGTATAAATGGCCCTACACTAACACCAAATATGAACGAGAATTGTAACATATTGCACCACACTCTGTGACGAGAGGAGTTGAGCCTGCATTTCGGCGGTGAAAAAGCTGTGGAAGGTGTCATTCACCAGGTCGACTTCGGACATGAAAAGGGCCATCATTTGCATGAAGGCAGAACCTGCTCTCATCGCTGTACGCAACAGAGCAATTCAAATCTCCAGGTGTTCTTTGTCCGCCAGTACCGAATATATATAACATGGTGTTATGATAGAAGAGAAAGCTGGCCAAAGATGCACATGTCCTTAGTAATGTTGCAAATAAACGATACGCAATGGTAGGTGTTCACATCACTGGTGCCACATTCACTCAGATTTCTGATGTGGAAACGATCATGACGTAGGTCTGTTCTATATGGCCATCCAGAACATGGTGTACGGGCGTAGGGATGTTCAACTGACCTCCATTGATAAGATCCTCACGCTATTTGTGCGTTGTAACTAACGTTTCAGCAATTCTGAATCGTAAAGTCCCACTATGCAACCCACTCAAACTGTTCTAATTCCTTAGCAGGGCATGCAACCGTCTTTCAACCATAGCTATAGCTTAACTGTTACACAAGTAAACAACATTCAAGCTCCCAGGGACATGAGATTCCGTCTGTTGAGTGGCTGGACACCGTGCAGTGAAGTTAATGGTACCGACAAACATACAGCATACAATTACTGCAGCGTGATCAATTGGACATCACTTCCCAGCATGTTGTAATTGTTTCGGCAGTAAGTATGTATATATGAATGTACTCATTCCTAAAGAATATTTCATTGACATTTCCTCAGTGAGGAATATCTCCAGTATATAAAACTGCTCAATATATTAACGGGTGTTAATGGGATCAGATATAGATCATTAGTCCTTGAGAATTAATTATTGATGTGAGGATGTGTCCTAAATAAGTAATCACAAAAATGCTAGGATATTTGTTACACAAAATGTGCTTGATCTGAATAATATAACTATTGGTTTATACAGTATTTCGAGTACATGAACATTTTCGTTTTCTGCCAAGCCCAGTAGGTAACAATATATCTGAAGGAGTTTGATGAAATCCATGAAAACTGTACACAAAGCATAAATAGATAAATATCATTACAAATTTTACGGTACGATTGAAATATTTATGTTAACTCATTCATAATATCTGGTTGTGACAGGTCTTCAAGGCTAATATCACCTCCAACCACGGTCTCACTTGGTGGTTTTATTTGGCTCGAAAACAAGCCAGCAAGGAAGACCACATACTTATCAGGCTTAGATAAGTAACTTGTGTCGATATACGAATACATATCGGTTGCACACGAACACATCATTCGTGGTGAATATATACTATCAGTCAGGAGCAGTACCGAATCTGTCATAAATTACAGCGCCACGGCTATTATTTCCGTATTGCATGCGTAATATACGCCATCTGTACTGGCTAAGGAGAATGTGAAAATTATTATGTGAGCAACTACGTCGGCGAACTTATAATAGATCACATATACTTGCATATAGTACTGTGTACTGTACCATTACGTTACATTTAAGGCGGTAAGTATTGTGGAAATACAGCGGACAAATATGGCGCGGAGCAGCTTCAGGTGGCGTAAATGCGAACGGAGTATAATCTTACAGTAAGTCGATCTTGATCAGTAGGCTGAGGTCGATATTGACCGGCAAAATAGAAAAGAGTTTCCAAGATTGAACAACTATGAACCATGAAATAATTGAATTGATTCGATTCTTAAATACTTTGAGAAGAAAACTGCGTGAAGGAAGAACTGTACGTCTTACTACGAGATAGCGAAAGAAAATCAACGAATTATAAATACTAAAGTAATTTACATATAATAAATTGAAGGAATATATATCCAATATCTGCAGGATACTTAAGGAATCAAAGAAAAACGCCAAGATATTGAAGTAAAGTGTGACTGCAGCAGAGTCAGATATCGACGTAAAAAAAAGCCGGAATAGCATAATAAGTGGCCAATCTATACTAAGAAACGCAGAAATAACTATCTCAAGTTATAAGCAATAACTGTTTAGGCGACATAGTCCACGGAAAGCAAACCAAAATTGAAGAAATATATAGTTTAAGAGAAATATTTCTATCAGTTATAAAATATATCAACTCAAGTACACGTATTGGAAAACCTGAAATTCATCAGAGAAATATGTATTCTACAAAATATTTGCTGTATTTTAGTTGCATGATCCCTGGTGACGTAATGAAGCTCGCCTGTACGGATGGAGAAAGGTTGCGCAAGATGAACTCAGCTCAAGCCAAGATGCCCAGCCGAATCCAGCCGTGACCTGATCCTGGGACATGATTGACTACTCCGAGATGTCCCAGTCGAGGAAGGAGCCAGCAACGGGAAAGTCGACACGAGATAATATGGTTTAGAAATTTGCATTATAAAATTTTAGTTAATTGCTGAGATATATATATTTGAGTGCAGAAGTGCCTACAGATATATGAAAAGTGCCAATAACTGAATACTATTGTGTGGACTTAAATAAATAACCGCTGACATGTGTTATTTTAAGTAATACAAATGCAGTGCTCTTGAGATATTTTTAGATTGTTATAAACAAGATCAAAATGAACACATCCATGTTTTAAATGCCAATCTACTTGAGAAGACCAATTAATATCGAACTATTTGTGGTTAAGAGGAATATATGTGATATACGTAACGTAACCTAGTTTTTATGAGCACTTGATCGGCAGGTATGGCCAGTACGACTATAATATTGAAAGGAAATGATTAAATATTAGGGAGTTGCAGTTTATGAATGGAAACTCAGGCTATTGGACTGTTTTGACCGTAACACAGAGGTTATTGAAATGAAGTTGAATGTGTATTTTTTATATATGAAGGTATCGGGAAGAATTGAAATATGAGAATTGCATAATGTTGTTAGTCTGAGGAAATGCGAATTGTTCTTTGCGTAAGCAATGGCTAGATGAGGTTATTGCGATTTTCTGTGTTGGTTACGGTTTTTAATATATAGGTTAACAATGCAAGAGATGGAATTAGGTCATGTTTATGTGAATGTATGTTACAGTCCAAGCATTATATGGTCGACAAATAGCGTTGATGCCAGACATATCGCTAGGTTATTTGAGTATTACATGCAATATAATCTGAATATACGTACAGATGAAGGAACATCGCATAACTAAACATACGTCTTAATATGTGAATGTAGATCGGTGGAATAGTTTTTTAACCTAATTTTGGCACAGCGGTGAATAACTTGAGAGTTGGTTTTATATGCAATGGCACGTATTTATGAAAACATTTGGCACGACTTTCGCGACTACAACTGATTGATTATCTTAATGGTGGCAATCAATAGTAAGAATACTTGAGTAAATCTTGCACATATGAGAGTATATTATTATAATAAGCTTGATATCAGTATGGATAAGTACGTTTATAGTTGCATTGATATTTTTTGAAACCATAATTAAGAAATATATTACTTATCCTTTGTCGTGAAGAAGTTATAATGAAAATCCAAACCAAAATTTCAAATGAGAATCCAGTGGATGTCCCAACGCTAGCCCAAATAATACCAACAGGAAGATATACCACTCCCTCCATGATAAATAAAGAATTATCTATCTCTTACCCCATGTAACATATTAAAATAATTAATATGATTATATGACCGGATGATATTCAGTTTAATGAATATAATATGATAAATTAAATTATGTTTACCATGAAGATTACGAGTTCAAGAATGATATTATGATATGAATCCAATTATTCCTTTTCACTATTGCTGATAATTTAATTCCTATTTTAATTGTAAAATATTAGCATTATTTATGTGTTTCTTTTCTCAAAGTAACTTATAATACGTAGTAATAGGATAGTATTAGAGCTATTTAAGGTTAGATATGCTGAGTAATGAACATCATATCGGGCTTTTATCTACTTACGGGGGAATTGAATGATTGATTAGAAACATGACTACTCTTCAACGGAACTTACGACTGTTTTGTATAATTTGAGAATTTAATAAGATGTTTTACCCTGAGAACCGAATGTATACCTCCGACCATCGTACTTATTCATGCGAGAGACCCCGTTTACATGAAGGTTATCTTAGTTGAGGGTCATTTGCAGCCGAGGCATGATATTTGATCGCCCAACGAAAGTTGTATGAGTAGATAGGTGCCGATGACTGGAGAGTTGATTGGATGGAAAAGTTAATATTTAATTATTTGAAGAGAAAGGCACCGTGGTCGCCACGTATATTTAATTGGCTCTCATACGTGGGGCAAGTTTGAAGAGAAAGGCACCGTGGTCGCCACGTATACTATGTTGAAGTTAGTATCAACTGCTCTCTTGCGGAACGTATAATATTTAGAGCATGGCAGTTAAAACGTTCGCATGAGCTAATGGTTAAATAACACGCATTCCGAAACATTTTCCTCCACTTGAAGTCATTTTCAACAACGCAGCAACGTCCGATCACACTTTCCTCTGAAACTATGTGTTTGTATTTCATATCAGAGCAGAATTTTCACGCCTGAATTATGTAAGAGTGCACTGAGGGTAAATTTCAAACAACGGTCCCTCTCATTATAGGTCAGCGCTCAATCAATATTTGCGAATGAGTAATGGTTGATTAACCTCATTCATTTACATTTCCAAAGAAGGCATTACTCTACGAGAACTCCGGGTTTACAATAGTGCATTCGAATATGATACTTTATTCAATGTTATTTGTCTCAGTTTTGATAGTTTATGAATCGGTTTTTGATCAATAATTCGTAAAGATTTAGCTGAAACTAAGGATTTGTCTGTAATGTACAGGGGGCACCTGAAGGACTGTTAATTACTTCCCTGAACAGTTCAGAGCACCGAATAGGATAAATATGAGGACTGTAAGTAAAGTACTGGCAACGTAATCCAGACACTGGCAGGAATTCGGGCAAGAGAAATAGGATAGGTGAGTGGTCAGGTGGCGCTGTTGTCGATGTCTTGTGTGAATTTGACTGGCATCCAGTTGGGAGTGCTGTTGCTGTGTAGCGTTGAAGTGATGAGTGCAGATTTCACCTCCCTAAAGCACGTTTTCCAAAGGTGGTCACTGTTCGCGGATTAAAATCAAGGTTGCCTGCGGCAAAAATGCGTCTGAATGTTATCGAGGATTATGTAAAGCCTGTTTTGAGAATGAATTACCGTATAGAACGGTTGCATGATTGGTCAAGGTGTTCCGTGCAGGTCGGAATGAGTCTACGGTTGTGCACCGCACAGGTCGGCCGTCCATTATTCAAGATCAGATAGACATCGTGTGTTGTCTCGTTTCCGTATATCATCGATGGACAATCCGAGTATTATCCGTAGAGGTGGCACATACAGAAAAAATGGCTTAGCTTGAGCGAAATTGCGTCCCATTGGATTCCATATCAACTCAGCGACGTACAGGAATGGCATTGGTGTACACTGGCTGGCATCCACCTCGACAATTGTCGCAAACGAAGGAGACGAATATCTGCAAGGTGTTGTATTGTCACTATTGACAAAACGTGGGTACGAACCTCCGAGCTTGAATTAAAGCGTCAATTGAATGAATGGCGACATCCAAGCTCGCCACGCCCACAGAAATTTCGACAGGTACCAAGTCGGGTGAAGCTTATGCTGATTGCCACCTACGATTGCTTGAGGGACAAACCGTCACGATTTCTGGAGCGACACCTGCGTTCAGCTATGCCGCACAAACGTCCACGTTTATTGCGAGACGAATGCCATATCGTGTTGCATGACAAGCTGTTATTGCAACAGTGGAATTGGGAAGTCTTGGAACACTATCCCTACTCACCAGACATGAGTCCTTGTGACTTCGGCCTGTTTCCGAATTTGAAGGAACCCCTCCGAGGCCGCCGATTTCCTGACGTGTCGTCTGTACTCCACACAGTAGGGCATCCATCGCCGACATCATCAGAGTACGTCTTGCCAACTGTCCCCTATGGCTTCCCGACATTTGGCAAGAGATAATAAACTTTGTCGGGACTACACCGGAGGATGTAATGCAATTGTACTTGTTAGTTCATTACCAACATTGCCACTGCATTATTTCAAGCCCTGGTATTACTGTATATGAGACGCAGCACGTACGTCGATATACAAGATGGAAGATAACTGATGATCCAAATTGACACAAGTAATAGATTTTGTGTGTAGGATCACAATGTCGCAAGTTTCATGTCTGTAGCTTTCGCCATTCTTGGGGAAAGTCGTGTTTCGGTAATTGCAAGCATTGTAACGCAGCGATTTGCGATAGCAACATTTTCGGCTGCCGGGTTACGTCCGAAGGAGTTAAACCGGTTTTGGCGTTCTGATGTTTCTTCAAGTTTGAGTGCCCGCTAACAACAAGAATATCAATATAATTATGTCCTCTTTTACCGGGCTGAGTGGCTCAGACGGTTAAGGCGCTGGCCTTCTGACCCCAACTTGGCAGGTTCGATCCTGGCTCAGTCCGGTGGTATTTGAAGGTGCTCAAATACGTCAGCTTCGTGTCGGTAGATTTACTGGCACGTAAAAGAACTCCTACGGAACTAAATTCCGGCACCTCGGCGTCTCCAAAAACCGTAAAAGGGTAGTTAGTCGGACGTAAAACAAATAAAATTATTATTAGGCCCCTATTATGATGATTATTATTATTATTATTATTATTATTATTATTATTATTATTATTATGTCCTCCTCCCAGAGGAAAGACTCTCACCAGTGCAGTGACCGAGTTTTTTGACGGCAGAGGACGTAACTTAAGTATTAAATTTAAAAAAGTCATGAATATTCGGTACCTATTCTAAAATAAGGCATTCAACTTAACTTGGCCTATTCAAATAATAATTACAATAACGACAGAACACTACCTTCAAGACGACCGGCAATGGGATTCAACCATTCACCATATGTTTGCAGCAAATTCGCCATAATACCATGTAATTGACACTGCGCCGTTCTGCTCTGGTTGACCAGCACATTGATATAAATCACAACACTGTATAGCTGAATGTCTTACGTACTAGATTTTCGTACTTGTCGCTTCGGGTTCCATTTATGTTTAAGCAAGGGATTATTACATTAAGAAGTGCATTCTTGTGCTTGAGGAATGCGAACTTCTGGCACCATCAACACTTGCACGTAGCACACGGGAAGACTCGACGCTCACCATCACCACATTAACAAGTAGCATTTCTCCTCTGATGGTTGGCGTCAAGAAGGGCGTGTGGCCATAACACTGTGCGAAGTCATCCTTCAACCTCCGGCTCCATAGGAAAATTGGGATACATGGAGTATATAAGAGACAATCTCAGATGCATCACTGCTCGCTTCTCACAAAGGCAGTTAGATGAAATTCGATGTTGAAGACGGTACAAATAGCCTATCCCCAAGTCAGGGGAAATAATCGAGTTTGTATGAATCACATACTAGATAGAATGTCGAAAGCGGGACGCCTGGCACCAGCTAACCACTTAGACACAAAGTTGGAAGAGAATATAGTGACAAGGCTGGAATGAAATGTTTCCATAGATTTGTGTTAAAAGGGGTTATAGTGCGGGTGGAAAGGAGAGGGCGTGTAAGTCCCTTCTACGGGCCGAATTGGAGTTCGGATCGCGTGTATGCACCCACACCAGGATAACTTGTACCGAGCTCGATGGCTGCAGTCGCTTAAGTGCATCAGCACCCAGTATTCGGGAGATAGTGCGTTCGAACTCCACTGTTGGCAGCCCTGAATATGGTTTTCCGTGGTTTCCCATTTTCCTAGGCAAATGCTGGGGCTGTACGTTAAATAAGGCCACGGCCGCTTCCTTCCCACTCCCAGCCCTTTCCTGGCCCATCGTCGCCATAAGACATGTCCGTGTCGGTGCGACGTAAAGGAACCTGTAGAATAAAGGAAAACTGGGTACGAGAACTGGACAAGATACAAAGAAAAGCAGCACGATTTGTTGTAGGTGTTTTCCGAACGAAGAGTAGTCTTACAAAAATGTTATTAATTTCAGCTTGGAAATCGTGGCAGTAAGGAGACGAACTGCGCGTCTAAGCAAGATTTTCAGATTTTTCAGTGGAGAACTGATGTTGATTTTAACAGACGAATAATTTGGAATGGTGCTTTTAAAGTACGAAAGATCTTAATATGAAGATAATGACGGAAGTCAGGGAAACAAATTTTATTAGTATTATTGTTCATTTTCCTTAAATTTTACATGTACATACAATCTTGGGGTGGTAGATGAAGAAAGGGCAAGCCCCTCATACACGGAAGTGCCACTCTCCCCACGTGTAGGTATACATAAATTCTACTGAATATTTACAGTTATATACACAATTTTAGGCTTACATATTTACTCTCCAAACACTGTACTCTTATAATAATATTTATCCTGATTTATCTATATATATAAAATAACTTGTCCTGACTGTCTGACTGACTGAAAGAATGACTGACTGACTGACTGACTGACTGATTCACCATCGCCGAGCCAAAACTACTGGACATAAGGAAATGAAATTTTGAGGATAGATTCATATTAAGATGTAGTTGCTCGCTAAGGGAGGATTTTTGGATATTCCGCCGCTAAGGGGTTGAAAAGGGGGGTTAAATTTTAAAATGAATGTAGCTATATCTCAAAACTTTAAACGTTTACAGATGTAAAAATTGGTATTTAGTATCCTTTAAAAATAACGAAACACGTATTTTGGTGTTTTCAGAAAATCAAAATAGGAGGGGTGAAAAAGGGTGAAAAATGGGTTGAATGCCTTCAATCAGAATACCGGTATTTATATCTCAGAAACTGAAAATATTACAGACCTGAAATTGGTACTTTTGATCTCTTTTTAAAATTAAGAAACATGTATTTTTTGTTTTTGGAAAATCCAATTAATGGGAGGGTGAAAAGGGGGGTGAATTTTTAAAATGAGTGCATCTATATCTCAAAACTTTTAAACTTTACAGATGTAAAAATCCGTATTTAGAATCTTCATTAAAAATAAAGAAACACGGATTTTTTGGTTTTCGGAAAATCCCAGTAGGAGGGGTGAAAGGGGGTGAAAAATGGGTTGAATGCCTTGAATGAGGATACTTAAATCTCAGAAACTGAAGATATTACAGACCTGAAAATTCGTGTTTGGGATCTCCTTTAAAAATAAAGAAACACGTACTTTTTGTTTTTGGAAAATCCAAATAATGGGGGTGAAGAGGGGGTGAATTTTTAAAATGAGTGTATCTATATCTCAAAACTTTTAAAGTTTATAGGTGTAAAAATTGGTATTTAGAATCTCCTTTAAAAATAAAGAAACATTTTTTTCCCGGAAAATCCCAATACGAACGGTGGAAAAGGGTAAAAAAACGCGTTGATGCCTTTAATTAGGCTACTTATATTTCAGAACCTGAAGATATTACAGACCTGAAAATTGGTATTTGGGATCTACTTTAAAAATAAAGAAACACGTACTTTTTTGTTTTTGGAAAATCCAATTAATGGGGGGGGTGAACAAGGGGTGAATTTTTAAAATGAGTGTATCTATATCTCAAATACTTTTAAAGTTTATAGGTGTAAGAATATGTATTTAGAATCTCCTTTAAAAATAAAGAAACACGTATTTTTTGTTTTGGAAAATCCCAACAGGAAGGGTGGAAACGGGTAAAAAGGGGTTGAATGCCTTTAATGAGGTTACTTATTTTTCAGAACCTGAAGATATTACAGACTTGAAAATAGGTATTTGGGATCTACTTTAAAAATAAAGAAATAGGTATTTTTCTTTTTTGGAAAATCCAAATAACGGGGAGTGATAAGGGGGCAGCATTTCTAAAATGAGTGTGCCTACATCTTAAAACTATAAAGTTTACAGATGTAAAAATTGGTATTTAGAATCTCCTTTAAAAATGAAGGAACACGTATTTTTTTGTTTTCTGTAAATCCCAACAGGGTGAATAATGGGTTGAATGCCTTTAATGAGGATACATATATTTCTAAAACTGAAGATATTACAGAACTGAAAATTTGTATATGGGATCTCCTTTAAAAATAAAGAAAAATGTATTTTTTAATTTGGAAAATCCAATTAATGGCGGTTAAACAGGAGTGACAAAGTGGGGTGAATTTTTTGAAAGACTATATCTACAGAATATCTGAGAAACGTAAAATGTTACAGACGTAAAAAGTGGGTATTTGGAATATCCTGTAAATGTAAAGAAACATAGGTGATTTGTTTTTGGAAACTCCACTTAAGGGGTACTAAAAAGGGGTGAAATTTCAAAATGAGAATTTCTACAGTATATCTCAAAAAAACTTAACAAGTTACAGAAGTGAAAAATGGTATTCTTTATCTCTATTGTGATGTGAAAATGGGAACTAATATTTACTGGACATAACTGAATTATAACATCAAAGCATCTAAGAGTATTTATTTATTCATCTGTCATGTCGACTTGTGTATCCAGCCGTTATCTATATTATCGGCCATTGTTGGAACTGTTACCCAACTGTGGAGGTTACGAGACCAACTTAATTCAAGTTCCTTATCCATTATTGTCACGCATTTGACTATACTATGTGATGCGCTGAATTATCATTTGTAACTTATGCGCACCTTCGCGGTGCACGCGTTGAATTGTGGGACGACTGGCTACTTCCCCAGCTCAGAGTGTGAGCTCAGTAGTCTGCTCGCCGCTACTCTCCAAGATGGCTGTGTTGTGTGAAGCTCCCAAGTGGACGGCTTGGCAAGAAGGGAAAGCGATTACAATGGAGCCGGACTCCGGCGGTTAAAAGATGATGTTAGGGCTAGGCCCTGTTATTCTTTTGAAAGTTATCCAGTGTGCTCCAACCTTAATATTTTCTTAATGTAACATGTAAACTTGGTGCTGTGAGTTAACCGTTATCGGTATGAAAAGTTTTAAGTGTCTTGTAAGTTGGATATCTTAACTCCAAGTAAGTACTGAAAATTATAATTTATTGAAGGGATCCCGTTCGTTCAGACACTAGAGTGAGTAATTTCATCGTGGACATGACCAACATCATAAACGCAACTTTTGGTATAGTGTAACCTTGTAAGCAAAATTTGATATATATATATATATATTTGAACTGAATCCGTTGGAAAAAGAAAATTAATGTTATGTAGGGAGATAGGGATCGCTAGTTATGCGTCTATGAGGTGGTATTTTGTTTAAGTGATTTTATCTTATGCTTTTGTCGGTTTGCATTATTGCCAACTGTTTTTCTTGATGTTCATTATGATGATGAATCTTATTATTATTATTATTATTACTTTTTTTCTTTAGTAATTCATTTCTGTGCGTGTTTTCTCCCTTAATTTTTTCCTGGTTGGTGGTATTTGCTGTCTGATTTTTGTCCTATTGCTTCGTGGCTGATTATTTGTACGTGATTATTATTGCATTGTTACGGGCGTTAATTAATGACACCTCATATTCGCATCGTAGCGCAATCCAGGGCCCCCCTCTGTTCTAAAGTATGTAAACCGCAGGTGAATTGATTAACTAAAGCTAATGTAAACTGGTACTATCACCTCTTGGATAAATAATAATAATTATTATTATTATTTTTAATAACTTAACATCTTAAAATTGAAATTTGCTGGTCGGAATTTAGTTTAATGTGGGGGTCTTCCTTCGTTGTCTTATAACATTTCTCCCATTGTTTGTGTTCCTTGCTTTGTCTTTATTACGTCATGTCATCCCTTCTTATCTAATCTGAAGATACGCTGTTTTTTGGGGTGGCTGTGATGATTATTATGGGATCTTGGCTTCGCGTCCGTAACGGGTAGCTCCTGTTGTGTGCTTCAGTGTTCTTTATTATTATGTGCGCACCGTTAATTGTAAATTTCCTTTAATATTCTTCATTTTGTTGGAGTTGCTGGGCGCTATTATTTTATTGTGTTTTCATCTAGCTCGTTTCTTTGGTGTAATGTTTATTCGCGGTTGGAGCCACTAATTTTTTTCCCCTTTTTCGTGTGTCCTTGTGTGCGTCTTGTAATTTAGCATTTTAGTAGTGTAGCAAATTTCAATTTTAAAAAGATTTTTTATCGCGGGCCCGCATATCGGTTGCAACCAATTTTCTGTATGTAAGGTAATGAGTTATTAATGAATTTTCAAACCTTAATTTTGGTGGAAGCCTATGTTAATGTGAGCTTCATTTCACCTTAATTTCAACTTTATTTTAAAATACTGCTTCTCTCATCTAGTTTGATTGCATTTTTAAATTTTAGAAAAGGAAATATATATTTATTGTTCTTATTTTATACCATTTTCAAATTACATTTACTTAGTAAATTTTCTTCATTTTAAATTTATCTCGTGTGTCATTTAGTAGCTAGCAATATTTACCTGGCAACCTATCTAAGTTATGTAAGACCCTGGCCTTTTTATTCTCTCCTTTGCCCACCACGCTTCATATTTTATGCTACTGCCCTTACGGTAAGTATTGTGCTTGTTTTCTTCTTGATGTTTGTTCTTTTCATTTTAATGTTTTGTTTACTAATTGGTAAGGTTGCATCTATTAAAAATAAAGAAACGTGTATTTTTAGTTTTTGGAATTACCACTTGGGTGGAGGGGTGGGCGGTAAAAGTGACTGAAAATGGTGTTGAATTCTTTTAATTAGGCAACTGATATCTCAAAAATGAAGACGTTACAGACATGAAATTTGATATTTGGAATCTGCTTTAAAAGTAAAGACAGACGTATTCTCGAAAACTCCAGTGAAGGGGGGGGGTTAAGAATTGAATAATTAATTGACTTAATTGTATGAGAATACATACATCTAAAAAAACTAAAGTTTTTACAGACGTGAAAATTGGTATTTGGATCCCTTTAAAAACAAAGAAAAACGCGTTTGGTGGGGGGGGGGGGGGTGCATCATGCCAGGCGGGAATAAAAAGGAGTTGAATTTCTTTCACGAGGACACATTGTAGTAAGGATGTAAAGGAGAGGGCATATAAGTCTCTGGTAAGACCCCAACTAGAGTATGGTTCCAGTGTATGGGACCCTCACCAGGATTACCTGATTCAAGAACTGGAAAAATCCAAAGAAAAGCAGCTCGATTTGTTCTGAGTGATTTCCGACAAAAGAGTAGCGTTACAAAAATGTTGCAATGTTTGGGTTGGGAAGAATTGAGAGAAAGAAGAAGAGCTGCTCGACTAAGTGGTATGTTCCGAGCTGTCAGCGGAGAGATGGCGTGGAATGACATTAGTAGACGAATAAGTTTGAAAGGCGTTTATAAAAGTAGGAAAGATCACAATATGAAGATAAAGTTGGAATTCAAGAGGACAAACTGGGGCAAATATTCATTTATAGGAAGGGGAGTTAGGGATTGGAATAACTTACCAAGGGAGATGTTCAATAAATTTCCAATTTCTTTGAAATCATTTCGGAAAAGGCTAGGAAAGCAACAGATAGGGAATCTGCCACCTGGGCGACTGCCCTAAATGCAGGTCAGTATTGATTGATTGATTGATTGATTGATTGAACTGAAGAAGTTAGAGTTGTGATAATTGGTATTTAGAAGATATTTTACTATTAAAGAAACAAGTATTTTTTGCCGGATAATTCACTTAGGGGGGGGGGGGGGGAGTGTGGAAGGAAGTGAAAAAAAGGGAATTAATTTTATGGGGATACTTTTATCTCAAAACTGAAGGTAATAGACGTGAACATTGGTGTTTGGAATCTCCTTTAAACATAAAGAAACACGCCTTCTTTTAATTTTCTTTTGTTTTTTTGGGGGGGGGAATCAACTTAACGGCGGTGGGGTGTAAAATTAGGTGAGACCAATTGATTTTACTGTTCATAATGTACTTATAAGGAGCCTCCGTTGATAAGGCGGCAGCGCGCCGGCTCTCACTGTGGGTTCCGTGGTTCAAATCCCGGTCACTCCATGTGACATTCGTGCTGGACAAAACGGTGGCGGGACAGGGATTTCTCCGGATACTCCGGTTTTCCCTGACATCATTCATTCCAGCAACACTGTTCAATATTTCATTTCATTTGTCATTCATCGATCATTGCCCCAGAGGAGTACTTCGGCAGCCGGCATAATTCCTATTGTCGCCGCTAGATGGGGCTTTATTCATTTCATTCCTGACCCTGTCGAATGACTGGAAACAGGCTGTAGGTTTTCGATGTACTTATTCTGATCATAAACCGATCATTTTTAATCTTTCCTGGGTTCGTTTTCAACAGCCATGTTTTCTTTCTGAGAACGTTCTTAGATTACAGTAGATTCTCCTGGCATATAAATAAAAATGTAAAAATATTTGAAATAAACGATAGGAATGAGATTGACCGTCAAACTGTTCACCTCTATAATAAGATCAATAATGCACGGAAGTATGTCATTCGTATCGCCAGAAATCCCGCACACTTGCCTACGCGCGACAATGGTGTTTGTCACATTGTCAAAAATGACAATGACAGGAGATGAAATTTACCGCCAAGTAGCGGTCTTGCATGTTGCTGTGGGGTCCAGAATATCTGATAATAATAATAATAATAATAATAATAATAATAATAATAATAATAATGATCAGGACCGTCGTCAAAATGTTCGGAGCGGGCTAGAAACGGGTCCTGGCCAGGTAATGACTAAGAATGCAGTCCGTCCGCGAGTTCAGTACCGCCAAGGAACCCAAGACGACACCACGCCGAATCTCCTCAAGGATTTCATCCATGTTAAAATGCTTATAGGAAAGGATGGCAAAGGTTTAGGGACCCAACTGGCCGGGTGGAATCCCTGGACCTATCCCGGGAAGTACGAAATCGATTGCTGGAAAGAAAGATTGAAGAATGGGAGGAACTTTGCCGTAATCTCTCAGAAAACGAGTCAGATCAAGAATTTTGGCGGATTCTCTCAGAAAACGTGTTAGATCACAAATTTCGGCGGATTATATATAAAACGTTAAGCATTCAATTGTAAATTTCATTATAATACCGTAGAGAAGCACGGGTATCTTGCTAGTGCTATATATATTAAGTCAAAAGACCCAGTCTTTCATACTCTCACTCATACCCATGCATACACACTCTTCCCAGCTCATACCATTTCACAACCAACCCCACACCCGTACGCATACATATTCACCCACATTGAACTGTACTTGCACACACCATTTCGAAATACTAATTTGTACAAGTTATATAGTTCTCATATTTGTTTCTGTTTACGTATAGATTTTCTTTACAGCGTGGAGGAAGTGAGCAAGAGAAGCAGTTTTTCTGTAGATGGTAGAAGTTCCTATAAACGAGAAGACAGTGAGTAAAATCCATTTAAACATGAGATTTTTCTGGCAATGGAGGAATAAGAGTAACTCCTTGGCTTTTCTTAACAGAGCGAAAATGGGGCGAACATATAATTACAGGAAAAGAAATCAGGGAAATGAATAATTTATCACGGGAAATCGCCTAGCCATAAATACCTATTTGCTTGTTTATTTCTGTCGCCCATCAGCTGAATTCCCTGTCGTGTTAAATGCTACTACTATGTTGTATCTACATGAGATATGCGACGTACAGTGCCCGGATATGTTGGGTTCTTGACCCGACAGCTCTATAAATTTAAATGTATGTAATTTGTATTTTATTTTTCAGTATTTGTTTATTTTGATATTGTGATTTTTTATTTGTGTCCAGTGTGTGTGTAATTTCTGTGTTGTAATGTTGTCATTTGTTCGATAATGGGGATGCGTAGACCGATGGCAATTTTTGGCAAGAGAAGTTCTGACCTAATCTATGATCATGGGTTCGGACCCATATAGTAGAATCTGTGACAAATTTGTAAATGTGATTCAGATACAGTCCTGAACAAGTATTTTATACCAGTATGTTTGTGTCCAGGTGTTCAGAATATGTATTAATTCAGGCCATAACTAGTGGATCGGGTATTACTGTCGCATATCATGAACGGTTTGAGAAATCGAGCCCTTGGGCAAAGAACTAAGGACTTAACAAAGCGCGCAACAACAATATGTGAATTATTCCATATTCCATTCCATGTGAAACTCTCTTAATACCTCGGGTTCGTTACCCGCATCCTTTGTAAAAGATGTGTTTCATAATATTGTAATTTATGTAAAAATTCGTGTGATTTTGCTTTGATTGACACAACCAGCGGTTGGTTGTTCAAATTGCTTTTTGTTATTGCAATATGGTTCCCTTTTATGTTTTTAGTGAAATAATTCCTTTTTACCGGATTTCTCGAGTTCTCATTCACTAGGTTTATGTACATATTATTGTCTTTATAAATTTTTGTGTATTTTATACGTTAGACATGTTTTATTTGCTATTGACCCTATTCGAACGCACGACGCGCTTCTACGCCTGAGCTAGGCCGAAATTAGGACAAGGTAATGTACAGTACCATGATAGATATTTTTGTAATAAAAGAGAGGAGCAGAGAGAGATGAACCGATTCACTCTCAGAAGATTATCTGTAAACCTAATTTCTAAGTCACTACGAGTGTTTACATTATATCATTCTAGCATCTGCCTGCTGCAATACTTAACACGTCTAAAACGCTGTATAGAATGTTGTCTCAGGTTTCGCCTTATCTCGCTAATCAATGTCTTGTTGTAGTTCTTCTTTTTCTGGTTATTATTAAAAATAATAATAAGAAGAAGAATAAGAATAATAAAAATAATATAGGAATACATCTGCGATACAGACGCGACGTGCAAACAACTATGAGTGATCCACCTCTTCCAGCACCAACTCCACATCAACCTCATCTTCCTCCTACACCACCGCCTCCAGCATGAGAAGTTGACTTCACTATGGAGTTAGGTTACGCTTAGCACGCTAGTTTGGAGATAGAGCGTAGAATACGTTAGGAAACTTAGCATAGTGTACACGACATATGGCGGAGCTGGAAGTAAATGCGGATATTGAGGTTGAGCTGAATGTGGAGGCCGAAGAGGCGGATCACTCACAGCTGTGTGCATGTCGGCGTCTGTCTTTGTTCACAGCATTAAGGGGAGTACGTACCTCAATTTTTGCCAAAATTTGCGAATTTCATTTTAATGTATTTTAGTATTCTTT
Organism: Anabrus simplex; assembly: GCF_040414725.1. Taxonomy (NCBI): domain Eukaryota; kingdom Metazoa; phylum Arthropoda; class Insecta; order Orthoptera; family Tettigoniidae; genus Anabrus; species Anabrus simplex. The sequence goes on from NC_090266.1 coordinate 570,694,964, forward strand.
GGTATGTGTACAATAGAGCACCGTTTTTTATTTCAGTGAAATCGCGTTACAAGTGCCCTTAATTTGGATATTCCATGGCCCCTCCCATTTACAAATGCCACGCCCTCTTCTGACTGTAGGCTGGGTTTTACTTTTTGATAATTTTCTAGTTCTAGGAAATAAAAGTCCATTAGTGAACCACATAGACTATGTTGTAGCTTCTCATCAGGCGAAATCGTATGAAGAAAAGTTGCCCACAGCAAAAAATATCCAAAATAGCACAAACGGCATCAGTACCTAAACTTGCCCAAGATTAGACAGAAAATGAGAACAAACTAACATGAAGTTTTCCAAGACATAATTATACCGTATGATGTACAGATAATATCTAGGATCTGAATACGTTTAATCCACCTTCACAATTTTTTACAGGTAATCTCTTTAATCCAACTTATAGCAATATTAGGCTAGATTTTTCTTCCAGGTTTTTATGTTAGCTTATTATTTCGGGTTACTGGGTTGCTTGTCTTGGTTCTTGGTGCACGTATAATAAAGACAAAGAAACCTACAAACTCCATGGACTTCCAGGAGGAGTGATGCTTCTGATTAAGCCCATTTATAAGGATCTTGCCCATCCCGATTTATTGAAGAAATGTTTGCATTGGAAAACCCAAAATGTAAACGAGTCTTTTCACAGTGTTATTTGGAGCCGTGTACCGGTACCTAAAAATATTTTTGTTGGATATAAAACCTAAAAATTAGGAGTACATGATGCTGTTTTATCATTTAATATGGGAAATTCGTGCAGAATTAAAGTTCTAGAACAGCTGGGGATCCAACCAGGGTGGAATTCGCTCAGTGCGTTTCAAGCTTTTGATGTTCGTTGGACCAAAATGGAGGATAAAAAGCAGTTTATAGTGGAAGCCAAGATAAGTAAGTCAGTGAGAGCAATGAAAAGGAGTCTGGAGGACAAGTAGAATGAGGAATATGCAGCAGGAGGGTTCTAGACTACACCTCAACTAAGATTTATATAAGCTAAATTTTAAAGTTAATTTTCTCTGCTTTTTTTCCTTATATAGGTACGCTCAGTCAAAAAAATATAAAAGGTAGAAATCTGAAATAATTATCAGTGATACTTCCACACCTTCTCTCTGTAAAGCTACCAGGTTATTTTAGATATGTTAATATATGAGACCAGGAAAAATTATTATTACTCAAATTTTTCATGAAAAGTTTTTAAATTTGGAATAAAATTCCCAAAAACTAACCATGCATTTAATCTTAAAACTAAAGACAGCACTGTAAATAAAAAAGTTCATACAATAACACTATAAAGTTTCAAATGTGTAGGACAAAGGACCTCTACCTGGGCGTACTTAAAAATGGAGAAATTACCATTGTCAGCATAGGCAGTTGTACTCCCCTTAAAGGTTATGCGGTCAATACGTATGTACAATACAGAATGTCCTTTAGGAACTCTGGGGACGATGTTTGAAAGATCATTAGGTTATGAGAAGGCATGTCTCCACCAACGATCATGCACAATTGGAAAGCCAGCCTATCTAGCTATACAGGTAATGCAGTGCATAACTCTGTGTTCATAGTGACGATATTTTGTGTTATAACCTGATCGCGAGGGTGGATACAATTAAGTACTTTATAATGATGACTGGGACCTTGCTCATGAGATCCGATGCCGAATTGTGCAGGCCAGAACTCCTTTCCAGAAGCTTGGAAAACTTTTGATAATCTGTGACCTGCCCATTACACAATGGATTTGACTACTCCGGTGCTAGGTTTTCCGCATCCTAACTATACGGCTTTGAGACATGGTCACCAACTAACACCATGGGCAAGAGATTGCAAGCATTTGGAATATAGAAATATCGAAAGATGCTGAAGTACTTCGGGGCGAAGTATATCACTGTGGCTTGGCACCTTGAGCCAGTGGTTTGGGATGACGAAGCTTACTCTATTCAAGACAGTTATGAACAAAGAACAGATCATGTTACTGCAACATTCTATGAGATCCAGGCACATGAAGATAAATAAGAATTTTAATGGTGAAATTCTTATTGTTTTTCTGGAATATGGAGAAGTTTTCAGTTACTAAGAATCAGTGAAGGATATTTTGAAAATAGAACGAGTGATTCACCCAGATCAAGTGTACCATGTTACTTGCACAGAGAACCTACTCATCTGGTGCAGTGCGCAGGTATCATGAATCATAATTAAGTCTCGCATTTACATACACCGAATCTGAAATTCATGAACATCCGTAGCGTGTTGTACTGTATGTGGGAAAAAAATACGGATTGAATATTTTGTTCCAAGCAAGCTAAAGGGACACTTGACAACGAAACACAGTCATTCAGAAAATAAAAATAAAGCTATTTCAGTTGTTTACACTATTCTGAAGTTAAAGTAACCAAAGGTAATGAATAAAACTACTAAAACTTTAGAACAAGCACTAATAGCCAGCTACAAAGTAGTAGAAGTTATAACAAAGAAAATACAATCATATACAGCGGCAGAAACATTCGAATCGCTTGTTGATCAGTTCTTAAACTGCAAATAATTATCTCTGGCATCAACACGATCAGAGGTATATAATTGCATTACATCTATATTGGAAGAGAATGGATTATATTAGACAACACGAATTTCAGTGTACATTGATGATACCCTGGCATTAACTGGTCGAATGAAAGGTATAACTTCAAAATTACAGGAAGATATTCTTTATATCGTTCACATTATCCTTTACATCGGGAATCTTTAGTGAAAAGTATACTCCTGAGGGCCTAAGGAACGTAATGTACTAAGTTGTTGAAATGGTTAATTGCAATAAAAGTAGACCTCTTAAAACCAGAATTCTCAATGTCATGCACCAGGAAGATGGAACTGTTCACGTCGCTCAAGTCCTTTACACCAAAATTCGCTGTCTGTCCAGAGGAAATGTACTCTCTAGATTCGCTGAAATAAGAAAACATATTGTTACTACTGTTTAAGTAAGAAAAACAGGAATTTTCTTCCGTCATTAGCGACGATATATGGTGTTACAAAGTTGCTTCTAGATGATATTTTCAGTTATTTGAACAATCTTAATGCTAGTATGCAGGGAAAGGAAGAGGATATTAATCCATCAAGTGACAAGCTGAATGGGTTTTTAAGAAGAATGGAACTGTGGAAATAAAAATTTGAAGTGGGTGAACTTGAGGTGTTTCGTCTTACAGCTGGCACAATTTTGTCAGTTTGATTTTAGAACACATTTCCATGGTGGAGGATAAAATGAAGTAATATTTTTCCTTTCATCAGCATGTACTTATGCGACTGGTTTTGGAATCCTTTTGCCGCTTCTGCCGAGGACACAAAAGAGGAAAAATAGTTGACTGAACTTCAGCCCGATCAAAATTTGCAGATCAAATTTAGGGAAGAAATGCTATTTCAGTTCCGAATTTTAGTGAAAAGAAAGTTCCCGGTGTTATCACTAAATGTAATGTCTGTACTAATTTTGTTTTGAGAAACATATCTCTGCACTGAAGGAAGGAAACCAACTTTCTGTAAACAATAAATTGCGAGTATGATTTTCTGATATTCCCACACGCATTGCAAACTCATTCCAAACTAAACGAGAACATATTTAACTAAACTACAACACTAGCGTAAAATTATTGGTATGGCGTTCTCAACTGTTCGTTTTGTATTCGAAGTGTTTACAGTTCACTACGATTTATAAATAATACTGCTGAAATATGTAATTCAAAATCCCGTTTTAATGTGTTCGGGACTTACCCAATAACATTTCTCGGGGCGGACTCTTGAAATTTCGTGGCTTACTAGTTCGCCAAAGCACGCAGTTTGGGAAACCCAGCTGTAAACCAAACGACGCTATGAAAGTCGATAGTGCACGAAAATAATCACGATACATGGAATATGCTCTTTTTCCTAGTTGCTTCACGTCGCACTGACAAAGATAGGTGTTATGGCGACGATGGGATAGAAAAGGGCTAGGAGTGGGAAGGAAGCGGCCGTGGCCTTTAATAAGGCACAGCCCCAGCATTTGCCTGGTGTGAAAATGGAAAGCCACGGAAAACCATCTTCAGGGCTACCGACAGTAGAGTTCGCACCCACTACCTTCCTAATGCAAGCTCATAGCTGCACTTCCATAAGCGCATGCCCAACTTGGTCAGTACTTGTAGTACATATCCGAAGAATATATTCAGTACCATATTCCATACCAAGCCATATACCTACCCATAACTTAATCATTCACATATCGTCGATGATTAAAATTTAAGCGCTTCATTATGCCTTTGGTTGGGGTGGTTCTCCAGCCCCTAATTTTGTACGGAGGTAGGTAACCCAACTAACGTGTATATCATAGTCATCCGAAATACTTTAGCACCTACTCCTTTAGGGCCTTGGTACAATTATCTTTCTTTCCTTCTTAATCTGTTTACAATCCAGGGTTGGTTTTTCCCTCGGACTCAGCGGGGGATCCTACCTCTACCGCCTCAAGGGCAGTGTCCTGGAGTGAGAAATATTGTGTCGGAAATACAACAGGGGAGGAGGGCCAGTACCTCGCCCAGATGCCCTCACCTGCTATACTGAATAAGGAACTTGGTGGAGGATGGTAAAATTGGAAGGGATAGACAAGGAAGAGGGAAAGAAGCGCCCGTAGCCTTAAGTTAGGTACCATCCCGGCATTTGGCTGGAGAAGAAGTGGGAATCCATGGAAAACCACTTCCAGGATGGCTGAGGTGGGAATCAAACTCACCTCTGCTCACTTTACCTTCCGAGGCTGAGTGGACCCCGTTCCAGCCCTCGTACCACTTTTCAAATTTCGTGGCAGAGCCGCAAATCGAACCAGGGCCTCCGGGGGTGGCAGTTAATCACACTAACCACTACACCACAGAGGCGGAGAGTACAATAATACCGTCTAAATAATGCTCGCAAATATGGTAGAAATCATTAACGGCAGTGTTATTTCTATTATTTAAACTTTAATTCGTTCGTAATGCGTTTTCCATCCAAGTTCGGTATTTCTTCGCACTCAGCGAAGGATCCCACCTCTATCGCTTCAAGGGCTGTATCCTGGAGCTTCAGACTCTGGGTTTGGGGATAGAATTGGGGAGGATGACCAGTACCTCGCCGAGGCGGCCTCACCTGCTATGCAGAACAGAGGCCTTGTGGGGGGGATGGGAAGATTTGAAGGGATAGACAAGGAAGAGGGAAGGAAGCGGCCGTGGCCTTAAGTTAGGTACCATCCCGGCATTTACCCGGAGGAGAAGTTGAAAACCACGGAAAACCATTTCCAGGATGGTTGAGGAGGGAATCGAACCCCCCTCTACACATTTGACCTCCCGAGGCTGAGTGGACCCCGTTCCAGCCCTCGTACCACTTTTCAAATTTTGTGGGAAACCCGGGATTCGAACCCAGGCCTCTGGGGGTGGCAGCTAATCACACTAACCACTACACCACAGAGGCTGATTAAACTTTAATTGCCGGGCTGAGTGGCTCAGACGGTTGAGGCGCTGGCCTTCTGACCCCAACTTGGCAGGTTCGATCCTGGCTCAGTCCGGTGGTATTTGAAGATGCTCAAATACGTCAGCCTCGTGTCGGTAGATTTACTGGTACGTAAAAGAACTCCTGCGGGACTAAATTCCGGCACCTCGGCGTCTCCGAGACCTTAAAATAGTAGTTAGGGGGACGTAAAGCAAATAACATTATTATTAAAATTTAATTAATGTGTAAAACGATTACAGCTGCGAATAACACAATCTTTCGTTTGGACAGGAAGTGTATATAAGGACTACAACGTGCTAGCTGTGCACTACGGCTCCTGGTAGCTAAGGTGGCTAAACGTACTGATACGCAATCAGCCAAGCTGTCTCAGAGTAGGTAAAGTTCACACGCAGGTACCGCTTTATTACAGTGACCGTAATATGGCCACATGCCATCCTGTTCCAAAGAGTTCGTTTTTATTTGGTCCTGAAAAGTACTGTTTTCATCCGATGTTACGTAGTCAGGTTGAACTACAACATGATAATCTGTAGGTGGGAAGCCGATTACCCTGCATATTCGGTGTAACAAGTTTTCGAATTGTTGACCACCTCAGTTTATACATATTTCAGTACGACGTTTTAAAGACACTCCTTCACGTTGTAACACATCAGACGTTTTAAATACACTCCTTCACGTTGTAACACATCATGTGAAACAGCTCGGCATGCCTCGGTGAACAGTTGCCGAAGGTGTCCAGGATCTTCAGGCTCCTGAGCATACACTACCTGCTTTAAGTGACCGTACAGGAAGAAGTCAAGTGGCGTTAGATCGGGTGATCTGGCGGGCGAGTGAACGGTTCCGCCATTTCCAAACAATTTATTTGTTCATGAAGCATGAGGATGGTTCCGGACGACTACTGATTCGTGAGGTGAAGCTTCATCCTGTTGAAACCACTATCGTAATCGCTCGCGCAGTGGTACGTTCTCCAGCAACTGTGGACGTTCACATTGAAGAAAATGAAATGTCTGTCGAAGAAATATGATCCGAGGAGATAGTCACCCAAGATCCCACACCAGACATTTACTCCCCACTGCACTTGACATGGGCTCTGTCTTACCCAATGGGGATTCTCCGAGCTCCAATAGTGCATATTGTGCCGACTCACGACGAAAGTGTTGTGAAATCGTGATTCGTCTGAAAACAGGACTCTCGACAAAAAGGCTGCATTATTGGTCACCCTGCGCAATGCCCATTGACAAAATGTTACTCTAGCATTGAAATAATAAATTGATAGTTTAACTCAGTTAAGGTTTGAATAATCAATCATTTGTCCGTGGAGCTGGTGGTGGAACTGCAGATGGTATGGGTGAAATTTATTATTATACAGTATACGCATGACAGGTGACCGGCTTATGTTAGCACTGTTGTATGAGTGTCTGAGTACTCATATGAGGGAAATTATGGTCATTGTCCAAAAGAGGCTCTTCATTTGGACCAGACGTTATAGAAGCACCTCTAAGGGAAGTTACCTTTGCAAGCGTCCCAGTTGACCACAATCTTCGTTCAAGTTTTCGGAACGTATACACACGATGGCTGTGTGATGATTTTTGCTTAGTTCTTCAAATATAGCTGCGCCACCTTCATTAAATTTCTTCTTCTTCTCCTTCAGATGTTCATTATAGAATATGTTTACCCTCCAGGGTCTGTTTTTCCCTCGGATTTAGTGAAGGATCCCACCTCTACCGCCTCAAAGGCAGCGTCCTTGAGCTTCAAACTCTGGATCTAGGAATACAACTGGGCTCAGTCGGCCTCACCTGCTATGTTGAACAGGGGCCTTGCGGGGGGTGGGATGATGGAAAGAAATAGACAAGGAAGAGGGAAGGAAGCGGCCGTGGCCTTAAGTTAGGTATCATCCCCGAATTTGCCTGGAGGAGAAGTGGAAAACCACGGAAAAACACGTCCAGGATCGCTGAGGGGGGAATCGAACCCACCTCTACTCAGTGGACCTCCCGAGGCTGAGTGAACTCCGTCTCAACTCTCGTACCACTTTTCAAATTTCGTGGCAGAGCCGGCAATAGAACCCGGGCCACCGGGGATGGCAGTTAATCACACTAACCACTACACCAGAGAGGCGGACTTCATTAAATTGAATAGGTGAAATTGAAATACTTAATAGTTTAGTTGGGTGACCGTGAATTACTATATTTACGTTGATGTTGTTATCATTTTTAGAGCAGGGGCCGTGCATTAGTAAAACACTGATTTCCTTCCCAATCCTTCCCCCACCCATCCTTAAGGGAAATACTGCAAATAATTGCGCATCCCTTAAAACCAGTAGGAAAAGAAATATTGATTATTGTTGTATCCCCGCTGAAATAGAACACCTCTGTCGTTCAAAAAATCTGTATTACGCTGGATCCGAGTCACTAAGCTGCCGATACTCACAAACCTCGTACTCTAGCGATTAACCGATTCGCCCACGCAGTCAACATACATGAAATACAATGTTAATATCCGTGTAAAAGTTTTCAGTGATCTTTTACAGTGTTCATTTACCTTTTTTACGTTACAGAACACATGGCATAACCTAATAATTCGATTATGTTACGGGTACCTGTGTTATTTCAAGGAGCAATAACTTACATGTTTACAGAGTGGTACCTAGTCTTTGGCGCGAAATTGTGCACAGTAGTATTTCCGTTGCTAGGTCCATGGATCAATTTACAACGATGCCATAGGAGTAATGGAGAGCCTTATCGACCATAAGAAGAAATTTCAAGTTATTTGGTGTTCATAAAACAAAAATTATAAGGTGCTTTAGGTTATACGCATTATTTGGGTTGCCTATCTCCGAAAATATAACGGGCCGGTGAGCCACCCGTTATAGCATCACCCGTAAATGTAATTAATACACTCCCGTATATCACGTAGTATTCTGATCTTTAACGGGCAACAAATAATCACAGAAGAACTGCGTCCCAAATATACCTTAATATATGCCTGTCAATCCTGACGTACACACAACCTACCATTGCTTCAAGGTAACGTTATAGAGAAGAATGCCTACTACCTTCCTGATGAATCCACATCGTTCCGATCAGAATATCTCTATCAAACTCTATTCTATTATAGCATTCCTCCCATAGCTTAAATATGGAAATCATGATCAAAACCTCCGGGTTAAGTGGCTCAGACGGTTGAGGCGCTGGCCTCCAGACCCCAACATGACAGGGTGGATTCTGGCTCAGACCGGTGGTATGAAGGTTCTCAAATACGTCAGCCGCATGTCGGTAGATTTGTTGTAACGGGAGGGAACTCCTGCGGGACTGAATTTCGGCACCACGGTGTCTCCGAAGAACTGTAAAAGTAGTTAGTGGGCGTAAAGAAAATAAAATTATTATTGTTCATGATGAAAACCACGATGTTAAACATAAATAATCATTCTCTTTATATCCGTAATGGATACCATTACACATCATTTCGTTTAGAAACTTAGAAAGCTCTATTTTTCTGAATGGAACAATAACAAACCAAGTTCTAGCATTTTAAGAATATCCATAACCGGCCATTTTAGCCCTATTAAATTAACATGAAACAATTACAATTACAAATATTTTGAATCATTTAACATCCAAAAGAATCTATTACCTCTTTCACATTTCGGAAATAAATATCATCATTCTGACTGTGCTGACTATAACTAAATCTCGTAAAATGTATACACCTCAAAGAGGAACTACAAACGTTTTACACGATTATCTACATATTAAAAAATAATGGACTTATCTCATGGATATTTCCACCCACTTTTATCGGTAGTTGGTGGCATTAACGTGGAATCATCTCGATGACTGCTCACTGTGAATTTAGCACTCCATCATGCAGGATTGTTCGCCTTGTACAGATTTGGATTCCACTTTGCAGTACTGGCACTGACATTTCGAAAATACAACTAACATCATGTGACGCTCACAACTGATCCAACCCACGGCATGTCGATGAGAGATATTTCCCTCATAAAGTACACAATCCAAGATCACGGTCGCTCCGCCTACACAAAGTAGCTTTCCTTTACGTTTGAACATATACTGTAATTCCCAAATATTCAACAGGGATTCGCAATATGAGAGCAAGGTAACTAACTCACAAATTTACAATAAATCGCACATCTCATCACGTGATACACCTTCATATACGCGCGTCGATGTTTATGAGATCACGAGATACTTAGCACCAGCATGGTCGAAGTCAGATAGAAGTTCGGTACTTCAGCAAGTTGGGCTGCATACGTTGCACACTAGACGTACGTCCCACGATGACGTAATGATTCATTTCCTCCGTAGGATTGCTTCTTTTCACAAAAACGTTATGTTAATACCATCATGACGATTCTTTCTTCTTCTTCTTAATCTGCTTACCCTACAGGTTCGGTTTTTCCCTCGGACTCAGCGAGGGATCCCACGTCTACCGCCTCAAGGGCAGTGTCCTGGAGTTTCAGACTTTGGGTCGGGGGATACAACTGGAGAGGATGACCAGTACCTCGCCCAGGCGGCCTCACCTGCTATGCTGAACAGTGGCCTCGTGGAGGGATGGGAAGATTGAAAGGGATAGACAAGGAAGAGGGAAGGAAGCGGCTGTGGCCTTATGTTAGGTACCATCCCGGCATTTGCCTGGAAGAGAAGTGGGAAACCACGTAAAACTACTTCCAGGATGGCCGAGGTGGGAATCGAACCCACCTCTACTCAGTTGACCTCCCGAGGCTGAGTGGACCCCGTTCCAGCTCTCGTACCACTTTTCAAATTTCGTGGCTGAGCCGGGAATCGAACCCGAACCTCCGGGAGTTGGCAGCTAATCACGCTAACCACTACACAACAGAGGAGGACACGATTCTTTCTGCCTAACAAAATGTTGATAGTCTCATTATCTTTTAATTCTACAGAATAAACAGTTCCAGACGTCTGGTTTACTTGTTTTAATTCTGACCCCATGTCGACGTTAGCTGGTGAACCCGACATGCCTTGTGGTAGTCTAAAGTAGTGTCGCGACTGTCTATTGGCGCTCATATATTCTCTAACAAATCCGAAATATTCTAACATTCCCTAATTTAGTATGCACACTGTTAATTCGATTCATATAAATCATTCCTTTGTAAGATTTCTCTGATGGTTTCTAACTAATGAACAAATTGCTCCTTACGTCGCACCGACACGGGTAGGCTTTATGGCGACGGTAGGATATGAACGGTATAGGAGTGGGCAGGAACCGAACGTGGCCTTGATTAAGGTACAGCCCCAGCATTTGTCTGGTTTGGGAACGGGAAAAAGCGGAGAATCATTCTGAGGACTAACTACAGTGGGGTTCGAACTCGCTGCCTCCTGAATGCAAGGTGACTACTACGTGACCTAAACCGCAAAGCTCCTGGCTCAGGTTTTTAAATAATCACTCTCCAGGTTTAATGCACCGCGTTGTCATTAAATGCTCTTCTGGTACACTCAGTTTCTTGCTTTGTAATTTCACATAGCCTGAGTTGCGACTTTAAACTTTTCAGCAATGTTTTTGGACCTTGTATTTGTCCTGAATGTGAAATATTGAAGAGCTCAATAACTCTATTCTCGAAAGCAGAGTTACATAATGTTGATTTTTCGATCGCGCTGTATTATCAAATCCACAGATGCCCCTGAATCTGTTTTAGTGTGTTCTGTTCATGATCACAAGTTCACGAATTCGATCCTGGCTAAGATAGTCGAGGTCTGAATTGTGATCAAAAGTCTTGTCAGTGAATATCGCTGTTGTTTCCTTGTTAAAAATATCTGGTGGCGCATGTCTTCCAGGCGGCAAATTACATTAACTTAGCCATGTGAACCACCGATCGATATATCTCGTCCGTTGTTATACAGTAACACAAGTGGAATCTAAAATCTCGTAGAAAACGCGTAATGACAGCAGCACTTCAGGAGATCTTCATCTAGGTTTACAATTATTATTATTATTATTATTATTATTATTATTATTATTATTATTATTATTATTATTATTATTGTACCGGGAGGTACACCTCAACCCCGCACATTTAAAAGAAGCGCCTTAAGGAACTCTATCTATCAAACAAAACGTGAAACGTCTACTGCATTAAGTTGGGACTTTGATCAGAAGATGTCACTCATAAATAACAGAGTAATGTGTTACTTTAAAGTTTCCTAAACTGACTGGATTTATTTGTTTTGTTTTTGGTGTACAGCGAGTAGTCTGAACTTTTCTCCATAGATGTCCTTACAAAAACTGAGGTCATGCACTCTGGTGCAAGGTGGAAGAATTAGTGATTTAAAGAAGTTTTGTGTTTATAGGTTTTCATAACTAAATCAACATTCATTTATTTTTATATTTCAAGGTTTGCAACACTTCCTCCTCGTCCCGCCAGCTTTTGAATCTGGCCAATTAGAAATTTTTGTATGTATTTTTCAGCTTATCACAGACTTCTTGTTGCTTTTTATTCGGCCAATAAAAATGAGAGGGTGAGACGGATTTAGTCCAGAAGTTTCTCGAAACCTTCCCTCGGATATATAAGCTGCGGCTGTTTCAAGCTACCTTGTCTTATACTCATAGATAGATCGCCGAATTTCTGAGAGTGTGCGTGGTAGGACAGGAGGCGCGGTACCTCATTTTTCGGCAGGCAGGACATCAGCCCAGGTAATGGCCACCAATTTTCTATCTCTGTAGCTGTCTCCGCAAACTTATCCGAGGGGAAGGTACGAAGGTACCAATCTTTAATTATGTAACCACCGGTTTTGTAAAATGTAAACTTTCTTTCGGCTAATGTAAAATTTCATAAAGTCTTAAACTGTAAATCGGGGATAGAGAGTGCGTTACCCTCTTGAGTTCCCCTTCAAGTTATTTTGAGGTTACTACGATTTTTTAACTGTTTCTCTTCCTGTAAAGCGTTAATTAATCTTTCTTTCTAGTCACCTCAGTAGCTTGGGATTAGCCTCTGTATCATCGGCCCACGAGCACAAGTAGGGTTTTATACTAGTTTTTCAAGGGGCCCAAGAGTACGCCTCCATATATTTTGAGTTTGGGCCAATAATATTATCCTGTTCTTCCTTTCATGTAGGTCCAGCAGTATGGGTACTTGATACCCCTGTGAAAAGTAGATGATATTATTAATTGTAGGTGGTGCCTAGAGAGGCCAGAGATTGTACCGTTTTATGTAAAGTTGCCTTGAGTAGGCTGTAAGGAATTGGGAGCCAGTTTCCTCTATTAAACTTGCAGAGCATGTAGGCTCTTTTCTGATATCTGTGAGTGGTGCCTTTGGAAGGCCTTAAATTGTAACGGTTGGAGCAAAGTGCTCTGGATAATTTGTGTCTTGGGAGATTTCTCTCATTTTCTATATAAATACCATATTAGAGACTTTGTAAACTTGTAATTTTAGAGCTCGAAGCTCAAACCTTGTACAGTACCGATCTATGGGTTTTCCAGTCTTGTAATAAAAATTATAATTTTACCTGTAGCATTGTTATTTCACTAAGTGAAAGGTTTTGTGAAGTTGAGATTCTGAAAAAAATGTAACCTTTATTTCAAAGTTGTAAAAGAATCTTTGATATTGTAAATAGACCCATTCAAGCCCACACCTTCTTTCAATTCTTTGTGATCCACGAAAACCCAATAACAAATGGTAGCAGAGCGTGGTTGAATGGGTCTTGATTGAGCTCTTTTGTACGGTTAAACGTATGATCCGCGCCGAACTCTAAGACTTTTTTCGGTTGCTGAGAATTTTTCCAAATTTTTAACTTTTCTGTCAACAGGTCTGGTCCCCGCGAAGTCCTCGCTCCAGGGTACTTGCGCAAGGAGGAATCGATCTATAAACTCCTCATTAGAAAGGTCCAATTATTATTATTATTATTATTATTATTATTATTATTATTATTATTATTATTATTATTATTATTATTATCATTATTATTATTATTATTATTATTATTATTATTATTATTATTATTATTATTATTATTATTATTATTATTACCTAGACCATAGCAGTGGGAAGTAAAAAGCGCTTCATACATTATGAGAAATAAAAGATGAAATTCATATACAGTTATTATGAAGGGGAATCCTACACAGGTTCTGTGCACTTGACCATATATAGCACGCAATGACTCGACTCACTGTATCGTGATTGCAGTCATTGATTGCGTAACAGTATTTAATGTGGCTACGCCAGTTCAACATAGAGTCCGTAGTATTTTCAATATGTTAGAGATTAAGACGTCTTACACATTTGCTATGGAAACTTTTGTGTTTGTTACCTTCTGATTTGTGTGTCGGATGTTACGCATTTAGATACATAACATAACATAACATAACATAACATAACATAACATAACATAACATAACATAACATAACATAACATAACATAACATAACATAACATAACATAACATGTCCGACTCGTTGGCTGAACGGTCAGCGTACTGGCCTTCGGTTCAAAGGGTCCCGGGTTCGATTCCCGGCCGGGTCGGGGATTTTAACCTTAAATGGTTAATTCCAATGGCACGGGGGCTGGGTGTATGTGTTGTCTTCATCATCATTTCATCCTCATAACGACGCGCAGGTCGCCTACGGGAACCAAATAGAAAGACCTGCACCTGGCGAGCCGAACCCGTCCTGGGATACCCCGGCACTAAAAGCCATACGATACTTCATTTCATTTCATAACATAACATAACACAACATAACATAACATAATTCCTCAGAGGTGTTTACAATATTTAAATAAATATTACTCAGTCAGCAAGAATTTTAACTGGGGATATATTATTTTATTACTAGTATAATTAATTTCTTGACTTCGCGAATATCTAACATACCGTACGATATAATGATTGGTTGTATGTCGATTCTTAATGTGGCTAGGCCTATTCAGTACGGAGTCCATAGATTATTGTACATGTTGGGAAATTCAATATCTCTCATCACTGTTCATTACTCCACTTTTCCCTTCCTCCGAACAACAGCAAGTACATCACTCCTTGTCTCGACTATTAGACTACACTTGACATTAGTCGTACTGTCCCAATATTAGTTGAAGTTCGATAGGGCCGACGGAATAATGATGAAACAAGAGTGTGTATGATGTGATCTGGTTTTCATATACAGTATATGGAAGAGTTGTCCCACTAAGTTCACTTCACACTAAGCAGCTTAGGTACTACGACCGGTACCTGCTTCTATGACTCAATTTTGACTGATGATGTATGAGGCATTGAGGTTGAAGGGACACTTAGGATGAATATCAGTGAGCATTCGTGTATTAACATCAGGCACTTAACCCTGATTTTTGTTATCCCGAGGTATATAGGCCTACTCTTATAACATGATTAAATTATATGCTTAGACAGCTAGAAGTACTGTGCTGAAAATGAATCTGTACGAGTCCAAAATATACAGGTTAAGAGTATGAAGGTCCTACTTGCCATAACGAAAATGAGGTATTTTGCCCCTAATGATTAAATCCCTATGAAGCCTTACGCTAGAAACGAAACTGAACGTAAATCTCTCTGTTGTCGTTATTTTACATTTTGCTTTACGTCGCGCCGACAGAGATATGTCTTACGGCGACGATGGAATAAAAAAAGTGCTAGGTGTGAGAAGGAAACAACAATGGCCTTAATTAAGGTACAGCCCATTCCTGGTGTAAAAATGGTGAACTTATCTTCAGGGCGGATGAGAGTCAGGTTCAAGCACATCATCTCCCGAATGCAAGCTGATAGCTGCGTGACCCAAAATACGCAGCTACTTGCAAATATGCTACTGAAAGAATGTTGTTGACTCATTCTGGTACTAGGTGCAGATTTGGTATCTAGGCTCGTGATTATGTGTAGTTGCATGAGACTCTTGATCACCAGTGTTTTTGGGGCACTAGTGCCGGTGGCTCTAACTGTACTTTGTAGTTTTCTTCATGCAACTAACTACAAACGTAATTGTTCCTCATAAAAATTTCATAATGATGAAGTGACTCCTGTATGAAAGTCCAGGATAGAAGTTTTAAAGATGGTCGAAGATTTAAATATTGTCACTTATACATTGTTCTATAAACTGAAAAAAATGTATGAAGAAGGCTATTTTTTAACGCTAAACTGGTCACCTGGCTATATAACTGAAAGAGATCTTGCTGCAGAAAAATGCATCAAAACTTTTCTATGGCCTGAGAATTTCCCTACCTCAACCACGGTTAGTCAAGTGTGGCAGCTTGTGAAGATATAAATTTAGAAAGATTACGTGATATTGAAAGTCAGACTTCTGGAGCAGCTGTATGAGAAGAATGTCAAATAGTGTTCATTATTGAGCCAGAAATTGTACAGCAAAGAGCTGGAAAGTTCAGGCCCATTTATTTTAATCCTAGAAGTAGAGGGACGATGATGGATGATATGGAGATGGCGACGCTGAATAATAGGTGGAGAAAGCGCTGCTGTGTATAATGCCTTTACGAATCAGCTGACATGGGGAGAGGTTAAGTGTAGACAAGAGCGTCCTCTTTATATAAGCAGGGCCGATCATACGTGTGGAGTAAAATAAGAAGACAGCAGAAAACAAACTCCGATAAATAATCGTTTGTAAAGTGGCGAAATGATAATTAGAAAACGTTTCCTGCAATAGTCCGTGATTTTTTTTCCCTAAAACGTTAGATGCTTCAAAAACACACTTCAATACACCTATAATTTCCTATAATTTTCTTTGTGGTGATGTCGTATTACAATGTTAAGTAAGTTGTAAGTCACTATAATGCTGACTCATTTGTAAGTCTCAGTGTTTGGGTAATGGAATTGTTTAGATTACGTGTGAGTTACTATGTCATCGCAATGTAATTGTTAAGCCCCATTATTTATGATAGGCTATTTGAATTACATACATACTGTGAATCGCGTGTGAATTGCTGTGTAACCACGTTGCAATTATTAAGTTACAATACTTGCAATGGGACATTTTAGGTTATATTTTGCAAATTATTTGTGGATTTCTTTGCGATTGATTGTTGTTCTGATTAGTTACACGTCGGCTTCTATTTTTATATAATTTGACATTTCTTCGATGTTTCATTATCAGTCCTTTACTTTCGTTATTCTGAAATTTCTTGTTTTCATATAGTTTCTTGTAATGTTATGTTTTAATACAATTTTTGTTGGTTCTTTGTTGCTCTTATGTAATGTGCGTTATGGATATTTTCAAATTGCAGTGTATTTTAATAATAATAATAATAATAATAATAATAATAATAATAATAATAATAATAATAATAATAATAATAACAGAAGCAGAAATTCTGGTTTGGATTAATCATCCCGTGATCTCGGAAGAGGTCGAGTTCTCCGTTTAAATCTTCCCGTAGAGAATTTATGGAGTCATTACTTATAAAGGATTTCACTCAATGTACTAACAGTTGACTGTAAACATAGCAGAAGAGGAAGCAATGTTATTTTTTTATTCAACATGTTGAATGGAAGTTAAAATAATGCACAGCATTTGTGTATATTTGTTGGGACGTATGCTAACACTCGTTTTCATCTTCAAAGTTGTCCGCCTATGTAAGATAAAGTATAGCATTGTTAGCTACCGTCTTCGGTCACCCGAGTTCGCGATACTACCAGAGATGTAAGAAAGATAGGATGGCTGGTATGTGATTAAAGTGGTACATACAGTTCACATCCATTGAGTGGATCATGAAAACAGCGGCACCACCTTGGCATGAGGCCAGAAAATTACTTTATCTTCAAAGTATGGCAAATATATTTGAATATGTAATAAACGTACGGAATTGTAAATGAATAGGTTCATGTGGACACGTAATGCTATTCATTTTATTACTGAAATAGCTACACTTTTCCCAAGTTTGTAATGTTACAAGTTTGGAATTCCTGTAGAAATATCTGTTGCATCACTCACAGGAGTATCACCCGTTACATGCTTTCTCAGAACGTGTGTCATTGACGTTCTTGTCTACTACTAAGTGTATGATGTAATTATTTCGCTAGTTGTCGCAACACAGAACTCATCTTTATTGATATTAACAAATCACACTCACATTAACCAGATAAAGTCGTGGCTAGAATAAAGTATTTCATAATCCCCTTATGATAGTTTTCAGCCTGCGAGTAACCGCATTCTGGTATGGAGTATGGTCTCATAAAGGACGCATCTCCACGCATATTTTAAGGATTTTCAGCGTCATGTTAGAAGATTAATCCATCTCTCAAGTGGTGTAACTGTTTCCAGCGGACGTGTGACATGGATACAGATAACACAGAATGACATTTTTCAATAACTGTTTAATAGCACAAACTAAATATGTGTCAGCTTCTGAAACCTATGAGATTATTTCACTGATTTGAAATATCAAGTGAAATAAACCTGCTTGGCAGACATTATTAAATGGACTGATTTGCGTATGTCAAATTGTCTCCCTGTAAAATATTGCATGCAGTCGACATTACTGCAGGTTAAACAATATTGATTCAATTTAGTTCGGACATTCCTATCTCGTTGCTGTCGCCCTGCAAAAGCCACACGGCTGGGTCAGCTCTCCCAGGTGGGATATGCCGCAGCACCGAGCTGTCTACAAACTTCGTGCAAACAATGCACGTAGTGGCATCAAGCATCCGCAATTGATTTCCAATTAATCGCGGCCACAATTGACGCAAGTGATGCTTGGCTAGCATAATGAAAGGGTATGTGATGTCGAGAGAGAGAGAGAGAGAGAGAGAGAGAGAAAGAGACAGTTGAGTCCATCGCTCATGCTGTGATGTGTTTATCTTGGAACCTCGCCGAAACATCGGCAATTGAAAACATATTGACACATTGCGATGCATGGAGCCAATAATTCATCTCTTGCTGTTCATTGGTATGCAGAAGACGAGCTTAAGGTTAATTTGCTCATGACACTAGAAAAATGTTGTCTTGATCTATTGCTTTATGAGCTGACACTTTGAATATTGATAAACACTTTAGTAAATATATTACCCTCATTTGAATGTCATTTAATCTGTTAATTAAATTGATTTCTAATAATGTAGGCAGTATCATTGGAGCATTCCAATCGAATAGCCCGCAAAAATTACTTTTTTTTACCAAACGAAAGTTTCATCTGCGCAGGGATTGTACATAGTAAGACTATTGGATTTAACTCATCTCTATGTCCCTGTAAATGTAACCTATTCCTGTTCAGCCGTTTACGGAACTGTATTTTACTTATTATTCAGAAAACCAATTTCAGTATCGTACAAATAATATCTAAAACCAATCTGCCATTTATTTCAGAAGGCAAATACGTTCGTGTATGATCAATAACTTTATAAATTGGTATTGTTATATATCACCACTGAATTTACGAGATATTAATTTTAGTTCTTAGTTAAAGTTAATGTTTCAGTCCGGCAGTTTATGTTAAAATAATCTGTGAACGTTCACATCTTCAGTAGATTACTACACTCGCCGGCTGAAGACAAACATAACACAGATTGATGGAAACGATAGATACTGTACGTATGGGAGACGGAATAATTCACTGCATTTAGATTTCCCATGCTAACAAGTTACCCATCAGCTGCTCTTGGATAACTGAAATATGTCAGAACATCAGGACTGGTTCCTGAATATACACCGTGACATACCCGTTATAAACACCAGTTAGATTTTATTGTACTAAATGATACATTATCAGCCCCTGAATACTTATAGGAAGAGCTCATCCGAAATGACATTCGATACTCCTTCATTTGTGAGCACATGTGGGAAGTTTTCCACTCAACTGAAATGAATTTAGAGAGCCGGGATTGTTCCTCACTTCATCCCTGAAATACTGTGATTATTTCTCAGGCAGATGGCATAGCGATCAGTATTTTAAACGAGCAGCTCAATTTGTCTAAGAGGACTGACTACTAAGATATGCATGTGCAAAAGTAAAATAAGGAACGTCCAATTATACTACAGAATTACACAATTATTATTATCGAAGTTGTATGCGGAAGCTGTAACACTAATTTTACATGACATTACAAAGGGTGATACATATATTCACATTCTGTATCGATGATATTTGATAAACATTTCTCCCGACATCAACTTAGTTGGATTTATTGGTAGAAGCGAATCATCAATACTGCTTCCACAAAATTTGATATGTTTTATTTGCAAGACAAAGCAACCTTAACGTTTTCCATGACTATTATTATCTTGGTCATAGCCATGAGATACCCAGTTTTACGAGAGGTTCAAACCATAAGGACGTGATTTTAAATTCAAAACTCTCACATGCATTTGCCATGTCACCTTTTCAACTCTTTTGACAGTAAACGCAACTTGTATAGCCTGTGCAAAAAAGTTTTAAAGCATCGTTCTGCTTTACATGCAATAAATAACACTCAGTTGAGGAAGAAAATTAATAAATATTCTTGGTATATCCACATAAGCTTCCACGGTACTTAACTCGGACGAGAAATGTTTAAATATTGTCTATTCACGGTACATTTTACCCATTATTTTACTCATGAATTAATACATGTTATTGGTGTCTCTGTTTATACTACGGATCTTCAGTTCAGTATCGCTAATACCTCGAAACCAGTCCTCTTGTATGATGCATGCGTGATTTTCTATTGATGTTACCAGGTGGTCAATCTAGTCTTAACCGAAAGTATGGTAGTGTGGTTGACAATCGCACGGAGGAAGTTAGCCCAATGCAAATTAGTTATAAATTTACACTAAATAACCAGGGAAATCTAACACATGCCCTCACACCTCCCCCCTCCGACCGGCGTTTGACGAGTATTCAGTGGAGTATTCAGTGCTTATGAATAATGTAAAACGTGGTGTGATATGTTATTGTAAGACACATTTCCTTCCGGCAATACGAAATACTCCTCTTGGTCAACAGTCTACTTTATGGAGAAACATCCACCTTATGGGGAGAAGTTGGAGGAAGTTGCCACTTTAACTCCTCGCTAGGGATGCAGTGTTGGCTTTCTCATCCAATTTCCTTGAAGTTCAGCAAATAACAATTAGAAAGGATTCAGTACTGTGAATGTGTGCATATGGCCCGCAATGAAGACTTGTACCAACTGCGTATCCAGCAACGAAGTACCCAGTTGAATAATCATACGTATTATATATATAAAAGAAGTCCTGACTGACTGATTCATCATCGCCGAGCCAAAACTACTGGACATAAAGAAATTAAATTTTGAGGATACATTTATATTACAATGTAGGTGCTCGCTAAGAGAGGATTTTTGGATATTCCGTCGCTAAGGGGGTGAAAAGGGGGGGTGAAATTTTAAAATGAGTGTATCTATATCTCAGAACTTTAAAAGTTTACAGATGTAAAAATTGGTATTTAGAATCTCCTTTAAAAGTAAAGAAACACGTTTTTCTCGTTTTCGGAAAATCCCAATAGGAGGAGAGCAAAGGGGTAAGAAAGGGGTTGAATGCCTTTAATGAGGATACATATATCTCAGAAACTGAAGATATAACAGACGTGAAAATTGGTATTTGGTATCTCATTCAAAAATAAAGAAACACTTTTTCCCACTATATAGATCCTTCGAAACGCGTTCCGTTAATAGCTTCGTTGGAAGCTCAGAATATTTAAAAAATCAGATTGCCTGATGTAGGTTCGATTAGACAAACGAAAATGAATAAACAAGATAGCAAACGAATTGAGATAGGAAAAGTTGAACAATACCGGGAGATAGGGCAGAACGCGGAGGATTCATTTTCTGAGCTAACTTGTTGTGGGATCATGAAACGATCGTTTGCCTTGACTAACCTTTCGACTGGTTCCGCTGGGAAATGGACCTTCTGCCTCCTGACATCGCATGAAAATCATCGGCTGGCCTGCGAATCATCACCTTGTTTATGCTCGGACTTGCACTATGTAACATCTGCAACCTTACTGCCAGCGAGTTACACTCTGAGCTATCTTCTTGCCTCGCCTGTCAGTGAAGTCACCAATTTATACCGACGTCTTGCACATCTTGAAAACCAGTGTCATTTTGGAGCTATCTGTGCTACGCGACTGGGCATGATGTACTACGCAATGCGCTCGCCTTTTGCACATAAACGGTGCTGTTTGCATCCTGAATCGTACACAGCCCTGTATTCACTACAGGAAGAAGACACTGTTGTCGGGCCACATTCTCGAACAGACAAGGTAGGACAAGGTTTTTCTGGATATTCTTTGTCCACTCTCGCTACATGGACGTTAAAGCAGCAGAACATGGCCAGGTAAATTTCGCTCTTTGTGCTTGAAACAATGAGAAAACGTTGTAACTATTCCTTTCATTTATATTGATATGACGGGTCTTTACTGAACTGCGTAACTTTCAATCTTTGTTACTGGCTATTTTTCTTCAGCATTAGTGCACTGTGGTGAATAAATGGGAAATAAACATATATATAATTTCGACTTCCTCCGATATTTTCGAAGAGTTTAAATTTTGATAAATTCGTATTTCTGAAATTCGACTAATAATTATGTGCATACTTCCTGGAAAGGTTGACTTTCCTATTTCTATTGTAGGGAGTTATAAATTCACTGCTTATTTCAAAGTGTTCATTGAACTATCTGGGTCAAACACTTGAAATTTTTATGCGCATTATGTTACACGCTTTTGGTCATTGTAGATTTTTAGTACTTCATTACCAATTCAAAATTGTCATTCGTTCAGGATTTTGAGGTTTAAATATTGCGTAAACGTATCTTCAAGTGTATTATGTAGCATACTTTTCTCGCAGCTTGGCTTCTCCGCCCACACATTTAAGGCTCTGACTTGTTTTCTTGACAGCTTGAATCTTACGTAAAAATGGTAAGAACTTGCTATATTTGTGTTGTTACTAGGGCTGGTTACTATCTCCATTCTAATCTGTAAAGATATGTACTGGGCAACTTAAAATATAGTTGGGATATGTGTGGGAGTGTGTCCGATACCCCACTTTTCCCTATACCATAACCTCTGGGTCCTCTTTCGGGTAGCTTCCCTGCGTTTTCTATATTCTCCCGCTGTAAGTCGCACTTTTCTTTCCCTCTACCCCCTCCCCCGTTTGGGCTCTGCTCAGCTGTGATCCCTCTCCTCCTCGTCTCACCAGCTTGCATAATGTGGTTGGTAATGTTGCCATTCCGCAACAATCTGGCAGTGATATAAATCATTAATTTCTACTGTGAATAGGGAAGCTTCCATACAAGTAGATTTGACATAGTATGTATGGGAAACGCGTTGTTATCGTCGGTTTACTTGTTTGTTTGGTGATTCGTGATCAGAAGTGATTTAGTGAATTCTGTCTTCTACGAAACTTAAAAGTAACATGTAATTACATCATAACAAATTACGCTTAATTAGATGTAAGATGGCTTGATTAAATATTATTTTATTTAAAAGCCAACCAGTTAATATCACGTTCTCCTCAAGATGGCTGTTTGGACAGAATGTGGATGTAATTTCAAATAATTGTATAGAAGGTAATTCTTTAATTGAGTCCTGTTTTCCTTATGCTCTCTGGAGGTGAGAGTTGTTTAAGTAATTCGTTATTTCATTACGTGCAATATTTGTGGATCAAGAGAAGGGGGTAGAAATATATGACACTGCTTATTTGTATTGTAACGCACTCTTTTCCATATCAGCCAATAACGAACTATGCGGTGAATTTAATGAATATGAAGGCATCCTCGTATGAAGAGTCAAGTGTAAAATTAGGAAGGTCAACTACCTTAAAAAGTCATAAAAATGAAATGTTAATTTCAAAACTTTAATAGATAAAGAATTAAGTTAGAATATCATATGCTTTGAATAACTGAAGTTCGAAATGAAGAAAACTGAAAAAGGCTAATTTGATTAGAACTAAACATTGACTTAACTATTCTTCTCCCCTGACCCTTCATGTATAATCATTGTGTATAAAAAATGGAATAAAGTTGGTATTCTGTTCTGATGTCAATTATGTCATGTGTATTCTAATTCGTCCTGTTTGGATAAAATTAACAGATGGAAGAATTTTCGGAAAAACACTTTTCCTGAGAAAATAGTTTAGAGAATAAACATACTGTACGTCATTTTATATGTCTTGGAAGTACTGATATGGAAAGAATCATTGCAGGATTTCCATTTTTGGTAAAAATAAATAAATCATTAGCTCCCTATTTTGACCAACTTTCCACTACTTATGTGTGGATTGAATATTTTATATGTGTATCTACTTTACTCTGTGTCTGCAGTACCACAAATATTTCATCATACGTAAATAAAGTATGATTGTAACACATGCCTAGACTGGTAAGCACTTCACAATAATTAATCCAAACTCTAAAAATTCTTGAATTTATTTTCATCTTATATCCTGACATAATGGACCACTTCAATAATAGTTTGATCAACGGCTCTCCAACTGTAGACACTCTCATCGGGACTGCTTGCGGGGTACTGGATTTCCTATTCATCTGGATCTGCTTCCGTGATTGTAGATTACGTTCTCATCACGGCTGCACATCTCGTCATCAGAGTACCATTCCTGCCTGTTACACGTCAATCACTTGTTGAAGGACATGTATCCTTGACATTCTCTATTAGGGTAATATACGTAAGGAACATATTAGACATGATAAAATAGGCCATCCTAGATCGGAGTTTTTCTAAATAATCATAAAGACTTTCCAGATATAAAATTCAGCTATACTTGAATAAGACTGAATAAGTATTTTGTCTATTCAAACTGGAATAACTGACTATGAGTAGTCTGAAGCTGTAACTGATAGCGGTGAGGCTCTAAGTGGAAATTGAAGTACCTCAGCTATGCCGTTGCTCTGAAGTAATTGATGCCTTTCGTTCTTCTAATAGAAGTGGTCTCTTGTTATACTGAAAGAAGTGGGGTGGAGAGGACTGAGTATCTTGTATATATATACCATAGTGACTCCCACTTGGTAGATTGTCACGTGTTCCAGTACAATTGGAGTGCTGTCTCCCTCCACTCCTTGGATCAATCATACCAAGTAGCCTCTTCTTCGTAGGTGGACATTTACCGCCATCAATAGCGTCCCACACTAATTTAAATGTAAGGGTGTTGCCATATTCAAATATTCCAGCACAAGGACAGCAGTAAATGTTAAACTTGGCCTACTTCTGACACAGATTTGCTGGATTCTTCCTTTGTCTGTTGCGTGTGCAGCTTCCCTGATGTCCTTATCCCTTGACGAAATCCTTGCAAGTCAATTTTAGAATACCTCTATGAAATTTTTGAATTCGTCCATGAAAATCCTCTTTCAGACCTACCGTATACAGTAGAATTAGATGATAACGACAACATGAAATGATAAAATAGTCCTATAAATATATATACACAGGCATATAAAATGATATCAAATGGACAATACACCAAACCATTTGTTCTTCATTTTTGTTACAATTTGCTTTACGTCATGGTTCATGTTTGTGGGTTACTGTAGTCACGTCCTAGTTCGTGAACCATGGGCAACGGCTGAGTGGCCTAGTAAGTGGTCCTGAGAGTCGGGATACCATTTGCTATGGAATGGGAGTGGGCATCTCGGACATATTCTGAGTCGTGGCCCTCCTTGTGCTCAGGCGGCTAGGACTGTACAATTCACCGGTGGTCCATAACCCGTTAGAGGAGAGATCCTCACTTGGACTATGTGCAAGTAGGGCAGCATCCTGCTTCATGAATTTACCGAGCTCAGAACACTTTAAGCAAGCCTCGGAACTATGGGAGTAATGGAGTCCCACTCCCATTTGACAGGCGAGGGACTCCTTGGATACAACTTGGCGAACGAAATGGAATTCGATGGGGAGCTATCAATATTAATGGGGCTTATGGAAGAAAGAAGGTAGAACTGGCTGAGTCAGCAAAGAGGATGCATCTGGATGTGCTAGGAGTAAGTGATATTCACTAAGGGGAGATATCGAGGAAGAGATAGGAGATTATAAAGTGTACTTGACGGGTGTTAGAAAGGGAAGGGCAGAGTCTGGGGTAGGGCTCTTTATCAGGAATACCATTGCACGTAACATAGTTTCTGTTAGACACGTAAATGAGCGAATGATGTGGGTAGATTTGTCAGTGGGAGGAATTAAGACAAGAATTGTGTCCGTGTATTCACCATGTGAGAGTGCAGATGAGGATCAAGTTGACAAGTTTTATGAAGCATTGAGTGACATCGTGATCAGGGTCAACAGCAAGGATAGAATAGTGCTAATGGGCGAATTCAATGCGAGAGTTGGGAATAGAACTGAAGGATACGAAAGGGTGATTGGTAAATGTGGGGAAGATATGGAAGCTAATGGGAATGGGAAGCGTTTGCTGGACTTCTGTGCTAGTATGGGTTTAGCTGTTACGAATACATTCTTCAAGCATAAGGCTATTCACCGCTACACATGGGAGGCTAGGGGTACCAGATCCATAATAGACTATATCTTAAAAGATTTTGAATTCAGGAAATCTGTTAGGAATGTACGAGTTTTTCGCGGATTTTTCGATGATACAGACCACTATCTGATCTGTAGTGAACTAAGTATCTCTAGGCCTAGGGTAGAGAAAGTGAAATCTGTCTGCAAACGAATAAGGGTAGAAAAGCTCCAGGATGAGGAAATTAGACAGAAGTACATGGATATGATTAGTGAGAAGTTTAGAACAGTAGACAGTAAGCAGGTTCAGGATATAGAAAGTGAATGGGTGGCATACAGGGATGCTGTAGTAGAAACAGCAAGGGAATGTCTAGGAACAACTGTGTGTAAAGATGGAAAAAGGCGAACATCTTGGTGGAATGATGAAGTGAGAGCAGCCTGTAGACGTAAAAAGAAGGCTTATCAGAAATGGCTCCAAACAGGGGCCGAGTCAGACAGAGATTCGTACGTAGATGAAAGAAACAGAGCGAAACAAATAGTTGTTGAATCCGAAAAGAAGTCATGGGAAGATTTTGGTAATAACCTGGAAAGGCTAGGTAAAGCAGCAGGGAAACCTTTCTGGACAGTAATAAAGAATCTTAGGAAGGGAGGGAAAAAGGAAATGAACAGTGTTTTGAGTAATTCAGGTGAACTCATAATAGATCCCAGGGAATCACTGGAGTGGTGGAGGGAATATTTTGAACATCTTCTCAATGTAAAAGGAAATCATCATGGTGGTGTTGCAAACAGCCAAGCTCATGAGGAGGAGAAAAATGATGTTGGTGAAATTATGCTTCAGGAAGTGGAAAGGATAGCAAATAAACTCCATTGTCATAAGGCAGCAGGAATAGATGAAATTAGACCTGAAATGGTGAAGTATAGTGGGAAGGCAGGGATGAAATGGCTCCATAGAGTAGTAAAACTAGCATGGAGTGTTGGTAAGGTACCTTCAGATTGGACAAAAGAAGTAATTGCACCTATCTATAAGCAAGGGAACAGGAAGGATTGCAACAACTATCGAGGTATCTCATTGATTAGTATACCAGGCAAAGTATTCAGTGGCATCTTGGAACGGAGGGTGTGATCAGTCATTGAGAGGAAGTTGGATGAAAACCAGTGTGGTTTCAGACCACAGCGAGGCTGTCAGTATCAGATTTTCAGTATGCGCCAGGTAATTGAAAAATGCTACGAGATGAATAGGCAGTTGTGTTTATGTTTCGTAGATGTAGAGAAAGCATATGACAGGGTACCGAGGGAAAAGATGTTCGCCATACTGGGGGATTATGGAATTAAATGTAGATTATTAAAATCAATCAAAAGCATTTATGTTCAAAATTGGGCTTCTGTGAGAATTGGTGGTAGAATGAGTTCTTGGCTCAGAGTACTTACAGGAGTTAGACGAGGCTGTGATCTTTCACCTTTGCTGTTCGTAGTTTACATGGATCATCTGCTGAAAGGTATAAAATGGCAGGGAGGGATTCAGTTAGGTTGAAATGTAGTAAGCAGTTTGGCCTATGCTGACGACTTGGTCTTAATGGCAGACTGTGCCGAAATCCTGCAGTCTAATATCTTGGAACTTGAAGATAGGTGCAATGAGTATGGTATGAAAATTAGTCTTTCGAAGACTAAATTGATGTCAGTAGGTAAGAAATTCAACAGAATTGAATGTCAGATTGGTGATACAAAGCTAGAACAGGTCGATAATTTCAAGTATTTAGGTTGTGTGTTCTCCCAGGATGGTAATATAGTAAGTGAGATAGAATCAAGGTGTAGTAAGGCTAATGCAGTGATCTCGCAGTTGCGATCAGCAGTATTCTGTAAGAAGGAAGTCAGCTCCCAGACGAAACTATCTTTACATCGGTCTGTTTTCAGACCAACTTTGCTTTACGGGAGCGAAAGCTGGGTGGACTCAGGATATCTTACTCATAAGTTAGAAGTAACAGACATGAAAGTAGCAAGAATGATTGCTGGTACAAAAAGGTGGGAACAATGGCAGGAGGCTACTCGGAATGAGGAGATAAAGGCTAATTTAGGAATGAACTCGATGGATGAAGCTGTACGCATAAACCGGCTTCGGTGGTGGGGTCATGTGAGGCGAATGGAGGAGGATAGGTTACCTAGGAGAATAATGGACACTGTTATGGAGGGTAAGAGAAGTAGAGGGAGACCAAGACGACGATGGTTAGACTCTGTTTCTAAGGATTTAAAGATAAGAGGTAGAGAACTAAATTAGGCCACAACACTAGTTGCAAATCGAGGATTGTGGCGACGTTTAGTAAATTCTCAGAGGCTTGCAGACTGAACGCTGAAAGGCATAACAGTCTATAATCATAATGTATGCATGTATGTTACTTTACGTCGCACCGACACAGATACGTGTTATGACGGCGATGGGGTAGGAAAGGCCTAGGAGTGGGAAGGAAGTGGTCGTGGCCTTAATTAAGGTACTTCCCAAGCATTTTCCTGGTATGAAAACGGGAAACCACTGAAAAACATATTCAGGGCTGCCGACAATGGGGTTTGAACCGACTATCTCCTGGATGCAAGCTCACAGCTGCAAGCACCTAACGGCAGACTAGCTCACCCGGTAATTCAAATAATTTAAATCATATAAAGTATATCGTTGGTCCGTAACGATCTGGACGTTACATCCTGGAGATGATCTATAAGTAAAATTGTTATTAATAATTCCATTACTAGCTGAACGTGAGATCTATTCTTTGACTCAAAAATGTAAATTAATGCAGGGAGATGTTTATTCACGTGTGAAGGTAATTAATGGTAAATTATTTTATGCCATTTAATCATCTGACACTGATAAATTATTGTGAGACTTCGTCAGAGGCTGCCTCAGTCAAATAATTTCTTGGTAGTCACTGAGACGCAAGGTCGAAGTATTAATATAGGGCCTTGGTTGTTTGCATGCTATTCCCACGCGATTAATAAGACGCACTAATAACGAAAGTATTCACTTGGTAGCTAAATAATTTAATAATCAAGTACGTGAAACCTTATCAATTATAAATGGTGTAATTAGTGTATTTTCATGCTTTTATTTCAGAGCTTCACGAGTTTTTGCACATTTTTATTAGTAGGGGAGCAGTGGGGTTCTCATTCAGGGAAATGAGTCAGCATTTTTTCTGCTGCGTCAGCACCCGAGGTCATTAACCCCGGCCAAGGTTATTGACCCCGGTCACGTAATCGTGACGTCATCACCACGTGCTCTAGTTTGTAAACAAAGCCACGTGCTTTTTTTGACAGCCACTTGCTTTTTGACAGCTGTCAAGCGGCCATCTTCAAACAACAACGCATAGCTAACCTCAGTGCTGCTATCATTACTACACTAAACCTCACGGCTACCACCTTTGGCATGTGGTGGCGGGTAATTTGAAATCCCACGTGCTTTTTTGACAGCGGCCATCTTTAAACAAAGCCACGTGCATCATGCTGCCATCATAACGGGGCTAAATCCTCATGGGTGCCACCTTAGGCACGTGGTGGTGCGCAATTTGAAATTCCACGTGCTCTTGTTTTTAAACAAAGCCATGTGCGTTTTTGACAGCGGCCATCTTTAAACAACAGGTCATCGCAAACTTCAGTGCTGGCATCTTGACGGGGCTAAATCTACATGGCTACCACCCTAGGCACGTTGTAGCGGGCAATTTGAGAAATTCCATGTGCTTTTCTGGCAGGTTACAGCAGCTATCTTTAAACAACAAAACTTCAGTGCATTCCCTACGCCTAGAAGAGTGAGCCTAACCTCACATCCGCCATATCGAAGTGGGTACTCTCAGTTTTACGACAAGATACCCTTCCCGACACAAATTGCAAAAGATGGCGGCTATACACAGCTCTTTAACACTAGAACGGCCAGAGCGGTCATATTGACCGTTAGCGAATTTCAAGGTATTTGCACGCTCGTACTTTTTAATGCACAAGGTTGTGCTTTTGTGACTTTTAATCTTTTAGGGTTATGTACATTCACGCCAAAAATTACATCCGTAGTTGATAAGGGAACACAGATATTGTCCCTTATACCTAGGAAGGCCGTAAGCGGTCATTTTGACCGCTTCACTTTCTTGGTACGGTGAGCTCTATTGCTCACTGCTTGCTTCCTGTGATATATTTACAACTGGCGCTATAGGGGCGTATAATGTAACTAAACAGTATGCCTCTAGCAGTGGTCGCGAGTGGACGAGTTAGTGCCTGTCCCTTGTGTATTATAGTGCGTAATAATGACTAGGCGGCAAAAACTTACTCCTGTTCAGTTATTAGCAGAACTTGAAAAGCTAGAAGAAGATGAATCAGGAGACGAAGATACATTATCAGATATAGACGAAATGAGTGACAATGAGGATTCTATACCTCAACAGTGTGGCAATGTTTCGGATGGTGATAGCGATTTGGCTAATGAAAATATTCACACAGTGGACTTCGCACCTACGATAGAAGCAGTTACTCCTTCAACCAGCCGTGATCAATCTTGCAGCAGAGAATGGTCTCTTAGCAGCAGGCCACCTGTTTGAAGAGGAAGGGGACGAGGTGGGAGAGGTCATGAACTGGTATATTCTTCTTCATTTGCACCAGGGATCAGTTATGTGGTAAGGATGGAACAATTATTTGGACTTTTATCGACAGTAGTGGGAACCCCCTCCCTGGAAGGATGGCTGCTCAGAATTTACTGAAAGAGGGAGCAGGGCCTACTTCTCATGCTAAGCATAACGTAGAGACTAATAGCAAGATTAGTGTCTGACGTTTATTCATTGACACATCCATGTTGAAGCATATAAAGATGTGCACAGAGACCGAAGCTCAGACAGACAATGGACAAGTGGTCTACTTTTTTGGAAGAATTAGACGATTTTATTGGTTATTTTTTGCTAGGGGCTTTACGTCACACCGACACAGATAGGTCTTATGGTGACGATATTGGTATATTATACTCCCGTGGAGGTTATAAACTTACTAGTCTAGCCGTAGATCACATGTGGTCTTCTTTATGGGGTCCCCCTGTTTTCACCAACACTATGGCAAGGAACAGGTTCAAATAAATTCTAAGGTATTTTGCGCTTTGATCTCCGTAAAACTAGATCCACTCGTTCGCTGACGGATAAATTTGCTTTGGTGTCTGCTATTTGGAATATATTTATTGAGAATTGTTATGCTTGCTATAAACCAGGAGCGAATGTCACAGCTGATGAATAACACTTCCCCAGCACAGCTCGGTGCAGGTTCGCGCAGTATATGGCCAACAAGCTAAATAAATTTGGCATAAAATTTTGGCTACTGGTGACGTTGATTCTAAGTATGTGTGCAATGGGTTTCCTTATCTTGGGAAAGACAAAATGCGACCTGCCCATGAGTCACTGCCTGGAAATGTTGTCCTGAAACTTATGGACCCATACCTCATGAAAGGACATAACGTGACCACTGATAACTTCTTTATATTAGCAAAGTTGGCTGAGAGACTGAAAGAGAAGAAAACTAGTATTGTTGGAACAATCAATCGAGTGAGGAAGGAAATCCCGGAGTCAATCAAAGCACTACGTATGAATCTGTACGAGACTGTCGTACTCCAGAAGGAAGATCACACTGCTCTCACAGTATATCAAGGAAAAGTGAACAAGAATGTGCTTCTAAGTATACTACACCCAAGCGTTCAAGTCAGTGAAGATAACAAGAACCTCCCTAGTACTACTGAATTTTATAACGGAACTAAGTATGGTGCGGATGCAGCTGATCAAATGGCGCGTGTATACACCAACAGGGCTGGATGCCGAAAGTGGCCTGTACATGTATTTTATAACATACTTGATCTAGCAGCAATAAATTCATGGATAGTTTACATGGAAGTTACGGGACAGAGAATCTCTCAACATGATTATATTCTTGAAGTAATACAAGAACTAAGATCTGATTTTGTGAAGACAAGATCCCGGTTGATTGAACTGCCTACATTTAGTTGCCATAAGACCTATCTGTTCGGTGCGACGTAAAACCACTAGCAAACAAAACAATCCTTACACTTCAGCCTGAGCCTTAGATTCAGGTCCAATGTGCCAGTCGTAAGCGACGACAACTTCAAGTGAACTCCAATTATAAACAGAACTAAACCTCTGACACATGTTCTTCGTGCAACAAAGTAGTCTGCGGAAAATGTTCATGTGAGTTATTAACTTGCATAAATTGCTTGTCAAGTGCCTAAATAGGCTTGTAAACAAATTGAGACTGTTACTTTTATCATAAATTTTCATAAAGGAATTCAATAGCAAGTCCGTCAAAATATTTCATTGTTACCTATTAGAAGTGAGAGAATATGAAAAATTATTAATACTTAACAATGGATTGATCTGTATACAATACATCCCAATTGTTAACTATGTTGTTTTAAAATGAATAATTGAACATTCGCATGTTTCACAGATCCTGGATGCTAGATATATGTCAGTAAGTGGCAGCGGTCAAAATGACCGCCTGCGGCCTTTATAGGTATGAGGAAAGTTCGGCCGTTCTAGTGTTAAGAGACTGCATAGGGGCGCTTGCGCAAGATGGCTGCTATACATATGCTCTTATGAGACGGCCTACGGACGCCCTGTCGATTGCACAAGATGGCGACTATACATGGGCTCTTATGAGACGGCTTAAGGGCGCTTGCGCAAGAAGGTGGCTATTCACAAGCTGTTATGAAGAAAGCTAGCTTAGAGGCTACTGCACAAGATGGCAGCTACACATAGGCTGTTACGAAAAAAGCTAGCTTAGAGGCTACTACAAAATATGGCGGCTATACATAGGCTGTTATGACTTCCTCCTCCTCTGTTAAGGCATATCTCTATCGAACAAGTTTAAACATGCATCGCGAAGCTTAGAGTGAGCACGTGTTTTAACATGCAGCGATGACTTCATCATAGATGTACATGTTTAAACTTGATCGGTTTTTTCTCAAGCTTTTATAGATAGAATGAGAAGAAGTAAGGCGACAAAGGAATGCAATAAACACACCATCTTGAATGCAAAGAATATTTATTTACAATGTACTACAACAGTGTTCGTTTAGCTGCTGACAAGGTCGGTATGCTTCTTAACAGTTTTCCGAAATTGTAATGCCTCCTGCAACAAAACATTTAGAAATATATTATACTAAGTATGTTACGCTTTACAAAGAAGATAATGCATTTCTTACTTTGTTATTCATGCGGTTTATTCCTTTTCCGAATCATCGTCATCAGGTACTGGAAAAAGTGTCCGGCTCCATGGCTAAATGGTTAGCGTGCTGGCCTTTGGTCACAGAGGTCCCGGGTTCGATTCCCGGCAGGGTCGGGAATTTTAACTATCATTGGTTAATTTAACTGGCACGGGGGCTGGGTGTATGTGTAGTCTTCATCATCATTTCATTCTCATCACGACGCGCAGGTCGCCTACAGGAGTCAAATCAAAAGACCTGCACCTGGCGAGCCGAACCCGTGCTGGGATTTCACGGCAGTAAAAGCCATACGACATTTCATTTTTTTTTTTACTGGAAAATGTCATCCATACACTGTGTACAGTGTTCAATCTTCGGATTTGGTCCATCCCAATCATCATTACCATTTTACCCTCGATACCTGTAATGACGTTCACAGGTTCTGCATAAAGCTACATCGATTGACATCTTATTGTGTAGAGGAAGGATGTCCAAAAAATCATATACGTAAGGGGCAGCGTGCGTAGATAAAAATCCTGGCGGTAAGTATTGAATAAGATGTCTTGGCATCTCATATGAGGTTCTATGTTTAGAGAACATATTAATAGTCTCACTTACTCGTGTGAGATAAATAAGATGTTGCGTATGAGCATGCAAACAGCATGCACATTTACAGTTTTGTTTGTTGTTCTGTTCCATAGCGTACGATGTCGAAACACACAGTAGTGTTGATGATAAAAGGCTATCCTTACTTATAATCTAGTAACAACATTCGTTAGCAGATGGTAAGTAACATAACTCATATGTATAATAAGACAATAGGCTGCTATGTTAGCAGGAATGTTTTCAGATGTTTCAAACTCTAAACGAATATCAACAGGAGATTCGTTTATAGATTCTTCATGATAAGAGCAGTCTGTAACTACAATCGGTCCTTTTTTAAATTCTTGAGGCGAAAATAGCGGACGATCTTCTTTCTGATAATATGATGATTTGAATTTACAAAACATGTCATAGAGCAACCCAACTTTTTTCTCAAAGTTTTTGTCTATGTTTCCGTAGGGATAAGTAATTCCGTTGATATATAGTCTAACATGTCTTAATTTACAGTGATCAATCAGTGAGCTATCTTTTTCGTGATTGAATTTACGATTGGTTTGAAATCCAAAAATAAGTATACAATGGCTTCTCAGTACAACGTGACGTTTTAACAGCCCAGATATGCTTGTTTGTAGGTGGTAACACAGCATATACATGCAGTTTCCAACTTCGAAAATGTATAGGTAATGGTGTATCATTTTCTACAGTCTTCAGCAATCGAAGTTTTTCACGATCAGAAAAGGTTACCGTCAACTGGGGTTACTATGGTCACTTTTTAAATTTTTTTGTGAATATCTTGCACGTTTTATGAGATATCCATGTAAAAATTAAATATGATTTAGTATAGTGTGTTGGGTATCATCTGCTTACTAAAATAATTTTTTCGAACATCCGGTAATTGTCCCACATCTGAAAATATAGTGACCATAGTAACCCCATGGGGTGGGGACACTATGGTCATATATTAAAATCACTCCAGAATTGTTACTAAATATGCAAGAATTAGTAGGGGGTGACTATGGTCAAACAGAACGTGATTTTCCAAGCATATTGATGTAAGAAATCTGATATTTAACTATATTCTAAAGCTAAAAAAATTACAATTGTGTCAAACATTAAAGAAAAATTTGCAAAATGTGGTTAATTTGTTCTTTTCATTTATCATTGTATCATTTCAAGTTGAAGCCAGTAAACTTTATATAGAAGCTTAGCATACCCCCACCTTTGCTCAACTGGAGGCGGTAGTATTTTAAGAATTTCATTCACATTGATAACATAAATGTCTGCTTCCTTTGGCCACACAAAATATTCATGACATCTTCTAAGAAATATACCTAACTTTCACTTCATCTTCCTGACAAGTACCATCATCATCTATCACTTTACCTATGTAATGCAGTTTTTTTGTACTAAACTCAACCAGAACATAGTCTGGTGTTGGTTTCCTACAGCATTCATCATTATCTCCTTCTTCTTCTGCCATCAGTCCTACTTTCATCTCTTCCCAAGTTTCTTCATCACTTCCATTTAAATAAATTTCAACATCACTTTCAGAGTCTAATGAATCTTCTCTTGAACGCCTTTTCTGCTTCTTTCTGATGATTGGTAGCACTGATGTTTCACCAATTGTTCTTGCTTGAAACTGATCTTGAAGAGGTGGACAAAGTTCAGTATCCTCCAGAGAGACACTTTTTCCTGGCTCGACAAACCATCTCTTCTTTCTTTTGGGGCCATTTCTTTAATTTGAATATCGCATTTCTTTCAAGAAACTTAAAACAGACACAGCAATGTCACTAGCAACTGAAGAATTATTGACAGTTTCTAGGACAGACCTACCATTTTGCCACTAACACTGAAATAAAAAGGACACAAGCATGAAGTATGAAACAAACAAGTGAATAATAAAATATAAATACATTAATTGTATATAATATATAACAAGAGTAATCTAACATAACCCATAAGACAATTGCAATGAGTCGATACTCATGACCATAGTAACCCCAAAAAAAAAGACAATTGTACTATTGTTTATAAATTTGCACTTTTAAGGTACAAAATAATTTCTTATAAAGATAAAATTACATACATACCTTCACAAGGAATAAACAAAGGTAAACAACACTTTCAGATGACATTTAGAAGTGATTACCTAGGAGCAACAATGAACAGTTTAGCCAACTGTTGTTTCTGTCAAAAAACAAGTGCTGAAACAAATGATAGTCAGAAAAACGCATTTCAGGTTAGAATCACAAGTTTTCCCTTTCTGGAAAGAAAAATGTTAATAGATTGGAGGGAAATTTGAAAATTGAGATTTTAAAAATATATAATATATGAATAAGCCCCAATAACATTTTTCCTCAGTTTTGACCATAGTCACCCCTGGGACCGTAGTCACCCCGGCTGACGGTACATGTGGAATCCTCCACAATATACGATGAAGTGTAATTTTCGCGTTTACTGGTGTTTCTGCTGCTTTAAGAAAATTGTAATCACTTCTACCACGGATCAGGATAAGCTCATGTTTTGCGTTGATTATAATACGTGTAAAGTCTTCTGCGAAGCCCAAAATATTTTTCAGTGATGACATACCCGTAAGAGTTCCATCCTCATTAATCATCCAGTTGTTAGTAGCTTTTGGACACTATCCTGCCAACCGCAAAAGATGTCTTTCTTCATCACGAAAAGAAGGGTAGATTTTCATTGCACTTGTAATACCAACATTCTTCGTTCTATCTATTTCGACACTATTTTACTTCATATCGCGCTTCAGAAAATAGAAAAGCTAGAGCATGGTTGTTTAGTTGTGATGTGCTTGGTCCACTTCCATCTGACTTATCTAGTAGTTCTTCAGTGTAGAGGTAGCTTTGGTGTGGTAAGGTGTATATATCTTGCTGATTAATAATAAAGTGAATTTCATCATTATTATTTAATCCTAAAGTAAAACGTTGATAGAACTGAAGCTCACTTCGTACTACACCTTCGCGAGTTTCCACTGTATTTATAATGTCTAGCATTTCCTCCATTTTGTTGTTGTAGCGTATAACCTAAATCTTGGAGTATCTGCTTATGGTTATCTGTTAACTTGATGAGTCTTCGCAATCATGCAGTGTGTCTTCGGGATGTACACAATGTTTGGTGTATGTTTTTAATACTGGTTTGAGATGAAGTTTGTAAGCTACTTACGCGTGCCGATTTAAATGAATAAGCGGATTATGTTTACTTAAAAGCCTAAGAGTGATGTTACTAATGTGTTTTACAGACACAGGATGATACAGAACTACTGCTTTTTCTCAGAATAGTATATCCAGATTCGTCTGTAATAATAAAGTCGTACAGGTCGTGCGAAGGTTGTAGATTACTATTCAAGTCTGTAATAATATTACAAGTAATTTTCACATGATTGTCATCGAAGAGTGTTATAGGTTGATCAGATCCGTAACGTACGTTCGGTAGGAGCTCCATTGATGAAAATCCAAGCAATGGTCCAATCAAATCAGGTTGTGATTTGAAGTCAATCTTAAGTGATGATTCAATAACATATTTATGCGTAATATTGCTTACAGTAATTGAGAACTTGTAATAATTATTACTAAAACTCTCTTCTCTAAACTGATGAAGTAAAGTACTTTCAATATATTCATGAACATCGTCTACTGAATAACTGCCTGAGGGTAGCGTTAGCACATACTCATCGTAATTGAACTTGTTTACACCATCACGCACATTATAGATTTTATTGTAGCTTTCAAACGATACTAGTCCAAACCTATGTAGCTGATAGCCAATTTCGATCGGCGGATTAAAATAGACGGTTGTTTCAGGTCCTTTTCAACGTACAGCAATCGTTATTTCACTGTTAGTCATCACGTGCATACTAATGCCCTTTCTCTACTGTCTGGGTTTGATAAAAGAACATAAGACATAATCGCCCGCACATGCGTGTATTAAAATTTGCACACAGGTTTTATTGTAAACAGTGTCTGCACTGCTTCTGAAATATCGTATAAGCTCAAAGGGAAGAGGTAAGTCTCCATAGCTATCGAAATACCATACTTTAGATTTATGTTTTACATAAGCAACGTAATGAGTTCCAGGTCCGCGACTGTTGTCTAAGTTAATTGCGGCACTTTCACTTTCACGTGGGCACGCTGATAGTTCATCGCGCATTTGCACACCTCGAAAATAACGAATTCCTAGTTGTTTAGCAAACGTAGAAACTTCTTCATGCGTCAGAGCTCGATGTGGTAGTGCATTCAGTAGACGTTTTTCTTGAGAAATGTGGATGCCAAAACTATTTTATGGTGCTAGCTTCATGTGTACACCTTTGCCTCGTAATAAAATTGTCTCCATCGTCTTGTTATGACGTTCACTCTCTTTCAACTGTTGTTTCGCTTCTTGTACAGCCTTAACAGTTCTTGCTACAGAACTAGCACCACCCAGCAATGACCCTAAAGCTGCTAGTCCAGCAATCAGTGCAGGAAGAAATTCTCCTCGTTCTGGTACAGGAATAATTCGTGCAAGTTTACTAAACATTGCTCTGCACTTTGGAGAAATTCTCACTCTTGCTGCGCGTAGTGCCTTGGTAATAGCTACACTAGGATTGTATTCCCCTTGAATAGCTTTTTGTGCAGCCTTTATAACATCTTTCCAT
This sequence comes from Anabrus simplex, assembly GCF_040414725.1. NCBI lineage: Eukaryota > Metazoa > Arthropoda > Insecta > Orthoptera > Tettigoniidae > Anabrus > Anabrus simplex. The sequence goes on from NC_090266.1 coordinate 570,733,314, forward strand.
CCGACAGTTTTTGCTTTCTTCTTCATGTCGTTTGGATATCGTTGTTTCACCATTCTGTACACGACTTTACTCGCCAAGAGCAAATGATAAACTAACCGTTACCTCTTGTTTCGTGTAATATATACTACTATTGCCTACTTTATCATTCAGTTATCATGAAGTTTATAAAGCAGCAGGACACATTACCTGTTAGTGACATTGTGCCACATCTCTTGCATCTCTTACCTAGTTCTAGTACAACTACAAAAAGATCGTCATGGAACGCTGTTTTCTTTTACTGTTCGATGTATTATGTCAGCACCGTCATACGCTTCGAGAATATTTACGTTTTCTCAAAGTCACTCTATCAACCGCTGTATACTATTCTACAAACTGTAATGCACGATCTGGTTAAAGATGGAATAAAATATTTTGAATTTAATTCACATAAGCAAGCACCATCACCGGACGATGTGCTTCCATATTCTCTTGTTATCTTTGACGAGGTCGCAACAGAACAGCAAAACGTTATTCGTGCATTCTTTAGTAGGGCGACATAAATATGTTGATTGCATCTATTTATTCCAAACCTATTCTCGTGTGCCTAAGCAGTTGATACGCGACAACGCAAATGTTATTGTGCTTTTTCGGCAAGATGAGCGAAACATGCAACTTGTGTATGACAATCATGTTAACACTGATATGACATTCAATGACTTTAAACTTATGTGTGCTACTTGTTGGCCATCACATCGTTACAGATTTTTAGTTATTGATAAAGAAAGTGATGTTCAGCATGGACGATATCGCATGGATTTCGATCATTTTACACGCAAAATAATACCGGCATCTTGTAATTCTCTCTCTATTTCTAGAATTTATGATTTGTGACCTGTGTGACCAGCATCTTGCGGTGCTCTTAGAAGTTGTTACATAAGCCAGCACGTCGCACTTACTGTCGCAGACGCGTTATTACACGAGGAAAAGATGATTTCTGGCAAGCAGACTTAGTAGAAATGATTCCACATGCCTCTAGCAATAAGAGGTATAAGTATATACTTACTGTTAACGATGTGTACTCGAAGTTTGCTTTTACACAACCTGTGCGTTCTAAGATAGCAGCTCAAGTCAATGATGCATTTAAACATATTTTTGAAGAATCGAAACGGTGCCCAAGGCTTCTTAAAACTGATCAATCTAAAGAGTTTTACAACAAGGATTTTTCTTGTTACCTCATGTTACTTGGCATTCAACACTACTCTACGTTCTGCAATCTCAAGGCATGTGTTGTAGAACGCTTTAATCGTACACTCAAAAACAATGGTGTGGCGAGAATTTACAGCACAAAGTCCATATCGTTGGATTGATCTGCTACATAGACTTGTATGTACCTACAACGATGCACCTCATCGCACTATCGCAAAAAAGCTCGTCTTGTTACAAGGAATACACATCACCTTGTAATTAAAACAGATAATCCACGCCGCTATCACTTTAAAGAAGATGATTTTTTTCGCATCAGCAAACACAAGTCTATCTTTGCAAAAGGACACACTCCCAACTGGAGCACTGAAAGTTTTCAAATCAGGAGTGTTAAGCTTACTAATCCAGTTACGTATTTACTTCGCGATCTCAGAGGACAGCCTATTGAAGGAGGATTCTACACTGAAGAACTGCAGAAAACAAAATATCCTGATCCCTATTTTGTTGAACGTGTTCTTCGACGTCGTGGGAATAAACTTTATATTAAATGGCTCGGTTTTAATAACAGCATTAATTCATGGATTAATAAAGAGGATGTACTTTATATAGTTGTGTGTGTTTTTAATTCTTGATCCTATACCTCTCCTTTCTTCTTTGTTAACATTAGAACTAAATCATGCTGTAGGATTAATATTAAACAACACATGTAATATGTGTTGACAATTCATACTTATTTTAGAATATATAAGTACATTTCTTCTTCAAGTAAATCTGTTTTACCCTTTCTTTATTTTACTATCTTTGCCACTACCTAGTAACAGTTTTCCTTATATCGCACCGACAACAAAAAGTGCTGCTATCTTCTCAGCAACTTAAGCACTAGGTGACGACACACGCAGCATAGCTTTAAGAAGCAGATTTTCAACAGCTACACGTCTTAGTTTAGGACTGTTTTGTCGATGAGCATGGTCATTCTATTTGCAGGCAGTATCTAACACCACGTCCCAATCGAACGTCTAGTCGTGTTCTAGGACCGCACTAATCGTTACTAGGAAGATGAAGCTCGAAGGGAAGAAGTTCAATGACTTTATTGATAAGCCCATTTCCAGCATGCTTCCTCACCTTTCTCGCAGCACGTTTCTTCATCTTCTTCTTGTTTACTCTTTTCGCAGCCATGATAAGTGTTTATAAGCGATGACAACTCGTTAGTTTTAGGTCTGTGATATAGTTTAATCAGTTGACATGCACGGCACTGTCTCACAGAAGGTCTCCTGCCTAAACTCACTTGTTGATGATGTAATCTACAAGTTCGAAGCTCTAACAAAACAGGATCTTGAGTCCTCTCACGACGTACCTTATCCGTAACCTCCTGTACAGCATTCGCAGCTACATTAACCAAAAATGCCTCTGGTATTGCATTGAGCTTTTCTTCAGTAAAAGTGTTTAGTCTCTTTTTGCATGCATAAAACTTTACAATTGCCTTTTCAACTGCGTTACACTTTGTATCTGTTAGAAATGACATGGTGTCTTCACTCTACAAAATATGTTTCTTTCACACTAACGTTACTTCGACACTGTAATTTACATTTGTTGTTCACCTCCCGACATGCACTGCAACGCAACCAATCAAGGAGCATGCATGCACACATGTTGTAAAGACTGTTTACTTGTTTCTCTACTATGCTCCTTCAGAAGAGTTTTAAATGATGGACACCCTATTTCTTGAATGTCGATAAATTCACACGATGATGGTAGATACTCACGCAACTATTCCTTCTTTTCACAGACCTTTAAAAACAAGATCTGCTCTTGACAAATGTGCGTTAATCGTTAAAGATAGAAATCGATAACGTATTCCTTGTTCTTCCCACTGCAAATCTAATGTTTCTCGATAATTCAGTCTGCTTTTTATCTTCATCTGTTTGCAAACAGTAAGGAAAATGTGGACTAAATACTAAACTAACCAGTTTTGGTGCCCACAACACACTGCAATCCAACACAGCCACCTCTTCAAACACAAATTTGTTGCCGTTTACTTTGAAGCCTAGTACATAAACTATTAATGTTCTCGTCATGCTTACCCTCTACTCTCTATCGTTGTATCTCGAAGACTAAAGAATAATTCTTACGCATATTATATATAAAGCCTTCAGTCAGCAAACAACGATCAAGTCTATACATGCACATCTATCATGACGTCATCGCCGTAGGTTAAAAACAGAATAAACCACGCGTTCACTCTAGCCTTATGCACAAGGTCGCGTCGTTAGCGTAATGCATGTTTGAACTTGTTCGATAGAGATACAAAGCTATGCCTTGACAGAGGAAGAGGAGGAAGAGGAGGAATCGCCCCCTATGCCGTCTCATTAGAGCTCATGTACAGCCGGTATCTCTAACAGCATCTTGGTTGAAAAAACTAAGATAAAAGTATGATGAGAAGAGCAGGTCGGTAACTATGTTGAAAAGGGCAGCTTGCTTTATAACTACGATCGTAGTAAGTTGTGAAGGGCAGCCTGCTTGCTTGCGCCGTGGCTAAGTCCCGCGCTATAAAGTTTACTTCCGTCAAGATAGCAGAAAGCCATGTGCATGTAGTTAAAAATAGCGGCTGTCAGCTGTCAGAAAGCACGTGGAATTTTTCAAATTGCCCGCCAATACATGCCTAAGGTAGAAACCATAAGGTTTAGTGCCTTAAAGATGGCAGCTCGATGCGTTGTTGTTTAAAGATGGCGGATGACAGCTGTCAAAAAGCACGTGGAATTTCAAATTGCCCGCCACCACTTGCCTAAGGATGAGGTTAAGTGTTTTAAAGATGGCAGCACAGTATTCTGTTGTTTAAAGGTGGCTGCTGAGAGCTGTCAAAAGCACGTGGCTTTGTTTACAAACAAGAGCACGTGGAATTTCCTGAATTGCCCGCTATCATATGTCAAAGGTGGCATCCATGAGATTTAGTGACGTTAAGATGGCAGCACTTAGGTTAGCAATCGTCTGTTGTTTAAAGATGGCAGCAGACAGCTGTCAAAAGCACATGGCATTGTTTACAAACGAGAGCACTTGAAATTTTTCAAATTGCCCGCCACCAAGTGCCTAAGGTGGCAACTATAAGGTGTAGTGCCGTTAAGATGGCAGCACTGAGGTTAGCGATGCGTTGTTATTTAAGGATTGCTGCTTGACAGCTGTCAAAAAGCACGTGGGTGTCAAAAACACGTGGCTTTGTTTACAAACAAGAGCACGTGGCTGTGTTTACAAACAAGAGCACATGGTCACGTGGTCATGACGTCACGGGGTCAATGACTTCGGCCTGGGTCAATGACCTCGGGCCCTGACGCAACATGAACATGCTGACTCATTTCCTGGAGTGGGAACCCCACTGCATCCTTACTTTTATTTTAAGGATTTATTTGTTTTGATTACGTACAGTTGATTGGATTAGTGTGTGATTTTTGTTTTGTCGTTGCAGAAAGTCAGTGCTCTGATTCCTGTAGGTAATGACCCGGGATGAGTCGTTTTGTGTAATTTGAGATTAGTGAACAGGAAAGCAGCTAGTTACGAATTATGTAAAAGCAACGTTCGCAATATATGAGACATATTTTGCCCCATACTTGTTACTAGTAACATTGTTACTAGAGGTTAAGTCGCTGAATAGCCGTACGTCTAAATTTGACTGTAAACGTAAACCGATCTGATTGTTTGAATTGAATTTCCACGTGTTATACGAAGTGACAAGGCCAGGTGAAAATTGTAGGTGTTGAGGCTGTAATTGAGAAATATATGCCCTGAAGGAAATATTGATATATGATATGAATCCAGTTCTATAGCCTATCACAGCAGGAGCGCCGGCTACTAACATCACTGTATTCCACTTTTTGCATAGCTTCCTCAATAATATGAAAAATGTCCTCCCCTGAGGATGCAACTGCCCTTCATGGCAAGTAGATTCAGTGGATCATCCGCAACATGAAGATCATTGTCCACCCCTCGAATAAATATTCAAGTTTGTGCCGTGTCAACAATGTCAGTACGTTCGTTAACGCATAAGGAATAAGCAATAACTTCCTTAGCTTTTAATGCCAATTGCCGTTCAATATCTTCTTCGCGTTCTTCTGTACTTCGATACTGCTCAATTTGACTCAAATTGCTCATTTCAGGTGAGTAAATACATACTACAGCAATGTCGATGTACACTGACTGACAGAGCAAATGCAACACCAAGAAGGAGTGGTCAGAACTTTATGCCAATTGCAGGGTAGACTGACGTCACTGAGGTATGCTCATGATGTGAAATGCGCCGCTGTGCTGCGCACGTAGCGAACGATAAATGGGACACGGCGTTGGCGAATGGCCCACTTCGTACCGTGATTTCTCAGCTGACAGTCATTGTTGAACGTGTTGTCGTGTGCCACAAGACACGTGTATAGCTAAGAATGCCAGGCCGCCGTCAACGGAGGCATTTCCAGCAGACAGACGACTTTACGAGGGGTATGCTGATCGGGCTGAGAAGGGCAGGTTGGTCGCTTCGTCAAATCGCAGCCGATACCCATAGGGATGTGTCCACGGTGCAGCGCCTGTGGCGAAGATGGTTAGCGCAGGGACATGTGGCACGTGAGAGGGGTCCAGGCGCAGCCCGAGTGACGTCAGCACGCGAGGATCGGCGCATCCGCCGCCAAGCGGTGGCAGCCCCGCACGCCACGTCAACCACCATTCTTCAGCATGTGCAAGACACCCTGGGTGTTCCAATATCGACCAAAACAATTTCCCGTCGATTGGTTGAAGGAGGCCTGCACTCCCGGCGTCCGCTCAGAAGACTACCATTGACTCCACAGCATAGACGTGCACGCCTGGCATGGTGCCGGGCTAGAGCGACTTGGATGTGGGAATGGCGGAACGTCGTGTTCTCCGATGAGTCACGCTTCTGTTCTGTCAGTGATAGTCACCGCAGACGAGTGTGGCATCGGCGTGGAGAAAGGTCAAATCCGGCAGTAACTGTGGAGCGCCCTACCGCTAGACAACGCGGCATCATGGTTTGGGGCGCTATTGGGTATGATTCCACGTCACCTCTAGTGCGTATTCAAGGCACGTTAAATGCCCACCGCTACGTGCAGCATGTGCTGCGGCCGGTGGCACTCCCGTACCTTCAGGGGCTGCCCAATGCTCTGTTTCAGCAGGATAATGCCCGCCCACACACTGCTCGCATCTCCCAAAAGGCTCTACGAGGTGTACAGATGCTTCCGTGGCCAGCGTACTCTCCGGATCTCTCACCAATCGAACACGTGTGGGATCTCACTGGACGCCGTTTGCAAACTCTGCCCCAGCCTCGTACGGACGACCAACTGTGGCAAATGGTTGACAGAGAATGGAGAACCATCCCTCAGGACACCATCCGCACTCTTATTGACTCTGTACCTCGACGTGTTTCTGCGTGCATCGCCGCTCGCTGTTTTCCTACATCCTACTGAGTCGATGCCGTGCGCATTGTGTAACCTGCATGTCGGTTTGAAATAAACATCAATTATTCGTCCGTGCTGTCTCTGTTTTTCCCCAACTTTCATCCCCTTCGAACCACTCCTTCTTGGTGTTGCATTTGCTCTGTCAGTCGGTGTATTATTTCACGAATGATCCCGTAGTAACAGGTTCCGACTGCCGTAACTCTGTTAGGGCCTAATAACACATAAATAATACGTCATTAATTCGTTCAATTCATTCAACAATATCATGCGAACTATTATGTTTCATTTTTAGTGGCGTTCTGCATTATACCTCTTTGACTGCTCAAATAGCAGACATTTTTCGCGGTCTTCTTCTCGCACAAAAAATGTTTTTCCTACTGGCTCTCTGCCGTCCGATTTCACTAGGCCCTCTTTATTTCGTTATTCTCTGCCTCCATTTCAAACTCGTGTATCGCCACAGTGATCGTGAGTGACTGGGAGAACTTCGTCCAGCGTTCACGGCCAATGACGTAATCACAACGTCACTATGGCTGCCTGCCCACCCGCTCACAGTGCTGAGCACCCACGGGACGAAATACCCTGTGTGAGCAGCTCTGATCTAGCACATGATGTAGTAATTCTGACAGTTACACTAGGGTACATTGGCTCTACTACAAGCCGTTACAGCTGCCCAGCACCGCTAACATTTAGTCATAATGGCGTTTAGTGTTTGTACTAATTTTCCTATGTGGTCATCCATCTATGGACTGGTTTCACGCAGTTCTTCACTCCATCCTATATTTTTGCACCATTTTCGTTTATAGGCAACTACTGCATTCTACACCCACTCAAATCTGTTTATCAATTTCATTCTCGGTTTTCCCTCAAATAGTGACTCAACGAATATCCGATGTCTCAAGAAGGGTCATATCAATATATCTCTTCTTGTAGGTAAACTTTTCCTGATCAACGTAACGCCAACTCGATTCAGTATCTCTTCATCTGCAAACCGATCTAGTTATCTGACCAGGAACATTTTTCTGTAACACGATATTTTAAAAGCTTGAAAGGACTAGCTATCTAAACTAGTTATTGTCCATGTATCACATCCATATATTTCCACGCTCCTCACAAAAGTTTAAAAGTAACATTTTATAATATATTTCTATTTTAACTAAGCTCCTTTTCTTTTTAAGGAAATTCTTCCTTGCTCTTTGGAATATGAATTTTATGCCCGCTTTACTGTTTCTATTGTACCAATATTATCTCCTCCACCGACACTTGTGTAAGTAGGGAGCAATTTCCACTGACTGACGAAGTATTGTCTGTAGAGACGAAGCACGATTTTACATGGGAGTTGCCGAACTCTATATAAAAGTTTGAAGAATCGTAGGTGAAGACTTTGCAATGGAACATGGTTCCTAAGGTTAGTGTAATGATTTGGCAAGTATTCACCATGATAGTCGTTAACCGTTTATATTGTGATTCCGGTTCATTAAATGATCAGTAGTACGCTGAAGAAATCATGTGACTCATGTTTTACCTATACCAAATACTGTAAGTGCTTTGGAATCATGTTCGAAAACAAATAATATAATATCAAGGGCACTGATGAATTATGGGTTTTTGAGATAGGGCGAACAATAGTTCATTTCATGAGGAAGGAAGGACATGGATTATCACTGTAAATGAAATGTGATACAATCGATTTAACAGAACATTGTTCAATAACGCTGAGCCAATCTCACCATACCATATCAATGTAGATTTAGTTGAGTATGTTGTTTTCGCATTTTTTAGTTACGTACCAGAAGCACAATAGATCCTACCTTCATCCTACCCCTTGAGGAATAGTCAATGATCTTCCGCTTGTTGATTCCTCTATATTTACCTGTCTAGTCGTGACGCATGCGTGTATTAATTTAAAAACAGATTAATTACATTTTATTTATTTATTCTTATATATGCCCATATTTATTCAAGTTATCCATGTTCCTGATGCAATTTCAGCTCCTTTATTAGCGGTTATAATGATTTGGGTTACTGTTTAACTTAATATCTTGCGTAATAAATTGTCAACATCTTCTTATATTTCTTACCTTCCTGTTCAATCTCTGTCCAACTTTCCATCGGGGACTACAAATGCGATATCCTCACTTATGTTGTGTGAATGATTCCTGGGAATTTCATTACAGAATTGCACTTAATCAGCGTCAAAGCAAAATTGTGTCCAAAATAGAAACACAAATTGACAGCAGCGACAATGAGATGGTATGCGGTTAATAATACGTCTATCCAGCTTAATTACAGATTTTGTGGGACCGATGACCTTAGAGCTTAGGCCCCTTCAAACAACAAGCGTCCTCATCATCATCACCATCAATGGATTTGGCCTATAATAGTTCATTAAATCGTACCCGACATAAATATACTATGAATGCAGGTATTTTAAAACGTTCAAACCTGCATTGCATAATATGATATTATTATTTTAAACAGAGTGAATTATTGTACTAACCATTTAACCCGATTTCTACACTCTTGAAAGTAAATTCGAAGTATTGAAGCATCTGCTGTACTGATTACTCTCCTAGGTACATTTCGATCATCAGCTTGCACATATAGAGAGAAGTATTAATTGGCTGATTATAGTAAAACTGCACACATTTCAAATAATCATCACCCAAAATCTATGATAAAATACTAAAACAAGAAATTAGGTTAAATTATCCCAAATTAATCATCATGTCTCCATTTGCATCGTATCAAATTTCTTGCATAGAATTGTCGAGAAGTTCTGAATTAACATGCACAGTATAATGACTTGTAGAGTCTAGAGCCTCTGCATCGTCGTGCTGCAAGCCCAAGTAGAGTTTTAACCTTGGTTTTCTAGGAGCGCAAGTGTACGCCTCCATATATTTTTCAGTTTGGGCCAGTAATTTAACCTGTTCTTTTTCACGAAGGCCCAGTAGAATGGGTAATAGATACCCCTGTGTAAACTAAAATTCACAAGGTATTGTAAATTGCAAGTTTGTGCCTAGAGAGGCCTAAAGTTTGAATTGTGTTGAGCAAAGACGCTCTTTTCCGTCTTGTTATAGTTAATGGGTGCCTTGAGTAGACCGTAAGAGTTCGGGAGCGCTGTCTTCTTGGTAGAATTGGTAGAGCATGTAAGCTCTTTTGTGGTTAGGTAATAGATGTTTGTGTACTGTTGATTGGTGCCTTTGGAGGGCCTTAAATTGTAACCGTTGGAGCAAAGTGCTCTTGAAAATTGTGGTTTGGGAGATATCTCTCCTTATCTATCTAACTAAACGCAACATTTGTGATGTTGGGATCTTGTAAATTAGGAGCCTGAAGCTCAAATTGTAAATTACCAATTCTTGGTTTCTCTATTTTTGTACTAACTATTTATGTCCCTGAAAGCTTGTTATTTGTTGAAATTTAAGATCTGAAAAGAAATATATCCTTTATTTTAAACTTTTAATTTCATCTTTGACTATCGTAGATAGACCCATTCCAGCCCGCACCTTCTTTCACCTCTGCGTTCCACAGACAACCCCGGTAACAGTATCAAAGAAACAAAGCAATTTAACTGGTGTGTTTTGAAAATTGGGCCATCAACTACACCTACGGTAGTAACAAATGATAATTATATGATAAGTTTTATCAAAATATATCCAACTCGTTCAAACAAATAGGATATTGTAATAAATTTCCATCCGCCTTTGTGGTGTAGTGGTTATTGTGATTAGCTGCAAGCTCCGGAGCCCAAGGTTCGTTTCCTGCCACGAAATTTGAAAAGTGCTACTGGGGATGGAATGGCGTCCATTCAACTTCGGGAAGTCAACTGAAAATAGGTTTGTTAGATTCCCATCCTCGAAGTGGTTTTCCGTGGTTTTCCACTCTTCATCCAGGCAAATTCCGAGAGGCCCCTGCCCAAGGATGATACACATAATCGTGAAGCGTTTCATATTTTTTTACCCCCTGTGGCTGGGGAACGCAGACGAAGACTACACCCTTGGTAACCCTGCCTGTCTTAAGAGGCAACTAAAAGGGGCGGCAACTTTTTGTACTCGCTTCGGCTGTACATATACTAAAATTGGAACGATATAGAGAAGATTAGCATGGCCCCTGCTCAAGGATGACACACAAAGTCGTGAAGCGTTCCACATTTTATTCAACCCTGAACTGTGGTAAATACAAATTAACTCTAAATATTTACTGGAAAATACTCGTCCATTAATTTATCTGAAGAACTAAGTCTTCAAATTCCAACGTTCAACAAAATTGAGAAAATTATAATTATAATCACAGATATCTGCCATTGACATTGTTTCTCAGTGGACCATAAAGAGGAAAATACGTGAGTGGTAAATTCCTGCACAAAGCATGAACCAAAAATTACATTTTAACAACTTTAGTTAGCAATGACTTGTTTCCGTTTTCAAGAAATTGGGAAATAACAGATAAGCTTAGAAGCTTGGTCAATTTATAACCAGTGGTGAAAGGACTTCGACTTGAAATCGAAACTAGACCAATAGGTCTTATAAAATATATGTCTTTTAATAAATAGGTGAGACACAAGCCTTTACACAAGAAGTTCCTCAGCAGAGGGAACATAGAAAGAAGCAGAAGATTCCAGAAAACTTAACCACGATGGAAGTCGAACCCTTAATTTAGAGTGACACTTTAGAGATATCTCGAATCCCGAACAACAATTTACGGTTTACACTTTAAAATGTAATCACGGGCCTCGAACTCACATTAACGTAATAAATTTACATCGATAACTTCACGTCTAAACACCTCTAGTTACATTTAACGGAAGTCCAACCTCTGCTCTTAGAGGCTGAAATAGTTTCAAAACTCGCCAACCTTAAATCAGACGTCAGCCACATCGGACAGTGAATAGAGAGATCCTGAAAATGCAGGAGCCAAAGCTCATACTACATGGTCGAAAAATGGAAGACAAAGGATAATGGAAAGGCTGAGTACAAAAATGGAATGGAGGCTTGTTACAGTGGTAACGTTTTCGAAGTCCCTACGAAAACATTTTTGGACTGACCAGATCGCCTTGGAAATCAGTATCGCTAGGCTTTCCGCCAATAAGTTTTGCACTCATACTCCTTATGGGATTGGTCGTCACATATTCTATTTCCATATTATCTATGTGTGAGTGGTAAGCCCGTACACCTTATAAAATAAAAATGGAACTGAATTCGTATTTCGTAAATGAACAGAGTCTTATATCTGTTCGTGTCTGCTTGGTGCTGCTCCCTACCACAAAGGACTAAAACTGTTGGCTCTTTCCTTCTCTTCCTTACTAGCCAATCAGCGCTCGGCTAGTATCTCTAGCCTCGGGCTATGCATTTTGTGTGATTCGGGAAGCCATTCTTGACTTCAAGTTCTGCAGTCATGACGAGAAAGCGCGTCTCGTGCTCGAGCGGAATCTTAGCTTCGGCTTGGGTCTTGGACCCAGGCTAAATATTGTATTGCTATGGGTATCATCACTCTAATCACGTTTCATTTAATTTAAATAAATCATCCAATTATTATCATTATTATAATTTAGTGGAGAATTATGCATCTTGCACAGAACTCGGCTACCACGTGTGTGGAGTAAGGGTGCTAAAATATTTCTGCTGAGGATTACATAAACTGTAAGTTATTTCGGTCCATTCCTCCCTCTTAGAATCACATCTACCCTATGGATTTGGCTTCAGTGGATATCCTTCTACATTGTTATTATTTTTTGTGAATTCGGTGGGATGATTAAAAATTGCCTCCACTTTGCAAAATAACATTTTCCTTCCGCCTAGATTTAGTATGTATAATCAAGCTTCAAAAGTATCTTTTGCATTTAAATTGCCTAAAGGTATTACCTGAAATGATAGAGTTACAGCCATTTTTCCTTGTGGGAAGGAATTTAATTAAAATGTATTATTATTATTATTATTATTATTATTATTATTATTATTATTATTATTATTATTATTATTATTATTATTATTATTATTATTATTATTATTATTATTATTATTATTATTTATATTTATATTTTCAAGGAATGACTATCGGTTTGTGAACCAGGTGGGTTTACGGAAGAACTATATAATTTTCTTGTCCGACCTGCGATGTAGGGTTCGATTCCCGGCCGGGTCAGGCGTTCTTAATTGTAAAATTAATATCCCAGTCCTGGGGACTGGGTATTTGTGTCGTCTTTAATGTTCCTTTCCTCACATTCAGCACTTTACACTTCCGCAATATCCAAATACACACAGGTTCATAACATATGGTGCAAGGAGGGGCAAAAGATCTTTGTAGGTCGACGCCCCGAATAAATAGCATTAAAAAACCTAATTTTGTTTGAACCCCATTTTAACATAGCTTGCCTTCTTACGGGTTTTCTTATTTAGCTGTTTTTGGGGGTGTTCTATAATCTGTTGATTCACTCCTGTTTCCTTTGGATTCGTTGCTATTGTCGTGTGTGGGAGGTTGAGATTGGTTAATTTTCTTTCTCTGGAAGCTAGTTTTCGTTTCCATAGCAATGTATATTGATTGTTTTGTTACAAAAATAAGAGAATAGAATTGATTAACCTACTTGGAATTACTTATTTATCCTGTTATGTGTGTGGATCCTTATTGTATCTTCGCTCGTTGTTGCCTTCTTAATATGATTTGTTTAATTTCTTGCCCTCCTTTAGTGTTTATTTCCTTTGTTCTTCTGATAATTTTGGTAATCAAATTATCTTGGTCCCGTGAGTCCTATATATGATTCCCTTGTGAAAGCCCCTTGGGCGCAACTGAGTTAGATCAAAAATTTAACTGAAGCTATAAAGGCACGATGTTGTTCTAACTACGTGGATGTACGCTGAAATTCTTGTAATTTGATTTCTTAATTGTCTTATTCTAGTTAACTTGTTTATTTTAGTTTGAATATTGATTTACTTACTTTGACTACTTAGGTTGTTTATTTTACTTAAAGGGGACGATATTTATTCTTCTAATTAATTATTATTTTCTGAGGTGGTCTATGTTTTGGAATTAAAATCAAATTTTGGTTCCCTGAAGATGGTTGTCCCTCTTCCATTCATTTACTAATACGTCACTGAGACAGGTTTTCACCTTTATACACGGTCCTTTGGTAGCATGCTGATTTCTTGAGGTAAGTGACTTATTTTCTCGCCTTTTAACTTATGTTTGGTGCTTTGTGGTGTTTTGTGCTTGCATGTGTATCTGTAAATTGTCTTGTACTCGTACTGGCTGAGTCACGGAAAGGCTGGTGCAGTAAGTGGTAGCAGAGCTCTGGTTTAATTTTTTCTTGTGGTCGTAGCTAACTGAAGGTTAATTGTATCCTCCTTCCTTTTCTTTTAAACATGTTCTGTATGCAGTGTTGGATTATTATGATGTTGAAAGAGAATCAAGTAATCACTAGCAGTAAGAGTTTCTTGTAAAAGAAAGTGCTTATATGTATCTCTTTTAAAATTTTAGTTAACTGTTTCATGTACATTCACCATGGCTCGTGAGGTATTATTTCCACATCAATTGAGAAAAACTGAGTTGGTTTATGAACAAACTTTAGGTGGTATTGAACCAGCTTGCACGGTAGCAGAGTGCACGTCTCTCTTGACGTCTAATATCCAGGTGCCGATTAATTCTCTTTTGTCGAGAAAAGCAACATTGGTGAGTTATTACATGCTATTAGTAATTCCTTGGATGAAATTGACGTTATCCGAAAGGAGTTCATTGAGAAAACTCCTACCAAGTCTCAAATAAACAGACAACATACCACTAAGCTGGCCATATTCAGGATTTATTAGCAATTAGACCTGATGCTGAAAATATCATTCAATGTGCCCATTTTTTGAGCCTTTCCAATTGCATCTCTGTGGAATTAGATCTGATGTTGGCTTGTAAAGATGTTGAGAATTTTTATATTGTTGATAAATGAAGCTGCTCTTGTCCTAATTCGAATGATCGACTTAACCAAGTTGTTTCCCCTACCACGTCATATTATTATTATTATTATTATTATTATTATTATTATTATTATTATTATTATTATTATTATTATTATTAGAACAATTATTATTATTATATTATATTATAATCATTATGATTAATATTATCATTTAGTGGGGAATTATGCATCTTCTACGGAACTCGGCTACCACGTTGGTGGAATACGAGTGCTAACAAATTTCTGCTGAGGAGTAGGTAAATTTTAAGCTATTTCGGTCAATTCCTTCCTCTTGCAATTACATTTAACCTATGGATTTGGTTTCAATGGAAATCCTCTACATGGTAATTATTTTTCGTGTGATCGGTGGGACGTTTAAAGATTGCCTCCAATTTGTAAAATAACATTTTCCTTCCGCCTATATTTAGTATGGATAATCAGGCTTCAAAGGTATCTTACGTATTTAAATTGCCTAACGATATTACCTGAAACGATCTAGTTACAGCCATTTGTGCCATTTTGAGGGCCATAGTAATTAAGAAATATATTATTATTATTGCGAAATTGTTAAGTAATGACTATCGGTTTGTGGACCATGTGGGATTCTCCGAGTACTATCTAGTTTTGTTTTAACTCCATTTTAATATAGCTTGTCTTGTTACGGGTTTCATTATTGAACTGTTCTTTGGGTGTGTTCTATAATCTAGTGATTCACATTTGTTTCCTTTGGATTCGTTGCCATTATCGTGTGTGGGATGTTGGGATATGTTAATTTCCTTTTGCTGGAGGCTTGTTTTCGTTTCTATGGTAATGTGGATTGATTGATGATTGTTAATATGAGGAGAATAAAATTGATTGACCTAGTTAGGATTACTGATTTATCCTGTTATGTGTGTGGATCCTTATTGTATCCTCGCTCGTTCCTGTCTTCATAATGTGATTTGTTTAATTTCTTGCCCTCCTTTACTGTTTATTTCCTTTCTTCTTATGGGCAATTTTGGTAATCAAGTTATCTTCGTCCCGTGAGTCCCTTGCGAAAGCTCCTTGGACGCAACCGATTTAGATCAACAATTTAACTGAAACTATAAAAGCACGATGTTATTACAACTACGTAGATGTATGCTGAAATTATTGTAATTTGATAGTGTTATTATCTTATTCTAATTAACTTGTTTTGAAAGGCAGCCGCGTTTAAAAATAAATCTAATTTAGTTTGTCTATTGATTTATTTGTTTTAAATACTTAGGTTGTTTATTTAACATAAAGGGGACGATATTTATTCTTCTAATCAATTATTTTATCTGAGGTATGTTTTGAAATTAAAATCAAATTTTGCTTCCCTAAGCATTATTGTTTCTTTTTCATTTACTTACTAATATGACACTGTGAGAGGTTATCACATTTATTCACGGCCCTTTGGGTAGCACGCTGATTTCTTGAGGTAACTGCCTTATTTTCTCGCCTTTTAACTTATTTTGGTGTGTGTTTTGTGCTTACATGTGCATCTGTAACTTGTCTTTTACTCGTACTGGCTGAACCGCCTCAAACATACCCAGTACAAGACTGACGATAAAGCCTAACAGGACATAAGGCAGAGTGACACAAAGAATAAGCCATGCTACTAAGTTACTAAGATAGAAAAGGTTTAAGTCCGGATAAGCAGGATAGGAAAAATTAGAATTTTTTAAACTTATTCACCAGAAAACAAAGTGTTCAGGGAAACGAGGGTACACATTGTGCGTGCTTGCATTTTACAAAATCTCCATAAGGGGTTTTACATTAAGTCCCTAGACTGCCTAGAAAACCTGTATTATAATTCCTAACAAATGAAAACCTTACATTAAAAATGAGAGGAAAAGTACATCGAGCTAACCGTTACATGCTATGGGAATCGCTGGAATCTTCCCCTTGCCAGGTGTTGATAATATTCACGTAGTTATATTATTGTAATATTTTCCATTATGACGTCACCTCTACGCCGGAGCTAGCCAACCTCCAGAAGGAGACCTCCTCAATTAGCGTAGCACTCTCAAATTTCGGTTTAAGGTGGACACTTTAAGGTCAAACTCACAGCTATACAGTATATCTTGAGCTCGCTGACTGATCAAGAAAATGAAGTAATTACATTTCTGATTTGTAGAACATTACATAAAATGGCATTAACCTGATGGGTCCAGAAACAGTGTAGATATCTGGTTAGGATAGATAAAATTTCGTTGATACCGTAGAGTTCAGGCCATTTCCGTTCAATTGAACTACTGTCTTTTTGTAAAGCGGGATAAAACTCAGGGAGAGGCCCTACTATTGTCGGAGTCCAACCCCTCCAAAGTTCACAATTCTAGAAGAAGCTCTGAAGATTTGAGAATATTTCTTCACTCTTGAATATTTTAGGACATTTCTATAAATCGTGAGGTAAAGTTCATAATTAACCATTGAGATTCTCTTTGACTGCAGAAGAGATTAATAGACCGTTGTATCAAAAACAGGATAAGAGTGCTCCGGTTTGACGGTAAGGGCGGCCGTCGCCGCCGAGTTTCAGATTCGCGGACTGGGTCCTCTGAAGTACCCTGAGGTAACTGGCTCCTGGTATAATAAGAGAATGTCTGTGGTTGTGTTGAAACAGGCCAAAACCAAGGACCATTGCACCAGACCACATACGAGTAGGCATGCTGAAGTAGACTCCTCATTCCTCAGACTCAGTTCCGGGCCGGCAAGAACTCTGCAGATATGTCAGTTCCATGTGGCGCTGGGATGGAACTACATACCCCTAATGCAGATGTCATTACCACCCAAGGTGTACTGTAGATGGAGAACTGAAACGGACTACCACCCGATGACAGAAATATGTTTTGACAGAAAAGTATTTAAGTTCAACGTGGCTGCTTATGTTGGGAGGAGAGGCGTTTTTGAGTGCAAAATGTTCAAGTATTGAGGTTGGGGCAGCTGCAAGAATTTAATTTTGACGTCGGGAAGACTTTAAAACAAAGCATAAATATCAATAAATGCTTACAATTACTTCAAAATTGGGTGCACCCTAACAAATGACAAGGAGAAAGTTTATAATTATCTAGATATATAAGACAAAATAATATACAAAGCAAGGATATACATGGCATCAGAGAAACTTCAATATAAGAAAGCAGAACTACAGTCACCTTCAACTTGTAAAACAAAATAAGACTAAATTTAATAATAAATCAACAATTTACGATAAATAATTACAGAAAGGAAAATTACTCGTAGGATTCCTAGTAATGAAATGATGCCCAGCTGGCATATGAAACAATTAAAAAGCACTAAGTCGTTAGGCAGGCTTAACTTAAAATTAGTAAAACCTGAAAAATACAGTATTCTCAGTCTCTGGGTTACTGACAGAGTAACAGGCGTGAGGATATCTACTATATTACATGGGCGACGGAATCTGGGTAAGAGCTTACCAGATGCCACACAACGTCTAACAAATACCTTGTCTCTAAGCTGCAAGTCAGTTGGTCGGTATCCACGATCATATCTGATTTTCACTCTCATATGAGAGGATCTAAGATTATCCCTAGACCTTTTTCCAAAGATCACGGTTAGTAGCTGGATCTATTGTCTCAGGCAGAAGATCGTTAATAGACCACAAGTTGGACAGTTGCGAATACGGAACATTTGTTGGAGGAGGGCGGACTGAGTGACATTTAGGAAGCCAACAATTTCCTCAAACTAATGAACGCTTGGGCAGACATGGGGCGCGCATGGTGATTATGGAGCCTACAGCATCACCATGCTCAGGATTTCAGGCACGTGGCACATCACTCGGTGTCCACACGCACGGTTCTTCACTGTCTCCAGCAGTTGGGCGTCTTGTTCATGTGCTTATTACTAGGCCTGCCACTGACTTCCCACCACAGGCTCCTGAAACAGCAAAGTTGCGTAGAACTTCGGGCATGCCATGCCATCATTTTCATCAACGAACTCCAATTCTGTTTGAATCACTACGATGGTCACATGATATGCATGTTGGAAACATGGCACATGCCTCACGGAGTTCTGTACAGAGACCAGCAATACCTACATTGCGGAAGTGCTGGAGGCAATTGATATTCATCTATTTCAGGAACTGGAGAACTATAGAAAAGGCCATTGCGCTGTAAAATGAAGTACACATCATCTGACGGTTTCTACATGACCACCATGTCATATTACTTCCTTAGTATGCTCATTCACACTGTCAGTTGCGCATCGGAAACGTGTGGTCCATGGCCGCACGATGACTGGCTTACTACAGGACACCAGAGGCCTAGACGGACGAACATTGGGCACACTACGAAATGGCTGAGGCGGTGATAACCCAGGCGGTCATCCTAAGTCTCTTTCTATGAATGTCACTCCGTGTAGCAACGGTTATTGTCGCTCGTGGAGAGGCCACACATTACCGATTTCTCCCTATTATTTACGTCATATCGAGCTACAAAAATTTATTGTGAGTATTCTATCCAGTAAATCTTATTGTGACGGCTAACATGCTTCTTGCTGTTGAAAATTTAGCTTAACAGCTAAGCAATGAAAGCATTTTCGGGTTCAGAAATATTTTCTATAGCATTTTCCTACGGAAATATATTGGTTGCTTAAAAGTGGAGAGCATTTGCTTAAAGAACCTAGCTGAGTATTGCATGGAATGATGACTGCGCACTTGAAGACATCGCAGCAGAGTTTGAAATTCTGAAAATCCCTGCATGAAATGAAATTATAGGAGATATACACTACCGCTCATTAATTTCAATACACCCAATAACTGATAACTACTTCTCTATAGATAAGGTCTAATACCGTGGGTACGGTTGAGGAAGCAAAGGAATAGTACAACAGTTGTTTGTGGTCATCAAGATACAACAGTATCCAACAAACAACGTTGTGTACATAAACGTTATGTACCCATCGAATATGTTTGTTTACCTATTTGCCGACGGACGCCGCATTTGGTGCACCTGTGTTGTTCCCTGTAGTGATGTGATATCTGCAGCGAACGGCAGGCATTGCCACGATACATAACATGTAGTTCCTGCATGTCAGTTCCTTCGTGACAGTTAAAGTGTGCACATCGCTAGTATGGCTCCACGAGTGGAGATATCCACAGAAAAACGTGCCGCAATTTTAGCACTTAGCCAAGCAGGTTTATCTGTTCGCCAAATTGCGAAACAGTGTAGTGTGTCTTTAGGGGGGGTGCAATACACCCTTCACCGTCAGAAGACAACAGGCAGCAATAAGGCTATTCCACGACCAAGACGACCTCGTAAAACAACTAAACGCGATGTTAAAAATATCAGAATTACCAGTAAGAGAAATAGATTCCAAGCAGCGCCCCAAATTCGTGCAGAATTGGTAGAAATGAACACGACAACAATATCTGTTGCAACAGTAAAAAAGAGACTGATAGAAGCCGGCTTGAAATGATGTGCCACAGCAAGAAAACCCCAAGAGACTTGAATGGGCTAAATAAATCATCGTAATTGGGCATCGAGAGAGTGGACGAAGGTGTTATTCACCGATGAATCGAAGTTCGAGATTTTTGGAACCAAGAGGAGAATATTTGCTCACTGATTTGTAGGGGGAAAGGGTAGCCCAGCAGTATGTTTTACCTACAGTTTAACCCGGTGGAGGTTCTATTATGGTTTGTGGATGTTTTGGCGGAGATAGAGTTGGCGATATTGTGGGAATAGAAGGATGTATGGATCAGAAGCAGTATCACCGCATACTCCAGTATCATGCAATACCAAGTGGATTGCGCTTAATAACGAAAGGGTTCACCTTATAACAGGATAATAACCCAAAACATCGGTCGGCATACTGTGCGAAGTACATTGCATCAATGGAAAACAGAAAGTACTGAAATATTAGGTATGGCCGTCCCAAAGCCCCGATTGTAATTGAAATTGTTTGGGATGAAGTGGACAGACGTATCAGGGAAATTGATATATCCAGCAAGGAACATCTCTGGAATATTGTTGAGGATGTGTGGAATCATATACATTCACGATAGCTACAAAAACTGATTGACCGCATGCCTCCAGTTTGTGAGGCAGTCATTAAATCCAAAGGAAGATACTTTGATGAAAGTAAAATATAATGTTTGTAATTTTATTATATATTTCTAAGTTAATATAATTATCTTTTGTGAAAAATAACGTTTGATTTGTGTTGTAAATCTTAAATACCAGGGTGTATTGAAATTAATGAGCCGTAGTGTATTTTGCTTGAGTTTAGAGTAATTGTCGTTTTCGTATGGTAATAAACATAGTTGACATTGGAAGCTGGTGACATTTGTCAGTGTTAGGCGGAGAATAATAAAACATAGCTCACTTATAAAAACATTAATGGGATAATTTAAAAAATTTTAATTATTTTATAGAAAAGTGTATAAATTTAATTGTCAAGTGGGAAGTATGATTTTTTAACCTTATGAAACAGTATGACGATGCAGAAAACCTACTCTTCTGTCCTTTTCCTAGTAAAATATGTCAATAGCTTTATCCTTGCTCTCCATGCCCTATGTAATTGTTTTTTAAACGGCAATATTGCCAAAGTCCTCTCTCTGTATTCCAGAAAGTATTCACACTATTTAAAGTTAAGAAACTCCTGGCGGCTTCACCAGCTGTTATAGTCACAAGAATCTTCAACAGTTTAAGACTTTCACAGAGAGGACCAAGCAAGTGGCCGTGTGGCTTGCGTCACGTAGCTGTCAGCTTTCATTCGAGAGATAGTGGTTCGAACCCCAGTGTCAGCAGCCCTGAAGACGGTTTTCAATTGTTTCCCATTTTCACACCAGGAAAATGCTTTAGCTGTACCTTAAGTAAGGCCTCAGCTTCCTTCCCACTCCTAGCCCTTTCCTTTCCCACAGTCTCCATAAAACCTGTCTCTCCTACAGCCAGTCACAATTGAACTTATACTGCTAGGCCTCCTTGCCTACTGACAGTCACAATCTACTTGGAGTTCATTGCCTTTTGCCTTCACAATGTTGATGGCCAATTATCTTGTTGAATAGGTCTGCAAGGAACGTAGCTGTTTGTAGTCCAAGCATATTCTACATCTCTGATGGAAAGTCATCCGGTCCAGTTGCATTTCCGATTTTCACTCTCTTAATGGCGACCTCTACTTCGGCAACCGTGATGGGTGGAGATTGACCACGCACAGAATATACTGTTGGTATTGGCGCGTGTAGGAATTTTTCATTGGAGATTTTTTCTAAATGCTTCTTCCGTCGGTTAAGGATCTCAGTTGGCCTTGGTAGTAGTTTCTGGTGTTCATCCTTTATGGGCATGACATGTCCAATATCCTCTATAGATCGGCGCCTTTTTTCGCTAATGGGAAAATATATTTTGCTCCCTCTGGGGTGTTGAGATTATCATACATGTCTCTGTAATATTCTCCTTTAGCTTTTGCCAATCCCTGTTTTGCTAGAGAGTTTAATCGTCTGTATTGTTGACGATCAGCATCAACTCTTAGAGGCTAATTTATTTGCTTTAATGGCCTCTTGAACATGTTTTCCCCGCCATAAAACCTCCTTGTTGATGAAACGACATCCAGGTTTTGTTGTACCCACAATGGTCGTGGCACAGATCTTTATGTGTTCGGTGATTGCTCTCTAGGCGTCGTTAACATGTTGTCCAAGTTGTTCAACTAAAAGACCGAGAGAAGATTGCAGCTGGGTGTAATGCTCATTTATTTTCCACCACTTATTTTCTCAGACATAGACTTCAATGTTTTCCCTAATAGATCGAGGCGCATTTTAAAACTGAGGTGAAGCAGATGATGTTGGGGTGCAATATTATTAGATGGAATCACCTTTGTGTCAATGACTGATCTCAGGTCACGAATGAAAAAGGCGTTGGCTACCATCAAGTCAAATGCCACAGCACAATCCAAGATTACGTTCCAGTCCTCATTTCTTTCTCCAAAGCCCTGACCTCCATGCATTCTATAATATCCATCCCTATTTTTCCCGACGTGTCCATTTGAGTCACCGCCAATGAAGAGGAGCTCATTTTCCTCATGAGATTGCCGGTGAGTTTCAAGGCTGGTCCAGAATTCATCCTTTTCATCGTCATCGCATCCAGTATGTAGGGCATAGCAAGAGATTACGCGCAATAAATTCGTTCCACTAATATTGATGGATATCAGTCGGTCGGATAAACGGCTAACATCTACGGCATGATCTTGGATGTTAGGGCTCACAGCAATAGCTACGCCATTACGGTTAGGTGTTTTGCCGTGGTTGAACATTTTGTATCCTTTACAAAGTCATTAGCCTTGGAATCATTCCACTTTGTTTCTTGAATGCAGGCAATACCTATCTGCCGGTTATTCAGTACATCAGCAAGTTCTCGACTTCGACTGTTCAGAATACCAATATTGATGGATGCCGTCCTGATTTCTTCGATTTTCTTGTTTAGCCCACCCCGTCTTTGAGTGGGTAGCACTTGTCCGTTTCTCACACCTTTAAGGCGATATTGTTGCGCGTCGTTTAAGGCGGAGAACGCCCTAGCATTTTTTTCCTCAGTATTTCTTCTAGCCATTTCATTTAGATGCAGCAGATATTTTTACAAAGCTGCTTGTTGCTTTAAGCCTGACGTTGAAATCTCCTCCTTTATCCGGGCTTGGTACCGGCAACAGCAACTACTGAGCTACTCAGTTCACCCAACAGCAACTGCCGGCGGAGTTTATATATATACACACATCAACAAATCTGAGAAACGTAAACAAGGTTACACATGACGGACATGCAGCCATCAACCTGACGCCTGACCGATGGTCGCTTTCATGAGTACCAGATGAGTTATCAAATGATAAACAATTCACAGATATCGAACGTATCTAAGAAGATTCCGCCACATATGGGTACTAGATTTTACTAGATGGCACTAGTAACAAATCGCAGCAGTTTACGTTACTGCGTGTTAAGGTGATGCCGGTACGATACGCCTGCGATAAGATATAAGGCTCCGGAGAAGAATAAGTTAACAGTAGCTTCACAAATATGGCATAGTCGAAAAAGGCTCACTTTAGTGACTCAGCCATGAGAGTGGTATGGTCATAGGAACTACAGGTCATCGGCCCAAGAAATGACAGGTATCTTCTGTTGTAACTCACAGTGAATCAATTACAAAACATAAATTGTTCGAGCAGATGTAATGAACCACATCCACGTGCAGGGTAGGATTGAGGAACTGCGGAACTGCGTTCAGTGTCAGTATCTAGCGGTTCAACAAGCACGTCTTCCGTGTGTTGTGTTCAGCTTTCAGCAAGTACAAGGCACTCGTTCACTGAAACTGTCCATTTGTAATTTTTGTCACCGTTACTTCACTTTCTCTGATCCGATTTATGGGAATATCGAACTATGGAGACTCGAAATAATATATCGAGACTCTACTGTTCTCTCAAGTGAATATTCTGAAGAAATGCAGTGCTATGGCGTAACATGTGACATATCAAAGTGAAAGCCATAGCAATCGTTCGAAGTGATCACACTGCGCTTGTAAGGAGGCTTCATTTGTACAAATCCATTTGTGACGCATGCGAGCCAAGGCACCGGGGTTGTTACGAATATCTTCCGCTGTTTCATAAATACGTTCCCGTGGGTCATCCAGAGTGGTTACATCAGTTCGATATACATTGTTCTTCATGTATCACCAAATACAAAAATTCACTGGATTACTGTAAGGTCTGGAGATCTGGAGGGGACGGCGAGTGGTCCAATTGATGGGTCTACATCGCGCAATCCACCTGTGAGGAAATGTCTGATCCAAATGATCCCGCGCTAAGCAGCTTACATGAGGTGGTGCACCTGTAAAAACACATGATTCTGTGCATTTGAAGCGACGCGTCCTCTAATAGATCCAGTGACGTACGTATGAGGAACTCCAGGTAAGCTACACCATTCAACCGCGATTTGTCCAAGTAACCGACCTCCTACTATATCCATCCAGAATTTATAGGGGAACCGGTGCTCGAAATAGCATTAACGTAATGCGTGGGGATATTCCACAGCCCATGGATGAGTGTTATATATATTAAACACTCCTTGTCGTGTGAGAATTGCCTCATCTCACACTGATACATAGAACCATGTGGTTTTTACACGACTGTGCACCACCTCATGTAAACCGCTTATTGCGTGATTTGAAGTCTGGATTGCATGCTTGACCATTAAACCAGCGATAGAAATCCACTCTTGGTTGGTAATCAGCAGGTGCGAAACACTGCACCCGTTGAGTGTGGTGAGGATGCATTCGTTCTTCATGCAGTGCCGCACAGTAAGTACGCTAGTACGTTAGTTCTACACAAGTGATATACCACGCGTACTGCACTCGGAAACATCGTCTACCATTGCCAGGATGTATTCTTCAGCGTCTAGGATAGCACGTGACCTTTCAGGCCCCCGATTTTCATAGCGTGATGTAAAACAACCAGTCCCGCGTACACGCTGTACTACATCGAGTATCATTGCTTGATTCGACACTCGTCTGTTGGGTGATAGATTTTCGTATGCGATGAGTATTCCGTTGTGCCTCACCATACGATAGAAGCATATCGAGGTATTCGTGGTTTTCATACACTGGCATCATTCACATCCTACTACTACTGCTACATAACCTGCGTACGGCTAGTACGGACGATAATTCGCCTCTGGATAGCTCTTATTTAGGTGAAGGTAGGGCAGGCAGCTCATAACTTTAGTCCGGATTCATGGAGAGGGAGGGAACGCGTCTAACCACATCCCCACCGCTAGAAAAAAGCAGATCTCCTAACTGGCACGACACACTTCTAGCAGTGTTGCCAAACTGCTTCTTACGTTGAGTATTCCTCCCACGGAGTGATTTCATTAACATGGATTTTTGGGAGAATCACTCGTCGTTTCCCGAAACACACCGACTCTCATTTCTTCCTACTATTATATTGCACAACATAGCGCACACACAAAGCTAACAGGACTTCCAGTTAGCCAGCTAGGCAGCTTGTAAGCGTTAGGGAAAGGCGTATGAGGAATGGCTCCAAACACAGAATGATGCAGACAGGAATTCTTACGTAGATGAAATAAACAAACCGAAACAAATAATAGTTAAATCCAAGAAGAAGCCGTGGAAAAAATTTGCTAATAACCCATACGGGCGAGGTTAAGGGGCAGAAAAACCTTTATGGACAGTAATAAATAATCTTAGAAAGGTTGCGAAAAAGGTAATGACTTGTGTTTCAGGTAAATCGGGTGAACTCATAAATGATCCAAGGGTTTCAGTGGACAGGTGGAAGGAATATTTTGAAAATCTTCTAATCGTTAAAGGAAATAATTTTTGGCGTCGGGAACAAATGCGTTCATGCCAGGAAGGTCATTGACTTTGATGAATTCACGCTTGTGAAAGTGAGAAGGATGGTAATTAAATTCCATTGTCATAAAGCAGCAGGAGTAGATAAAAATTAAACTTACAGTGATGAAATATAGTGGGAAGACAGGAATGAAATGGCTTCATAGAATAATAAGCTTAGCGTGGAATGTTAATAAGGTACATTCTGATCGGGCGAAAGCAGTAAATGCACCTAGAAATTAGCAAGGGAAAAGGCAGGATTGCAAGAACTATCGAGGTATTTCGTTCATCTGGATACTAGGCAACGTGTGTGCTGGTATTTTGGAGGGGAGTGTGAAATCAGTGGTTGAGAGTAATAGGATGAAAACCAGTGTGGTTTCAGACTACATAGGATCTGTGAGGATGAGATTTTTAGTATGCGCCTAGTCACTCAAAAGTATTACACGAGGAATAGGGCGTTACGTTTATGTTTCGTAGATCCGGAGAAGGCTTATGAAAGCTGAGTGGGCTCAGGATATCTTACTCATAAGTTCAATGTAAGAGATATGATAGTAGTGGGAAGGATCGCTTGTAAATCAGGTGGGATAAGTTGCGGAGGGTATTAGGAATGATGAGGTAATATTAGGAATGAACTCGATCGATAAAGCTTTACGCACAAACCGGCTTCAGTGGTATGGTCTTGTGAGACGAATGGAGGAGGATAGGTTATCTAGGAGAATAATGGACTCGGCCATGGGGGATAAGAGAAATGGACGGAGGCTTAGATCGTGATGGCTTGACCCAGTTTCCAAGGTTTTCAAGATAAGAGTTATAGAACTAAACGAATCCACAGAGCTGTTTAAAAATAAAGGGTTGTGGCGGCATTTAATACATTCACAGATGCTTGGAGACTGAACGTTGAAACACATAACGGTCTACTATGAAAATGCAAATTTATTTTTATTATTAATCATGATAGTAATATTTATATTCTCCCACCTTAAGTGCTGATGACCTGAAGTACAATATTACCACGTAGAAGGACTGCATAAACATTTAGACATGTACCTTATTAACAATCCACCCTAATCTTATTATTCTATGAAGCCATTTCATCCCTGCTTTCCCACTATATTTCACCACTACAAGTTTTTGTTTCTGTTCCTGCTGTTTATGACAATGAAACGACAATGCAACGAAAGCATAACTGTAATAGACGGTTGTCTCAGCTCAGATAGTTTTGTTGCATGACATAAACTGGGTGACATCGGGGATCTTAGTCATACAAGTAACAGTAACACGGAATGCTAAAATTTTATACCATCATTCAAAAATTGACTATTTCGGAATACATTATACCCGTGATCTTACGATATGTGTCGGACACGCTAACACTCATCAATCGAGGTAGCTGTTATTCCTTCGCAGTTGGCTACAATACTAGATTGCTGTCATCATGGCATTTCCATTCTCATCCTATCGCACTCATCATAACACATGTCACCAGAGTACTATATTGTCTGACGTATTCTTAGCTAGAGACTACCCTCGGCATATACATCAATAAACAACAGTCAACAGTATTTAGACGAGCAACAGATGTAACCGCCAATTAATGGCCAAAAACGTGTGGTTGAAAACACATTTTATTTTAATATGCCAAATGGAAAACCTCAAACTGAAGCCACATATTTACAAATATTTCACATTACATTATGCCATTCACGAAATGAATTTCAAAACTTCTATCAAACATTTTTTTGTCCTGTTGTTGTGCTTTAGTATCATCAGTCCACAGACTGATTTGATGCAGCTCTTCATGCCATACCGTCCCTTGCTTACCTTTTCGATACTTTGTAACTACTACGTCCTACATCTGCTCGAATTTGCTTTTTATATTCAAACCTTGTTTGGAACCCTACTTTTCATCCCACTTACACTTCCCTCAAAAACTAACTTATCAAGTCCTGGGTGTCTTAAGATATGCCCTATCGTTCTACCTCTTCTTCTGGTCTAATTTCATAAAATCGTTTTGCTCTCACCAGTTCGATTCAGTATCGCTTCATTCATGATTCGATCTATCTATCCCACCTTCACCATTCATCCTTAACACCACATTAGAAAAGATTATATTCTCCTTACTTCTGAGCTTAGATATAGTCGACGTTTTAATTCCATACAATGCCACGTTCCAAATGAAAGTCTTCAGAAAGTTCTCCTTATTTCCTCTATCAATGTTCGAAGTGAGCAAATGTTTTCCTATAGAAGGCCTTCCTTGTTTGTACTAATCTGCATTCCTCGTCCTCCTTACCGAAGAAACACTATTCAGCTACTTCCTTTAAAACTTGATTTCCTTTGCTAATATTTCCTGACTTCGTTCAACTGCTCTCAATTACTTTCGTTTGAAGTGTATTTATTTTCACTCTGTACTCCTTCGCGAAGATTGTGTCCATGGCACACAACAATTACAAGTTGCTTTACGTCGCACCGACACAGATAGGTCTTATGGCGACGATGGGATAGCAAAGGCCGGGAATGGGAAGGGAATGGCCCGGGCCATAATTAAGGTATAGCCCCAACATTTGCCTGGTGTGAAAATGGGAAAACACGGAAAACCATCTTCAGGGCTGCCGAGAGTGGGGTTCGAATCCACTATCTCCCGAATACTGCATACTCGCTGTACTTAAGCAACGGCAGTTTTCGAGCTCGGTCATACAACCATTCCTCTAGATCTTGTGCAAACTCAGATAATATAACAATATAATCGGCAATGTCAACATCAACACGATATTGATCGTTACTAAATAACACATTCTTCATAACTGCACATAAAAGACGCAAAGTGACCAATAAGGAACATTCAGTCATAGCAGACTGCAGGAAGATTTAGGTGACATGTTTCCTTAGGTCGATTTGCTTAACGAGGAGATTTCTATGAAAATTAATAATCTAGACTGATACAGGTTATACGGACAGGACAAAAAAGAGGTCAATGAACTTCCGTCTCACAGCGCAGCAGGTACATATGGAATTTAGTAAAAATCTGGTTAAAACATGGGAATGGTCTATGTTGTGACTGTACAACATTGTTTCTGGAAATAAGCAAAATCAGTTACACAAAAGCTTCATTAAAATATTTTATACCGAGCTCGATAGCTGCAGTCGCTTAAGTGCGGCCAGTATCCAGTATTCGGGAGATAGTAGGTTCGAACCCCACTGTCGGCAGCCCTGAAAATTGTTTTCCGTGGTTTCCCATTTTCACACCAGGCAAATGCTGGGGCTGTACCTTAATTAAGGCCACGGCCGCTTCCTTCCCACTCCTAGCCCTTCCGTGTCCCATCGTCGCCATAAGACCTATCTGAGTCGGTGCGACGTTAAGCAACTAGCAAAAAGAAAAAAAGAAAATTATATAACCCTAAAATAAATATGCATTTATCCTCCACCCTCACTACACGCCTACCGAACTGGTTACATTGTTCTCTAATCCGACAAATCAATATGGCGCAGCGTCACACTACTGCTCACCACGGGTACATGCTAGCTGAGCGCTGCCAAAATGACTAGAACCCCCTCCATAGAAATTGTGTCATCATTATAAGTGTAATACATGAAATGTGATTACGTACATAGCGTAAACTTAGCCATTGGTACAGATAAGGCATGGCTCCGCAAATCTTCAGTCAATGTCACAATGAAGAAGAGGCTATTCAATTAAGTGTTCGATGCACCCTGCAGCGTACCATTGAAGGCATTTTACTGCAGTCAAACCACTTCTCATATCATTTTCAACTTTACGACCAAACGTTACTAACCGCAACTATTGAAGTTACTCGTCTGTTCAAATGCGCAATTTTTCACGGCAAAGAACCCAGCGGCCGGTTTCAGCGAACATATTTGAACCTTCTTACTCATTTTTGGCAGCTCATATGTTTCAAAAAATAATCATTCCCTCGTAACAATTTGTTCGACGTTTGGAATTTATGAATGAGGGAGGAATTTGCACTCGCTCTGGTGGCATTTCTGCGTAAGCAAACAGTATTAAATGTAGCTAGGGCACATGTCAGCCTATGGTAATACTGTCTGGAAACCTTCACTGTACCTGCAAGATGTTCTTCTGGTGTGCAATGTTTATTTTTCAAGTGAATATATATGTCAATTAAATACCTAGCTGGAAATACAAAAAATCCGGTGGAATATTTCAGATTCTTTGGCAGATATACTTCAGAAATAACAATGCCTTTCGGGATATTTAATCAGGGACTCCTAAGAGCAAGATAGTATCGTATATTTGTTTGCCAGTTCATCGATTTTATACAAGGAAGAATTGAGTTTGTGCACAAAAATATCCTTACATTCCCTATTTACCCTCAGGGTGATACTGTGTGGTCTATGGTTATTTCTCAGGAAGCGATGAGGGGTTGAATGGGGAAGGTTGGTTACTGGAGGGATTGTTTACCTGGGAGGAGGAGAGCAATAGACGCGGATGAAGATCTATAAAGCAGATATTTAATAATTTTGCGAAAGATACTTCCACGTAGGATATTACATCCTGCTTGCTACGAATACAAGCTTAGTGATGATCTTAGTCTTCACACTGTTATTAAGAGGCGTTTGCAATGTTTTCAACTATACTTAATTTTTAATTAACACATTATTAACCCGGCACTGGCCGCTAGATGGAAAGTAACGTGGTAGGTCGCACATTAGGGATCCCTCAGATCATTTTCCTCGTATGTAGTCTATGCTATGCTCCAGGCAGTAAATACTGTTTTATGCATTTTGTAATGTTGTTTTTTAATAATTTTATTCTTTATATTGTCCCCATATGACCACTAAAATCTGGCGATGCCCCTGCTAGCCAGTCACTCAGGCGTGTCCGGTCCTAGCCCTCTACGCAGAATTTAAATTTTACCGCTACTACAGATTTTTGGAAACATATACTTCGACAGAGAGACAATGCATTACGGTTGAAGCTATCTACTAAAATAAAGGGCAACAGTTGGTGAAAACAAATACCTAATTTATACAAAATATCAACAAACAGTAGAAAGGCAAAGAAATGAAAATCTCCAGATTAAACACCCCGATACCAATAACTCTTAATCTCACTGCGTTTATGAACGTCCAGAGTCCTTTAAGATAATGAATATGACATTTACCTCTACACTCATGGCTTTAACATACGTGATGTCGAGTCGAAATCAAATAGAAGTTGTATTTTATTTCTCGTCGAACACATTAGTAGCTAATTTCATACCCACAGAACATTGTGGTGAAATCCTAACCGACTTCTACGTGAACATTTAGGGAATTACTAATACTAAACTCTAACATTTGGTTAAATGAATCACATTAGGTTACTTATTATGCACAAAATATTATACTAAAATCACATATAGAATCCTTCAAGTGGATTTCAATTCACCACGGACACAAGTTATTTACAACACAAATTAAATGATCAAATCAAATATAATGCACTCACAATACCTGAAAACATAATGTCATTCTCACAAACAGACCAAAATACACAATGTTGACACTCGGCCATCAAACATTTCTCGCCTCTCATGCATGCCGACGATGATTATCGCTGAAATGACCCTTCCCGGGTCTCGCACCGAAAACACTTCCTAACTTATTAAATGACGATGTGGATAATTACTACACCTAGACCTACATTTATAACAAACCTTGGGATTTAAGTTATTACCTCGCCAGACAATACACTAGTCCTGACGGCATTACACACTAGGAGATCACGCACTCTACCTAATCTCAGTAAGTATATTCGACGATGCTGTCTTACGCGGATTAATGACCATGGCCATCCAAGCCATGTATATAACTTGAAGAACTCAACTCTCAATATCACTATCACATTCCCAAGGCCCGTCAATGCATTAATTTATTCATATCGAAGATGTGTATCCACTACGCTACCTTCATTACGACAGTCTGACTCCTCGCGATTGTTGTAGCATTGTTTGAAGACTCTAACCACATCAATCTATAACATTCTATTTAGTACGATGACCTCTTACGGTGTTAATTATTCCTTCGACCATGTGACCTATTTACTGAATTTCTATCTCACTGCTACGTTCATTTCTTGATGACATTTTCTGAGTTAAATTTAACACTTTGAAATTCACTTGACGATTCTCCTATCGGTTAATGTCGAAAACTGACAACATGGACATAACAACCACTTTCATTCTCTAGCATACGGAGAAATTTCACACATTTCTGGGCGCAGGATCATTCATTTCAAATCATGCATATTACTCAATTACACTATATCGTCCCTGTTCTGCCAAAACGGCGAATGTTACAATGCTCTTCCTATCCATTATTTCCCTTACTGTACCGTACTGAAGGAATGTATGTTTGCATGACATTTACCCACTCCTAGAGTGTGATGTATTTAAGGTTCATTTTCCTTTACACATGCGCATAGGAAAATGAACTCAACGAAAATTGTTCTGATGGACCGCATATCAATGTATGGCTGGAAAGCGTGACCAGTCTTAAGGGAAATAATGGATAGGAAGAGCATTGTAACATTCGCCGTTTTGGCAGAACAGGGACGATATCTAAGATTACATTACATTTTATTAATAAAGCTTTCTCTGAATGAAACACAGTTGTGAACATTTATTTATTTTTAACATTTATTTCAAAATTAGATGCATTTTTACGTTATTCTTCCCTTGCAAAACAAGATGAAATGACATGAAATGGATTCGATTCATTAACCAATTTGATATTTTAACCCTTACATTACTGGCGGTTGCCTCTTATATATAAAAATCAAACAAACTAAGACTATTGTTTACAATACCACTCTAAATATCTACGTAGAGTGTTACATAATTAAAATGGTATCTTGCTACTGAGCCTTCAGGCTACTCCTTTCCTTATGTTGGAAGGCCCCTTCCTTCTTACGCGACCAAGGTCGCTGACGTAGAATGTCCAGGTATCAGGTCCATCTTCAGTCTGGTAGAGTTGCTGCTATCCATAGCTGTGTTCCCATGCTGGATCTGGTGATTCTGTGACTGGATCTTTTGGTCCACCCATACAACGTTATTTTGGCGGTAGCCTGGTAAAACTTTAGAACTATTGTCACCTACTGAGCTATGTATGGTTTAGCTACTTTTTATGGATACTATAGCATCCTATAGTACTCATTGGCATTAATCTATGTGCTATCATTGTCTGTCTCCGTCTGCTCACAGGTCATAAGTCTATCAGTTGATTCGCGCCTTGGTCACCCGACCGAAACTTTCCCGCACTACGTATAAACACTGTTCTCTACTCTCGGAATACGACCTCGGACCTCGACGTTGGCCAAACACACGCGTACTATCACTTCTCTACGCAAATAGCAACTTTCCATTGGCGAACATGTTCCGCACGACTCAATAGCGAAATGAGAAGTTTAGTTGTGACTGATTGTCCATCCGAATAGTATTCGATTTTCTATTCCGACAAGTGCGTTCACACTCAGAGTGCATATGCATCTCACTAACACGCGGTAAGAGAACATCGAAGCGCAAATAAAATGTCAGAATATCAGAATGAGCCAGACTACTGTCAGAATGTATTTCCGTGCTCAGTGCGGCTAAATTTATCATCTTGGGTACCTCCTTCCTGGATGTTCTTCACTTCGGTTTGTCTCGAGCTCCTCCAATCACCAAGTGGTATGACTCTTCCCCTCATTGGCAGGCCGGTTGTGCGTCCTCTCCTGGGGCTCTTAGATTCAATTTCTCCCCTGCTCACGCAGGCCACGATTAAAAACGCTCTACTCTATTGTTCGAGCTTCGCCTTTACCTTGACCTCCGATCTGTATGTCCCCCGACATTGGTTCTAGTTTGTTGTGATTTTATAACTCGGCTCAATTGCGTTTCTTTACACATGTTATATAACGCTTTCGTCACAGTCCTTTCCACCGTGAGCCTCGATATCGAGTGTATTGTTTCCCCTAGTCCTATTGTCTTGCCGTGCGCCAACATTGTTCGTTGTTCTCGCCCGTTTCTTAAGAATATTTATGACTGGGATGTCACATTTACCACCCGCTCGTTCTCGATGAAGCCACTAGCAAGTCAAACCTCGGCTTTCTCTCACTTTGCTATACAAAATTTGTTTCATTTTCGAGCTTTACAGAATAAATATAATTGATACCAAGATATCCTTTCAATGAGCTCGTATTGCTACGGGTTCAATATATAATGTTAGTGCGTAAGAACAAGTAACCAGTATATGCACCCTTCCTTTACACCGGTCTTCTTTCAGAGCACGTGAGTGAAAACTGTGGGGGCTCAGGATATGCGATTCAAAACTTAAAAGTAGCAAACATAAAATTAGGAAGAATATTCGTTGATAGAAACAATTGGAAACAATTGCAGCCTGGTACACGAAATGAGAAGATATAGGCTAAGTTAGGACGGAACCCCATGGACGAAGCGGAACGCATAAAACGCCTTGGGTGATGAGGTCGTGCGAAGTGAATGGAGAAGATTATGTTACGGAAGAACATAATGGACTCCGTCATGGAGGGTAAGAGAAGTAGTGATGGACCAAACTGATGATGGTTAGCCTCGGATTCTACTGACAAAATGATACGAGGTATGGAACTAATCGAGGCCAGAGAAATAGTTATAATAGAGGATGGTGGATGCTTTGAGTAAATTCAGAGAGGCTTGAAGAGGAGTGCTGACTTAGCACATTACGTACGGTACGTATAGATAATTTCGTCGGGGAGCTGACTTCTTTCGTACGGAATACTCTTGTTTGCAACTGTTATCTCCTTTCATTATTTTTGCTGCATGTCCATTCAATCTAACTTAGCTATAGTACTATCCTGGAAAAATACACATCCTAAATACTCGAAATGATCTACCTCTTCCAGTTTTGTATGCCCACACTTACATTTATGTATCTTAGGTTTCTCTCGTACTGACATCGCATTAGCCTTGGAAATGCTCATTTTCACACCATACTCACTGCGCCTAATTTCAAGTGCAAAATATAAGATTATGAATTAATACTAAGCTGTCGGAATAGACCAAACTGCTTTCTACCACTGAATACATCCCTACCACTTTATACCACTCAGGAAATGATCCATGTATGCTATGAACAATACTTTTGGAAGAGTACATTTTTCTAACCCCTGTAAGCACATTAAAACAAGAACTCGTACATACATTACATACATACATACATTATCATTATAGACTGTTATGCCTTTCAGCGTTCAGTCTGCAAGCCTCTGAGAATTTACTAAACGTCGCCACAATCCTCGATTTGCAACTAGTGTTGTGGCCTCATTTAGTTCTATACCTCTTATCTTTAAATCGTTAGAAACCGAGTCTAACCATCGTCGTCTTGGTCTCCCTCTACTTCTCTTACCCTCCATAACAGTGTCCATTATTCTCCTAGGTAACCTATCCTCCTCCATTCGCCTCACATGACCCCACCACCGAAGCCGGTTTATGCGTACAGCTTCATCCATCGAGTTCATTCCTAAATTAGCCTTTATCTCCTCATTCCGAGTACCATGCTGCCATTGTTCCCACCTGTTTGTACCAGCAATCATTCTCGCTACTTTCAAGTCTGTTACTTCTAACTTATGAATAAGATATCCTGAGTCCACCCAGCTTTCGCTCCCGTAAAGCAAAGTTGGTCTGAAAACAGACCGATGTAAAGATAGTTTCGTCTAGGAGCTGACGTCCTTCTTACAGAATACTGCTGATCGCAACTGCGAGCTCACTGCATTAGCTTTACTACACCTTGATTCAATCTCACTTACTATATTACCATCCTGGGAGAACACACAACCTAAATACTTGAAATTATCGACCTGTTCTAGCTTTGTGTTACCAATCTGACATTCAATTCTGTTGAATTTCTTACCTACTGACATCAATTTAGTCTTCGAAAGGCTAATTTTCATACCATACTCATTGCACATATTTTCAAGTTCCAAGATATTAGACTGCAGGCTTTCGGCACAGTCTGAAATTAAGACCAAGTCGTCAGCATAGGCCAAACTGCTTACTACATTTCCACCTAACTGAATCCCTCCCTGCCATTTTATACCTTTCAGCAGATGATCCATGTAAACTACGAACAGCAAAGGTGAAAGATTACAGCCTTGTCTAACTCCTGTAAGTACCCTGAACCAAGAACTCATTCTACCATCAATTCTCACTGAAGCCCAATTGTCAACATAAATGCCTTTGATTGATTCTAATAATCTACCTTTAATTCCATAGTCCCCCAGTATGGCGAAAATCTTTTCCCTCGGTACCCTGTCATATGCTTTCTCTACATCTACGAAACACAACTGCCTATTCTTCTCGTAGAATTTTTCAATTACTTGACGCATACTGAAAATCTGATCCTGACAGCCTCTGTGCGGTCTGAAACCACACTGGTTTTCATCCAACTTTCTCTCAACGACTGCTCGCACCCTCCCTTCCAGGATGCCAGTGAATACTTTGCCTGGTATACTAATCAATGATATACCTCGATAGTTGTTGCAATACTTCCTGTTCCCTTGCTTATAGATAGGTGCAATTACTGCTTTTGTCCAATCTGAAGGTACCTTACCAACACTCCACGCTAATTTTACTACTCTATGAAGCCATTTCATCCCTGCCTTCCCACTATACTTCACCATTTCAGGTCTAATTTCATCTATTCCTGCTGCCTTATGACAATGGAGTTTATTTACTATCCTTTCCACTTCCTCAAGAATAATTTCACCAACATCCTTTTCCTCCTCCCCATGAGCTTGGCTGGTCGCCACACCACCATGATGATTTCCTTTTACATTGAGAAGATGTTCAAAATATTCCCTCCACCTCTCCAGTGATTCCCTGGGATCTATTATGAGTTCTCCTGAATTACTCAAAACACTGTTCATTTCCTTTTTCCCTCCCTTCCTAAGATTCTTTATTACTGTCCAGAAAGGTTTCCCTGCTGCTTGACCTAGCCTTTCCAGGTTATTACCAAAATCTTCCCATGACTTCTTTTTGGATTCTACAACTATTTGTTTCGCTCTGTTTCTTTCATCTACGTACGAATCTCTGTCTGCCTCGGCCCTTGTTTGGAGCCATTTCTGATAAGCCTTCTTTTTACGTTTACAGGCTGCTCTCACTTCATCATTCCACCAAGATGTTCGCCTTTTTCCATGTTTACACACAGTTGTTCCTAGGCATTCCCTTGCTGTTTCTATTACAGCATCGCTGTATGCCACCCATTCACTTTCTATATCCTCAACCTGCTTACTGTCTACTGTTTGAAACTTCTCACTAATCATATCCATGTACTTCTGTCTAATTTCCTCGTCCTGGAGACTTTCTACCCTTATTTGTTCGCAGACAGATTTTACTTTCTCTACCCTAGGCCTAGAGATACTTAGTTCACTACAGATCAGATAGTGGTCTGTATTATCGAAAAATCCGCGAAAAACTCTTACATTTCTAACAGATTTCCTGAATTCAAAGTCTGTTAAGATATAGTCTATTATGGATCTGGTACCCCTAGCCTCCCATGTGTAGCGGTGAATAGCTTTATGCTTGAAGAATGTATTCGTAACAGTTAAACCCATACTAGCACAGAAGTCCAGCAAACGCTTCCCATTCCCATTAGCTTCCATATCTTCCCCACATTTACCAATCACCCTTTCGTATCCTTCAGTTCTATTCCTAACTCTCGCATTGAAATCGCCCATTAGCACTATTCTATCCTTGCTGTTGACCCTGATTACGATGTCACTCAATGCTTCATAAAACTTGTCAACTTCATCCTCATATGCACCCTCACATGGTGAATACACGGACACAATTCTTGTCCTAATTCCTCCCACTGGCAAATCTACCCACATCATTCGCTCATTTACGTGCCTAACAGAAACTATGTTGCGTGCAATGGTATTCCTGATAAAGAGCCCTACCCCAGACTCTGCCCTTCCCTTTCTAACACCCGTCAAGTACACTTTATAATCTCCTATCTCTTCCTCATTATCTCCCTTTACCCGAATATCACTTACTCCTAGCACATCCAGATGCATCCTCTTTGCTGACTCAGCCAGTTCTACCTTCTTTCTTCCATAAGCCCCAATAATATTGATAGCTCCCCATCAAATTCCATTTCGATCGCCAAGTTGTATCCAAGGAGTCCCTCGCCTGTCAAAGGGGAGTTGGACTCCGTTACTCCCATAGGTCCGAGGCTTGCTTAAAATGTTCTGAGCTCGGTAAATTCATGAAGTAGGATGCTGCCCTACTTGCATATAGTCCAAGTGAGGATCTCTCCTCTAACGGGTTATGGACCACCGGTGAATTGTATAGTCCTAGCCGCCTGAGCACAAGGAGGGCCACGACTCAGAATATGTCCGAGATGCCCACTCCCATTCCATAGCAACTGGTATCCCAACTCTCAGGACCACTTACTAGGCCACTCAGCCGTTGCCCATGGTTCACGAACTAGGACGTGACTACAGTAACCCACAAACATGAACTCGTTCTACCATAAAATCCCACCGTAGCCCAATTGTCAACCTAAATAACTCTAACTGATTTTAATAACGTAAAGTTAAAACCGAAATCTTTCAGTCCGGCTAACATATTTTCCCTCGTACCCTCTCTTATGCCTTCTCTAGATCCAGGATACTGCATAAGCATAGCTGGCTATTGTTTTTGAAGATTTGTTCAATTACCTGCTTCATACTGAATTCTGATACTAACAGCCCTCTGTGGTCTGGCTTCATGTTGGAGTCAGAAAGCCAGCGCCTCAACCGTCTGAGCCACTCAGCCGGCAACTCTTAAAAGAGGTGGATAGTTAATGTCATCATAAACTTGATGACAGCCATAGACCATGTGTGAAAAGAAAACCGTTCTATGCTATTTGACCAGAGAACATTACATCTGCGAATACATATTAGGTTTTGTTGAATTAGTAGTTCTAATAAATTGTTCGTTATTAGGATGAGCGCGGCGCTCACCCATCGTCCTTGGTGCGGTTTATTAACTTTTGTAGGCATATTTTTACTTTGTTACTTTTTAGGGAGGTTTATCTTTTTATTATTCTATTTTTAAGCCGCAGGCCGCCTTTCTATTCAATTTGTTTAACGTCGCACCGACACAGATAGGTCTTATGGCGACGATGGGATAGGAAAGGCCTAGGAGTGAGAAGGAAGCGGCCGTGGTCTTAATTAAGGTACAGCCCCAGCATTTGCCTGCTGTTAAAATGGGAAACCTGGGAAAATTATCTCCAGGGCCGCCGACAATGGGGCTCGAACCCACTATCTTCCGGATGCAAGCTCACAGCTGCGCGCCTCTAACCGCACGCCCAACTCATCCGGTAGAACGCATTTTAGATCGTTATATGGGGCTCTTGTGCCTTTATGAGATCTAGACCCAAGGTTTTCAGGAATTTTCTTCTTGAAGGCTTTTCTCCAGTATTGCAGTTCATAATGATTTACGAATTTATTCCACCAATGTAAGGAAAATAGTCTTAAAGCGAAGGACACTAAGCAATAAATAAAAGTATATGTAGCCTATAACCAGATGAAAAATTTCAGGTGCAGTTGCGTCACTTGGCCAAAAGTCTAACATGCTTACGTGGGAGGATTTCATCACCGCACCCAGATAAAGCAATCCAATTAGGGATTTAATTTCTTCTAGATTGTATCAACCACATCTGAGATGCGTGTGTACTATACTCTCATTTTCTCATCCGTAAATTCGTATGGTAGGTTACTTCTTCAAGAACTGACACTGGTAAAAAGAGGTTCCATACTTCGGTAATTGTCTCTGAATTCCTGGCCTTCCCTGTCATTTCAGGAAGGTGAATTACGATGCTTTCCCTTGACCTGCGTTAGCACAGATTTGGTACGTGGATTATCAATTGTGCTGTCTTGTCATGGTTAGTGTAATAAGGCCCAAATCTAACGGCAATTCCTTTATCTTCATCTTTTTCAGCATGTTCATTTCGCTAATGTGGTCAGTATTTCCAACCTAAAGTACCTCGAAGAATCATCAGAAGAACTGTTACCGTTCCGAAACATACTCTCTTCATGGTCCGGTTTCTCTTCAAGCCAATTGGCCATTTGATATTCATCACTCACAATCGATAAAAAATAAACTACACATAAAAATAGAAAAATGATTATAACTGGGTAATTAATCATAAGAATTATAAGGATTTTACAAGCTAAACACAAAATACGAAAATCGAGAGTCAAACAAAATCAATAAAAATGCATAACGCGGATGGTCTAGGGTGAGCGCTCCGCTCACTGGCACGTAGTAGTGTACAGTTTAGTGGCACTTAAGTCACTGAAGATTATTCACTTTCACTAATCCCCATCCAACGAAAAGCTACTCATAGTTACACGTCATTAACTGCGGTTTCCGGCCTTTTACAGCAAAATTAATTTGAAAGTTAGCGCCGCGCTCACACCTCGACCAACGGTGGGTTAAATGGTAATCAACAAGGAATAGGGGTTCAACTGATAATACAATTGTTCATGTAAAACGACCGAACTTACGTGATGAAAGTATTGAGGTTAAGAAAACTCTATAATGTGAAAATCATGCTGCCATTCGCAGTATTTTGAGTCCGCTGGTAAATTAGTTGGATTCATTGAACAATGTGCCCCAAAAGCTTCTTCGTCAGTCAATAGGAAGGAAAATCCCAAATTCTTGTATGAAGATCAAAATAAATACATTTTGAAATAAAATTATTAGTTCTTAAACGTAAAAAGTTAGGCTGGTCATTATGTAGTAGATATACTGAACGGAATATGGGCCCACTGTTATGTATGGGAGTCAAATCAACAAAGGAATGGTTACAGTGCCAGGTGACCTGTTATAGAGCTACATAATAAACTCAACAAACAAACCTCATAAAAGTACTTTTTAGTCATAAAAATTATTTTTAACGCGGAAAGGACGAAGATCATAGAAAATAAGTTGACAGTAAATGTTTCGAAATAGAAGCTGACAAAGTGACGCAACATCATCTTGATACTACTGTTAGAGTGGTCCGTACTGCTTATAAGTTAAGGAATTTCAATAGAACTTACACTGATCTGCCTGTTCATATTCAAGTACAGAAGCATAATAGCTTGAACATGGAAAACATTCTGCATTCAAAATTAAGTCGTACAAACATTGTAAACCATAGTTCCGAATAGATGGGAAGGAAAATAGCAGAACACATTCTCAAAAATCAACATAAAAGTACGTAGGTTGCTAGATTGATCTAAAACTATTATCAAGAAATCAGTCTTGGTTATACGTTTGAGATGTGCGATTTCCCTTGGTTCACCAGTACATACATTTTTCTGGGATCTCGTTGAACTACTAAATGATTCAAGCTCTTCACTTAAAGAAACAACTCTCTCTAATTTGCCTTCCTTTGGAGTGGACGAGTTATATTTAAATTAAAATTTCGTAGGATTTGGTTGTGATGGGTCTCCCATTATCCTTGGCCCAAAGAAAGGTGTAGAACAATCATCAGAGGACACATTATGGCTCTGTGCTTGAACTTGTAGCTCACAATACCAGGGAAGAAGCTGCAGGTGTTATCAATTTTCATATTTTCTTTGACAACTTGTATTCATTATACAGCATGTATCCCAAACGTCAAAACAAACTTAATCTATGTACTGGTTTCTTAAATGAGACACTATGTAAATTAGGTAAACATTTTACCATTTAGTGGGTATCTTCAAGTCCAAGAATTGTCAAAGCTGTATGGGATTCCTAGCCATCACTTGCTAAATAATTTCTAGAAGCTTCAAAAAATGCCAATAGGGAGGACTTAAAAGAAGATCTAAGTATTTCAGTCTTTGCTGGATAATGAAGTCAATTAATTTGATCCAGAATTCAGGAATAATGATGGATGATCTTAATGAGTTACCTGACTTATCGTTGACACTTCGGTGTAGAAAGATGAACCTTCCAAATGCTGACAAGTGCATTAGATTTCGAATAAGATTTTTGGAGTCAATAGTATGTTCTCTTGGACCATACCAAGAAAAATCTCAGACTGAATTATTTTAAGGGTATTGGTTTGCATGAAAATTGCAGAATAATTCAAATTAACTGTCAACTGTACTTTAGGAGCTTGGCTGGGAACTTGAGACACGGGATTCGTTATAACATTAGCAGAGCATCTCTATTTATTTTACCACTGGCAGTAAATCTGTACAGAACGAGAAAAATATCACGATGGCTTTTGTACTTCAGTACAAGACGTGGCTGTCATTCAGACCAACACATGGCCATATGATACAGAAGTTACTTCTGGTGCTAAAAGAGTATGTAGACTTTGTAACTTGTTTCGCTGCCAGACAAACGGAAATAGGTAAATACCCATAGGAAATTTGTGGAAACGAGCTCGCAACCAGATGGCCTGAAAATTTTAATGAGCATTCTGGATCCCTACCAATCTGTACAGCAGAATATGAACGATCCTTCAGTGCCATGGATGAGATCGTGTCAACCAAGAAAAAGGTAGTGCTTCTGGAACATATTAGTCGGTGTGTCGGGCTACCTATTGCACACTCTACTCCAGTCCCTCATGGGCAGTGTTGGTTACGATCAAGAAGGCTTAGTGCAGATGAAACAAGGTGTAGGAAGAACCTACCATTAGAGGATATGTCCTACAAAGCCAAATGCGGAATTCTTTAATGACTTGTTCCTGCCCTTATTAGGTGCGTTCCACTACAAAATATCCAAATACAACACTGGTATAAAGTAGTACTTTAACCAATAAAACCCGTGTAATTGACTGTGGTAGATATAATGTAATCGCAGAATCTGATTTAACAAGTTAGCCAATGAGGAAAACCAATCAGGAGAGAGTAGAAGACGCCTCAAAGGCAAATGTAGTATTTTTAAATTACAAAAGTACGAAGTATAAAAAAATTGCAACCAAAAATCAGTCGTAACACGGGAAAAGGGTATATAACCAGCAATGGGAACTAATTTCGGCCACGGTACCTAGAACTCTTAAAAATGCCGAAAGCGGTGCCGAGACAATCTGCAACAAATAATGGTCGAAAATTACCCGGTTAAAAGTATTATATTTATGGAATACGGTACTGGTCCTCAGGTGACCGGAACAACAGAAAGGCTTATGTAAATAACCTGGTTGAATCCAGTCCACCAAACACAAGTAGGACGAGAACCGTTAATCCAGGGAAAGAGCATGACAGACATGTAAAACGCTCATCAAAAATTAAGTTCCCAGAAGGAAATTATAATTTAATTTTATCGATTGCAAACATTAAAAATATTTATGCACTTTAGGCCTTTTCAATCGTAAAATTACAGGCGTTTCGTTCCATGTAGGAGTGAGTTCATCAGTTGGATTGCTGCACCTTTCCGTACGCTGGCGGTTAGTGCAGCGTTGAGACACCACTACAAGCTTTAAGAGCGCCAAGAGTGCGACCAAGACTTACGTCCACTGTCTTCGTCAGGTATTGTACTAGACCTGACTGATAAACGTCGAAAGTACCCAGCGCAAAATACATGCAGGGCGAAAAGGTATATGGGGTACTACAGAATTTAGGTGATAGGAAATGCAAGACGGCTGAGGGGGTTTTGTTGAAAGTGAAATGCAAAGATTTTGAAGGTTGTATGCTTTTATAAAAGGTAAAAGCAAGGAAATGCTAGGTAAAAGGAAAAAAGATGCATCAATATAAAAAACTCAGATGTAAAATCTCTTCTAGGGAAGGAAGACAATGTGAAAAGTTGGAGGAAAGAATTGAACGATTGTATCAAGGGAAAATAGCAGATGATTAAGATCTGAGAAAAGGAAAGGCTCTTTGCAGCTGATGAAATGGGAGACCTCAAATTTGGGGACGAAATTCACCAGGGCATTGAGGGAAATTAATAGGAAAAGGGCACCTGGAATTGGTGCCCTGGGTTCAAAACTACTGACTGCTTAAGGAGAAACTGGCATGGCTAGTTTATTCTAATTAGTGTGTTAGATGTAGGATACTGAAGAGGTGCCATCCGATTTTACAAAGGACTTTTTCCTAACTGTTTC
Organism: Anabrus simplex; assembly: GCF_040414725.1. Lineage (NCBI taxonomy): Eukaryota > Metazoa > Arthropoda > Insecta > Orthoptera > Tettigoniidae > Anabrus > Anabrus simplex. Next base: position 570,777,266 of record NC_090266.1, read on the forward strand.
TAAGAAAGAAGTTGCGGACAAGTTCGAAAATTAATTTAAAATCTCATGCTTGCAAAAATTTTGCAGGTGTTCTTTACAGACGAATGGCGGAAAACCTTGAAACTGAGTTTAGAGGAGATGTTTGAGTTCAGAAAGAATGTAAGAACATACGAAGATATATTGGCTTTAGGTCTGATCTTAGAGGATCGACTTATGAAGTGTACGCCCAACATACGTAGAAAGAAGGACTACCTACAATCTGTACAGAAACTAGTCTGCAGTGATAAGTGTACATCTCTTTGAAGAGAAGCAACAGTCTAGAAAAGCGTGAAGCGGGGTTGTACCTCTTTCTCTCTCCTTTGCAATGTTTCTATGGAACAGGAGGTAAAAGAAATCGAAGGTATTTTGGAAAATGAATCACAATAATAGGAGAGTAAATCAAAACACTGATTTATGCTGATGGCATTATTATTTTGTCTGTGAGAGAAGTATAAAATACATACATCGAAAACAAATGTAGTTTAATGACGTCGAACGTGGTAAAATGACGCAGGTAGTGATAGATTAAGAAACGAAGTCTTGAAGGAAGAATAATTCGGTTACATGGGTACTAAAATAAGTAACTATGTCTTGTATCGGGGACAATAACTTCAGAATAACACAAGCAGGAAAGGACGTTTTTATGGTAAGAAATTGGCTCACTTCAAATATTCATATACAAATTTGAAGTAAGTTTTTACCGACTTTCTTCCGGAGCGTTGCATTGTACGGATATGAAACAAGTACAATAACTTTTAACTGTCCGATTGCTGAGATTAATTAGCTTTTTCAAATCACCTTAACATACCTATTAAAATTTCTACGTGATTGGCCTTAATTAAAATAAATTGAAACATGGAACTATTGACAGGGGAACAATTAAAATAAAATCCACACTTTTATAATTACTGTAAGTTCAACCAGCGTATCACCAAAACTTTAAACAAAATTGGGCAATTTTGAGCTAAATCCGACGTGTATTCTGGGCGTGGAATCGATAACTTGTTGCGTTTGGCCATAAACTCATGTATAGTAGTAGGTATTCACATTTTGTCAGTTATCAGCATTAAGGAATAATTCAGGTCTGCTTGAACTACTATACGCCATTTCACGATTTTCTGCTATGTCAGACCGAAAAACCATCCGACTCCAATAATGGTATAATCTCCTACTCCGTATATGCAGTATACAACATGACGCGATTTCACACGTAACGCTACGCCATGCTGGACTTCAAGAACTCAATTTGACTCAAAAATACAAACACACATACACATGAACAAGTCACAACGAGAGCTACAGGACCCGCATTTCCATTTACAAGACACGCGAACAAAATATTAAGAGTTCAATCTCTTCACTTCTATAAGCGGTTAACGATTGAGTACATAGTCTCAGCAAGAAGTCCAACAAGTTAAAGTACGTCAAGCTGAGCATGCTAAGTCAGAGCAACACGAAGTCGGCACGCAAGTAAGCCTGTAAAATAATCCTCGCGTAAGTAAATAACAAGTACCTATAGGAAGTGACTTAAACGCTTCCACGAAGAAGTCTCCACGACGAAGTTTTTACGATGAAGTGTCCATAATCTGCTAGGGCCATAACATATACTGTAAGCCTTTCCACTACGCGTAGATAACATCTTTAAAAGTCAGTGGTAGGTATTTATAAACACCAGAACTTTTAGCGTAATACAGTCAATGATAATCTAATTGAAATGATTTTGAATTCACAGTATCCTGATTGACCAATGTGAATTTTTCACTCAGTGCAATCAGCGCCACTCTTCTGTATATATAGATTCATTTTACTCTTAACTCGTCTCTAATCGGGTGTAATAAACTGTATAATTCAGGAGTTCTATTTCAAACAAAGAGTCTTGGATGTCTTTCCAGAGAAAACTACAGCTTCCACATTACACGATAATAAATAACTTCCATCAGTGTCACAAGCAAAACAAAATCACATCATTATTACATACATTCATGTTCCTTAGAATTAAAACAGCCTGTCTCGTTCCTTAAATACAAAACATACTCGAACATATTGCCGTGAGTGCACTATATTGAGTATTATTACTGTTATTAATATTGTTATTCATTACGTAATTAATTAAATGACGGATTTCGTTCTTTTCTGATTTCAAGTACTCGAAATATCGTTCGGTTACAAACTAGTTCCGAAAGACGGAGAATAATTAATTTTGAAATGCGTTGTTACAGAAGAATTCTGAAGGTGAGATTGGGAGATAAAGTCGCCAATGATGATATGCTGAACTAAGTTGGTGAGCGGAGGACAAATTTGCGGAATTGGACCAGAAGAAGGTATAGTATAATTGGACATAATTTTGGACACTTGGTATTAGGTCTATTAATTTTTGAGGAAAATATACATGGTAAGAAGGGTAGGGGTAGATCATAGCATGAATATTACAAAATGATTGCAGTGGATGTATGCAAGTAAAAAACGAAAATACTAACTAAGGATGGTGTTACATGGAGATTTGCGTCAAACCAGTGTATGGATGGATGACCCAAACAAAAACAATATTATGCGATTAGTTCCTGGTTATAATGCACACACACACACATCATTGAGATATTGGAATTGGTCATGATACCCCACATTTGATTTAAGATCCAAATAATTACAGGTACATGTTACTTGTACATATTATACCAATAAAGACTGTAAAATAGGTACAAGGTCAGATCACAAAGTTCACAAATTATCCCTGTTGACAAAAACATATATTTTACATTAGTCCGAGCAAGATTTTTAAATATTCACCTTGTACCGCAATACACCTTTCCCACTTACTGCCTCTGCCGAAATGCTTCTTGGAAGTCCTTTGAGTCAACATGATCTCCGAAATGATGCGAAAATCGAGATATTTAAATTCTATCATATTTTCGGGAAAAGGACCACGTCGACATGAGCTAAATCTGACGTGTATCTTGGGCGTGGAATCGATAACATGTTGCGTTTTGCCAGAAACTTATGAACGGGAGTACTAGGCGACAGGGTGCATTGTCGTCGTGGAGTATCTGATTCATTGCGGGCAACAGATCCGGTTGCTTTCACAGAATGGGTTCTCCCACAAATGCGCACTACGTATTAGTAAAATATTTTACGTAAATTGTGGCCCAACGGGACGAATTCCTGGTGAGCAATACCATTGTTGCTGAAAAACACCGTGAAAACATGGTCTTCGTTGAGCTGCAGCTCATTACGACCACTCAGTATATTGCCTACAATTCATTGTCTCATTGTCATAAGTTAGTCGAAGCATCTTCAATGACTCAGTGTCCAATTTTCTCAACTTAATGCAAAATTTCACGTTGGGTCGTTGCTCCACATTTCCGTCCATGATGTAATCGCACACTACGACACACACACACAAACATTTGATACAAAAACACCACTTTAACCACTCTCGATGTTAACACAGTGATCCCTCCTGGCACCCAGTCTCGTCAAGGTTAAATGCCACAACAGCTGCTAATACAAACGTGTGCCGCCATATGTTGGTGGTCCACAGAGCTAGACCGTGGACTTTTTGTAGATTTCAGACATACAGTAAATATTTGACTGATCAGCAAGATACCCCGGGTCCACAAATTCAGTGTCTACTACTAATCTCCAAATATAAGAAAAATTATGTCTTAAATTGTGCCAGTGTGTTCTTAATTTTATAGGAAGAAGTAATGAAATCTATCCATGGTGAGATAAAGAGGCAGACGCTTTTGCGATAGGAACTTTAATTCCCCCATTCTGAAGACAGGCGTGACGTTATTTCACCAGAATGACCGTTATACAAAATTTCATGATGGAATAATTGTCCCAGAGGCAATTTGTACGGAAAAATAATACAATTAATTTTTTAATCTCATGAACTAGAAGAATAAAGCTGAGGCCAGACAGAACGCTACTCCATGTTCGCTGCACACGCTACGTCGGAGAAGTATGCTACGTTCGCTACACCACGTGGCAATATAGAAAGCTCTGCTTTGTATGAGACTGCTTGGACTTGGCCGAGATGTTGGCTGATAGTATGCCACGGGTTGGGAGTGATGACTCCGACGATGAGCTATTGTTGTTACTTTCCGGACGTAAGCGTAAAAGAAAAATCTTTTCTCGTGGACAGTCTAGAATTCTTCTGAAGGCGCAGAACACAGTTTTCTGCGAAACGTTAATAATTTCACCTTATTTTCTTGACACGGCACAAGCCCAAAAGCCTATACAATATCATGTCTATAAGTACGGGCCGTGAAAGCATTAATGGCAAGAGCAATTTTCTTATGCCTTTCAGTACGTATCCCGCTAGCTTTTCTCATTCCCTACGATGAGGAATATGTCTTCCCTAAGTTGAAACACGAAATTCAGTACGTGACTGGTAGGACATTCCAAATGAACTGTTCCACAGCATCGAAGTGATATTCACAGTTTAATTCCTTAGGCTGGCAAGGTAAACGTTTGACGAAATTAAGGAATAATGTACCACTCACAACGAATGGAATCCAGAAAGACCCATATGCTGTTTCCTGTGCACTGAACGCGCCAGAATCTATTAAGATAGATTGGACATCATTCAACGGATGATACATTTTCATAGAAAAAATCTAATTGAAATTTTACATGGGAGATTGAAGATGGCCCCATGAAATAGGAGGAAAAATTGCCTCATGAAGAATAATGATTAGGACTGTGTTTTGTAAAATAGTATTGAGAATATAAAAATTCTTCATGGAAGTCAGTATCTGAATTAGGGATATTTGGTTGGTAGCGTGTAGGACCACATTTCTTCCTGATTATGGTGACTATGCAGTGTGGCATGGGCTCGACAAGACACTGGAAGCGTTGGAAAGGTATCTTGACCAAAGACCACTGCACAGAATTCCACAATGCAGGGAGATTTGTCGGAACAACGTCAAGGGTGCGAAAACCTTTCCCGATAGCATCCCAGATGTCCTCATGAGGATTTGGGTAGGCTTACTTTAAGATCTATCCAAGTATCATTAAACCAATGGGTTGTTAATCGAGGCAATCAGCAAGAATTCGCATAAGGTAAGCTCTAGCTGTAGGTCTCGTGCATGATGTTGAAGATGAACAAATTGCGGAAATGACCTGCCAGTAGATTACTGTAACATTCGCCGTTCAGGGACGTAGTCAGATCTACCAGGGACTATATTTCATCTCATGTGAACTGTCTCCCCACGAGGATACCACCATCACAAGCCTTAACTGCATCCTGCTGGAAAGAGGGATCTTTTCCCTCATGTGCTTGGCGACACACTCGTACCCTTCCATCCGCGAATAAAGATTGGAACCTCAACTCATCTGTTCAGGTGATGTTTTTACCATACTTCTAGTGTTCACTATCTATGTTGCATAACCCATACCAGTATTCCTGCCATATGGCGACCTGCGCGGAGAGGTCCTCTACTGGGACGGCGGATTTTGTACCCCATTACGAGGAGAGTGTTCTGGACAGTACGGCTGCTCATAACTCATTGTTACTCAGCATTGAATTCGTGGGAGATCGGATATATTTTGAAACATCCATTACAATCTTACCATCCGAGCTTGCCGACGTGACCCCTCTCATCAACATGTTGTACATTGCGACATTTGTCCCTGCTGCCTATGTTTTTTTCGATTCTTCGCACTCACGGTACCTTCGTGACACAATAGGCAGTAGAAAGCAGAGTGCCAGCACGAATTAGAAGAGGAATGGCCCCTACATTTAGAACTGATAATCTGGCCGCCATGAAATGCTCTGTGGTGTTGTGTCATACCCAACATGAACTTAGCTGTTAGTCGCACGGCCAGTGCGAAATTTGATGATATAACAGTCGTGGACCACGCGGTATAAATACATTCGCCTGACCGATTAGAGCGTTTTTTTAATAGCAGCTACCTTTAATTCAGTTGCTCATAAGTGTACATCAACATATAATGAAAGGCAGTGTCCGCTTCCGTAGCGTAACGGTTAGTGTTATTAGCTGCCGTCCTCCGGGACCCGGGTTCGATTCCCGGCACTGCCAGGAATTTAAGAATGGCAGAATGGCTAGTATGTGGTTCAAATGATACATGCAGCTCAGCTCCAGTGAGGGTGTACCTAAAAAGAGCTGCATCACCTCGAGATGAGGACAAGAGTTTACTTTGCTTACATGAAAGGAAGTACGGTTTCTGTGTACAAATTACTGGCAACAGAGTTTGTGGTCCATAACTAAGGGATTCTCTCGAGGCTGCTACGTAATTATCCCACGTTAGATACAGTCTACATACCTCTGTCTAGTTCTCAAATAGATGATACTGGTTTTTTTTTTAAGATAAGTACCGACATCGAGCACACTTATTACATCCTAAGGCTATTTACATCAGTTTGAATCAATGTATATACAGGAAAAATGGCTTAATGGAGAAAGGTGAAAAGTATACTACTTTTTAGTATGCTGTATATTTAATGCTCTTAGGGATGGATTTTGGTTCATGCTTAAAATGAAACTCAGTTTGATTAATCTCAAATTGTCAAAACTGGTGTGATGTGAAGTAAAATTCGAATGTACTTGTTCCAACATATTTTAGATACTCTGTCATACCGCTCTTCTACAATAAAAATCCGCAGCCTGTTTCCAGTCATTTGACCGGGTCAGGAATGGAATGAATGAAGCCCTATCTAGCGGCGACGATAGGAATTGTGCCGGCTGCCGAAGCATGTCGCACTCATTTGGGACAATAATTAATGGCTGAGAGACGAAACAAAATGATATTGGGGGTGTTGCTGGAATGAGAGATGACAGGGAAAACCGGAGTACCCGGAGAAAAAACCTACCCCGCCTTCTCTTTTTCCAGCAAAAATCTCACATGGAGACACCGAGATTCGAACCACGGAAGCCAGCGTTGAGAGGCCAGCTCGCTGCCGGCTGAGCCACGGAGGATTCGCTCTTCTGCAATATTTAGAAGCAACCAAATTTACAGAAATTGGTCTGAAAGTGTGTTTCAAAAATTCATTCTTATCATTCTCTAGCTTAAACTATTTTCAAATGGAAAATAGGTATGTCATATTCACAAACACGTACTAGAATATCGCAGCCGATGACAGCGTTTAAAATATGAATAAAACTAACAGAACGTAATGAGGTTTATGCTCAATGCAATGAGCGATGAACAACCATTATATTTTAATGTTCATGGCAGCTATATCACCATTAAATTAGTAATACACAATTTCATTCCGAATTTGCTTGCGTTGTGTGCATACGTAGGGCGCTCTATGTAAAGGGGGACTGTAATGAATGAACAAATGCTAATGGGAATAGCGAGGTTAACCGCTTGTGGTTTGCATTCGTCTATTTGTCTGTCTGTTTTGTTGTTTGTATGTTTGTTTGTATGTACGTTTTAATTCGCACATTTATAGATGACGTGCCTGCGTCCACACAAATTTATAAAACGCCACAGTTCACACGTTTTCAGGCCAGCTGAATATTAAATCTACATTAAAGTGTCATAAATGTGTGCCGAAAAAAATAGAACTAATATATTCCACTTTATGTATCATGTGTTCCACAAACTCAGCATAAAGTTAGAAAAATGTCGATGTTATATTTAAGCGCCAGAATCAAAGAACGGTTTTGTTATGGTGGAAAAGTAACTTGAAGTAATTCAAAAATTATAACAAGAAATGCAGAATGATAGCGCAAAATCATTTCCCAGTTCAGTTATTCACTGCGTATACGATACAAAATAGTGACAAATCAAGAAGCTACCCTCATGCGGTATGCAGTACACAAATTTCGCCGTCGAAGGACGCAACCTAGAAAGTAGTGCTATGTGGGCATTTCGTCACTCACTCTGTATAAATGCTAGGAAAGTACCGGATATGTTAACTCCGGGCATTCTTCCAAAAGCAAACATGTAATTATAAATTAATTATTTGGTTGGGGCCGATGACCTTCGATGTTAGTCCCCTTAAAACAACAAACATCATCATCATCATCATCATCATCATCAAATTAATAATTGCATTCAGTAATAATGAATAATTTTCCGACTCCTTGGCTGAATAGTCGGGGTTGAGGCGTTCGAGTCACAAGGATCCGGGTTCGATTAATCTCGTCTGATTAAATCCTGTGCCTCGGGGACTGGTTATTTTTCTTGTCCTAATACTCTCCTCTTCCAGTTCAGACTTCAAACCACCACAGAAACCCTTAATATTAATTACATCCCTCCGCATACCGTTGGCGTCAGGAAGGGCATCCGGTCTTAAAACAGGGCAAAATCCACATATATGACATAGTTGGTACCCACGATCCCACAGATGTGGGAGAAACGGTGGAAGAAGGAAGAAGTAACAATTACGAATTTAAAGAGAAAATAATTAGGAATTATATTCGCATACAATTCTCTGCACACAAAGATGTTACTGGCACTCATCTGACACTCGAGTAAAGGGTGCTTACTACCCCATTTAAGTCCAAATGAATCGCAAATATACTCGGACGAGGACGACATACTGTAAGACTAAACACGTACTAAGTACATTGAGCGGGGAATATGATGGTTAAATTTCTCTTAGAAAAAAGCAGCAAGATAATCTCTGCACTAATGACCAATGGCGATATAATATTACCGTTAACTAAATAGATTAATGATAGAGGAGAACGTTACTATGCTTATTGTAATTTGTATAGGCATAGTATGTTCTGAAACAATGGCGGCTGAATCAGAATTTTCCCTCGGTTATGGCAGAAAATTTGAACTTTTACTGAGTTTGCATATTTCTTGTGCATGCATGGTCAATGACGTGAGGGTTATTGCACCTAGGTGAGGTTAGGAAGAAAATTTGATGTTTTATCCTTGCTCAAATGATGGCATCTAATCTCACAGACTCCCTTTGGAGGAGCTCTATCGGTTAGCTGGATCGTAGGTAAGGTTAGGACGTCTTCCGACGTCTTAACCTAACCTCACACAGGCTCTTTATGGAAGAGCCTTATCGGTCAAGTTAGATACCAGGGTTTTTAGGGAGAGGGTTCTCTCCCCATTAAGCCATCCCCTGACCTGTCTAAACATTTGCTTGCTTCCTTGGCACTGGAAGCCATGTTACGGCCGCACTTTCCTGAAAGGAAGAACTAGCGCCGAAACTTGTTTTCTCTCGCTCTTAGAGCCTACTCGTTGGAGAAGAAGTATTGACCTTGTTAATCAACGACTTGGTGTACATTCGCAGTGTTTGTTAGCGAAAGAAGGTTCCTTAGAGCCGTTGCGAATTAAAGCTGCACCGCTGCTCGTAATTATTATGTACTTTTCCGAGACTGTTAAGATTCGTTTTGGCCGTGAACACCCATGATGGGGCTGCGTACGTGATCATTGGCCTGATTAGGGGTTTATAAATGTTGGCGTCTACCTTAATATTCACAATGGATCTTCTGCTCAGTATTGGGTACAGATTGACAAGTCTTATGTGTACTGTCCGCCTTGTTTTTTTAAATAACGTCTTCGAACGTCTTAGGTGTTATGATCAATGGTTTGTATATACGTCTGTTTTTTCGTGTGAATATCACTGCTCGGTAATTATCTACGTTGGCTTTAATGTAACATTTAGTGAACCACGGTTCTAGCATGTGTAGTGCTAATTGTGGCCTATTTTGTGTTCTCATGAGCTGAGGGCGCTGGATTAATATTGCGGTATCTTCCGTGCAGTGGTATGTGGTAGGGTGTTCTGTTATCGGCATATCGCTGGTATAGGACACAAACAGGATTGGGCCTGTCAGTGAGCCTTTGGTTACGCCCGCTCTGATATTTTGCGTACCTAAGAGTGTATTACGCACGTCTACTTGAAATTTTCGATCTTCGATACAGAACTTGATAAGTATTACGTATCACAGGTGGAAGCCGTAGTTCAACAATTTTGGAAGCAGACTTTCTTGCCATACTTTGTCGAAGGCTTTTTATATGTCTAGCGAGACAGTGCCCGTATCCAGTCGTTTTCATTTTCAAGGATCCGTGTAAGGATTTCGTGGAGGAATGCCTGTAAGAGAATCCGAATTGCTCATTCCTTAATATTCCCTCTCCCTTGATTTGTGCTAGAGCCTTATTAGAATTATTTCCTCCAATATTTTGTTAATGGTTGTACCCTTTCGAAGGTATAAGTACATATATAAGTTATTGTAGATTCTTAATGTGACATCAGAATGGAGTTCCTTATATGAGACCTTCGAACAAGCCCGGCTTCGAAATCCCACTTCCCCTAATAGAATAGCACGCTAACTAAGCGGTAGAATATTACGGGTCTGATGGACCGTCCTTTAGAGGCAGTAACCTAGTAATCTTTATAGTAGGGGAATACTATTATCCTGAGAAAGGAGAAGAATGAATTCATTTTTTTCACAACACATAAATGCTATTTGCATAGATATGCCATAACACTAAATATATGAATTTTATAAATTACGATTTTCTTGAGGATCCAATATCTTTCTAGTCCTTTATCTATAATCGCATTTTAACTCTCAAACCTGTAGAATTTGAGAAGTAGTTCCTTCTCTGACCCATTAATCATTTAAAACATTTATCACTTTATACACTTGTATTGCGACACAAAATAATTAAATGAGGGCATATCTGGCGTTATTTGCCTAGTTTATGTCGCTAATTTCCATAATCAAAATGAAAAATTGTGTCGCCCGAACATCAAGTGAACTGAGGTGTTTGACATATTTATCGTGAGCACATTCAAGATATATAAAAGTCGTATCGTACCATTCGCTTGAAAACCCTATCTGGCTATTTCACATATGAACAAATATTATATGATTCGTATTTAATCGGGATAGAAAATAAATACTAACTTGCAACAAGACATTCAAACAACGTTGCTCCCCGAAACAATATATCTTAGTGAACCAAGACCCAGTACAATACATGGTAAACATCACTCCCTAAAATAGATAACAGACTATAATGCATTTTCACCTTCACACAACAAATCATGGATGGTGTGATCCATCCACAGTTGGCAACCGGGGTATAGCTTCCACGGGTGCTGACTAGGAAGGAATTCAGGCTCCTTTGACAGTGTGGGTGTATATGATCCTCCCGAAAATCCCTAGACGATTTCATTTACGTAGTTAAAAGTTATCTCGCATGGATGGTAAGGAGACGTTAAGATCTTCTTCCTAGTTCTCTTCTTCCTCTTCCTTACCCTGCTTCTCCTCTGCCCGATCTTGCTTCCCTTCCTTTTCTTCTTCTTCAGGCTTCTCCTCATGCTTCTCATTGTTTTTAGTTCTTTGCATAGTACCAGAACTTGTAGTAGACTCAGACGATGACGTAGAAATAAAGATCGCTTTTAGTGGTGCACCGAGTTGCATTTACAAGAAGAAATCAGTATCTGCTTGAATACGCTTGATCTCATTAAGATTACGTCGAATATTGTTTCGCGCATGGATAATATGTTGTGTAATCATTTTACCTGATGTGGACGTGATGTCGATTTTAAATCAAGTGCAGTCTGTAGCCGCTGTGTTAATGTTTATAAAATGATCAAAGCCCATGCGATACCGTCCACGATGAACATTGCTCTCGTTATCAATAACTAAGAAGCCGTAACGTTGTGATGACCAACATACAGCGCAGAGTCGTTTAAAGTCATTGAATGACATATCAATGTTAAGATGATCGTCATACACATGCCGCATGTTGAGTTCATCTTGTCGGAAAAGCACAATGATATTAGCGTTGTCACGTATCAACTGCTTAGGCATACGAGAATAGGTTTGATATAAATAAAAATTATCTACATATTTATGACGTCACGTACTAATGTATTAACGAGTAATATATTGCTGTTCTGTAGCGACATCGTCAAAAATCATAAGAGAATTGGGTAGCACATCATCTGCTGGCAATACTTGCTCACGCGCATTAAAATTAAAATATCTTAAACTAGCATTTACTAGATCTTGCATTATAAGTTGTAGAATTGTATATAGCGGTTGATAGGGTGACTTTGCGAAAATGTAAATGTTTTGGAAGTGTAGCGATATAAAGAGGTAATAAGTGTAAGTAGAGGATTTTTCTTGGCGCATCTTCATTGCCCAATTATGATACACCGAATTGTAGAGGTAAACAACGCTCCCATGACGATTTTGCGAAGTTGTAGCAGAACTCGGTAGGAGATGTGACACTATGTCACTGATATGTACTGTGTCTTGCTGATTTATAATCTTGATGCATACTGAACAAATAATTGGCACATCATAAGAATGTATAACGAATGACATAACAACAAGTAACTATCAGTTCGTAAGTCGCTGTTGGCAAGAGAAGCCATGTCCAGAAGTGTGAAACAACGGTATCCTGAAATTATGTACAAGAAAAAATCCAATGCTGCTGGATGGAAATGAGTTGTAAAGGCTGCGCGAAAGGCTATTCGAGGAGAATACAATTCACAAGTATCTATTACTAAAGCAATACGCTCAACTAGAGCCAGAATTTCTCCTAAGAGTAAAGCAATATTTAGCAATCGTGCTCTAATTATTCCTGTACCGAAACGAAACGGATTACTTTCAGCGATTTTTGCAGGACTAGTAGCTTTAGGATCTCTGCTAGGTGGAGCCAGTGTTGTAGCTGGAGTTCTTAAGGCTGTAGAAGAGGCGATGCAGCAGTTGAAATAAAGTGAGCGTCATAATAAGACGATGGAAGTAATTGCATTGCGAGGTGAAGGTGTGCACATGAAGTTAGCGCCGTAAAAGAAGGGCATGGTATCTACATCGTCTACTGATTGCACTGCCACATCGAGCTCTATCCCACGAGGAAGTTGCTACGTATGCTAAACAATAAGGAATTCATGATTTTCGCGGTGTGTAATGCGAGATCAGCTACCAGCATGTCCACGGAAACTTGAGAGTGCTGTAATCAAATTAGACGACAGTCGCGGACCTGGAACTCATTACGTTGCCTACGTAAACCGTGAGTCTAAAGTATGGTATTTCGATAGTTGTGGGAACTTACTCACTCCCTCTGATCTCATACAATTATTCGGAAGCAGTGCAAACTTTCTTTACAATAAAACCCGTGTGCAAACAAACTGCTGACAAAAGATATTGCTGTACACGTGATGATGTGTGTGGCGAGATAGTTTACTGTACGTGGAGCAGGAGCTGAAACATCTTGTGTTTTAATCGCCGATCAAACTCAATTATCGGCTACATCTCTTGGGCTAATATCATTTGAATGCTACAATAAAATCTATAACGTCCGAGATGGCAGAAACAAGTTCTACCACGACGTGTATATCCTAACCCTGCCGTCAGCGACTTATTCTGTAGACGATATTCATGAATACGTTGAAGGTGTGTTGATTGAACAGTTTGGTAATGAGAGTTTTAGTGACAATAATTGCAACATCACACATAAATGTGTTATTGAATCACCATTCAAAATTGACTTTAAATCACAGCCTGATTCGATTGAACCGATGCTCAGATTTTCATCAAGAGAACTAACACCGAACGTACGTCATGAGTCTGTTCAACCTAGAACTTCAGATTAAATAAGTAAGAAACAAATCTATAAAACATGGCGTGCATCGAGGAGACATTCCACATGTTTGCAAGGAGTCATCGAGTTAACAGTTGTGCTTTGGCAGATTCTCCAAAACTTGGTTCATACACTATTACAAAAATTTGGAAGAGATGCTAGACATCATGAACACTGTAGAAACTCAAGAAGATGTAGTACGAAGTGAGCTCCATGCTTATCAAACGTTTATATTTGGGCTTAACAAAAATGATGAAATCAGCAGCATTATCAATCGGCAGGATGTATACATCCTTCCTGAGGAAGCTTCCTCTATATAGAAGGACGAATAGATAAGACTGATGGAAGTGGGCCGAGCACATCTCAAACTAAACAACCATGGCCTATCTTTTCTCTTTCCTGAGGCGCGTTATGAAGTAAAAATTGTTGAAATAGATAGATCGAAGAATGTTGGTATTAAAAGTGCAATGAAACTCTACCCTTCTTTTCGTGTTGGAGAAAGTAATCTTTCACGGATGGCAGGATGGTGTCCAAAAGCTACCAACAACTGGATGATTAATGAGGACTGTACTTTACAGGTATGTTATCATTGAAACATATTCTTGGCTTCGATGAAGACTGTAAACGTATTATAATCAACGCAAAACAAGAGGTAATTCTGATCCTTGATCGAAGTGATTACAATGTTCTTAAACCAGCAGTGGTACCTGTAGACCCAAAAGTTACCCTTCAACGTATCCTGTGGAGGATTCCACATGTCACATTATCTGATCGAGAAAAGCTTCGATTGCTCAAGATTGTATAAATTGATACACAATAATCAATAGGGTTTCGAAGTTGGGAGCTGCATGAGTATCCTGTGTTACGACCTACAAACGATCATAGCTGGGCAGTAAAAACATTACGTTTCACTGGAAATCCTCTGTTCATTATTTGCGAATTTCAAACGGATCGTAAATTCAACCATGAAAAAGGTAGCTCTCAGTTTGATCAATGCAAGTTAATAAATATCAGACTATACCTCAACGCAGTTACTCATACGAAAACATGGATATTAATTTCTAGGAAAATAAATTTTTCTTGCTCTATGACAAGTTTTCTAAATTTTAATCATCATATTACGAGAAAAATAATCGCCCGCTCTTTTCTCCTGAAAATTTTAAAAATAAACCCTCGAGTGTTGTTATAGACTGCTCTTATCATGGGGAGTCTATAAAAGAATCTCCCGTCGATATTGGTCTAGAATGTGAGACATGTGAGAATATTCTTGCTAACACTACAGTATATTGTCTTATTATTCACATGACTTATGTTACTGACCATCCACTATCGAATATTGTCACAAGACTATCAAAATAATATTTTTACTTCATTATTATTAGTGTGTGTGTGTGTGTGTGTGTGTGTGCTTCTACATCGATGATCAAAAAAAGGAAAGAAGAAAGCAGAGACGATGAACTAGAAGAAACTAGTTTGTGCAAATCTTGCATTGAACCTAATGATACACTATGCCACAGCATTTCATTATGTATTTACCGTCTGGTTTTATACCAAAGTGCGCTGCTTGCGATATATATTCCGCTTGCAGAATGCTACCTCTGCATTTTAAGATGCCATTAGAAGTAGCCGCATGCATATGTTGCCAGCAACACTAGAAGAATCTAGGTATAAACCGTAATATCGATTAGGATGGATTAAGTCCATTGGTTACAGACTGTAGACTGTGCATGCGTGAATTAAGCAATGTATTTTAAAGCTGTATCTCAGATGTGTTAACATATGCGATAAAGCATAAAACGTTATTTATTTATTTATTTATTTATTTATTTATTTATTTATTTATTTATTTATTTATTTATTTATTTATTTATTTATTTCAGTAAGCCTGTCCCTTTATTCCCCACTCCTAACACCGCATTCTATTTCCTCATTCATCAATGAACATATGCACAGCTATCTTATATATATTTTTGCAATGTGCTACGGGTATTATTTAAATTCCAGTTACATATCTTGAAAATATTGTCAGTACATATCAGGTAGGTCTTAACCTCTGTTGTTAGGTACACGGTAATTAGCGCATAACAGTTTTCGGATCTGAACAAAAGGGTTTAGTCTCCGTGTAATATCAACAATATTGTAAGCTACTGTAAGTCTCTAGAGTTCAAATCTATAAGCTCTAAAGTTCAAATAAAAATTCAGTGTTCCAAACACTAAAAATTAATAGCGCGTTACGCGTCAGCACAGGCACCATTTTGTTCCAAGTTTAGCTCCAAGCTCCCCTAAGTCACATTCGAACATTACGTCCCCTCTGAATAAAGCATAAGTATTAAGCCTAGATCCCTAGTCCCGTGCCGCCATCTTGTTACGAAATCAGCTCCAAGCCACTCAGGGTGTCTTTCAACATTACGCCCTCTATGAATAAAGCATACTTACTAAGTTTTACACCAATTCCCTAGTCCTATCAGTTCAACGTGTAGCCGCTAATCTGGGGTAGGGGAAGGTGTCAGGTTAGGTTAATGCCTGGTCAGCAGAGGTTTGAGCCTGCACAATTAGCTAGGGAGTAGGGAAGGCTACCAGATAGGTTCACACCTGGTCAGTTAAGACTAAGCCTTACACCATTTCCCTAGTTTCGTGTGCAGCCTCCATCTTGTTCCTAGTTCAATTCTGAGCCCCCGATGTTACCTTCGGGTATTGCACCACTATGAATAAAGCATAGATATTGAGCCTTATAGCTGCCATCTTGTTGAACGTTCAGCTCCAAGCTTCCTTAAGACACTTTCCAATGTTACATCCCCATGATTAAAACATGTATTAAGTCTTATAGCCGCCATCTTTTTGCAAGTTCAGCTCCAAGCTCCCTTAAGTCACTTTCCAATTTACGCCCCTATGAATAAAGTATACGTATTAAGCATTTTACCGCCATCTTGTTACATGTTAACCTCCAAATCCTGCTAGTTTAAGTTAGGATAACTCGTGGTCAGCGTAACGTTAGGCCTGCAATTAATCCGGGTATCGAACTTGAAGTCTGAAAGCATACTTATTAAGCCTTATAGCCGCCATCCTGTTCCACGTTCAGCTCCAAGTCCTGGGAGGTCAAGTTAGGTGGACGCTTGGTCAGTGTAAGGTTAGGCCTGCAGTTATCCTGGGTATCGAACTTAAAGTCTAAAAGTATACGTATTAAGCCTCATTCCAATTTCAGCTCCAAGTCCTGGGAGCTTATATTACGTTAACGCATGGTCAGCGTAACGTTAGGTCTGCAGTTAGCCCGGGTATCGAAGTTGAAGTCTGTTAGGTTAATCTAGCACTCTTTTGCTGTTAGCCCGGGTGTTGAACTTTGAGTCTCTTAGGTTAAGCTAATTCTGTTAGACTTCGAACTAAGGTCTGTACGGTCAACGCCCTTAGGCCTGTGGTCGAACCCGAGGTCTGTGAGGTTAAGCCTGGGCACGTAGCCAGCATAAGGTCATGTGAGCTTAAAAGCGCGCTCTTAGCTAGGAGCCCGCACTGCGCTGTGACTTCACTCACCGGATCAGGCCTGGTCCAGTGGCCACCGGACTCCGGATGTGGTCAAACACCCCAAAAGTAACTACTGAAAACTTTTACTGACGTGGGCGTCTACCTGTAAACCTGATCTGCATTATCTCAGCTTGACAACGCCCTATTTCATCAAAATGACGAATGGAGGTCAGTGTTAAACAGAATAATACCATTGACTGTGTTTAGACACATACCCGCAAAGCTTGTTTGGAAAGCCTCAGAACCACAGCGTATTTTCTTATAGAAACGACGAAGGGAGATTAACCGTAAAAGTAGATTCCAAAGGAGAAATGTGTTGTTTGCGACAGACATCTGTTTGTGAATTTGGTCAGGATTACCTAAGCTCGAAGGTGCCTTCTCTCATCAAAATGAGGAAGGTAGATCAGTCGTATAGCTAGATGCGGAGGAAGAAAAAAAGCGTGGACTGAGGTAGATATCCATTCATATACCTTGTGTGGATAGTTCGAGAGCGCCTTCGCTAGTCGAAATGATGGAGGTTGATCGACTGCAAAAATAGAATCTGAAAAAGAAGAACGCTAACCTTTCCCGGTCTGTATACTCCAAAGACATCAAGTTACCAATTATCTTTATGATGAGCCTTACACCTAGAATTTCATGTTTGTCATCTTTAACTTTTTCGTACCTTACGAATTCTTCTTTTAACAGAATGAATACTCCCCTCCTACCATTCCTATCCTATCTCTACGATACACACTCCAGTTCCGTGAGAATATTTCTGCATCCATTACATCATTTCTCAGACATGATTCAACTCCTATTACAATATCTGGTGAGTATATATCTATTAAATTAATTAATTATATTCCTTTCTTTACAGTACTTCAAGAATTGTGCAATAACATTTTTACGTCATCCCTACTTGACTTCCAGTTCCCTGTACCGTTATCACCAGCAGTTCACACTGCTCGGATGAGGTAGAATAAGAACACAAGTCTCTTGCATCACTTCCTGATGGAAACTATTATCTATCTCGCACTCGTGGACGACACACACTGAACAAATATATATGACACATTGGAGAGGCTTGCGGTTGCCCTTTCCCTTGTATAGTCTGAGTTGACCAACGCGCCAATAGTGATTGTCCGTCTAACTTCTAACAGGAAGCAACCTGGCAACGGATATTTCATGTAAGTTGGAAATAAACAAACCGGGCACAGTTACATCGTGCACACTGTTCGTGCACCTGTAATTCTTGAAGTGTTACTGGTAGACATCCACCTCTATCAACGTTCAAGAAAAACGTAAACAAGAGCGCTGAAGCTGCTTCAGAGTTATTTGATATGATAATCAGCTATGTAGTGAACGATATGGAAAGGAACGTGATAGTTGCGGGTGACCTCAATTTACCAAATGTCAATTTTGAAGGCAATGCGAACGACAGGAAGATTGATCAACGAATGGCAAATAAGTTAATATGCGAATGGAAGCTGATTCAGAAAGTGATGGAACCAACTAGAGGGAAGAATATCCTGGATTTGGTGCTGGTAAAACCAGATGAGCTCTATGGAGAAACTGAAGTAATAGATGGTACTAGTGACCACGAAGCTGTTTTAGTAGAAGTTAAAACTAAATGTGAAATAAAAGATGGTATTAAAATTAGGACTAATAGGCAGTACCATATGGCTGATAAATCAGGCATGAGAGAGTTTTTAAAAAGTAAATATGATCGGTAGAAAACGGTAAATAAAAATGTAAACAGACTCTGGTATGGGTTTAAAGAAATTGCCGAGGAATATGAAAATAGGTTTGTACATTTAAGGGCTGTAAGGAACGGTAAAGCTCCACTATACTACAACAGAGATGTAATGAAACTAAGAAGGAGGTGCAGGTTGGGAAGAAATGGAGTTATAAATTTCTGTGGAAGTAAGGAGAAATTGAATGAACTTACTAGGAAATTGAATCTAGCAAGGAAGTCAGCTAAGGATAACATGATGGCAAGCATAATTTGCGGTCACAGAGATTTTAGTGAAAATGAAAGAGTATGTATAGGTGCTTTAAGGCAGAAACAGGTTCCAAGAAGGACGTTCCAGGATTCATTAATGAACAAGGGGAGTGTGTTTGCGAGGATAATCAAAAGGCAGCAGTATGAAAAGATTGTTGCTTACAATTATTGTGTCCAGATAGAGGATGTGACTAATTCTAAAGAAGTATTAAAATTTACCTATGAGAAAAATGATATTTACAGTAAGATACAAAAGTTGAAAACTAGAAAAGCAGCAGGGATTGATACGGTTTCGGGGGATATACTAAAGACAATGAGTTGGGATATAATAAAATATCTGAAGTACTCATTTGATTATTGTTTGCATGAAGGAGCTATACCAATGAATGGAAAGTTGCTATAATAGCCCTTATGTATAAAGAAAAGGGTGATAGGCATAAAGCTGAAAATTACAGGCCAGTCAGTTTGACATGCATTGCATGTAAGCTTTGGGAAAGCATTCTTTCTGTTTATATTAGGGATGTTTAGGCAATTAATAACTGGTTTGATATAAGGCAGTTTGGATTTAGGAAGGTTATTCCACTGAAACTCAACTTGTAGTATTCCAGCAAGATATAGCAGATATCCCGGATTCAGGAGGTCAATGGCATGTGGTAAGGTAGATAATGGAAGACTACTAGCAAAACTGAGTGCAATTGGACTAGAAAAAGGAGTGACTGAATGGGTGGCTATATTTCTGGAAAATAGAACTCAGAAATTAGAGTAGGCGAAGCTTTATCTGACCCTGAAATATTTAAGAGGGGATTTCTTCAAAGCAGCATTATTGGACCTTTACATTTTCTTATAAATATCAATGATATTTGTAAAGAAGTAGAATTAGAGTAATGAATTAGTTACAGGATTGTGAGCAACTGCAGAATTACCTCGATTATGTTGTGAGATGGGCAGTAGGCAATGGTATGATGATAGAATGGGTTAAAAGTCAAGTTGTGAGTTTCACAAATAGGAAAAGTCCTCTCAGTTTTAATTACTGCGTTGATGGGGTAAAAATCCCTTTTTGGGATCATGGTATGTGTCTCGGTGTTAATATAAGGAAATATTTTCATCGGTATAATATCATAAATATGATTGTAAGTAAGGCGTTCAGATCTCTGCATATGGTTATGAGGGTGTGTATGGGTTGTAGTAAGGATGTAAATGAGAGGGTATATAAATCTCTTGTGAAACCGCAACTAGAGTATGGTTCCAGTATATGGGACCCTCACCAGGATTTTTTGATTCAAGAGCTGGAAAGTATTAAAAGGAAAGCAGCTCGATTTGTTCTGGGTGATTTCCGACAAAAGAGTAGCGTTACAAAAATGTTGCAAATTTTTGGCTGGGAAGACTTGGGAGAAAGGGGACGAGCCGCTCAACTGAGTGGTATGTTCCGAGCTGTCAGTGGAGTGATGGCGTGGAATGATATTAGTAGACGAATAAATTTTAATGGTGTCTCAAAAGTAGGAAAGATCACAATATGAAGATAAAGCGGAATTCAAGAGGACAAACTGGGGCAAATATTCGTTTATACAAGGGTAGTTAGGGACTGGAATAACATACCAAGGGAGATGTTCAATAAATTTCCAATGAGATATTTTTATATCTGCATAAAAATAATATAATATATACTAACCAGTCAGGTTTTACTGTATATCACAGTAAAATCACAGTATTAATAACGGTTACTGATGGCATTCATCTGGCCATGGGCCATGAGAAATGATCTGTCTTATGCCTCCTTGATTTCAGCAAGACATCTGATTGTGTTCATCGTGATTTTGGGTTTTACAGTATAATAGTACTCTTCAATTGTTCGAGAATTGTCTTAATTCCAGAAATCAAAGAATCCTTAACCAGGGTAACAGATTTTCAGAGTGGGTTTTAGTTGAATCTGGAGTATCACAATGATCTGTTCTAGTACCACTCATTTTATATGTGTTGCTGTGACATATTGACAACATCTGAGTATGCAAAATATCATATATTTTGAAGATGATCGACAGGCTTATAGGAAAACACTCTCCTGCAACACAAGTACATGATTTTATTCAAAATATGAATGAAGAGGACGAAGGATTGTTACAATGGGAAATTGGTCATATTTCGGTACTTAATATCTGAGAAAGGCAACTCATTTTGATTAGAAATACACAATTACACAATTCTGTTGTACAAAACTTACTTCCTGTATTAATCAATACGTAATATTGTTTTTCCATACAGTAGTTCGTTAAAATACCTGGGAATGGTATTGGATAGCACTCTATCTCAGAATGACTCAGCGGAAGTTTCAGTAATAAATAATATTGTTCTTACACTTAGAAGAAATGTCACATGCTTGTCAATAAATATAAGAAAGCAAGTACATAGTCCCTTGTATTACCTGTATTGGAGTAGGACTCAGTAGTACATAACAAGTTTTCGGAATTCCTTAATATCAAAATCCAACGTATGGAGAAAGCATGTGTTATATTAATGCTTGACATCCATACAGATGATCATGTAACACCTTATTTTATTCGACTTCACTGGCTTAAATTAAAAGAGAGAAGATTGCTGGCGTTATCATTATTAACACCAAATATTACAGAACAATTTCTCGCCTATAAATTTTATGCATTCTCTCGAATGGAAAATATTCATGATCGCCAATACAGATTCACACGGAATACAATGCAGATATCGTATCACCGTACGTCGAAGTACAATAACTTTTTTACTTTCTGTGCGGAACCTTTGCACAATATAATTTATATAATTATGAAACTTTAGGCCGTTTAGTAGTAAATAGAGAGCTTAATATTGTTCTAATCTCAGGTTATAAAGGATACCACATGATAGGTTTCCATAGGCGCAAATATCAATTTTATAGGAGGATCAGACTGCCCTATGTGCACAGTATCAAGGACTGGAACACTGACATTTGCTTCGCTTTATTTAACCTTAAACTGAACGTATTGAATGCCTGTAATTTACATATGATTTACAAATAACTTTACTAGTGCTAAACAAATTTGCTGCTTCCCGTAGGAATCGTGTGTTCCTTCTTATGATGTTTCAGGAGCATATTTCCGTCTGCAAACATTCACATAAGAACAAAATCACCACGTGCGGCATTAAAGCAATGCTACGAATACATTTTACTCGGGACATATTCCCCACTTGAGCGATCGCAATACCAAAAAGAAGATGTTTTGAAATAATATCAAATGTTCATGGGTGAAAAACTGTACAAACATGAATTAAAATCGTTGGTCAATGGACACAAAGTCACTATGACACGGTTAAAGGAACCAGTGTTTTTCACAGTAACCACACGATTGACATTGACCACGTCTGCAAGGTAACCAGGTAGAGCTATTGCACAAATTTCGATTTTGTCAGACAGTTGGAGGAACTTTTGGATATGTATGGGGAAGGTAGAGTGGTTAATCGTCTCTAAATTAAAAATGTCCACGTGTGAAATAACATTGATCATCATGGTAGTCAGCCGTTCAACAGAGAGTTCAACACAGACTTAAATTGATACAAATGAGTACTCAATTCTTCTAAATTAAGAAGACAATTTCGAATGGTCTACTTTACTACTGATTTTGCTAACTTTATTCCAGCCTCACTAAGCCCACCAAATTAAAGACTGAGGGGTGGAGTAAACACTAACGTTTCACATTCAAATTAGCTGAATATCCTTGCATATCACCACAGCTATTATTTTAAAATCGTAATACTTCATTTTTTCAACAAGACTTGTTTCCTTGGCACTCAAAATGAGATGTTTAAACCCTCTGAGTGACAGGAACCATCTAAAGGCAGGGAGGAAATCCTGAACTGTCAGACTCTTCACAATTTCAAAATGTATTGCATTTATGACAAGACTAGCAAGATACCCGTTCTTCGATACGGTATTGTACTCATATTTATTATTGAATGCAAAATTTTACATATAATCCGAGAAAATTCGCGATCTCCTCCCATTCTTCAATATTTCATTCCAACAATCTATTTCGTACTTTCCGGGCTAGCTCCAGGTATTCGGCCCGGTCAGGTGGGTCCCTTAATCTTCGCCATCTTTTCGTACAAGCATTTTTAATATGAATCAAATCCTTCAGGAGGTCCAGCGTGGTGTCGTCTTGGGTGCCTTGGCGATACCGAACCCGCGACCGGACTGCATTCTTAGTCATTACCCGTCCAGGACCCGTTTCCAGTGCGGTCCGCACATTTGACGACGGTCCAGAAAATTATTATTATTATCATTATTATTATTATTATTATTATTATTATTATTATTATTATTATTATTATTATTATTATTATTATTATTATTATTATTATTATTATTATTATTATTATTATTATTATTATTATTATTATTATTGTACCGGTTGGTACACCTCTACGCCGCACATTTGAATTTTCTGCCTTAAAGTACCTCTCTACTGGAGAAACCCTGAACTTTAACGACTGAACTAACTCTACTGTTTATCAGAAGATGTCACTGTGTGTTTTTGATTTTGCTTTTGTTTTAACATTGATCAAGAAGTGTGGACATTCTCTAACAGATGCCTTTACCAAAAACTATGATAATGCGCTCTGGTGTGAAGGAAAGAACTTTCTTGGAGAAATTTTGTATTCGTAAGTTTTGTCTTTACTAAATTTTGTTCTGTCATTTGTGGGTTGGCAATATTAATCCTTTCTTTCCGCCTGTTTTGAATGTAGCCAATCAGGAGTTTTTGTAATTAATTTTCGGCCAATCGGGGCTTTCTTCTTCAATTTTGTGTGTAACTGTGTACTGTAGCCAATACAAGTTTGAGGGTGGGTTGTTATCATTCATGAAAGGTCTCGAACTTTCCACGAGGGTATAAAAACTGCTGATTTTCTTGTCTCCGGGCCATTCGCATAACATCTTTCTCAGTGTGGGAATATGTAGCAGGGGGACGGGAAGCGCCTCGTTCTTCAGGCAGCAGGTCTTCAACAAGGTAATGGCCTTTTAACATCTTTATTTCTTGCTAGCTCAGCAGTTTAACACGCGGGGAAGGTTCGAAACCTTTAATATGTGACCTATATCTTTAAATATGTAAGCCCTTTCAATCCTTGTAAAAATTTCACATAACTTGAACTGTGATTCGGGGATAGAGAGTGCTTTACCCTCTCGAGCTCCCCTTCATTTTGCAATTGAGGTGACTGCGTTTTCGTGACCGTTTGTACTCTTCCTTAATGTGTTAAAGTTTTCTCGTACGAGTCACCTCCCTAGCTTGGGGATTAGCCCCTGTGTAATCAGCCTAGCGCCACTTAGGTTTTAAAGGTGTCTTTAAGAGTGCATGTAAACGCCTCCAGTCCTTACTGTATTTTGGGCCAGTAACTTAACCTGTTGTTTTCCTTCATGCAAAGGCCCTGTAGGTTGGGTACATGATACCCCTTTTTTTTTGTAAGTGTGCCTTGAGGGCAGTTAGAAGTAAAGTTTGTTGTGGCCTTTGATAGGCTTGTAAAATCGAGAGCGGGTCTGCTCTTTCTTGTATTTTGATGGGGGCCTCTAGGAGGCTTAACGTGGTAATTAGGAGCAAGTGCTCCTTGGTATGATGGGGTTTTCTGCCCTTAAATCAAATGATTTCCTTGGCAAGGTTGGGCTGGTAGCTCAAGGAATGTAAAGTGGGGCTTGGAGCCCAGGGCTTGTAACGAATATTTGAACTTGTTCTTTCATTTGTAAAATTATTCCTGTATCTGATTTTTCCATTGTTATTTCACCTAGTGAAAAATGTTAAATTGCCTCTAAATCTTGTTAAGTTTTGATATTTTTGAAAATATAACCTTTATTGAAATTTTAGGTTAATCTGTTGGCCTTGTAGTTAGACACATTCCAACCCGCACGTTCTTTCACCTCTGCTGTTACACAGATACCTCGGAACAATTATTATTATTATTATTATTATTATTATTATTATTATTATTATTATTATTATTATTATTATTATTATTATTATTATTATTATTATAGATGATCTGGACCCCACAGCAAGATGCAAGACCACTACTTGGCGGTAAATTACATCTGCTGCCATTGTCATTTTTGAGAATGTGACCAACTCCATTGTCGCGCATAGGCAAGTGTGCGGGATTTCTGGCGATACGAATGAGATACTTCCGTGCATTATTGACCTTATTATAGAGGTGAACAATTGGACGGTCAATCTTATTCCTATCGTTTGTTTCAAATGTGTTTAAATATTTATTTATTTATTTATTTATTTATATGCCAGGAGAATCTACTGTAGACTAATCTAAGAACATTCTCGGAAGGAAAAGATGGCTCTTGAAAACGAACCCAGGAAAGATTAAAAATGATCGGTTTATGATCAGAATAAGTACATCGAAAATCTACAGCCTGTTTGCAGTCATTCGAAAGGGTCAGGAATGGAATGAAAAAGCCCCCATCTAGAGGCGACAATATGAATTGTGCCGGCTGCCGAAACCTGTCGCACTCCTCTGGGACAATGATTAATGAATGACAAACGAAATTAAATTATATTGGACATTATTGGTGGAATGAATGATGACAGGGAAAGCCGGAGTATCCGGAGAAAAACCTGTCCCGCCTCCGTTTTGTCCAGCACGAATGTCAGTCACATGGAGAGAGAGGGATTTGAACCACGGAACCCAGCTGTGAGAGGCCGGCGCGCTGCCGCCTGAAAAACGGAGGCTCCTTATAAATACATTATGAACAGTAAAATCAATTGGTCTCACCTCCTTTTACACCCCACCGCCGTTAAGTTTATTAACACCCACCCAAAAAACTAAACGAAGGCGTGTCTCTTTATGTTTAAAGGAGATTCCAAACACCAATGTTCACGTCTATTACCTTCAGTTTTGAGATAAAAATATTTCACACTCCTCCCTCCCTAAGTGAATATTCCGGCAAAAAATACTTGTTTCTTTAATGGGAAAGGATCTTCTAAATACCAATTATCACGACTCTAACTTATTCAGTTTTTGATTTATGTGTCCTCATGAAAGGAATTCAACTCCTTTCCACACCCGCCCCCCAAAATGATTACCCCCCCAAAACGGGTTTTTCTTTGTTTTTAAAGCAAATCCAAATATCATTTTTCACGTCTGTAGGCTCTAACAACTTTAGTTTTTATTAGATATAAGTATTCTCATACAAATAAGTCAATTCATTTTTCAATTATTTCACCCCCTCCCCAAACCCCTTCATTGGATATTCCGAGAATACGTGTTTCTTTACTTTTAAAGCAGATTCCAAATATCAATTTCACGTCTGTTACATCTTCATTTTTGAGATAACAGTAGCCTAATTAAAAGAATTCAACACCCTTTTCAGACACTTTTACCCCCCCCCCCCGTCCACTCAAGTGGTACTTCCGAAAACTAAAAGTACAGTTCCTTTATTTTTAATAGAGATAAAAGTACCATTTTTCACTTCTGTAACATGTTACGTTTTTGAGATATACTGTCTAAATTCTCATTTTAAAATATCACCTCCTTTTTAGTTCCCCTTAAGAGGAGTTTCCAAAACAATTTACTTATGTTTCTTTACATTCACAGGAGATTCCAAATACCACTTTTTACGTCTGTAACATTCTACATTTGTCAGATATTCTGTAGATATAGTCTTTCAAAAAATTCACCACTATTTGTCACTCCTGTTTAACCGCCATTAATTGTATTTTCCAAAAGCAAAGAGTACGTGTTTCTTTATTTTTAAAGGAGATTCAAAATATCAATATTTACATGTGCAAACTTTTAAAGTTTTAAGATGTAGATACACTCATTTTAAATATTCACCCCCCCCCCTTTTCACCCGCCATTATTTGGATTTTCCAAAAACGAAAGAATACCTGTTTCTTTACATTTAAAGTTGATCCCATATACCAATTTTAAGGTCTGTAATATCTTCAGGTTCTGAAATATTAGTAGCCTCATTAAAGGCATTCAACATATTTTCACCCTTTTCCACCCTTCCTATTATAATATTCAGAAAACAAAAAAGTACGAATTTCTTTATTTTTAAAGGAGATTCTAAGTACCAATTTTTACATCTATAAACTTTAAAAGTTTTGATATATAGATACACTCATTTTAGAAATTAACCCCCTTTTAACCCCCGTTAATTCGATTTTCCAAAAACAAAAAAAGTGTTTCTTTATTTTTAAATGAGATCCCAAATACCAATTTTCATGTCTGTAATATCTTCAGTTTCTGAGATATAAGTATCGTCATTAAAGGCATCAACCCCTTTTTCACCCCTTTTCACCCCTCCTATGGGATTTTCTGAAAACAAAAATACGTGTTCCTTTATTTTCAAAGGATATCCTAAATACCAATTTTTACATCTGTATACTTTCAATTTTTTGAGATATAGATACACTCATTTTAAAATTTTACCCCCCCCCCCAGTCACCCTCCCACTAATTGGATTTTCCAAAAACAAAAAGTACGTGTTTCCTTATTTTTAAAAGAGATCAAAAGTACCAATTTTTGAGGTCTGTAATATCTTCAGTTTGTGAGATATAAGTACCGGTATCCTGATTAAAGGCATTCAACCCCTATTTCACCCTTTTCACCCCTCCTATTGGGATTTTCTGAAGACAAAAAAATGTTTCCTTATTTTTAATGAATACTCCAAATACCAATTTTTACATCTGTAAACTTTTTAAGTTTTGAGGTATAGATATACTCATTTTAAATTTTCACCCCCCTTTTCACCCCTTTAGCGACGGTTGTCAAAAAATCCTCTCTTAGCGAGGACCTACATCTTAATATGAATGTATCTCCAAAATTTAATTTCTTTATGTCCAGTACTTTTGGCTCGGCGATGATGAATCAGTCAGTCAGTCAGTCAGTCAGTCAGTCAGTCAGTCAGGACAAGTTATTTTATATATATAGGTAAACAAAGAGAGAAATATATGATTTTAACTTTGTCTTACTCCTCAGGTTGTCACCGTTTATGATAACTGGGCAACCATAATCGATAATCGATAAAAACCTTAACAACGGTTAAACTTTGAAAGTAACTGAACCCTCATGTGAGTGGTAATAGGAGGTTCACTTCTGAAGCTCTTGTAATCGGAATGGATTATACCACGAATAACTTGGCTTCCGTGTGGAATCCAAAATCTGATTCTCAAAGAGAACAATACAGCCTGAGGCTCAGAGTGCATTAGCATTTCATGTTCATATTCGACAACCAGTTTAGTAACAATGTATTTTCGTGAAATAACGATAGGTTTCTTTTCATTGTATTACATCTGAGAATTCAGGAGTCGACCACCGATTCTCATTAAGGAAAGAATTAAGAGGCAACTACAAGTCATGAAATTCCCTTCCATACTGAGTAGCTTGTATCAGACCTGTTATTTTGATTTTACTTACTTTCAATTCTTCTGGAGTAAGTGGACCAATGAGATGAATATCCGAAGCGGAGCGGATATCGGTAATAAATCTCAGAACATAGCTGTAAACTCGCTTGTGCTTGAAAAATGTTGGATTTTTTACGGATTTGTGTGAGTGTAACATAACTATCAAAACTCTCAACGAGGTTTTAGTTTGTGCTTTCACTGCAGGTGGTGTACTGCTAATGGTGAAGTCAGAATATATTGGGGACCATTCATGCAACCAGGTTGGTTGCGGGGTGGAACACTTCGAGACAAGTTGTCAGCTGGATTACTGTTGGTATTTACATGTCTCCAATATGAGATAGAATTAAGAGACTGAATTTTAGCAACACCATTAGCAACAAATGGTTTCCAACAGTTGAAGGATTTCAATAACCAACACAGAACTATAGTGCTGTCAATTCAGTAGTATGTGCAGCATGGAACTGATAATTTCGTGGATTTAATGACATTACATATCAGGCGAGAAAGCAATAGATTAGCACAAAGCTCTAAGTGGGCAATAGATTTCTGTCCAGAAGAGCAATATTTTATTTGGGAGTCAACAGAATCAAGATACCTCAACATTATCAGATACTGTCCTAGCACACACGCATGCACCATAGGCGGTTTCTGAAGCATCGTAGAATCCGTGGATTTCAACGACCTTGTTCTCACCAAAGAGCTATAGATAGCTCCCCAGAGCTAAAAAATTTTATATGATGGACATAACGGGTCATCGCAATTATCTTTCAATTACCAATTGAACTTAACCATGCCACATCCTAACAATCAAGGACGGTCAAATTTGGAGGCAAAAAAGAATCGTAAGAATGCTTCCCTTAATGACATACTTTGGTGATTTCTTCAAGTTTATTTCAAGCTGAAATTAATAACATTTATGGTTTCAAACAGTACCTAATGTTTTAATAGCTGCGTCCTTAGAGAGGTTGCAAGGTGAAAATGTTTCTCTGTAGAAGACTGATTAATGGTACAATAATTTAGCACAATATCACGAGAAATATTCTAAGTGGAACGATCGTTTTGCTTCGTAGGAAGTGGACTTGTGATTTTGTTTACAACTGTATAGTTCAGCTTCAGTGTATAGTCTCACACTTGAGAGGACGATACAATGTTACACGTGGAGATTAC
The DNA here is from genome assembly GCF_040414725.1 of Anabrus simplex. Classification (NCBI taxonomy): domain Eukaryota; kingdom Metazoa; phylum Arthropoda; class Insecta; order Orthoptera; family Tettigoniidae; genus Anabrus; species Anabrus simplex. The sequence goes on from NC_090266.1 coordinate 570,806,897, forward strand.
GGGAGAAACTTTAGCATTGCGTATACCAATGACAGGTAGATGACAAAAACTTGTACGAATGCCAAGTCTCTTGGCAAGACTAGAAGTCACAAAGGTTAACTGACTCGCACAGCCCAGCAAAGCCTTAGCTAATACAATCTTCTCCTGAAATGTTTAACTCCAACAAAAGCTGTGCTTAGCTAAACATTTGAGACAAATCCTGAGACGATCTTCATTGCAGTGGGTGAAACAATTTCAGAACCTCGAACATTTACATTATCATTGGGAGTTGTATGTTCCTTATGAACCAATTATTTATTGGGTTCATTACACTGGGGACACTTGTGCTACTTACACGTTTTAGAAACATGAGAAGCGGATAAACACAGATTATAATATTTATATTCGCTGACGAATTCATGACGATGGCCATCATTTGCTGGTTTTAACCGTCTACAGTCAGAAATGTAATGTGAATTAAGTTTGCAGAACCTACAACTCACGAAAGTGCTGTTGTTGGCAATGTGAAGTGCATTTAGTTTGGATACTGACTCTCGTTTTTGTTCAATAACAGATTTCTTGGATTGTACCAGTTCAAATTGCCTGACATTTTATTTTCAAAATCAATCAAATTATACAGTGATGGAATATCAGAGACGGCAAATTTGTTTTCCAATCCTCTTGAATGTTTGGACTTGATCATACTTAGAATAAATTCCTGTAACATTTCATGAAGTGCAATTTCACTTTCCAAATTGTCCATTGCACTAATGATCGGTTCTACTTGATTTTCAATTTATGACAGTCCCAAGAGGATCTGATACCAGAGTTATGAAGATTAAGCAAAGGCTTTACAAAATGTGAAACAATCAATCGTTTATTATTATTATTATTATTATTATTATTATTATTATTATTATTATTATTATTATTATTATTATTATTATTATTATTATTATTATTATTATTATTATTATACTTCTTATCTAGGGGCCGATGACCTTCGATGATAGGCCTCTTAAAACAACAAGCATTATCATCATCATACTTCTTATTAATCATATTCCACGCAATGATGAAGTTTCCTTTATATATGGCTAGGTTATCTAACAAATCCATAGGTTCGCCTTGAAGAGAGGACATTATATAGTGTTAACTTCTTACGTTGTCAATGCGATTGTTATTAACAATTAAACATTCAAAGATGATCCTAAAACTCAAGTATTTTGTCAAATCTCCCTTGAAGATAGGCAATTCAATGGGCGGGAATTTCATGGTATAGCTCGATCGGCTAGATTTACCAAAAAGAATTGATGCATTGCTACGAATCTTGAGTTCTTCAAGCGAACTAATTAATTCCCGAACTATTGAACGATATCTGTTTTCAAAATTATCATGATACCCTTACCATCACTAGATTTTGAGTCTGATTCACATTCTGGATATTCCTTAAGATTACTGAATTTCTTCCAAATTTCTGGCAGCCTCTTTTGCCTGGAAAGTAGCTCGTGAAGAGAGATATTACCTAGCCTCAAATAATTGTCAACCTGAGTTAGTGACCATTTAAACAGGCCACATTTTAAAACAGCCTTTGCTTCGATTCGATTAACAGAACGAATAGTCCTGGTAATAATTTTCCGACGGGACCTGCAAAATCCTGCAACATACGTTGAATGTGCCAGCAAAAAGCTGTATTACAAGTACACTGAATTCAGTTTGCATTGTTGGAAATAATTTATCTTAAATCACATCCAAAATATACAAAACACTCAGCGATACAGCGAAACATTACTTCTTTGCTTATATTGTCCGTGAGAAGTCAAAACCAATTTCAGTTACTTCTACATCTGGTGAGTGCTATCATTAAGTTTTACGAAATTAGGCAGGATGTACACCCTAGTGAAGATGGGAACAGTAAGACAAAATGAAACAAGCTTACATTAGTCGTGCTGTATTTCATCACTGGAAACAAGCAGCATTCAACATCTCGAACATCATCGGAGCAGCTACATATACTGGCGTAAACAGCTTACAAGAGCTGAAGCGTTAGCACATGGGAAACAATTCCACAGGTTGCTAACCTTCTTCGATCTCTCTTCTTCTTTTTGCTATTGGCTTTACTTCGCACCGACACAGATATGTCTTATGGCGACAATGGGACAGGAAAGGGCTAGGAGTGGGAAGAAAGCAGCTGTGGCCTTAATTAAGGTACAACCCCAGCTTTTGCCTGGTTTGAAAATGGGTAAACCACGAAAAATCATCTTCAGGGCTGCCGACAGTAGGGTTCGATCCTACTATCTCCCGAATACTGGATACTGGCCGCACTTAAGCGACTGCAGCTATCGAGCTCCGTACTCTGCAATCTCTAAACAGTTCCGTGGGAATGTACACTTCTTTGAAAGCACATTGTAACATATTCAGTTGTTCGTAGTAATTTGTTCTACACACCAGTTTGTCAGTCGTTCAGTTTGACAATGCTTTTTAGTGCCAAGGCCGATGCAAGCTTGAAATGGCGGTTGAAGGCAGTGATACACAAGAATGTCTTACAATGTCCTACACTGTGTTCTAAGCTGCACGATGTTCAAACTTCACAGTTCGGAGTGATTCTCATCCGCCCGGTCGGACTGAAATGTTATGTTGCGATCATCCGTATGGACGCACATACACAATTTTTCCATAGGCGCAAATACCTATACCATAGAACGACCTGGCTGCCCTATATGGACAGACACAAGCACGGAATCACTGACATATGCTACACTTTATTTCCTTGCACTGAACGTATTGAATACACATAATTTACATATAATTTACAAGCAAATTAAGTAGTCGAAAACATGTCAGCTGCTTCCCTTAGCCGTCTTGTCTCTCTATTCCTTGATGCAGCAGGACCGCATTACAACAGCATACCTTCATGCAATAACAAATGAATCATGTGCGGCACTAAAGCAATGATGACAAAATACCGTACATGCAATACTATGATTAAATATAAGTTACATTTTGTATTGATCGAACTGTGATGTTAATTATAGTTCTCTTCCCTTTATAACATAACCTACATTACATTCTGACTAACGTGGATTATATGTGATACCTTACGTCCCATTCCCCTTCACGGTACGATGTACATGTTTTACTAATTTAAAGAATAATACCATGGAGGATATCATATGTATATTCGGACTTCGTGTCCCAGACTAACATGTTGTGTTCAACTACAGTGAATTAATTATATTACTTTTGTTATTATATCTCTTCTTGTACTTCATGTGTTACATCATTTTGATGATTAATATTTTACCATCTCGAATGTTAACAGCAGATTATATACGTTACATGGGGATTCATAGCCCTACTTATGTAATATTTAAATAAAGAATCAATCAATCAATCAATCAATCAATCAATCAATCAATCAATCAATCAATCAATCAATCAATCAATCAATCAATCAATCAATCAATCAATCAATCAATCAATCAATCAAAGATGAAGTCTGCAAGAGCACTCAGTCGCAACATGCAGAATTTTCGCATCAGGTAACACTCGGCGACAGTGAACAACTATCAGTTTATGACTGACGGCACTATTCCTGTATACCATTTTACAACAATGGGAAATCTCCAGGAATTGGCTTTATTTTCTTTTTATCGATTCCCGTACAATATAATATTTCCAGATCTTTAAATGAATAAATTTTAATCCATAATAAGTGTCCCACAGCTCGTTTTGTGTTCTGTCACGCAAATGGTGTGAAAAGAGAGATCCTGACAGAAAAAATCTTAAGTTGGGGTTTGGTTCGATTTATTCCAATATTAACATAATGTTGGCTACAGCTAGTGCCGACCAACAAACTGCTCCCATTGCTTGACACCGCAACATAAATCGTACTAAATTCAACGATTCTGTAACAATGTAAGTTTTGTTACATTCAAACATATTTTTGGTTTGGGTCTCATATTTGTTTCTTGCAAACGGCTGGATCTTATAATTGGTGGTTCCGTTTATATTGAATTACTGAAATCCATTTGGCCGGCCCTTCCAAATGAACCGTATAGAAAATTATCCAGTCGAAAAGCGCACTTGCCGTTAGTAGTATGATTGGATGGTTGTGCGGCCTCCTCCTCCTCCTCCCGGGAGGCCTTCCCAGGGGCCCGCTCCACCTCCCGCGGGAAATTTGAATTGGTAAAAAAAGCCACGTGCTTTTTGACAGCTTTCATCTACAACATCGCTAAATACACTGCCGCCATCTTGACGGGCCTAAACATTAATGGTACCAACTTAACCTAACTAACGCGAGATTTGAATTTGTAAACAAAGCCACGTGCTTTTTGACAGACAACAACGTATCGCAAACCTCAGTGCTGCCTTCTTGATGGGCCTAAACCTTAGTGCTGCCAACTTAACCTTACTAGCGCCAGATTTGAATCGGTAAACAAAGCCATGTGCTTTTTTGACAGCTGTCATCCGCCATCTTTAATCAAGAGAGCACCGTGCTGTACTCTTGCAGGTAATTTCGTCAGCTGTCATCCGCCACCTTTAATCTACAGAGCACCGTGCTGCCCTCTTCATCGTAGTAGCAGGCAATTTGAAAAGTTCCGTTAGCTATCATCAACCATCTTTAATCAAGAGAGCACAGTGCTGCACTCTTTACCTACTTACCTTTGAAATGTGGTGGTGGCAAATTCCAGGTGCTCTTGTTTGGAAACAAACCCACATGCTTTTTGACAACTGTCATCCGCCATCTTTATTCAAGGGAGCACCGTGCTGCACTCTTTAGTTGAAATGTGGTGATGGCAAATTCGAAGTGCTTTACAAACTCACGTGCTTTTTCGACAGCTGCCATCCGCCATCTTTAAACAAGAGAGCACAGTGCTGCACTCCTTAGCTACTTACCTTTGAGGCGCACAATTTGAAAAAATCTACAGCAGCCACCTTTAATCAAGAGAACACCGTGCTGCACTCTATGTGTTGGCGGACAATTTGAAAAGCAGCCATCTTTAATCGACAGAGCACCGTGCTGCACTCTTTATCGTAGTAGTGGACAATTTCTACGTCACAGCTCTCATCCGCCATCTTGCATCGCAAACCTCAGTGCTGCCCTCTTTGGTTGAAATGTAGTGGGGGATAATTTGAAAAATTATATTTGACAAGCTGCCATCTTTAATCAACACAGCTACCGCTATCTTACATCGCTTACCTCGGTGCTGCACTTTTTAGCTGAAATGTGGTGGCGGACAATTCTATTCGACACCAGCCATCTTTATTCAACAGAGTACCGTGCTGCTATCTTTACGGCTACTACATCGCTAATGAGCACTTAGGTGCCTACGACACAAGATGGCGGTGGCTGTTATAGCCTCTTCCTCTGTTAAGGCATAGCTTTATCGAACAAGTATAAACATGCATCGGGAAAGCTAGAGTAAGCACGTGTTGCAGTGATGACGTCATTGTGCATGTTTAGACCTGATCGTTGTCTTAACAGTAAGTAGGCGGAAGGAATGCAATAAGTATGCATCATAAAAGCAAGACTGTGCATGTGCTGCAGCGATGACGTCATTGTAGGTGTGCATTTTTAAACCTGTTCGTTGACTAAAAGCTTTAGTCTTCGAGAAACAGTGATAGAGAGTGGAGCGCAAATATGACGAAAACATTAATAGTTGATGTGCAAGGCTTTAAAGTATACGGCAACAAATTTGTGTTTAAAGAGTTGGCTGTGTTAGATTGCAGTGTGTTGTGGGCACCAGAACTTGTTAGTTTAGTATTTAGCCCACCGTTCTCTTACTGTTTGCAAACAGATGAAGATAAAAAGCAGACTCAATGGATTGACAACAATTTAGGTTTGAAGTGGGAAGAAAAAGGAATTCCTTATCGTTTTCTACCTTTAATGATGAATGCACATTTGTCAAGAGCAGATCTTGTTCTTTTAAAGGGTTGTGAAAAGAAAGAATGGTTGCGTGTATATCTAAAACTCATCGTGTGAAGTTATCGACATGCATGAATTTGGGTGTCCAGTTGTGTTGCAGTGCATACCGGGAAGTGAACAACATATGTAAACTGCAGTGTCGAAATAACCTTAGTGTAAAAGAAACATTTGTAGAGTAAAGACATCATGTCATTTCTAACAGATACTAAGTGTAACGCAGTTGCAAAGGCGATCGTAAAGTTTTATGCATGCAAAAAGGAACTAAACACTTTTACTGAAGAAGAGTTAAATGCATTACCAAAGGTATTTTTGGTTAATGTAGCTGCGAATGCTGTAAAGAAGATTTGGGATAAGGTGCCTCGTGAGTGAACTCAAGATCCTGTTTTGTCAGAGCTTCAAACGTGTAGTTTACATCAGGAACACTTGAGTTTAGGTAGAAGACCTACTGTGAGGCAGTGCCGTACATGTCAACTAATTAAACTGTATCACGGACCTAAAACTAACGAGTTGGCTTCGATTATAAACACTTATCTTGGCTGCGGAGAGAGTAAACAGGGAAAAGGTGAAGAAACGTGCTGGGAAAAAGATGAGGAAGCATGTTGGGCGTGGACACATGAATAAAGTGATCGATCTTCTTTTCTTCGAGCTTCATTTCCCCTGCGGCCCTAGAACACGTTCGCCTGACACGTAGTTACATGCTGCCTGCATAGAGTATGTCGTGTAGCTGTTAAAATCTGCTACGTAAAGTTATGCTGTGTGTGTGTTATTACCTAGTGCTCCAGCTGCTCAGAAGAAGATAGCAGCACTTGTAGTTGTTGGTGCAATGAAATGAAAACTGAGTGACCAAGACCGTAAAATAAACAAAGGATAATATATATATATATTCTAAAATAAATATAAATTGTCAAAACATATTATAGGTGTTGTTTAATCCTACAGCATGTCCTAGTGACTTAGAAGAAAGGAGAGGTAGAGGATTAAGAGAAAACACACATAAGATTTAAAGTACATCCTCTTTATTAATCCATGAATTGAAGCTGTTATTAAAACCAAGCCATTTTACATACAGTTTATTCCCACGACGTCGAATAACACGTTCAACTATATAGTGATCAGGATATTTTGTTTTCTGCAGTTCTTCGATGTAGAATCCTCCTTCAATAGGCTGTCCTCTGAGATCGCGAAGTAAATACGTAAATGGATGAGTAAGCTTAACACTTCTGAATTGCAAACTTTCAGTGCTCCAGTTAGGTGTGTATCCTTTTGCAAAAATAGGCTTGTGTTTGCTGATGCGAACAAAATCACCGTCTTTAAAGAGATAGCGACGTGGATCAGCTGTTTTAATTACAAGATGAATAGCATCTATACGAGGTGTATTCTTTGTAACAAGACGTGGCTTTGTTCCGATAGTGCGATGAGGTGTACCGTTGTGGGTAGATAAAAGTCTAGGTAGCAGATCAGTCCAACGATATGAACCTTGTGCTGTAAATTCTCGCCACATCATTGTTTTGAGTGTAGGAATAAAGCGTTCTACAACACTTGCCTTGAGACTGCTGAACGTAGAGTAGTGTTGAATGCCAAGTAACTTGAGGTAAGAAGAAAAATCCTTGTTGTAAAACTATTTACCTTGATCAGTTTGATGATGCCTTGGGCAGCGTTTCGATTCTTCAACAATATGTTTAAATGCTTCTTTAACTTGAGCTGCTGTTTTAGAACGCACGGGTTGTGCAAAAGCAAACTTCGATTACACATCGATAACAGTAGTATATACCAATACCCCTTATTACTAGAGGCATATGGAATCATTTCTACTAAGTCTGCTTGCCAGAGATCATCTTTTCCTCGTGTAATAACGCGTCTGCGACAGTAGGCGCGACGTGCTGGTTTATGTAACTGATGTGCGATGTTTACCTTTACAGGTGAGATCTTCTCTTGACGAGCCATTACAAAATAATACCGGCATAACGTAGTTCTCTTACTATTTCTAGAATTTCTGTTCCGTGACCTGTGTGACCAGCCTCTTGCGATACTCTTAAAAGTTGTAATCGTTCAACGAGTAAGTTTGGGTCATTCCAGTACCTTACATCCACATACGGCAACAAAGGCTTGTAGATAACATCAAGACTACGTGCAGTCGGAAACAGCTTAGAAATAAACTCACGATACTTGTAACTCTTATTTGCATTTACAGCTTCGGTTCTCTTGTAATTACGCCGTGTTGCGTCAGTAGCAAAAGATATTGCTTTATATTTTTTTATGATCATCTTGTAAAATTATATCCTTGTCAGGTATTCGTGGGAAAAGAAGTTCTAAGAGTCCTTTCGTAGGTTTATAGGTAACACCTTTTACAATGAGTTTGTTGTAATTAATCTTAACATTTGAATTTCCTATCCAGAAACAGTCATTTTCGTAGCGAATACCGTAGGTAGTGTCAGTTTGTCCTGTAAAACGTTTTTCTATATAAGGTGCAAAGAGAGATCCATAGGTATCTTGAATAAAAGTTTTAAACTGATTGCGATACTCTGGTGTTATCATAACCTCAGACAAATATGGTAGACTTTGCGTCGATGTAGTAGGTGTTTCAGCAATAACATCTGTAGTTAAAAACTCAACACGCTTAGATGGTGATGTAACATTAAGTTCTTCTTCTTCCTTATCTTCCTCTTCCTCTTCTTGATCAACATCCTGCTTCTTCTCTTCCTTATCTTCTTCATGCTTTTCTTCTTCTCCGTGAATCTCTTTATGATATGATGTTTGCATAGAAGCAACACTTGAAGTAGACTGCGGTAATGAAGTAGAATTAAAAATTTCTTTGAGTGGTGTACTTAGTTGTGTTTCTAAAAATAAATTCGTGTCTGCTTGAATACGTTTAAGCTATTTAAATTTCCGTCGAATATTGTTTCGGGATGGGTGATATGTTTTGTAATCTCCTTGCTAGATGTTACCATGATGATGGTTTTTAATCAAGTAGTTACTGTAATTCTGTGTTAATGCATATAACATGAACGAAACCCATGCGATATCGTCCAAGCTGAACATCACTTTCTTTATCAATAACTGAAAAGCTGTAACGGTGTAATGACCAACATTTAGCACACATACGTTTAAAGTCATCGAATGTCATATCAGTGTTAACATGATCGTTATACACATGTCGCATGTTGCGCTCATCTTGCCGAAAAAGCACAATAACATTTGCGTTGTCGCGTATCAACTGCTTAGGCACACGAGAATAGGTTTGACACAAATAGAGCAATCAACATATTTATGCTGACCCATATTAAAGAATGCAAGAATAACTTTTTGCTGTTCTGTTGCGACATCATCAAAGATCATAAGAGAATTAGGAAGCACATCGTCTGGTGATGGTACTTGCTCATGCGAATTAAATTTATAATATCTTATTCCGTCCTTAACTATATCATGCATTACAGTTTGTAGAATAGTATATAGCGGTTGATAGAGTGACTTTGCAAAAACGTAAATATTCTCGAAGCGTACACCATTTACAGAAGTAATAAGTGTAAGTAAAAGATTTGTTTTCCCGCCTCCCGACGGGCCTGATATAATACATCGAACAGTAAAAGGAAACAACGTTCCATGACGTTTTCTTGTAGTTGTACTAGAACTAGGTAAGAGATGTGGTACAATGTCGGTAACAGGTAGTGTGTCCTGCTGCTTTATAATCTTCATGATAACTGAATCATAAAGTACGTAAAAGTAATACATATATATTAAACGAAGCAAGAGGTAACGGTTAGTTTATGATTTGCTCTTGACTAGTAAAGTCATGTACAGCATGATGAAACAACGATATCCAAACGACATGAAGAAGAAGAAAGTAAAAACTGTTGGATGGGAAGATGTTATAAAGGCTGCGCAAAAAGCTATTCGAGGGGAATGCAATCCTCGTGTAGCTATTACTAAAGCATCACGCGCAGCAATAGCGAGAATTTATCCAAAGTGCAGAGCAATATTTAGTAAACGTGCACGAATTATTCCTGTACCAAAACGAGGAGGATTTCTTCCTGCGCTGTTTGCTGGCCTTGCAGCTTTAGAGTCATTGCTAGGTGGTGCTATTGCTGTAGCGAGAACTGTCAAAGTTGTAGAAGAATCGAAACAACAGTTGAAAGAGAGTGAACGTCATAACAAGACGATAGAGGCAATTGCATTACGAGGCAATGGTGTGAACATGAAGCTAGCGCCATACAAGAAAAGGCTTGGTATCTACATTTCTCCAAAAAACCTCTACTGAATGCACTGCCACATCGAGCTCTAACGCATGATGAAGTTTTTACGTTTGCTAAACAACTAGGAATTCATTATTTTCGAGGAGTGTATATGCGTGATCAACTACCAGCGCGCCCACGTGAACGTGAAAGTGCCGTAATTAACTTGGACAACAGTCATGGCCTGGAACTCATTACGTTGCTTATGCAAAACGTAAATCTAAAGTATGTTATTTTGATAGCTATGGGCACTTACCTCCTCCTTTTGAGCTCATACGTTATTTCGGAAGCAGTGCAGACATTGTTTACAATAAAAACCGTGTGCAAAACTTTAATACACGAATGTGCGGACGATTATGTCTTATGTTCTTATATCAAACCCAGACAGTAGAGAAGAGCATTAGTGTCTACGTGATGATGAACAGTGAAAGAACGTTTGCTGTACGTGGAGAAGGATCTGAAACAACCGTCTATTTTAATCCGCCAATCGAACTTGGCTATCAGCCGCATAGTCTTGGACTAGTATCGTTTGAAATCTACAGTAAAATCTATAATGTGCGTGATGTTGTAAACAAGTTCTATTACGATGAGTATGTGCTAACACTACCCCCAGGTAGTTATTCAGTAGACGATATTCATGACTATATTGAAAGTACGTTAATTGATCATTTTGGAGAAGATAGTTTTAGTAATCATATTTACAAGTTCTCAATCACTATAAGCAACATTACACATAAATGTGTTATTGAATCATCATTTATGATTGACTTCAAATCACAACCTGATTCGATTGGACCATTGCTTGGATTTTCATCGAGGGAGCTCCTACCGAACGTACGTTACGAGTCTGATCGACCTATAACACTCTTCGATGATTATTATGTGAACATTCGAGTTTCTCACCCTTCGTCTCCTTGGCTAACAATTGAAATTAAGTCGGTCATGGCAAATCGTGATGCTTGGTATAGGCGATTTAGGCGAACTGAAAGCACTAGTGATTTCGAAAATTACCGTATTCTTCGAAATCAAGTTAAGAAATTAATTCGTAACAGCAAGTATAAATATATTCAAGAGATAACAAACAGACGAAATTCAGCACTAATATGGAAACATTTGCATCAGATGGGTATAGGTCGCAGCCTGACCATGCAGACATCCAGTATACCACTTGATGATCTAAATTCTCATTTTACGAAAGCAGCATACACTAATAATGATATTGCTGACAATAATGACTATGATGCTAACTATACTAATAATGATAATAATAATAGTAATAATAATCATCATCATCGACCAGTTGATGACCTAACTGATGATGTTATTAATGCTATAAATGTTCATTCCCGAGTAAATCAAGTAAAATTCACTTTCAAAAAAGTTGGTGGGAACGATGTGAAGCGTGTAATTTACTCCCTCAAGTCAGATGCTCCGGGTAATGACGACATACCATTATCTTTCATAAAAATATTATTGGTACCATTTTACCTATTCTGACGCATATATTTAATCATTGCCTCGTACAGGGAGTATTCCCAACTGTGTGGAAGCATGGTCATTCCTACTCCTAAGAAGAATTCTCCTAGTTTACCATCAGATTATCGCCCTATATCCATTCTCCCACCCCTTTCCAAAGTACTAGAACGCTTGGTACACGAACAAGTCCTCACTTACTTCACTACCTTCTCATTGCTTGACCCTTACCAATCTGGTTTCAAGAAAGGACACAGCACAACGACTGCCCTACTGAAAGTAACTGATGATATCCGACAGGCAATGGACACTCGACAAGTGACTGTACTGGTTCTACTTGATTTTTCTAGTGCTTTTGATACTGTTGTTCCTCAACTGCTACTTTCAAAATTGGATTCATTAAATTTCAGCAAGACGGCAATAAACTTTTTCAGTTCGTACCTCAAAAATCGCCGTCAGTGTGTCAAAGTAAATAATAGCAGATCTGAGTGGCTTAACAAACCCCTCGGTGTCCCCCAAGGGTCTGTACTTGGACCATTGCTGTTTGCAATTTACTTACATGATGTTGCCAAATCGATTACACATTGCAAGTATCATCTTTATGGTGATGATCTGCAGATCTACTACCACTCAAGAACTGATAACATTCAGAGTGCTGTAGAAAAAGTTAATGCTGATTTAAGTCTCATAAGTAATTTTGCATTGAGTAACAATCTCAAAATTAATCCTCTTAAAACGCAAGCAATAATCATTGGTAATTCGAAAAACTTACACGTCTTAAAAAAATACGAAATTCCTCCTGTAGCACTAAACAATACCATTATTCCATTTTGTGAAACAGTTATGAATCTTGGTGTGGCTATAAGCGAAACATTGAACTGGTCGCAACATGTGACGAAAGTGTGCCAAAAGGTATATCAAAGCCTGCATCCTCTGAAGCGGTTTAAAAATATATTTCCTTGGTCCTTGAAAATAAAGCTCATTCAATCACTCTTGTTTCCAATTCTCGAATACTGTGATACAGTTTTTATTGATATCAATAACGAGCAAAGCATGAGACTGCAACGTGCCCAAAATGCATGCATCAGGTATGCATTCGACATACAACCATACGCCCATGTATCCCCATTCTATACACAATTATCTTGGTTACGACTGAATGGCAGACGTAGACTCCATGCAACTACTTTGGTGTATCAAGTGCTTTCTGAAAACACTCCTCCTTACCTATCCACCAGATTTCGCTACCTTAGTTCCCTACACCTGTTCAATACCCGGTCAGGCTGTACGCTAGAAATTCCTGTGCATCGAACCGCAACCTACAACAGATCGTTCACGATAACCGCCACGAGCTGGTGGAATGAACTCCCCAATGACATCAGAGAAGCTAAATCTAAGACAAAATTTAAAATCCTTTGCCAGCGTCATCTTTTAAGCACTTCCAGTCTTTCTTGAGTGTGAATGGGATGCATGAATGAGAGTGAATATGGTTGTTTATTGCTATGTGTTCCTGTATACAATTTAGTTATACTTTACTCACCTTAGTTTAGTTAGTGATACTTTAGTTGCTTTAGTTATACTTTAGGTTGTAAAAATTTCATATGTTTAAATTTTATGTAAGAATTACATTGTATATACATGAAGTGGTTAAGTGTAAGAAAGAGCCGGGAGCCCTAACTTCGCCACAATAAAGACGCTTTGATAATAATAATAATAATAATAATAATAATAATAGTAGTAATCTACAACCTTCACACGTCCTGCACGACTTTATTGTTACAGAGGAACGTGGATATACTACTTGTGAGAAACCAGCAGTAGTTCTTTATCATCCTGTGTCTGTAAAACACATTAGCAACATTACTCTTAGACTTGTAAATAAACACAATCAGCTTATTTCTTTAGATCGGCTCGCGTGCGTAGCTTACAAACTACATCTTAAACCTAAATGAAAAACATCTATAAAACACGGTGTACATTCCGAAGACATACTACATCTGTGCAGAGACTCATCGAGTTAACAGATACTCATAAGCAGATACTCCATGATTTAGGATATACACAACTACAACAGAATGGAAGAAATGCTAGACATTACGAAGTGAGCTTCATTCCTATCAACCTTTTACGTTTGGATTAAATAACAATGATGAAATTCATTTTATTATTAATCATCAAGGAGTATACACCTTACCACACGAAAGCTACCTCTATATTGAAGGACGACTAGAAAAGTCGGATGGAAGTGGACCTAGCACTTCACAAGTAAACAACCATGCTCTACCTTTTCTCTTTTCTGAAGCGCGATATGAAGTAAATAATGTTGAAATAGATCGAAAGAAGAATGTTGGCATTACAAGTGCAATGAAACTCTACCCTTCTTTCTGTGAAGAAGAAAGTAATCTTTTGCAGATCGCTGGATGGTGTCCAAAAGCTACTAACAACTGGATGATTAATGAGGATGGAACTTTTACGGGTATGTTATCACTGAAACATATTTTTGGAAGACTTTACACGTATTATAATCAACGCAAAACAAGAGCTTATTCTAATCCTGATCGAAGTGATTACAATTCTCTTAAAGCAGTAGAAACACCAGTAGAATCGAAAATTACACTTCATCGTATTCTGTGGAGGATTCCACATGTAACCTTATTTGATCGTGAAAAACTTCGATTGCTCAAGATTGTAGAAAACGATACACCATTACCTATACGTTTTCGAAGTTGGGAACTTTATGAATATCCGGTTTTACACCTACAAACAAGCGTAGCTGGATTATTAAAACATCATGTTTTACTGAGAAGCCCTTGTATATTATTTTTGGATTTCAAACTATCGTAAATTCAATCACGAAAAAGATAGCTCACTGTTTGATCACTGTAAATTAACCCGTTAACTGGGGAGCGTGCGATACGGTAACTCCGTTCTGGTGGGGACGAATTTTCGTAACTCGAAAAATAATAAAATAAATTCAAGAAACCTTTCAAATTTTGATATACTTGATAATAAAATGCTACGTATATCCTAATTCTGATATAGAAAGTGATTTTTGCCTATTTGTTAATATTTGTGGGTGTTATAGTTTTGGAGCAAAAACAACCTAAGTCTCGTAGTAACTTCTGTATATTACAAATATAAATTTCTTTTCGGAATATCTATATTTTCATATTAATTTCAGGAAAATTAAAAGCCTATACACTGCAAATACACTTTATCATTAACTAATCTACAATTTCTGAAATAAATACATAAGTTGGGACAAATACATTGCATTCAGGGTTTGCAATCGCAGTAAAAAGTTGAGAGTAAGTACTTACAGTGGTAGCCTGGTTCTAATCGTCTTCTCACAATAATTACTTCTTTATCGAAATGAATTTACACATCAGGACTGATTTCACTAATTATATTATTTGCACTAGTCACACAGTTTACATCTCACGCACTGTTTTTGCACATCTTGCATGTGATAAGCACGGAAACACGCAGCTGAGCAGAGAGCGACGTCGCAGTCACTGCACCTGTAGATTGTTTCACGTCTCGCTCTTTTCACCAGACACACCACGCACCTCTTCACACCATGCTGCCTTCTTCCCGATGGTGGATTCACATCATGAAAATGCTTACCGCTGAATCTTTCTGTGGGAGCAGCGGGAAGTGGTCTAACTGAAAGGACAGGTATAGCTTCAGCGGGGGTTGAACCTGTGTACTTTTCGAGGATTTTATCGATGAGGTGAATTCTGAACTGCAAGTGATTGCATTTTCCTCCATGTTGCCGGAAAATGATGAATGAATTGAATACCACGAGGTCCAGAAGATGCCGGAAAATTTTCTTGTAATATTTCTTCATTCGCTTCCTTGCTGTTGAGTACTTCATGACGTACTGATCGGAAAGGTCAACTCCCCCCATAGAATCATTGTAGTCTATGCAAACTACAGGTATCGCTTTGGTTTCGTCCTTTCCTCTGATAGGGACAGTTCGCATTTCAGCATCGTGGATACTACTGAGCATGCAAACATCTCTCTTGTCCTTCCATTTTAGAACCATGAGTTTCTTTCGATAAGCAGCCGTTACCTCTCCTTTCTTCAGCTATTTACTCGTAAGTTCCTTAGGGAGATTTTTCCGGTTGGTTCTTACTGTACCCAGTGCGTCAGTATCGAGGTCATTTAGCAGGTCGTATAACTCAGGGCTGCTATAGTAGTTGTCCATTCCTATCAGGTATCCTTGTTTCAGTAGATTATCTGCCAGAGTACACACAATTCTCGTCGGCTTGGAAGACTGTGGTAGATCAATGCCATGGACTTCACTCTTGAGTTCTGTTGATTTTCCCGTGTACCACAACATATTCCACACGTAACCTGTTTTCGCTTCGCAAATTTTGTAAGATTCCATTCCGAACCGAGACCTTTTCTTTGGAATGTATACCTTCCAACCAAGGCGACCTTTCCATAGAAGAAGGCTTTCGTCTATGGATAGCTGGTCATTCGGGATGTAAGCCTGTTGAAACATTTTCACAAAATGATCAAAGACTGGCTTTACCTTGTATGGTTTAGGAGGCACCTACCCATCGTAGGCCTCATTGTCAGAAAAATGGAAAAATTTCAAGAGAAGGAAAAACCTCTTTTCCGTCGTGGTCTCGTAAAATATGGGCGTGGCCAGTAACTTGTTACGAGAAAAATAATGCCCCATTGTAGGTTTGTGGATAATCCCTTGAAGAAGCAAAAGTCCGAATAAAAGTTTTATTTCATCCTTATTTTTAGGTATCTAGTCTTTTTCTCTACTTCTCCGTTTAATTTTGTGCACCAGTGTTTTCCCACGAATTTTCTGTCGCGCATAAATATTAGTTTGCTCAGCAATATACTGACAGATAGTATCGTCCACAAACAGTTCGTAAATATCCTCTGGAGTCTTTACATCCATAAACTGTCCTTTTACTCCAGGAATGAACTTTGATGGAAATCTACTCCTTTTCTGTCCATCTTCTACCCACGTAATAGGCCCTGACATATCACTGCAGTTTGAATCTGCCTGTATCTTTCCATCGTCACTGTGGTCACCCGAGGTGTTACTTTCGAACCCGCGACCATTCGCTGTGATAGCACCAGAATGCTGTCCTGTACCACATGTGCCTCCTTCTCCAGAGAACGAATTATCTTTACTATCTGAATGAAAGTCACTGAAGTCATCGTCCTCGTCGCTAAACTCCAACATTTCATGTACAAGTGAACGCAAGCTGTCATCACGTAATTCTTCAACTCGATGTCGTTTAGAAGACATAATTATGACTGAAAAGTACTCTTATGAAACAACAAAAGTGCAACGCATCTATAAGTTCAAATTCACTCCTCCCCGAAATTACAGTACTCCTTTTCACACTGATATACTATACAGTTCCCAGTCTCATAAAACACTAAAGCATTCGAGTAAGCACATAGCAAGGACGCAGCTGATTAGCCTAGTTCCCGTGCGAGGCGAACATATAGCGCGCTTTTGCACGGAAGCGGATTATGTTGAATGATATACAGCTCTCTCTGATCTGTTTCTGCTAAGCGGAAGTACTTACTAAAAATACCACTTGATGACAGGGGCATGCAGATAACGAGGACTGAATTTCATAACTCTGGCTAAGCTGAGAGTCGAGGAAAAAAATAAAATAGCAGCGTACGACTGAAGTCGCTCTCCCCATCTGGCTGGTTATTTCCTCGAGCGACTTAAGTCGCGCTCCCCAGTATACGGGTTCAGACACGTTAGACTATATCTCAAGGGAATTACGTATACCTACGGAAACATATACATTAACTTTGAGAAAAATAAGTTTGGGATGCTATATGACATGTTTTGTAAATTTCAATCATCGTATTATCAGAAAGAAGATCGTCCGCTATTTACACCTCAAGAATTTAAAAATAAAGCACCGATTGTAGTTACAGACTGCTCTTATCATGAAGAATCTATAAAAGAATCTTCAGTTGATATTCGTTTAGAATTTGAAACATCTGAAAACATTCCTGCTAACACAGCAGCCTATTGTCTTATTGTTCATATGAGTGATGTTACTTACCATCCGCTAACGAATATTGTTACGAGACTATAAAAATGAATAGCTCTTTATCATTTACATTAGTGTGTGCTTCGACATCGTACGCTATGGAACAAAACTGTGAATGTGCATGCTGTTTGCATGCTCGTACGAAACATCTTATTTATTTCACTAGAGTGAGTGAGGCTATTAAGATGTTCTATAAACATAGATCGTCGATGCCGAAACATCTTATTCAATACTTACCACCAGGATTTTTATCTACGTACGCTGCCTCTTACGTACATCATTTTTGGGGCATCCTTCCTCTACACAGTAAGATGTCGATCGAAGTAGCTTTATGCAGAACTTGTCAACGACATTACAAGCATCGAGGAGAAAATGGTGATGATGATTGGGATGGAAAAAATCCGAGGATTGAAAACTGTACACAGTGTATGAATGAACTTTCTCTATTACCTCATGGTGATGATGATGATTCCGAAAAGGAATAACAAGGTAAGAAGTGTATGATCTTCTCTGTAAAGCATAACATACTTAGTATAATATATTTCTAAATGTTTTTGTTTAATTTGAATGTTGCAGGAGGCATACTGCAAAACGTTGTTAAGAAGCATACCAACCTTGTCAGCAGCAAAACGAACACTGTTGTAGTATATTGTAAATAAATATTTGATCGCATTCAAAATGTTGTACTTAATGCATTTCTTCCACCTACTTACACTTAAGAAAACGATCAGGTCTAAACATGCAAAATGATGTCATCACTGCAGCACGTGCTTACTCTAGCTTTCCCGATGCATGTTTAAACTTGTTCGATAAAGCTATGCCTTAACAGAGGGAGAGGCTATAACAGCCACCGCCATCTTGTGTCGTAGGCACCTAAGTGCTAATTAGCGATGTAGTAGCCGTAAAGATAGCAGCACGGTACTCTGTTGAATAAAGATGGTGCTGTCAAATAGAATTGTCCGCCACCACACTTCAACTAAGGAGTGCAGCACCGAGGTAAGCGATGTAAGATAGCGGTAGCTGTGTTGATTAAAGATAGCAGCTTGTCAAATAGAATTTTTCAAATTATCCGCCACTGCATTTCACCTAAGGAGGGCAGCAGTGAGGTTTGCGATGCAATAAGGAGGATGACAGCTGTTAAAAAAGTCACGTGGATTTTAAATCACCAGCGGTGTCGTAAAGAGGGCAGCACTAAGGTTAGCGATGCAAGATGGCGGATGACACCTGTCACGTGGAATTTCCGCCACCACATTTCAGCTAAAGAGTGCAGCACGATGCTCTATTGATTAATGATGGCTGCTGTCAAATTGTCCACCACCACATTTCAACTAAAGAGTGCGGCACTGAGGTTTGCGATGCGAGATGGCGGATAACAGCTTGTCAAATTGAATTTTTCAAATAGTCCGCCTCAAAGGTAAGTAGCTAAAGAGGGCAGCACTAAAGTTTGCGATGCAAGATGGCGGATGAGAGCTGTGACGTAGAAGTTGTCCACTACTACGATAAAGAGTGCAGCACGGTGCTCTGTCGATTAAAGATGGCTGCTTTTTAAATTATCTGCCACCACATAGAGTGCAGCACGGTGCACCTCAAAGGTAAGTAGCTAATGAGTGCAGCACTGTGCTCTCTTGTTTAAAGATGGCGGATGGCAGCTGTCGAAAAAGCACGTGAGTTTGTAAAGCACTTCGAATTTGCCACCACCACATTTCAACTAAAGAGTGTAACACTGTGCTCTCTTGATTAAAGATGGCGGATGACAGCTGTCAAAAAAGCACGTGGATTTGTCTCCAAACAAGAGCACGTGGAATTTTTCAAATTGCCGCCACCACATTTCAAAGCACGGTGCTCTCTTGATTAAAGATGGCGGATGACAGCTGTCAAAAAGCATGTGGGTTTGTTTCCAAACAAGAGCACGTGGAATTTGCCACCACCACATTTCAACTAAGGAGTGCAGCACGGTGCTCTCCTGATTAAAGATGGCGGATGACAGTTGTCAAAAAAGCATGTGGGTTTGTTTTCAAACAAGAGCACCTGGAATTTGCCACCACCACATTTCAAAGGTAAGTAGCTAAAGAGTGCAGCACTGTGCACTCTTGATTATAGATTGTTGATGATAGCTAACGGAACTTTTCAAATTGCCCGCTACTACTATAAAGAGGGCAGCACGGTGCTCTGTAGATTAAAGATGGCGGATGACAGCTGACGAAATTACCTGCAAGAGGGCAGCACGGTGCTCTCTTGATTAAAGATGGCGGATGACAACTGTCAGAAAAGCACATGGCTTTGTTTACCGATTCAAATCTGGCGCTAGTAAGGTTAAGTTGGCAGCACTAAAGTTTAGGCACGTCAAGATGGGAGCACTGAGGTTTGCGATACGTTGTTGTCTGTTAGAATGCACGTGGCTGTCGAACAGCACGTGGATTTGTTGACCGATTCATATCTCGGGCTAGTTAGGTTAAGTTGGTACCTCTAGGATTTAGGCCCGTCAAGATGGGAACAGTGAGGTTAGCTATGCGTTGTTGTCGATGACAGCTGTCAAAAAGCACGTGGCTTTGTTTACCAATTCAAATTTCCTGCGGGAGGTGGAGCGGGCCTCTAGGAAGGCCTCCCGGGAGGAGGAGGTGTACGGACCCATGGGAAGGCCCCTCGGGAGGAGGAGGAGGAGGCCCCAGGGTGCCGGAGGGGGAGGATGCCGCAGAACCTTCCAATTATACTACTGCCGTTCTACGCTTTATCAATCGTTATAAAATATGTAATTTATTGCGAATTTTCATCGTTGTCGTCGAACTAGTATACTTTCATTAACCACATAGTTCACTCTTAGACTGTGGTTATTTTCATAACATTCGCTCAAACTTCCATTGAAAGTTCTTCTGAAGATACGAGGCCATTCTGAATCGATTGTATCGTGAGTGCATGTTAGTGAAACTATTGTGTGCAATCTCCCTGATTGGGCCAGAGGTAATATGTTGACATAAGAATAGGAAAAATGTCGAATAAATCCTGACAGATGTAGGCCTTGTTTGAATTATGAAGAACGGGAGAAAGTCCATTCTACATTGTGCAATATCAGCGTGTAAATAAACTCTGGTGTAACTTAATTTGATTAGGAAAGATAATTATTAAATCTTCCCAATAGGTCCCCTAAATGCTATCTAGCAGACTGCAAAATCGACATTGAAATGCGGGCAGTCTAAATAATGTCGAATCCAAACTTTGGACTTAGTAGCAGTGGATATAGGTTATTATTATGTTTATGATTATTATCCAAACCATCATCCATTATTTGTGAGGTTACCTCAATGTTTAGTAGCATTCGGTGCGAATGACATCCAAACCAATAAAACGCCATTGTTCTTCTGAATGTCTTGATTTAAGGATACTTCAAATAACTGTTCAGCACTTTTTCATAAAGGTGTAATTTTCTAGAACCGCTATAATCTGCAGATGCGTGTAGATGTTATTTTTAATTCTCCTTAAATGCGTCATGCATCTAGTTGGGAATTTGTTCTACTGCTCCCACTACTACTGGAACACTAAAACCCTACCCTGATTCCAAATCTCTCTTCGTTTGCCAGAGGCAGTTACTTGTGTTTATTTCTCTGATCTTCTTGTGAATGTTCTCAGGGGATAACATTGAAATATCGATCTAATATGTGACCTTCTACGCCTTGTTTCTCAGTACAATATCTGCCATGTTGTGACTCGTTGTTTTGTTAGACGTCACGTTCCTGTTTTGGTTCTCTTTCCATTCCTGATTAACCTAAACCGATTGCAGGTGGTAATATGATAGTAGGCTGATAATCGTTGATAAGACATTTGTTCAAACATATCTCTTTTATTCCAACCCTTCGTAATGGTGTAGTGGCATCACGAGACAGTCCTTTTGGTGATCTTCCTCCAGGAGTCTCTGCTTTGGGCATGGTGAATTGCTTGCTGTAAGCTCATCCTGGTCAAGTTCTTGATCTGGTCCATCCATCGTAACGGTGCACGTCCTCTAGGTCTTCGCCTTTCGACTTTTCCCTCTATGATAAGTATTTCCATTGCCTCCTGTATTCTGGAAATATGTTCAAAATATTTGAGTTATTTTTGGTTGATAAGGGTCGATCAGTCTTGTTCTGATGCCCAGCTGTTGCAGGATCGACATTAGTACGGTGTGCTGTCCATGGTATTCACAGTGATCTCCTATAGCACCACATTTCCAGAGCATCAATCCTGCGGCGATCCGCCGTCTTCATCGTCCATGTTTCTGCTGCATAGGTCACGATAGGGAAGATTAGAGTTCGAATGAGGGTGAGTTTTGTCTTAGAAGTGATGGAGGTGTCATTCCAGATGCGAGTAAATTTTGCTTTTGAATTTCTCGCAATCACAATGCGCTTGCGGATCTCAGGTTCACAGTATCCAGTATTTGTGACAATAGATCCTAGACACACGAAGCGACTGACAACCTCATAATCCGCAATTATTGTTATGACAGGTCTGTTGTTATTAAAACGGTCAACAATCATCACTTTGGTCTTTTTGTTGTTGATTTCAAGACCATATTCTCTGCTTCGATCGCCTAACCTCCACATGATGGCTTCTAGATCATGATCATCTGTTGCAATTATCACAGTGTCATCCGCATATCTGAGATTGTTAATATTCCTGCCACCAATTTTGATGCCATCATTCCAGTCCTCGAGAATCTTCCTCATAATGTACTCACTGTATACATTAAATATAATGATGAAGGAATGCAACCTTGTCGCACTCCAGCACTAGTAGACAAATATCTGAGAAGTCACCATTAACGCTCACTGTCGCAGTGTTTGAAAAGTACATTTGTTGAATCAGGTACACTAAATGTCTCGGCGTCTCCATCTCAATGAGTATAGCCCAGAGCTTTGACCATTTTACCTTGTCGAAGGCTTTCTTGTAGTCTACGAAGCACAGAAACATCTTGATATTTTACTCCCTCGTCTTCGCTATGAGCTGCCGGATGTTTAGGACCTGCTCACGATTTCCTTTGCCTGGAACAAACCCGGTTTGTTCTTCCGTAATTTGTGGAAGTAAGAAGGTTTTCAGCCTCTCGTTCAGCATCGTGAGCATGATTTTACTGACATGGTAGTTGAGGGCTATCGTTCGATAGTTTTACAGTCAAGTGGAGAACCTTTCTTGAACAGTGGTACGAAGACAGAGTGGCACCACTGGTCCGACCAATTTCCGGATGTCCATATCTTCTGACATAATTTGTGGAGGTTGTGGACACCTAGTTCACGCATGTTCTTTAGGATTTCAGCAGTGATTCCATCTTGGCCTGGTGCTTTCCGGTTCCGGAGCTTTTTTCATTGCATGTTGCATTTCTTCCCTAAAGTTCATCGGTTCAAATTCTGTTGGGTTCTGGTGACCTGGCATGAGGTTATGGTTCATCACTGAACAGCTTGATACAGTATTCTCGCCATACTTTGGCGATGCCCGCTGGATTTGTGATGATATTCCCTTGGTCATCTTTAATAATCTAAATCTTAGGCATAAACACTCGTGCTAAGTATTTCACCTCGTCGTACAGTTCTGTGCTGTGATTTTTGGTCGCATGTGCCTCTAGTTCTGCACACAGTTTCTTAATGTGTTCATTCTTGTCTCTTCTACAAGCGTGTTTGATATCACTGTTCATTTTTTCACTAGTCGTCTTTGTTGTTCTGGATCTGTAACTGTGATCCGGATGTTAAGTCTCATTTCAACCAGTGCCAAAATTTCCTCAGTCATCCAGTGTTGTCGCTTCACTACGGTGTTCCTCTTTGGGACCTTTCTCGCTACATCTGTGATCCATTCTTTAATTCTCTTCAAAGCCATGTCACAATTTCCCTCTAGGTCAGGTGCACCAGTGCTTCGTAGTGTTTCTTGGAAAGCAATTGGCTCAGGGGCCGCTAATATTTTCTAGTTTACTTTGACGACTGGTTTGCTCAGTTTGATTCTAAGGTAGGCCCCAAGTAAACGATGATCTGATCCGCATTCGGCACTAGGTTTTGTTTTCACATTGCGGATGGAGGTTCTCCATCTTTTGTCGACAAGGATGTAATCAATTTGGTTCTTAAAATGCCCATTCGGGGAGGTCAACGTAAAGATACGACGTTTGTGGTGTTTGAACATGGTATTCATATTGGAAAGACTGTTGTCGTTTGCAAACTGTATCAATCGATTGCCTCGCTCATTACGTGCACCCAGTCCATACTGTCCTACAGTTTCTCGCAAGTGGCTGTCCATCGAGGTCGTTCCTACTTTTACATTGAAGTCTCCCAATATGATGGTAATACCTCTTGGTTTATGTGATGCCATTGTATTTTCCATGTCTGCGTAGAAGTCTTCGATCTCTTGGTCGTCTGCAGCGATGGTGGGTAGGTATACCTGCATCAGGTGTAGTTTATATGGTTTGGTGTTGAGAGTGAGGGTCGTTATTCTTTCATTGATATGTCAGTATTCCTCAACATATTGTGATATCCGCTTATCAACAAGAAACGCGACGCTCTTCTGACCGGTATCATTTGCCCCGGAGATGTATGTTACATGGTCATCTGTTTCAAAATGCCCACATCCTTTCCAGTGAGTTTCTGACAGTCCACGAATGTCGATTTGATTTTTCTTTAGTTCTCTTTCTACAATGCGAAATTTTCCCATCTGAAGTAACCCTCTCACATTCCATGCAGCTATTGCATTACCTTTGCCAAGTAGGTCTGCATTTGGTCGATCAGTAGCAGATTTGCCGAGCGAGGCCTGATCGTTCACCACTGCACGTCTGGTCGCACATGTCACATCGTTCGGCCCGGACCCAAACTGACGCCGATCGCTACTCAGGTCGCGCAGCAGACTAATATTCATTTTCTGACTCTGCATGTTGCTCCCATGGGATGATAATCATGTGGTTTCCCCTTGCTTTCCTGATCCAGTGGCTCTTCCGCCTTTAGGGGCAGTTTTCCACCCCAAGGACAAGGGGGTGCCTTGGACTTCTACCTGCTCGTCCGCCCTCCGCGGAGGCCGATGGTACTTGGTAGACGGGGACCACTTATACCGGTGGTCACTCGGTAGACGCAGTTAAATGTCATGCTCGGGACTATGTTCAAACATATCCACTGATAAATAACTTTGTCAAGTTTGTTTCGCCACTGAATGTACTCAGCAGTCACTTGTGCAAAGCAGCCACTTAGAATGTGTTCTATATTTTCTCTAAACACGTTACACATTCTACTGAGACAGATCTATGTTTTTCATTATATCTGCTCGATCGTTAATTGCGGCTACCACTAAGTCTTTTATCCCTCTAAGAACTTCCTGTTTCACTGAAAATATTAACCACTTGCAACGACATATATCATTCACTAAAGATAATATGTGGTTGGTTCGAGGATAACAGGCCTTCCCTTGACCCTCACACTTGGATTACCTGTGCTAAACTATGTGGTATGCCTAATTTCTACCCACGTCTTGTCTATCCCTGCTTCAAGTCTTGTCTCTCAGCACGGATTCTTGGTGGGTTATTTGTTGACGTTTTCTCTCCTTCCTACAACGGTAGTGTAATCTAGCTACAACATTGTAACATATCCAACTAAGTCTAGATCATTTATATTTTGAACGTTGTCATTCTCAGAGTGTTTGTTTGCTATGGCTTAATTAACCTTTTCTAACACATCCCTTGTCGTCCACTTAGTTCTTAACCTTTGTACTCCAGGTCTGTGCATCGGTTCCGTGCTTCGGTATCTTAATTATGTGAACTCAAACTCGTTCAATACATAATTATCTCCCAACTGAGAGTACCCTTCAGGTCTTTTCATGGCTTTTAAGCTCAGACAACTGTAGTTGTGGTATGCTTCGTTCAGGCATCTGCGTCTTAGAGTCATGTCCCTCATTGCAAGGTGTAGACCTACAGTATCTCCTTCGTTATCACATCAATGTACTCATATGAATGATGGCTATTGAGAAATGTTGCTAGTTCTCGGACTTTTCCCGTTATAGGCGATGTGGTTGCTTGCTGTATGATACATTTTTAATTCCTATTCTGGTAAATGTGAATAAGTAAAACAAAGGTATTTGTTCATTTCGCTTGTCCATTTCTGGAGTCTCCAACAGACGCCTGCTGGTGTAGTCTGAGGGATATACTCAACGACCTCATCAGCACCTGGATTTGTAATAGTTAATGGTAAAGTTCTCCCTTCCGATTCCTGTTCTTTCGTGCCACTATTTACTTCAGCATCACCTACAGCAGATTGAGCTTAACGATGTTTCGGAAGAGCACCAGTAAGCAAAGTCTCCCCCGTCGCAGAATATTTAAGTATTGTCCGTGTTTTCCATAATAAACTTGAATAAGTAAACAGGATAAATTCCCGCAGGCATTACCCAGACACCCCTAAAAATGGGATAGGACGCTGGACAAAAGCACAGTCCGATGCGGGAATAGACGCGTTTGGACTTCTATTCCCCTCTTGGTGCTGAGGATTTTCTCATAAAGCATTTAATAGCCCATTCGAAATTTACGAGGGAGGGACTGTATCTCTCTTAATGTGGCACGTAACTTTTGATCTGACCTTCTTTAGTGATCTTGCCAAGAGCATAAGTTCCCACCGGCATATTTTAGGATCTCTTGAATATACAAGCTCCCTCACCCGCAGGGGGAGCAGTCTTAAAGATAGAGAGAGATACAGTCGAGAAGGTCGTACGGTATATATATTTATGAATATTATTATTATTATTATTATTATTATTATTATTATTATTATTATTATTATTATTATTATTATTATTATTATTATTATTATTATTATTATTATTATTATTATTATTATTATTGTTCCGAGGTATCTGTGGAACGGCAGAGGTGAAAGAAGGTGCGGGGGTGAACAGGTCCCAAAATACGAAATTAAAGTTAAGATAAAATTTAACAAGGTTATATTTTCTTTTAAAGATTAAGAAATAACAAGAATGGCAGGTACAGAGTAGCAAGGCAACAAATGTACAATTACAGTATTCACAGAATTTGGGCTTCGAGCCCCGGATTCACAATTCTTGAGCAATTAGCCCAACTTTACCCAAAAACAAGATTCGACAAAGGGGCAGAAGACCCCAATCATGTTCAGGAACACTTGCTCCCAATTACAAAATAAAGCCTCCTCGAGGCATACAACACTCAATTTTCAAGAAGAGCAACTCGCTCTCAAAATTTAAGCCTATCAAAGGCCACACCAAACTCCACTTTCAAGTTGTCCTCCAAGGACATGAAAACAGGGGTAAAAATACCCAACCTACTGAGGCCTATTAAGAAAAGAAACAGGTTAATTACCTGGCCTCTAAAATACCAATTTGAAAGGAGGCGAAGCTGCACTCCTAATACATTTGTTTAAAACCTACTTGGCACTAGGCCGTTAATGCAAGGGCTAATCCCATACTAAAGAGGTGACTTATATGAGAAGACAATTTACATTACGCTAGACTGGAAGAAACGGTTGAGAAAATAAGTTCACCTCAAAGCAATATGAGAGGGAGCTCGAGAGGGTTAAGCACTCTCTATCCCAATATGTAGTTTAAAAGATAGAATAGAAACTAGGTGTCTTTACATTTTAGGGGAAAAGTTACATGGTAGAACGGCTTCGGACCTGCCCCGAGAGTTAAACTGCTGAGCTCGCAAGAAAATAAGTTATTAAACGGCCATTACTTTGTGGTTGAACTGCTGCCCGACGAAAGAGGCGCTTCCCGCCCCCTGCTACGTACTTTACACACTGAAAGATGTTACTGAAGTGGCGCGGAGACCCGAAAATCAGCAGTTTATATACTCTCGCGGAAAGTTCGAGGCGTTTCAGGAATGAGAACACCCTCCCACAAGAATTTTATTGGTTAGGGTTAAGCAACATATCCAAGTTGAAGAAGATACACCTGATTGGTCATAAAGTAATTAAAGAAATTCGGGATTGGCTAAATTCAAACCTGGCGGAAGGAAGGGGTTAATATTGCCAACATAAACAATAACTGAAAGAAATTTAACAAAGAACAAACTTATAAACACAAAATTTCTTCAAAAACATAGTTCTTTCACTTCGCTCTAGGGTGCATAATTGTATTTCTTCAGTAGTGCCATCTTGAAGAGAATGTCCACACTTCTTACTACAGGCAAAACAAAAATACATCGAAAACGACCCAGTTCAGAAACTTCAAAGTTTACAAGTAGTGACATCTTCTGAGAAACTTGAAAATTTACGCCGTAGATAAAGTTCAGACTTCCTCCAGTAGAGGAGTTTCAACTGGCGCAAAGTTTGAATTAGCGGCCTGGAGGTGTACCACCCGGTACAATTATTATTATTATTATTATTATTATTATTATTATTATTATTACTATTATTATTATTATTATTATTATTATTATTATTATTATTATTATTTTTATTATTTTATAAGTTTTCTCCACGTACTAATTAACGGGATGAAGAAGCCTGTTACGATATAGATCATCAAACCTATCACTACTCTAATTAGATGTTGCGGCTTCGTTATACCAGAAATATTAAATGACGTATGGCTTTTAGTGGCGGGAGTGTCCGAGGACAAGTTCGGCTCGCCAGATGCAGGTCCTTTGATTTGACTTCTGCCGGTAACCTGCGCGTTGTAATGTGGATGAAATGATGATGAAGACAACACATGCACGCAGCCCCCGTGCCAGCGAAATTAACCAATTATGGTTAAAATTCCCGACCATTGTGGGAATCGGACCCGGGACCCCTGTGACCAAAGGCCAGCACGCTAACTATTTAGCCATGGATCCGGCCTTTATACCAGAAATATATACTAAACTCCATAGTATTTTTTGATCCCTTTACACAGATCGAAGAAAAATTGAGATTCGAATCTAATTCTGCCGTTATTGTTTAGGTCGAATATCCATCAGGCCAACAAGGGACTAGTTCACTGCAGAAGCATGCACTCTATTTGGACGAAGACTAGAACACGAAAGCATATTTGGTTTATCTTTCGTATAACCACCGCTCACTGGAGTTATTCAATAAATAGGGCTTGGCTGGAACACTCGGGGATCGCAATAATTTATGTATTCTATTAGCTTGTCTCCAGAATGGATTGGGTATTGAGCTTATGGATCTGTCGCTAATTATCAAATAATCTCTTACTCTACGCTTTAGCGTATCACGAGGCCACTGTTCTATTTTACCAGTCCCCGTATATTAACTTCACATTAGCCCAGGCTTTGTTTAACCTAAAAGCAGCTTTCCTGCAAAATAATATTCAGTCCATATATGCACATTTTGTTCAAATTTAATTATCATATTAATATCTTATAGATTATAGCGATACTAATGCACGATGCAATTTGCTATAAATAATTTATTTATTAGAATAAAAAAAGTGAATCTCCATTTGGCCGTAATGACAATAATAATGAAATATTAACTAATTATGTACCGGAATGGTAAACAATTATTGTACAATGTAGAAGCAATGATTCTCAGTGTGATTTCATGGAATGAAACCCTTACTACCTTGTCATTCTAATGCTGATTGGAGATATTCACAATTAAATTGAACTTTTAAGCTTCCATCGTCTGGTAACGTCAAAATCTTTGAATCACATATTCATCAATGACGAAAGTTTGCTCTTGTAGCAAAAGAATGTGCTTTTAGATATTTTTAGAGTCTTCGCTAGAGTCATGTCATACCATGTATTAATGTTACTCTTTGTCTTCAGCATTCAGAAATGCATTTTGTTACAGACACAACTTACAATTTTTAAAGTGAAAGCAGAAAAGTAAATAATAAATTTGTTTCAGAAACCACCCTGCGTTTATGTATAGCAATTTAAGTGCTAAACGTTCTGAAATTGTTCTAATCCGGTTGCTAGGGACAGAAAGCCTTAGTAATTTCCCTCCAGTTTTCCATATATTTTATAGAAGCTGAATCTAAGGGTAACAATATGTTTATGTATAGAGAGGATGAACGAATTATATGATCAGAATTCCAAAGTATATTTTAAGTGCGCCAATCAGCCCAATATGGCATTGTCTCCGTATTCTATGTAAATTACGTTGTAGCTAGAAAACCAGAGGCAGGAGAGATCTAATGGTGTGGAACGTTCTTGAGACGAATGTTTAAGTAGGATATGAGAATTATGATATGTTAAAACTAATGTGGAAAAATAAACAGTGATATAACATGGCGTCCCTAAAGAAAGGACTTGTAATAATAAAACACAAATGAAATAACACTCGACTTTTTTAACAAAATGCTCAAAGAAAACTGGTAAAATTAGGCCATAAAAGTTTAACAACTCCAAAATTTACTGTTGAAAATGTTCTATTACTTTAATTTATTCCCTCATAATTTTAATTGTACAGAATTGAATAATACTGTTACTTTGCGATTCTCATTAGAATTTTAAAAATCATGTCAGTATTTGTATTATTTTATATAACTTGCATTGCTGAAATCTTCCAAAGATTTCATAAAGATTATTAAATCTGTCCAATCACTGGCTTAACACTAGAAGCCCAACGCTAGCCACTCAGACTCACCTCGTCATATTGTGTACTGTTTACTGCTTCCTTTTCTTTGCAGGAACTTCTGCTTCTATTTATGGGCATGAACATCACGTTTTTATAATGTAAAGGCCTTCATTCATTATTTCAGTCAATCACTGCTGATACGCATTTAGGGCAGTCGCCCAGTTACCAGATTCCCTATCTGTTGTTCTCCTAGCCTTTCCTTAAATGATTGCAAAGAAATTGGAAATTTATTGAATATCTCCCTTGGTAAGTTATTCCGGTCCCTAACTCCCCTTCCTATACGCAAATATTTGCGCAAATTTGTCGCCTTGAATTCTAACGTTATCTTCATATTTTGATATTTCCTACTTTTAAAGATACCACTCAAATCTATTCGTTTACTGATGTCATTCCACGCCATCCCTCCACTGACAGCATGGAACATACCTCTTAGTCGAGCAGCTCGTCTCATTTCTCCCAAGTCTTCCCAGCCCAAACTTGGCAATATTTTTGAAACGCTATTCTTTTGTCGGAAATCACCCAGAACAAAACGAGCTGCTTTTCTTTGTTTTTTCCAGTTCTCGAATGAAGTAATCCTGGTGAGGGTCCCATACACTGGAACCATATTCTAGTTGGGGTCTTACAAGAAACGTATATGCCCTCTCCTTTACATCCTTGCCACAACCCCTAAATACCCTCATAACCATGTGCAGAGACCTGTACCCCTTATTTACAATCATATTCATTTGATTAACCCAATGAAGATATTTTCTTATAATAAGACCTAGATACTTACAATGATCCCCAAAGGGAACATTCACCCCATCAACGCAGTAATTAAAACTGAGAGGACTTCTCCTATTTTGTGATACTCACAACCTGACTTTTAACCCCGTTTATCGTCATACCATTGCCTACTGTCCGCTCACAACATTATCGAGGTCATTTTGCAGTTGCTCACAGTCTTGTAACTTATTTATTACCCTGCACAGAATAACATCACCTGAAAAAAGCCTTTTTTTCTGATTCCACTTCTTTACACATATCATTGATATATATATATATATATACTGTATATGTATGTATATAAGAAAATATAAAGGTCAAATAATACTGCCTTGAGGAATTCCTCTCTTAATTATTACAGGGTCAGATAAAGCTTCGCCTACTCTAATTTTCTGAGTTCTATTTTCTGGAAACATAGCCATCCATTCAGTCACTCTTTTGTTAAGTCCAGTCGCACTCATTTGTGCAAGTAGTCTTCCATGATCTACCTTATAAAATTTCATAGATAGGTAAATCGCGATACAGTCCAACTGACTTCCTGAATCCAGAATGTCTACTATATCTTGCTGGAATCCTACAAGTTGAGCATCAGTGGAATAACATTTCCTATACCCATACTGCCTTCTACCAAACCAATCATTAAATTCAAAACATGTCTAATATAATCAGAAAGAATGCATTCACAAAGCTTACATGCAGTGCATGACAAACTGACTGGCCTGTAATTTTCAGCTTTATGTCGATCGCCCTTTCCATTATACACATGGGCTACTATAGCAACCCTCCATTCATTTGGTATAGATCCTTCATTCAAGGAATGATCAAATAAGTACTTCAGATATGGTTCTATATCCCAACCCATTGTCTTTAGTATATCCCCCGAAACCTTAGCAATTCCAGCTGCTTTTCAAGTTTTCAAATTTTGTCTCTTACTGTAAATGCCATTGTTGTCATAGGTAAATTTTAATACTTCTTTAGTATTAGTCACTTCCTCTATCTGCACATTATCCTAATAATCAACAATCTTTACATACTGCTGACTGAATACTTCTGCCTTTTGATGATCCTCGCATACACACTCACCTTGTTCATTAATGATTCCTGGAATGTCCTTCTTGGAACCTGTTTCTGCCTTAAAGTACCTCTACATTCTCTTCCGTTTTTCACTTAAAATATTTATGGCCAAGAATTATACTTGCCATCATATTATCTTTAGCTGACTACTTTGCTAGATTAAATTTCCTGGTAATTTCCTTCAATTTCTCCTTACTTCCACAGCCATTTCTAACTCTATTTCTCTCCAACCTGCAGATCCTTCTTAGTCCCTTTACTTCTCTGTTATAATATAGTGGATCTTTACTATTCCTTACCACACTCAATGTACAAACCTATTTTCGCATTCCTCAACAATTGCTTTAAACCTATCCCATCCATAACACCTAGCTGTGTCTTTGCGACGTAAAGCCACTAGGAACAAATGCCCATCCCAGAGTCGGTTTACATTTTTATTTACCGTTCTCCACCGATCATAGTTACCTTCTAAAAACTCCCTCATGCCTGTTTTATCAGCCATATGCTACTGCCTAATAGCCCCTATTTTAATATCGTCCTTCCATTCACATTTATTTTTAACTACCACAAAAACAGTTTCGTGATCACTAATACCATCTATTACTTCGATTTCTCTATAGAGGTCGTCTGGTTTCACCAGCACCATATCCAGAATATTCTTCACTCTAGTAGGTTCCATCACTTTCTGAATCAGATGCCCTTCCCATATTAACTTATTTGCCATTTGTTGGTCATGCTTCCTGTCGTTCGCATTAACTCCCCAATTGACATTTGGTAAATTGAGATCACCCACTACAATCAAGTTCCTTTCCTTTTCGTTTCCCACATTGCTGATTCTTCTCAGATTATTCTGAATTAGCGTCTGCGCTACCCTTTCCCTGTCTGTACACTCCAAAGATATCAGGTTGCCTATTATCTTTAGAGATGAGCCCTACACCCAGAATTTCATTTTTATCATCTTTAACATTTTCGTAGCTTTCAAATTCTTCTTTCACCAGATTGAACACTCCCCCTCCCACTATTCCTATCCTATCTCTACGATACACACTCCAGTTCCTTGAGAAAATTCATGCATCCATTATAACATTCCTCAGCCATGATTCAACTCCTACTACAATATCTATTAAATTACCTAATTCTATTCCTTTGTTTAAATACTTCTACAGTTCAGCACGAACATTTTTATGCCATCCCTACTTGATTTCCAATTCCCCGTTTCCCTGTGTGTACCTCCCTATACCACTTCTAAACAAATTTCATAACTTACAGTATATGTACCATTGCGGTTTAAGTGAAGGCCATCTGAGCGCAGATCCCTGTCTCCTACCCATACATTAGGATCTAGAAATCTTACTCCCATTTTCACACATATCCACTCCATAGTCTCATATAAATCCCCAATAACCTTCCAGTCAGTATCCTACCTGCACAGTATTCCACTGATAACAATCTCCGCTTCTTTAAACTTCACCCATGCTGCATTTACCAGGTCCCACACATCCCCAACTATGTTGGTACTTATACCTGCTTGTCTTACGTTCTTAGTACCAACGTGAAACACTACCACCTCATTCTTTCCCTCCTCCTTCTCTTCTACTTTCCTCAACATCTGCCTTGACCTAATTTCTGGATAACACTCTACCCTGGTACCCTTTCCTCCACACACTTTCCCGACATGTTTAACAATGGGATGCCCCATGACCAGAGCCTCAAACCTATCCACCTCATTTGATACCCTCCCCTCCTCGTCAGTCATACCTTTCCTGACAGCTGCATAAACTACTTCCTCCTCTCATTTCTCCATCCCATGACCCTGTTCCACCTGTCTTTTCCCATCCACAACTCCAGATATCCCTTTCCTATCTGTTACCTTTCTCCTACTTCTACACTTCTCAGCGACAGTTCCCTGTTCCTCATCTTCCCTCGGTTGTTCTACCAGCAATGACTCGTACCGATTTTTCACATGCACTTTTCCTGAATTCTGAACATGAATGGAGCCCTTAACCTGCAATCTCCTTCCCCTTAAAACATCAGACCACTTGTCTTCTACAATTCCCCCCTTTCCTTCCCATCCCTCATTTACATCTACTGTGCCATGTACATTGTTTGATGGAGGACTACTTTCCTTCCTGTCCTCTGAGAGAATCCTAATTACCTCCCTCAAACTCTCCAACTCCTACCTCATAGTATTTAATTCCTGGCCATACCCACAGTTCTTACACTCGCACTCTATAGCAATTAATGAAAAGGAAAGGAAAAACAAGATAACTTATTCCGTACAAAATTGAAATGAAAGGAACGAAATATTGTCTAGGATAGTTCACAAAGATCACACGACAAAAATGTAATTAATATAGGCTACTACTACACTACAACACTACTCGGTTGTACGATTGTTTTCCTACAACCCCCTAACAGGATGAAAATTGCTGTTAATTATTGGAAAAAGTGAATAACACACAATTTCTAAACTGAAGTTAAGGATTTTAAGGCAAATGCCTATTTCGTTCCTTACGAAATAACATGATTTTTTAAAATATGTTGACGTTTCATGATTAATCCCTTACATTAATAGAGTTTTATAGTGCCCTAAAATGCCTATTTGGACCTTTAGGGCCTATTTTACTATTTTAGTGGCTAAAAATGCCTATTTTCTACATTTAAAGTAAAATTCAACTTCTGTATTTTTACAATCACACAATGGACATCCCTGGAATGAGCAGAACAGCAGAGGGTGGGTTTTTCACAGAAATGTGCTCTTCCCAGACAACTGTCACCAAAGGAATGCTGAGTGAAGGGTGGAGGTGGAGGATTAGCTCAGAAGAACTACGAGCAGGTAGTAAAGGACGTACTGTGTCGAGTGACGGGGTGAGGGGGAGGGTTATCTAGGAAGAACAAGGAGCAGGTAGTAAGAAGGGACATACTATGTCAAGTCGCCAGTGATAGAACATCCGTTTAAGTGAATATAGTTCATCATGCCTAAAACGAAATCATCTAAGTGTGCGCTTATACAACAATGGCTTGTACAATTTCCAGGGATGACTTTTGATGGCAAGATTATTTTCTGCCGGTACTGAAATAAACAGGTATGTGCATATATCTTAAATTTCATATTAATCTAAAACTAAGGTTTTGATATTGGCTCCTCTAATTAATTATAGAGACCTAGTCCAGGCGACCTGGGTTCGATTTCCAGTACCTGCAGTAATTTAGAAGTCTGTGAGATCTGGAACGGTGTTGAACCAGCATCGTGAGGACAACTGAGGAGCTACAGTGGGCAGGAGTCACGGAGGCAAGGCAATACGGCTGAGGGATGTATCTTGCTGACCACACGCCACCCAATATCTGCAGGCCATTAGCTGGGCAGCAACTGTTATTGAAAGCCAAGGCCCTTCGGGGACTGTGGTGTTCTTGTTCTTAATTAACTTTAGAGCAATAATGGCTTAATTTAAATACTTCAAAATAACAAATTTTATTCAATAGCTCACCTTTTCTATTCCTAATCTTAGTCTCTAATTGACATCACTTTGTTGTGTTTTAGATTTCACATGAGAAAAAATGCCGCCTTCAGCAGCATGCAGATACTGCCAGTCACAAAGCGAAAGCAGCCATGAAAAGTAACATTAGACAGACTCTGCTCACACAAACTATATCTCCTACAACCTATAATGGTTTCTATGCTGATATGTGTAGAGCCCTAGTTGCAGCAAATATTCCTTGGAATGCTGTGCATAATCCGGTTTTCAGAGAATTTTCTACAGAAATACTCCAAGCAGCACATCCCATCAACATTTACATTAAAGAAAAACTACTTAGGTATTTGTTACAATGAGGTCATTTGGTCAATCAGGGAGGATATTGGGGAGTCTTGCATAGGGTTGTGTGGGGACGAAACCACCGACTCTGTAGTCAGGTACATTGCTAACCTTGGAACATTGGAACCCAATCAGGCATCTACCGCTCACCTTCTTTGCTCTAAACAGCTTGAGAAAGTCAATAGTCAAAGCATTGCATACTTCTTCAACAAGGGGTTGCAATTGTTGTATCCTGGGAGTGTTGATGATTCTAGAGTCCTTCTCCTTGTCTCCGATGCTGCTTCCTACATGATTGCCACTGCACCTCTCCTCAAAACTTTCTATCCTTCTTTAATTCATGTAACTTGCATGGCACATGCCTTGCATAGACTCGCAGAAACAGTTAGGGCCGAGTTTCCTGCAGTAAATACTCGCATTTCAACAATGAAGAAAGTGTTCTTAAGGTTCCATCAAGAATAGCCATATTTCGAGAGAAACTCCCCTCTATCCCCCTTCCACCACAGCCAATCATCACCCGTTCGGGTTCCTGGATAGAAGCTGCCCTGTATTATGCAGAACATCTTGAGGAAATCATGACCGTGATAGACAATTTGCCTTAAACGGACAACCCTTCACTTGTGTTGTCTGTCAAAGAGCTGTTAAATGATTGTTCCAGTGTTCAGGGAGACATTGCGTATATTCAGGCAAATGTTTCATTTCTTCCAGTCACATTACAAAAATGGAGGAAAAAGGAAAAAGTCTCAAACTACAATTTTCTGTAATTGAGGAAGCTGAAAATAACATACAAAGTGGTAGGGGCAAGGTAGGGGATAAAATAAGAGACAAGTGGTCTAGTGTACTGCAGAAGAACCCAGGTTATTCAGTGCTGAAAAGGGTACATCAGGTAATGGATGGGGAAAAGGTAGACTCACTAAGTGAAATTGAATTGAAAAATGTAGGTAAATTTTCCTATCCCCTCTAACATCTGTGAGTGTGGAGCACTCTTTTTCTGTTTTCAGAATGATTTTAATACACAAAAGACACAGCCTGCCTGTGGAAAATTTGGAGAAGATTATTGTTATGTAATGTAAAGCAAACTACGAATGAAAATACTGTAGGAATGTTCCTCACACATAATATACACATACTACATTCGCATTTACACCGTTATTGGATGCCTACAGTGCTGTAATTGTGTACAGTGATTTTAGTGTTAAGGTTTTAGTTCAGTACTGAAAGCAACGGGAAACTACCTCCCGAGGACATGCAGCTCTCTCTGTAGGAATGATGTACTGATGATGGCTTCCTCCCGGGTAAAATATTCCGGAGGTAAATTAGCCCCCATTCGGATCTCCGGGTGGGGACTACACGAGAGGGGGCGATCATCAGGAAGATGGATACTGACATTCTGCGAGTCGGAGCGTGGAATGTTAGAAGTTTGAATCGTTGTGGTAGGTTAGAGAATCTGAAAAGGGTGATGGATAGGCTAAAGTTAGATGTAGTTGGTATAAGTGAAGTACGTTGGCAGGAAGAACACGATTTTTGGTCAGACGACTACCAAATTATCAACACGAAATCAAACAGGGGAAATGCAGGAGTTGCTTTAATAATGAATAAGAAAATAGGGCAGCGGGTAAGCTACTACGACCAACATAGTGAAAGAATTATTGTCGTCAAGATAGACACTAAACCAATGCCCACCAAAATAGTGCAGGTCTATATGCCTACTAGTTCAGCGGATGATGAAGAAATTGAAAGAATATATGAGGAGAAAGAAGATTTAATACAATATGTAAAAGGTGACGAGAATCTAATTGTGATGGGAGACTGGAATGCAGTGGTAGGCCAAGGAAGAGAAGGTAGTGCAGTAGGAGAATTTAGATTGGGACAAAGGAACGAAAGAGGAAGTCGGCTGGTTGAATTCTGCACTGATCATAATTTAGTCCCTGCCAATACTTGGTTCAACCACCACAAACGACTGCTGTATACGTGGACGAGACCTGGAGACACTGGAAGGTATCAAATAGACTTCATTATGATTAGGCAGAGATTCAGAAACCAGGTGATGGATTGCAAAACTTTCCCAGGAGCAGACGTGGACTCTGACCACAACTTGTGTGTCATGAAATGCCATCTGAAGTTGAAGAAATTGAAGAAAGGAAAGAATGCAAAAAGATGGGATATAGACAAGTTGAAAGAAAAGAGTGTGAGGGATTGTTTCAAGGAACATGTTGCACAAGGACTAAATGAAAAGGCTGAAGGAAACACTATAGAGGAAGAGTGGAGAGTCATGAAAAATGAAGTCAGTCGGGCTGCTGAAGAAATGTTAGGAGGGAAGGAAAGATCAACTAAGAATCAGTGGATAACTCAGGAGATACTAGACCTGATTGATGAACGACGAAAATACAAGAATGCTAGAAATGAAGAGGGCAGAAAAGAATACAGGCGATTAAAGAATCAAGTGGATAGCAAGTGCAAGGTAGCTAAGGAAGAATGCCTGAAGGAGAAGTGCAAGGATATCGAAGGCTGTATGGTCCTGGGACAGGTAGATGCTGCATACAGGAAAATCAAGGAAACCTTCGGAGAAAGGAAATCTAGGTGCATGAATATTAAGAGCTCAGATGGAAAGCCAACTCTAGGGAAAGAAGACAAAGCAGAAAGATGGCAGGAGCATATCCAACAGTTGTATCAAGGTAAAGATGTAGATAATTTGTTTCTGGAACATGAAGAGGCTGTTTATGCTGATGAAATGGGAGACCCAATTTTGAGGTCAGAGTTTGACAGAGCTGGGAGTGACCTAAATAGGAACAAGGCACCTGGAATTGATGATATTCCCTCTGAATTACTGACTGCCTTAGGAGAAACCAGCATGGCAAAGTTATTTCATTTAGTGTGCAGGATGTATGAGACAGGAGAAGTCCCATCCGATTTTCGGCAGAATGTTGTTATACATATTCCCAAGAAAGCCGGTGCTGACAGGTGTGAAAACTACCGCACCATTAGTTTAGTATCTCATGCCTGCAAAATTTTAACACGTATTATTTACAGAAGAATGGAAAAACAAGTTGAAGCTGAGTTGGGAGAAGATCAATTTGGCTTCAGAAAAAATGTAGGAACACGTGAAGCAATCCTGACTTTACGTCTGATCTTAGAGGATCGAATCAAGGAGGACAAGCCCACGTACATGGCATTCGTAGATCTAGAAAAGGCATTCGATAATGTTGATTGGACCAAGCTATTTATGAACGAAGAATTATCTACAATCTGTATAAAAATCAGTCTGCAGTGATAAGAATCGAGAGCTTTGAAAAAGAAGCAGCAATCCAGAAAGGAGTGAGGCAAGGCTGCAGTTTGTCCCCTCTCCTTTTCAATGTTTACATAGAACAGGCAGTAAAGGAAATCAAAGAGACATTTGGAAAGGGAATCACAGTCCAAGGAGAGGATAACAAAACCTTGAGATTTGCCGATGATATTGTTATTTTATCTGAGACTGCAGAAGATCTCGAGAAGTTGCTGAATGGTATGGATGAATTCTTGGGTAAGGAGTACAAGATGAAAATAAATAAGACCAAAACAAAAGTACAGGGTGTTTACAAATGAATATCGGAGTTTTAACGCCTTATAATATTGAATACATTAAACTTACAGTTATAAATTAAATGTCAAATGAAAGAGCAACTCAAACAGTTTTATTAGAAACTTTACAAATGTTCAATGTGACTACCATTTGTTACACGGCATACATCAAGTCTATAGTCGAGTTCTTCCCAAACGTTATTAAGTGTGTCTTCAGTAATCTCAGCAACAGCTGCTTCAATCCGGTTTCTTAATTCAGGAAGGTCAGCTGGTAGCGGAGGCACGTACACACGATCCTTGATGAAGCCCCAAAGGAAAAAATCGCATGGCGTTAGGTCGGGAGAACGTGGAGGCCATGCCAAGCAAGTCCCGTCATTGGGGCCCTTGCGGCCTATCCAGCGCTCGGGTACAGTGACGTTCAACCAATCGCGTACGTCGTTATGCCAGTGAGGTGGCGCACCATCTTGATGGAAAATGAAGTTCTCTGGCTCGTTTTCTTCCAACTGAGGGAAGAGCCATTGCTCTAGTGTATCAAGGTAAGAAGTACCAGTTACAGTACGTTCACCATAAAAGAAAGGCCCATAAAACTTTCGCCGGGATATGGCACAAAAAACATTCACTTTAGGGGAATCTCGTTGCATTTGTACCAACTTGTGAGGATTTTCTGAGCCCCAAATGCCTCAAATGGTCTGCCGGCTTTAGAGCCTGTAATAACTGTAAACGGTAAGGACGTAGCTGTAAGCGTTTTCTTACAACTTTCCAAACGGTCGACGTAGGAAGTTGCAATTCACGACTAGCCTTCCGGACTGATTTCTTTGGGCTACGAGTGAATGACTCTCTCACTCGCTCAACAGTCTCTTCATTTAATCTTGGTCGTCCCTTGCTCTTCCCTTTACAAAGGCAACCGGTGTCTTCAAACGTATGATACCATCTGCGAATGTTATTATCACATGGAGGATCACAACCGAACTTAATGCGGAACGCACGTTGCACAGTAACTACAGATTCTGTCTTTGCAAACTGCAAAACACAAAAAGCTTTCTGTTCACTAGTCGCCATCTTTGCTACTACCGCTGTCTAGCGGATTGCGGCGAAACCATTGCACGTACATGCGCACTGGTGCCAACAAACAAAACTGTTTGAGTTGCTCTTTCATTTGACATATAATGTATAACTGTAAGTTTAACGTATTCAATATTATAAGGCGTTAAAACTCCGATATTCATTTGTAAACACCCTGTAATGGATTGCAGTCAAACGAAGGCAGGTGATGTAGGAAATATTAGATTAGGAAACGAAGTCTTAAAGGAAGTAGATGAATATTGTTACTTGGGTAGTAAAATAACTAACGATGGCAGAAGTAAGGAGGACATAAAATGCAGACTAGCACAAGCAAGGAAGAGCTTTCTTAAGAAAAGAAACTTGCTCACTTCAAACATTGATATCGGAATTAGAAAGACGTTTTTGAAGGCTTTCGTGTGGAGCGTGGCATTGTACGGAAGTGAAACATGGACGATTACTAGCTCAAAAATAAAAAGAATAGAAGCTTTTGAAATGGGGTGTTACAGAAGAATGCTGAAGGTGAGATGGATAGATCGAATCGCGAATGAAGAGATACTGAATCGAGTTGGTGAGAGGGGATCGATTTGGCTAAATTTGACGAGAAGAAGAGATAGAACGATAGGACACATCTTAAGACACCCAGGACTTGTTCAGTTGGTTTTTGAAGGAAGTGTAGGTGGTAAGAACGGTAGGGGTAGACCAAGGTATGAATATGACAAGCAGATTAGAGCAGATGTAGGATGCAATAGGAACGTAGAAATGAGAAGTTTAGCACAGGATAGAGTGGCATGGAGAGCTGCATCAAACCAGTCTATGGACTGATGACTCAAACAACAACAACTGATAATGATATATCATATAATCCATAACTTTTGTGACACATGGCTTTTTAATATTGTTTTTGATAAATGTGTCTTAATTTTGCAGTTATTTCGGTTAAGAATAGGGATACCACGTTTGTTAAAGTAAAAAAGTATCACGTTACAGTTTAAATGTATATTGTAGTATTTCAAAGTCTATTTCCTCCCTATCCACACATTTTTAGAAATATTTTAAGTGCCTTTTTTCTCTTTTAAAAGCCTACTTACTTGTTTTAAAAGCCTACATTAGGCGCCTAAAACTATTTTTAGAGCCTAAAATCCCAGGTCTAGTTATGACAATGTGCTCATTTCTATTTTAACAATACCCAAGTAATAACTGCCTCTTACAAGTAACCGTTCATTCAAGATGAGTAAGAGGAGGCTGACAGAATCTGAAATCGGTTTGATTTTTGATAGTGAGGATGATTCGAGTGAAGGTGTTTTCAGTGAAGATGAATCAGATTCTAAACCAGAAAGTGATGAAATGGCAGTGAGGAGGATGATCGTGTCAGTGTATTGAGTGAAATAATCTATATGAGTGCAGTTGTTGCTCGAAGGTATTTAGTCGTCTTAACCCTAGAACTTCAACCAACACACAGTGTGTATGTGGGAAAAAATGACTTGGTTTGGAATGTGCACACTCCTGAACAAAGCAAAGTAAGGAAGCATAACATCTTTAAATCTCAGGCTAGTGTTGCCAAGCTGCCACCTATGAGAACAATTGAATCTCCTGTAGACACGTTTGCCTTATACTTCACATCAGATATACTTGAAATATTGTCCTTCACACCAACACAGAAGCTCAGCTTGTTTGCAGTGAAAGAAAAAGAAATTAAAATGCAGGAAAAAGTGTGTCAGTTTTGAACTGAGAGACTTGAATGGACTACTCATCACAGCAGGACATCTGAAAAGAAACCTGTCTAACGTCAGAATATTATGGACCAAGAAGTATGGAACACCGATGTTTCTTGCAACAATGAGTTGTCAGAGATTTCAGGAACCGTTGATGTTTTGCGTTTTGACGGGAAGTCTACAAAAAGTGAAAGGAGAAAGAAGGACAAATTTGCTGCTTTTAGAACATACTGAAAGCTATAAATCACCATTTTGGAAAATATTACATTCCAGGCAATAATCTTGCATTAGATGAACAGTTATTTCCTTTCAGATGACGTTGTAAAAAAGCAAAGCAAAGTCACCTCCGTACAAGCCATGAAGGCCCTTGGAAGAGTGGAAGGTAAAGGCTTCCAACATTGTTAACCTCGGCATGGGATGGGGTAGAGTGGTTAGCTCTACGCCCGGCCGCCTTTGCCCCCAGGAATTAACCTGGCACTCAATTTTTTGTGTAAGCTGAGTGAACCTCAGGGCCGTATGCACCTCCGGAATTGGAAATCTCGTTTCTTAAATTTTACGACTTCCTGACCGGGATTCGAACCCACGTCATTCCGGGCGAACCGAGCGCGCCTTTACCGCCTCGGCCAGGCAGCCCCTCAGATGACGTTGTAGATTTCGGCAATATATGAGAAGAAAGCCGGATAAATGCGGAATCATGTTTTTTATTTGTGGCCCTTAAAATGTATATCGATTGAGAGGTTTCCCATACTTTGGAAGAAAAGGGGACAAGTACAAATTTAGGTTTCAATGTTGTCTCACAACTTATTTCAATCATTCTGGGAAGTTACAGGAATAATTCAATGAATATTTTTTTAAACATCAATGGATTTGGCAGATAATTTAGTCTACAATGGTCCATCAATTATGGGTACCGCAAGGGAAAAACAAGGCCTTCATACCTAAAGAAATTTTGCCAAATAACATTCGGGAGGAAGAACGTTTACTAGTATCATGTTTGGATTCACTAATAATCATTCCTTGGTTTCATATTTACCTAAGAAATTAAAATGAGTTGTATTTCTTTCAACAATGCATCACACAGCAGATGCCATTACTGAAGAGGATGAAGAGTCTGACATGATTCTTTACTATAATGATGCTTGATCAAATGTCGCATTCATACACGTGCAAGCGAAAGACCCGAAGGTGGTCTCTCGCACTGTTCATGAAATGTATTGGTGTGTGTGAAATTGCAGCATGTTTTCATTTCTTGGAGAAAAATCCCACCTGAAACATCAAGGGAAAAATGTATTTTTTGCTGAGCTAGCGGAGAGTTTGTTGGAACCCCATATCAGCAGATGTTCGAAGTTAGGACTTCGTAAGTCTACAATTAATTGCATTCAAAGTATTGCAAGTGACACTCAATGTACAGTTTCTGTGATGTCAACAGACGCAAAGAAGAAACGACGCTACCTATGTGATCACAAGAAAGAAACAATGCAGAAAACAGTGTCCTGAAAATGTGGATGGAATGTACGTGGTGAACATTCAAAGTTCACCACAAAATTTGTCAAGTGCATCCAGTGATATTAGCTTTTGTGCCCGAGATTTTCTCAATTATAGTGTAAATAGATAGGATTTTCTTATTCTAGTTTTGTACTTCAACACTGATAACGCTAAAGTAGGTTGAATTTGAATACATTCTGTGTTCTGTACAAGTAACTCTTAGGTATGCTACTGCATGAGCAGTAAAACTGGTTTTTACCAATCTTAAAACAATACGAGTCCGAGAGACTCCTCTTGGAAGTTAACGTTCATAAAATAGCGTAGGAGTACTAGGGCTAATATCTCATAATGTTATAATAATTGATTATTATCATAATTTACATCGTCATGTAATGTAATATCTTTCTTCAGTTCCATACCTTTAACTTGACAAACTCCAGTTTATTACTTCAAAGTGCTAGAACCCCCTTAAATCATTAAGATTTAACAAAATTCAAGTTTTAATTCTCATGAGAATTCTTTATCGATTTTAAATCAACTGTCTTTCCAGTGAAATGAAAAAACATCACAAACTTAACACCTTTTATATGAATCACACCTTCAGATTAAATACATGAATTAAACAGTTTTAAATTAAGCAGTAATAAATTAAGAAATAAAATTAAACAGATTTAAATCGTTCCTTTGGAATAAAATACTAGGCTATGACACTGCTTTTGTTCTGATAAACGCTTATGTATCGCAAAATAATCCTTCTATTTCCAAAGAAAATCCCTATCCGATGATGAGTGTGTATTCACTCAAATAAGTAAGTCATTGCAGAAAACGACTACAACCAATATCATCACTGCACAAAATCAATTATCACATCAGAATTTACTATCTGCAATCACAAATATCTACAAAATATTTTGCAACGAATACCACAAAATATGAAA
Organism: Anabrus simplex; assembly: GCF_040414725.1. NCBI lineage: Eukaryota > Metazoa > Arthropoda > Insecta > Orthoptera > Tettigoniidae > Anabrus > Anabrus simplex. The sequence continues at coordinate 570,851,490 of NC_090266.1, forward strand.
CACGCTATTTTCAGGTTGATTTATGTCCAAATACTAGACAATAATTATTATTCCTTTTAATTTGAGATGGAGGTAGCGTAAGAGGATGTTCGCGAATGTGTGGGTCTCTTCCGAAGATCATTCAATTATTTCATTATCCTGACCCAGTTATATGTGACTGAAGCTTAGAAAGAGTCACTTGTTATATTAATATCATTTCATTGAAATTATGGTTGTAATTCCCTCATAAAACATAGGAAATATTACCAAAAGTCGATATAAAGGAACCATCCTAATATCGTAGGAAATGCACGAAACTCAATGTTCATCATCATGAGTTATTAATGGAGAAATATAAACGTAATATAAACGTAACACTCCAGCATAAGCTCCGGGTCCCTGAAGTTAATCCAGAAAGGATGGACAAGATAAATAAAAGAGACGAGCTCTGCAGAAATGTAAATAGAAATAATGCCAGACTCACCTATAGACCCATTTGTGCCAACCGATGCTGTGCTCTCTTAATACGTAGAGTCCTAGTCGCATATCGCATTCGTGTTATTTCTAACAGCATGCAATGTAAAATAAGCTTCCTCGCCCGGCTTTTGTTAGTGACAGCTGTGTTCCAAAATATTGCTTACATCGCATGACGAAGAAGCTTCACTGTATGCGTGAGCAAATTTCGGAAGCCGCATGGTGGTATGTATCTCATATCATAACGTTGTTAGAAAGCAAGCGATTATCCTCTTCACATGTTTTGATCGATTAATACTATCTGTCTTAGCAAATCACCTCCACAAACAGAGGTGGGCCACTGCACCCATCTCCATACCGCAATTTACTCTAGATAAGGGCCTATTCCCCGAGTACACTGTCTCTACGAGAGTAGGCGGCATCTGCTCTTTGTAGGAAACTGCGTGGTAGTTGCAATAGAATATAGTTTTCGAGTCAGAAAGTGTTAAAATCTACCACACAGCTGAACCCTCATTTCCGTATGCAGAGAAGGTTAAACGACTAAAATAATGACAGACTCAGCTAGAGGTCTTATAGCCTCGAACTCACTCTCCTAATAGGAAAGTGTCTAAGTTCCCATTATAGTCACCTATTGCGGCAGTGTTCCATCATCATCCCACTTACAGGGAAAGAAAATGCTACTGTTATCATATCACCCCACCAAGGACTGTAGTTGAGAAGGGCAGCCGGTTAGGAGGATGAAGCCGCCGAATTAGCCCAATACGCGTTAGCCCCTGACCTCTATCCTCAGAGTTAGGCTTATAAAACCTACGTATAGCTGCCATCTTGCCTCAGGGGCTGTAGCGGAGCTTTCCCCGAGTTAGTCATATAAGAAGCAAAGTATTAGCACTAGACCATGTGCCAGCATCCGCTTCTTATGACTATCGCCTTGTCCTCCCTGGACATATCCCCCGAGCTATAAAACTTCCAGAGTGAATTATTTAATCCTTGACTTTAAGTCCCAATAAAGATTAATTCACACAATTATCACTCACAGTATCCGTTTAAATTATTATATTTGGCGTAAGTGTCAATGATTTTTAATTTGTGTTAAATTAACAAAACGCTTGCTTTAAAAATATCATAATGAACTTCAATCATGAACTGTGATTGGTTAATAATTACATCACTTCGAAACTTCCAGACTATGATCTTGTAATTGCACTTATCTGCTTAATTAAATTATAAGATTATTTTATAAAACATTGGCGATAGGTCTGACACAGGTTCAGAAAGAATACAGATTTCCCTTTGTATGAATATCACGCTAGCTCAACTTTTTACTACAGCTGTACCAAACTCCTAGTGACATTAATTTACCCTAGATCTCTTGCTTTCTCCAATTCCAAAGCACTAAAAACGGACGCATGACATTTGCACCTTCTCACACGCGTACGGGTTCAATGTCTGGATTTTGAAAGAAATTCAAGTCAATTATTTCTTTCGCAACCATTTCACTTGTTATTTTACTAGTAGGTAATATATTTCATAATCTGCCAAAAGCAGAATACTGGACTCAATACGGTATCATAATTTTTCAATGAAAGTTGCTTTCTTATGGTTAGTCATCATTTATTATTATTATTATTATTATTATTATTATTATTATTATTATTATTATTATTATTATTATTATTATTATTATTATTGTTACTATTATTATTATTACATAAAACTTTCTAAATAAGTAGGGGATTTTTGCGTTCCCCACATCAAAAACGTTCAAGTCGTAATCCGGTATTATCATAATTAATGATCTCCATTAAGCATGTGTGCAAGGTGCTCTCATCCACGTGGGAAATATATCGGAAGGTGGAGAGTGCACCTGAATGCAACACAGAAAGTCCCTAAGAACATAATGTCCTACGGTCAATCATTTACATGTTACAGGCTTTCCAACTTTGCACGGGAACATTCATATCCCACGTCGAGTAACTGTCACCTTGTTGGTGTACCACCAGTTTTACTGCATACTAATTCATAAAATGCTAAAAATATACACCACGTTCTTGAACACGCCAACTCATTGATCGTCGGACACGTTTCAAACACCAGACATTTCACGTTTCGTTTTGTTATTCATACAGTCGAAATGCTGCTATGTCCCTGACGGTATGCCTGACTCCAGACTCATTCCTAAATAGAATTTATCCCACCTGCCTAGGTACTAACTAAAACAGGCTTAGCTCGTAAACGGTCGACCGTACGGCATAGTTTATTTATTTTCTTAATTTTTTTTTTGCTAGTTGCTTTACGTCGCGCCGACACAGATAGGTCTTATGGCGACGATGGAACAGGGAAGGGTTGGGAGTGGGAAGGAAGCGACCGTGCCTTTAATTAACGTACAGCCCCAGCATTTGCCTGGTGTGAAAATGGGAAAACACGGAAAAACATTTTCAAGGCTGCCGACAGTGGGTTTCGAACGTATTATCTCCCGAATACTGGATACTGGCCGCACTTAAGCTACTGCAGCTATCGAGCTCGGTCGGCATAGTTTCATAGGGACTTTATGTGTTGATTTGGGGTGTACTATCCATTCCCCAATTTACTTCACACATTGGAGACATCCTGTATAGCGCTTGTGGGAACTATTACTTAGGGAGATAGAGATTCCAAGGGAACCTATAACTAATTCTACATTATCACTAATATCTAAAAGGCAACCGATTGGAATGGACCAGAAAGATTTCAGTCAAACTTGGTTTAATGATCAGTTAGCACATCCTAAATAAAATTGTAACGATTGTTCTACTATAAAACCAGCGATGGTGTTATAATTATTTGGTGAAAAATTAACTAGGCGCCTCGGAGTAGGCATCTAGTGACGTAGAATGAACTTGCGTACTCACTGCGGAGACATACCGACAGTTCTACTATTTTACAATACCATAAAACACTTTATCCCGAAAATGAGATTTTGACAATGAGAACAGAATTTCACGCAATACAAACCAATTTTACTAGTGCGTAGAGTAAGTTACAAAGCCGGCTCAGCGGTGCCGCCTACCTGGATACCCAGGGTTCGATTCTCGACCTGGTCAGGAATTTTTACCAGGGCCTGAGGGGTGGTCCCAGGTCCACTCAGCCCACGTGATTACAATATTGAGGAGGCATCTAATGGTGATCTGGCGGCCCTGGACTAGAAAGTGGTGAATAAAGGCCGAGAGTATTCATCACGCCGACCACATGACACCTCGTACTCTGCAGGCCGTCGGACTAAACAGTGGTTGCCTGATAGACCATGACTCTTCGGGGCCATTGCGCAATCGGGCTTAGTTTGGGTTTCGTAACCTTTGTATATATGTGCCTGCTCTTGATATAATTATTTATTAACACAAACATGGAGACTGGTCAATTCCTGTTCAGAATCACCCATTTCACCATGTTGTGGACAACATACAACAATAAAAGGCGTTCAGCAACATTCTGATGTCTTCATTGATCATCCTGTGAAGTGTCCGACTCGTTGGCTGAACGGTCAGAGTACTGGCCTTCGGTTCAGAGGGTCCCGGGTTCGATTCCCGGCCGGGTCGGACTCTACGGTGGTAAAAATCTGCTTACTGTATATTCATTGACACTCTTCGCTAATCATACACACGTGTAATTTTCTTGTCTTGTAGATACTGTATTCTAAGTCCGCCTCTGTAGTGTAGTGATTAATGTGATTAGCTGCCACCCCCGGAGGCCCGGGTTCGATTCCTGGCTCTGCCACGAAATTTGAAAAGTGGTACGAGGGCTGGAACCGGGTCCACTCAGCCTCGGGAGGTCAACTGAGTAGAGGTGGGTTCGATTCCCACCCCAGACATCCTGGAAGTGGTTTTCCGTGGTTTACCTCTTCCCGTCAAGGCAAATGCTGGGATGGTACCTAACTTAAAGGCACGGCCGCTTCCTTCCCTGTTCCTTATCTATCCCTTCCAATTTCCCCCCCCCCCCGAAAGGCCCCTTTTCAGCATAGCAGATGAGGCCGCCTGGGCGAGGTACTGGTCATCCTCCCCAGTTTTATCCCCGACCCAGAGTCTGAAGCTCCAGGACACTGCCTTGAGGCGGTAGAGGTGGGATCCCTCGCTGAGTCTGAGGAAGACACCGACCCTGGAGAGTACACTGATAAAGAAGGAGAAGAAGACGAAGTAGATATTCTAAACTTCTCCATCTACAGACAGACTTCACATTCTCTATGCTGGCCATACCGATACTAGTGAACTTCAGATCAGGTAGTGGTCTCTATGATCCTATATTTCCCTAAATACCTTTACACTGATAATAGATTTCGCGAATTCAAAACTTGATCCATAATAGGAAGACTGCACCGTGGTACTGAGGTCGTTCAGCTAAGTAATAATTTTGATTGTATTTTATTTACGTGAATAAAAGTGGTGTTTCGGACTTTACCTACAAACTGCTTTCAATATCTTTGGTACGAGCTCAGTGGGTGAAGCTGTGTGTATGAATCTTCTTTCGTGGTGCGTCATCTCAGATAAGTGAACACAGTTAGCTTACCTAGGGGAATAATAGAGTCTGACCTAGAAATAAAGATAAGCAGGAGGAGGCAAAGACGGTGAAGGTGAGACTAAATTTATCATGTCTGAAATATTAGTGTGTGGAGTTGAACGAGGCCACAGGGCTACTTGCAGTTGGAGGAATGTACAGTCGCTTATTTAAATCACTGAGGCTTGCAGGGTGGATTGTGAAAGGCTTAAAAGTCTATAATGAAGATTTATATTCGCACGTCCTCTCTGTGTGTATCTGAAATGAAAGACGTGAATGAATGCAAAATAGTAAATACATAACGTAAAATGCCAAGTAATTGGAGGACAAAGACATACATTGGAAATTGTAAAACCATAAATTGATTTGCTTAGAACTCTTTTAGTATATATAGTGGACGGATGCGAGACAGTGAGGTTATAATAACACACTTAAGTGCCTCTGTGCAGAGACGTGGACGCAGATCAGTTCAAGTTGTACCCACCCGAACTGTAATAAACTGCTGAATCCTGCGCGGTTTAGTTTCAGTAAGGACCTTGATATCGTCGTGTGAATTCCGGCCCCCGCTTGCTGCACTACGAGGCACAGTTGTCCCACACTTCGGAGTGTGGGTGGGGGTAGGGTTGAGGGGAGAGGAAAGTTGCACAAGTGTCTACTTACCGTGTCTCATAGATATTGAATAGGGCTTCGATCCCAGGATCCGGATGGCTACTATAGAAGCGTAATGTCTAGAAGAACTTCTGAGGATAACCCAATAGTCTGAGGGTGGGCAATGTTCTGATGAAACATCCTATTAGCTGCATTCGCCATCGGAGGGACAACTCAGGATTTTCAATCCTAGGCACATACCGTCCAGCAAAAATTGTCTCCTGAATATTAATTAATGGCGATTTCACACGAAAGCCAGTAACTCTCCGGACTCCAATGTCTATAAACAAGGCATGGTCCCTCCCTCAGTTACTACGTCGGACACGATTGCGGATATCATTACTGCCAGATCGAGATAGTTATTTATCACTGAATATTTCACTGTGCCATTTGTGAGCGACCGTCTTCTACAGAAGGACAGCTGACACGACGATGGTTTCAGATCAATGTATTACTTTGTGCAGTGAAATGGGTTCGCACGACAGCTGCACACAAACGATTGCCTAATATTTATTGCGTAACATGCCTCTGACTGATTAGGTGGGGTGGGCAATGTGAACAATTCGACTGGCCTATAACCAGTTTCATTTATGTACCTAGTTTGCTCCATTTTAATTTCCATTCTCTCTAGTGTGAACGTACTCACAGGCATTGCAGGTTAAGCAAAGGAAAGGTACAGTAGGTTTCATGTTTTTGTTGTCAAGTATTCAACTTCATTTGAAGGAAAGATATTTCTCGCCTTAGTTGTGAAGTAACTCGTCAAGTGTTTATTTACAGCCATTTGCTTTGTTTATCAATGTAATAGACTTGATATTGTGTACATTCCCAGACATTGATCGTAAATGAGAGTCTGTGTCAGATGGGAAGCAGTTCTGTTTGCTGTTTTCCTTATGGAGTAAAACATATTTTCGCTGTCTAATGTGATTAAAAGTAGTAAAATTTTCCGGGGAGTGCAGCGCTTTGAATGGCTGGAATAACCTGACAACATTGCAACCACTAGGTTGGAAAATCCTGAGCAGCCTTTCGAGGCCCAAACACTTCCCATTTGCAACACGAATAGTAAAATAAGAGAGGTAAATGCAGTACGTCAGTTAAATTCCTGTCCTTTACGGTAACCCGCCTGAGGTGTAAACTAGCTAGCCCCTTTCTTCGTGTAACCGGTTACCATTCGGAACTCCATGCCCAAAACCAGTGTTCGGAAGGGTTCTTTATCTTACATAGGGCGAGTGTACGATAAGCGGAATATCCTTGCATTTCCTTAACTTCGTCCTTGTGTTTACTGACAAGAGCAGCATTGATGGGCGATAATGAAGTATCACTCCCTCCCAAAACGAAGAAACAAAATGGAGACAGGACGTCCAGGCTGAAAATGTGTTCCTGAAGAGCAGTTCACATACTTTGTATAATAGCAGATTTAGTGAACTAAAAATTAATAATACATCATAATACTTTTATTGTAAAATCCCACAGGCTGTTTCTAGTCATTCGACTGGGTCAGGAATGGTATGAATGAAGCCACCATCTAGCGGCGAGGTTAGATATTGTGCCGGCTTCCGAAGCCTGTCTCACTCCTCTGCGGCAATGATTGATGACTGACAGATGAAATGATATTGGGCAGTGTTGCTGGAATGAAAGATGACAGGGAAAACCGGGGTACCCAGAGAAAAGCCGGTTTCACCTCCACTTCGTCCAACACAAATCTTACGGGATGTGAGCCACGGAACCCAGCGGTGAGAGACCGGCGTGCTGCCGCCTGAGCCATGGACGCTCCTCTAATACTTATGCAGTAATTATAATAGTTACACAGTAATTATTTATTAATAAAAATAACGTAATAGTATCATGAAATTGCAGCTTATTCCAAGATATGTACGGCGAACACCTGAGAATGAAGTCGAAAAGCGCAGTGCGACCATACATGTCAAGCAGCATAAAATACAGTTGACATCTCTCCAGGGACAAATAAATATATCAATGTGGCCAGCGAAGTTCACCTGCACGCTCGCACGCTGTTTGTCGCATTAAAACTGCTACGCAATTTATCGCTTTCCGGTTGCCCTTTCGTGCTCGACACTAGTGCTTTCTCCGGTAGGAAGCAGAGATGAGGAATCTCTCACCAATCAGTAATGCTTATTGATGAACAACTTTGCGAAGGATGAAATTCTTGGAGTTTCTGAACAGAAATGGTAAATGAAATCCTGTATCTGGTACAGACTTGATCACTTCTTCTTTTGGAACTTCTATGAAGTAAAAGTAAATGGATTTTGAGAAAGGTATACTAGGGAGCTCAGCAAATATAAAAAGGTTAAAACAGAAATCTTCTTCTTTTTCGCCCACCGCTTTTCCCACATATATGGGGTCGTAGGTGCGAACTGTGTCGCGTTGTCCCTGTTTTACGGCCGGATGCCCCTCATGACGCCAACACTATATGGAGGGATGTAATTACTATTGCGTGTGTGTGTGTGGTGGTTGGTAGTGTATTGTGTTGTCTGAATATGAAAAAGAAACTGTTGGGACAAACACAAACGCCCAGTCCCCGCCGGAAGTGTTAATCAGGCGCGATTAAAATCTCGGACCCGGCCCGGAATCGAACCCGGGACCCTCTGAACCGAAGGCCTCAACGCTCATTTTTAATACAATGAGTCGGATAAAAATGAAAAAATAGAAATGATTGGGGAATAATATTACTCTTGTTTCATCTCAAGTACGTCCGGACATCCGGGACCAGCAATTTCTTCCGTAATAGACAAATCGACAAGACTTTGCTCACTGTCAGTGCCTAATATTCATAAATTCTGAGAAGATTAACAACTGGCGTATTCCACCTTCTATGTAAGAAAACATACGGATGGAAGCTATTGGTACTGGATATTTGAGTGAAGAAAAAGCCGTCGTAGTTTATATTTAAGACAACCATATTACTTCTGGCAAGGGCGTGTTCGAGATTTCCTTTTACACAGCTGGAGAACGGTTGTAGGAATGAAATGGCGTTTTAAATTGAGTTATTATTACTTCTGGAGCTTGGAATATAGTCATTTCCGACTGAAACAGACTACAAACGCGTATTGAAAATTAAACTGTTTTGGAAATAAATACAGTATGTTTAAACATTTGTTCTGCAGTCTAGAAGCTCGTTTTCGTGAGGAATGGTAGTTATGAAAATATTACACTTTAATCTTCTTTCTTTCTTAATCCGTTTACCTTCCAGGTTTGGTATTTTTTCCTGGATCTCAGCGAGGGCTCGCACCTCTACCACCTCAAGGGCAGTGTACTGGAGCGTGAGACTTACGGTCAGAGGGTACAACCCTGAAGGAGGACCAGTACCTCGCTCAGGTGGCTTCACCTGCTATGATGAACAGGGGTCTTGTGGCGGAATGGTAAGATTGGAAGGGATAGACAAGGAAGAGAGAAGGAAGTGGCCGTGGCGTTACGTTAGGTACAATCCCGGCATTTGCCTGGAGGAGAAGTGGAAAACTACGGAAAACCATTGTAGTCTCACCTTTGGCAATATGAAAATAACCGACCTATTAATAATAATAATAATAATAATAATAATAATAATAATAATAATAATAATAATAATAATAATAATAATAATAATAATAATAGTACCAAGCCAGTTGATCGTGCGGTTTGGACCGCGAAGCTGTGAGCTTTCCTTGGGGAAGATAGTGGGTTCGAACCCCACTGTCGGCAGACCTGAAAATGGATTTTCCGTGGTTTCTCATTTCACACCAGGAAAATGCATGGGCTCTACCTCAATTAAGGCCAAGGTCGCTTTCTTCCCGCTTTCTTCCCACTTCCAGCCCTTTCCTCTCTTTTCGTCGCCATAAGACCTATCAGTGTCGGTGCGACGTAAAGCCAATTGCAAAATAATAATAATAATAATAATAATAATAATAATAATAATAATAATAATAATGACCGTATTGTCTCCGTGTAGAGGTATTTTCATTTAAAGCCAAGTAGGTTGCCTGAGCGTCTATTTCGACGTTGCGTACTACTGCGCCACATTGCAGGCTACGCTGAATCTCCTTTTGGCGATCACTGGCTAAGTTTTAATTACAATCATAGGGTAAACACGAAATGAGCCATGAGATAATTTTTGAATGCTGATATCGTACGACATTAAGTTTCGAAATGACTTTCTATCTGCCCTTCAATAATCCTACTTTCTATGCCGGTTTCCAACTGCGATCTTCGAATCCGGAGGCCGACACTCTGCCACTGATCCGCACACTAACTCCATTCCTTGTGCAAACAGTCTCCGTAAGGAATGATTTGGAAGCATATTTCATGACGTCGATTCATTTACGAGGGTTTTTAGACTCATACATAACAACAAATCCTGGCTCAGCTGGGAAAAGAATAGGAAACTAACCGACTCATAATATCCCTAGTATGTCTATTGGCAGTGACAACAGGGCTTTCCATGACAGCTGATAGTTGGACCACTGACGATTCAACCAGACTATGAGAAGTGAACTCGCCATATACAGAGTGAATCACCTGAACCTACCCCAAGTATTTTCGAAACGGAAAGTTCTATTGATGTGCCGTTTTCACAGAATTTAATTGTGACCAAGGGATCATAATTGTAGCCCTTACACGTATTGTAATACTTATTCGTTTTTTTATATTTGGCCACACAAATAAGTTTTATGGTGACGATGCGACAGGAAAGGCCCGGGAATTGGAAGGAAGCAACTGTGACCTTAATAAAGTACAGTCCCAGAATTTGTCTGGTGTGAAACTGGGAAACCACGGAAAAACATCTTCAGGGCTGCCGACAGAAGGGTTCGAAACCACTATCTCCCGAATACTGGATACTGGCAGCACTTAAGCGACTGCAGCTATTTCGGTTTCACAGAAATTATGTGTAACCAAGGTTTCATAATTGTAGCCCATATACAGACTTTAATAATTATTAGCATGTGTACAGTCTTCTCTCAAGTCGAAAAATAATAACATGTTTCTTCATTTTTAAAGGAGATTCCAAATACAAATCTTCACGTCTGTATCATCTTCAGTTGTAAAGATATAAGTATCCTCATAAACAATAATTCAACTATTTTTCACTTCTTTTCACCTCCCGTTATGTGCCTCCTCCGAAAACAAAAAGGTAGGGCCTACATGTTCCTGTATTTTTAAGGACTTTCCAAATACCAAGTTTTTTGTCTCAAACATGTTAAGTTTTTGACGTATAATGTAGATATACCGGTACTCATTTTAAAAATTCACCCACTTTTCCAATTCCTTTCAGCCCCGTAACTGGATTATCCAAAAACAAAATAAACGTGTTTCATTATTTTTCAAGTAGATTCAAAATACCAGTTTTCAGATCTGTACGTCTGGAACACCTTCAGTTTTTGAGATAAATGTATACGCATAAAAGTAATTCAAATTCTTCTTCTTCACTTCTTTCCACCCCTCGCCCGCCTTAAATGGACTTTCCAAAAAAAAATAAAAAAACGTGTTTCTTTATTTTGAAAGGAAATTTAAAATACCATCTTTCACGTCTGTAACAGCTTCAGTTTTTAAGATAATGTATCCTCATAAATATATTTTAATTACATATTTATTTTCAACCCTACACCCCTTACGTCGATTTAAAAAAACAAATGCGTATTTCTTTATTTTTAAAAGAGATTCCAAGTACTAATATTTTCACGTCTGTAACATCTTCAGTTTTTGACATATAAGTATCCTCATAAAAGTAATTCAGCTCCTTTTTCACCCCTCCACCACCTTCCTGTCCGTTAAGTTGATTCCCCCTCCCATAAAGTGCGTGTTCCTTCATTTTTAAAGGAGATTCCAGTTACCAATTTTCACATCTTATATCTTTAGTTTTTGAGATATAAGTATACTCATTCAAAGAATTAAACTAATTGTTCAATTCATTCACCACCTTAATTGGATTTTCTGAAGACAATAGAACACGTGTTTCTTTACTTTGAAATAATATTCCAAATAGAAATGTTCATGCCTCTAACATCTTCAGTTTTTGAGATATAAGTATACTCATACAAATAATTCAACTAATTTCTCAATTAGTTCACTCACCCCTTAAGTGGATTTTCCAAAGGCCAAAGATTACTTGTTTTCTTACTTTGAAAGAAAATTCAAAATAAAATTTTTTATGTCTGTAACATCTTCAGTTTTTGAGATATAAGTATCCTCATGAAAATAATTCAACTCCTTTTTCACTCCACCCCCGCCCGTTAAGTTGGTTTCAACCCACCCAGAAAAATGCGTGATTCTTTATTTTTCAAGGAGATTCCAAGTACCAATTTCCACGTCTGTAACCGCCAGCATTGAGGTATAAGTTACTCCAGAAAAAGAACTCAGTTTTTTCACATCCTTTCACACTCCACACGTAAGTGAATTTCCCAAAAATAAACAGTGTCCGTTTCTTTAAAAGAGCTTCCAAATACATATTATCACGACTGAAATATCTTCAGTTTTTGAGATGTGCATATACTCGTAAAATGAATTCATCTCCGTTTTCAGCCCAATTCCACACCCGCCCCCCAAAAAATGCGTGTTCCTTTAATTTTAAATGAGATTCCAAATACCAGTTTTCACGTTTGTATATATATATATATATATATATATATATATATATATATATATATATACACTGACTGACAGAGCAAATGCAACACCAAGAAGGAGTGGTCAGAACTTTATGCCAATTGCAGGGTAGACTGACGTTACTGAGGTATGCTCATGATGTGAAATGCGCCGCTGTGCTGCGCACGTAGCGAACGATAAATGGGACTCGGCGTTGGCGAATGGCCCACTTCGTACCGTGATTTCTCAGCCGACAGTCATTGTAGAACGTGTTGTCGTGTGCCACAGGACACGTGTATAGCTAAGAATGCCAGGCCGCTGTCAACGGAGGCATTTCCAGCAGACAGACGACTTTACGAGGGGTATGGTGATCGGGCTGAGAAGGGCAGGTTGGTCGCTTCGCAAATCGCAGCCGATACCCATAGGGATGTGTCCACGGTGCAGCGCCTGTGGCGAAGATGGTTGGCGCAGGGACATGTGGCACGTGCGAGGGGTCCAGGAACAGCCCGAGTGACGTCAGCACGCGAGGATCGGCGCATCCGCCGCCAAGCGGTGGCAGCCCCGCACGCCACGTCAACCGCCATTCTTCAGCATGTGCAAGACACCCTGGCTGTTCCAATATCGACCAGAACAATTTCCCGTCGATTGGTTGAAGGAGGCCTGCACTCCCGGCGTCCGCTCAGAAGAATACCATTGACTCCACAGCATAGACGTGCACGCCTGGCATGGTGCCGGGCTAGAGCGACTTGGATGAGGGAATGGCGGAACGTCGTGTTCTCCGATGAGTCACGCTTCTGTTCTGTCAGTGATAGTCACCGCAGACCAGTGTGGCATCGGCGTGGAGAAAGGTCAAATCCGGCAGTAACTGTGGAGCGCCCTACCGCTAGACAACGCGGCATCATCGTTTGGGGCGCTATAGCGTATGATTCCACGTCACCTCTAGTGCGTATTCAAGGCACGTTAAATGCCCACCGCTACGTGCAGCATGTGCTGCGGCCGGTGGCACTCCCGGACCTTCAGGGGCTGCCCAATGCTCTGTTTCAGCAGGATAATGCCCGCCCACACACTGCTCGCATCTCCCAACAGGCTCTACGAGGTATACAGATGCTTCCGTGGCCAGCGTACTCTCCGGATCTCTCACCAATTGAACACGTGTGGGATCTCATTGGACGCCGTTTGCAAACTCTGCCCCAGCCTCGTACGGACGACCAACTGTGGCAAATGGTTGACAGAGAATGGAGAACCATCCCTCAGGACACCATCCGCACTCTTATTGACTCTGTACCTCGACGTGTTTCTGCGTGCATCGCCGCTCGCGGTGGTCCTACATCCTACTGAGTCGATGCCGTGCGCATTTTGTAACCTGCATATCGGTTTCAAATAAACATCAATTATTCGTCCGTGCCGTCTCTGTTTTTCCCCAACTTTCATCCCTTTCGAACCACTCCTCCTTGGTGTTGCATTTGCTCTGCCAGTTAGTGTATATATATATATATATATATATATATATATATATATTCATTCGAATAATTCAACAAATTTTTAAATTTTTTAACCCCCTCGTCCGTTAAGGGCTTTCCGAAACAAAAGAATACGTGTTGCCTTACTTTTAAAGGAGATTCCAAACACCAATTTTCACGTCTGTAACATGTTGCGTTTTTGAGATACACAGTAGGTACGCTAATTTTTTTAAAAATCACCCTCTATTTAGATCCCCTTAACTGAAGATTCCGAAAACAGGTCACCAGGTTTCTTTACTTTTAGAGGAGATTCCAAATACCAGTTTTCAAATCTGTAATATGTTACGTGTCTGAGATAATTTGCAGATATAGTCTTTTTAACAGTTCACCCGGTTTGTCACTCCTGTTCACCCCTATTCATCAGATTATCCATAAACACAAAAATATGTGTTTCTTTATTTTCAAAGGAGGTTCCAAATACCAATTTTCATTTCTATAACACCTTCAGTTTTTGAGATATAAGTCTCCCCATAAAAGGTGTTCAACCCCTTTTCCCCCATTTTCACCCCCTTAGTGGGATTTTCCGAAAACAAAAAATACGTGTATCTTTAATTTTAAAGGAGATTCCAAATACCAATCTTAATGTCTGTAAACTTTTAAATTTTTGAGATATAGATATCCTCATTTTAAAAATTCACCCTTTCCACCCCCTTAACGACGGAATATCAAAGAATCCTCTCTTAATGAGCACCTACACCCTAATATAAATGTACCCCCAAAATTTCATTTCTTTATGTCCAGTAGTTTTGGCTCGGCGATGATGAATCTGTCTGTCAGGACAATTTATTTTATATATATAGATTAGCTGTACGTCCCACCAACACAGATATGTCTTATGGCGACGATGGGTTGGGAAAGGACTACGATTTTCCTTCATTAAGTTACAGTCCCGGAAATTGCCTGGTGTGAAAATGGGAAATCACGGAATACATCTTCAGTGTTGCCGACAGTGGGGTTCGAACCCACCCTCTGCCGTTTGCAAGCTTACAGTTGAGCGAACCTAGTCGCACGGCCAACTCGCTCGCTCTCTGTCATTCTCATACTGCTCGGATTTATCATTAAAATATCTCTCCTAAATTATCCTGTAAGATTTGGTGCGTTATCGGAAGTGCTCATATCGACCTATCACCAATTAGTGGCGCTACACAAAGGCACAGATGATGATTGATGAAGGAAATGATGTTTGGAACGCACGTCCCGTGTGTAATCAAGGCGTGCTCTTCTCCCTTATTGCTGGGCTTCTTTGTTTCATTTATCACACCGCGGCCTTTGAAAGTGAAATTATATAGCATCGTGGCATGTGGTTAAATAATGTCATAGAAAGTTAGAAGCTTTTATCACCTTAGTAATTCATATTTTTGCTTTTATATTCTAAGCTGACTTTTCTACTAATGATACGTGCAGTAACCATTGTGTAGGTATTACACATTATATCACCAGGTATCAGATAAGGTTGTAAAGAGCGTGTAATATAATACTGTGTCAGACTTAATGCAAACCATTTTATTTTAATAACGTGTAGTCATTCAAATGGCACTGTGATTTATTCAAATTTATGTCCATATATCACTGTGTTCTTCACTTAACCGTCCATACGACTAATTTGAAATAAATAAAGTAGCGGACGTGGTAACTATGACAGTGTTAGTCACTAGCAGCTGCAACAGCAATATTAACTGGATGATGTTGAATTTGCACCCACAGTTCGATGACATACGTATACGATATTATTTGACGTTTGTACTAAGGATTTTTTATCAGACTTTGAAGAGAATTGTATAGCCTATACATGTTAGCAATCAAATGTACTCCTTTCCGTCATGTTTTGCTGATTTTTCTAAAGTTTTATAATGATCATATGATGATATAGCTTGGATCTTTAAGCCATTTATACATCAGTTAAAATTTTGCGTCATCTGAAAACAACCATTGTTCATAATGATTCAGGTACATTCAATACATAAGCCCGACTGAGCCAGTGCAGTTCTATGTCGCATGGTCGTCTGAGCCCTCAAAAGTAATACCACAAACATGGTTTACAAAGAATTTCTGGGGTAAACGAAACTCAGTTTTTGGGTGAGTTTTTATACTGCAGGAATTTTCAGATAATGTCTTAATACAATGCCGAGGAACGATTACTTTGATCAATTTACGAAATCCACTCGAGCGAAGCCGCGGGTAATTGCTAGTTCTAAATTTAAAAAAATGAATGACAAAAATGCGTGATGCAGTATTCTGTGACGTGTATAGTTTGTAATGTTCTACTTCTACTCAGAAAAGTACGTAATACACTGGGCAAACACAACTCTTGCTGATCGATTAGCAAAGACCCTAATGAGAAAAAGACTCGCATAAAATTGCAGTTATATTAATAAGAATAATAATACATAATACAGGAGTACTGGAAAATAAAGTGTCAAACACGACGATTTGAATATATCCTCATCGGATTTGGAGGGTTGCAGGTCTGAGTAACAGAGAACAGCGTTGAAGCTAAAAACATCAGCTGGATATGCGTAACTTTATGTTACGTTAGGTCATGTCCCTCTCCTCTGAACAATGGGACCTCGCCGCGGTAGGGAGGCTTGCGCGTCCCAGTGAAGCAGAGAGCTAAGCCGTAGGTGTAACCATATTAGATGGGTATCTATTGAGAGACCAGGGTAACAATTGGTTCATCGAAAGGGGAGTAGCAGGCATTCAGTAGTTGCAAGGGCGTCGGTCTGGATGATTGACTGATACGGCCTTGTGGTAATATTTGACATGGCTTAGCTGTATTGGTACTGCTACACGGCTGAAAGCATAGGGAAACTAGAGTCGTAACTAACTACCGGGGACATGCATAGCTCTCTGTATGAATGAATGATGTATTAACGATGGCTCCCTCCCCGGTAAAATATACCGGAGGTAAAACTGTCCCCCATTCGGATTTCGGGGTGGGGACTACACGGGTGGGGGCTATCATCAGGGAGATGAATACTTACATTCTGCGAATCAGAGCCTGAAATATTAGAAGTTTGAATCGTTGTGACAGGATAGACCATCCGATATGTAAAATGGATAAACTAAAATTTGATGTAGTTAACAAAAGTGAAGTAAGTTGGAAGGAAGAACAGGACTGTAGAATATGCGACTGTAGAATTATTAACACAACATCAAACACGAGAATGCAGGAATATGTTTCCCAATGAAAAAGAAAATAGGGCAGCGGGTAAGTAACTATGACCAGCATAGTGAACGAATAATAGTTGTTAAGATTGACACCAAGCCAATACCTACCACAATAGGGCAGGTCTACATGCCCACTAGTTCCAGATATGAGGAAGAAATCGAAATAAATTACAAACAGACATAAGATTTTATACAATATGTAAAAGGTGACGAGAATGTAATTGTGATGGGAGACTGGAATGCAGTGGTAGGAAGAAAAGGTAGCCTAATGCAATCGGAGAATTTGGAATTAGATGAAGGAACAAAAGAGAAGGTCGACTATCTGAATTGTACAACGATCATTATTTAGTCCTTGTAAATATTTGGTACAAACCGTACAAAATACGGAGGTATACGTGAGCGAGACCTGGAGACAAAGGAAAATATCAAACAGACGTCACTGTTATTAGAAAGAGATTAACTAACCACGTACTGGATTTTAAGACCTTCCTAGGAGCAAACGTGTCATATAGGCTTAATTATGGTTAGACAGGAGGAAAGAAAACATGCCTTGGACTGCAAGACTTTCCCAGGAGCAGACGTTAGATCTGACCACAATTTGGTGGTGATGAAATGCCATCTGAAGTTGGAGAAATTGCGGGCATTGTTGCAAAAACCATATAAGTTCACTTTTGGTCATAAACCAGGTAGAACGTTCATAATATATTATATGATGATGTGCATGTTCTTGTCTATGAACCAGACTTGTATGGACTTATCAGAAGGAAAAACGCCTAGTTGCAAACATAGCTGCAGGTGTGTTTGGGGCAAGAATTTGGAAAGTCCAGGAATTGTCTTGTTTTGTTTCTTTTTTATAACTGTTTTTTACCTGATTTCATGTGTTAATTTCCTCTAAACTGTTCGTTCTTATGCGCCTTATACACTAGAGAACCATATTGAAATTATCTCGTGAAGGGAGTAATTGTTTATTTCATTCAACGAGACTATGGTCTGTATGAATTTTTATTTGGTGTTCACGCAATATTCATCCAATCACTATTGACCCCGCTTGAATCTTACGGATATGAAAAATAAATTTTAGATTATTGGTGCAAAAGAAGGATAAGTACAATTAAAAAGTATAATATATTTATTATAGGAAATACATACTTATTTCTGGGTCCTTTCCTAGTATAGTGCGCAAGACATATAGAAATCAATCAGTGTAACTGGATTTCAAAAATACGAAATAGTTTGCGAGTAACACTCTTTTCTTTAATTTTCTGAAATAATGTTATTTTGGACTTGCCTTGTTATGAAGGAAGGAAGGAGTGCAAGGATATGGAATCTAGATGAGTTGAGAGAAAAATTTGTTGGAATTTTTCAAGGAAAATGCTGTGCAAGGACTAAATTAAAAGGCAGAAGGAAATTCAGTAGTTTAAGACTGGACAGCCGTGAACAATGATATCAGTAGGGCTGCTGAAGACAAGTTAGGAAGAAAGGTAAGACAAAGTGAGAATCAGTGGATGACTCGGGAGGTATTAGATCTGAGTGATGGACGCCGAAAATACAAGAATAAAAAAGTGAATAGGGCTTAAAAGAATACAGGTGATGAAAGAATAAAGTAGATAGGGAAGGTAGAATGGCTGAAAGTGAAGTGTAAAGATTTTAACGCATGTATTACTGTAGGAAAGGTAGATGGTGCATACGGGAAAGTCACCAAATCATTTGACGGAAGGTAAACTAGGTGTACGAATATTAAGAGCTCAGATGGAAGATCACTTCTCGGGAAGGAAGACGAAAGATGGCAGGAACATAATTATACAGTTGTATCAAGGGAAAGAACTAGATGACAATATCTGGAACAATACGAGTCCGTTGATTCTGATGAAATTGAATTCCCAATTTTGAATTCATAATATGACAGAGCGTTGAGAGACCTATATAGGAACAATGCACCTGGAATTGATGATATACCATCAGACATTACTGACTGCCTTGGGATAAACAAGCATGGCGAGGTTATTTCATTTAGTCTTTAAGATGAATGATACAAGAGAAGTGCCTTTTGATTTTGTAGAGAATGTTGTTATGACTATTCCCAAGAAAGCAGGTGCTAAAAAGTGTGAAAACTGCCGCACCATTAGCTTATTATCTCAGCTCTCAAAGTATGAACACATATTATTTACGCAAGGACGGAAAGAAAAGTTGCAGCTGACTTGGGAAAAGATCAGTTTGGCTTCAGAAGAAGTGTAGGAACACATGAAGGAATCATGACTTTACGTCAGATTTTGAAAGATCGAGTTAAGGAAAACAAGCCCACGTACATAGCATTTGTAGATCTAGAAATTGAATTATATAATGTTGACTGGTCCAAGATATTTGAAATTATGAATTTGATCGCGATCGGATAACGAAGGATAGGAATAATCTACAATCTTTACAAAAATCAGTCTGCAGTGTTACGAATCTGAAGCTAGAAGAAAGAAGCAATAATCCAGAAATTATTGATGCAGGGCTTCAATTTGTGCCCATTCCTTTTCATTGTTTATATAGAACAGGAAATCAAAGAGAAATTTGGAAAATGAATCATATTCCATATAGAGGAAATCCATACTCTGAGATTTACCGATGATACTCTTATTTTTCTTTATCTGCAGAATGGTATGGACGCAGGCATGTAGAAGGAGTATAAAATGAAAAATAAAGACATAAAAATTAAATGTAATTAGTTCAATGGATCGAATTTTGGTGAAGAAAGAAATATTCGATTGCGAAATGATGCTTTAAATGAAGTAGGTCTATGTTGTTACTTGGGTAGTAGAATAACAAATGATGGCACAAGTGAGGAGAACATGAAATGCAAACAAGCATTAGAAAATAAATTTGGTCACTTCAAACAATGATATATGAATTAGGAGGATAGTTTCTGGAGACTTTCATCTGGAGCGTGCATTGTATGGAAGTGAAAGATGGACGATAACTAGCGCAGAAAGAATGAGGATAGAATGCTAAAGGTTTGATGAATGGATCAAATTACGAATGAAGAAGCCCTGAATTTATTTGGTGAGAGGAGAATGATTTGGTGCTATGTGGCCGAAAGAAGAGATGGAATGATAGGACACATCTTAAGACACCGAGGATTTGTTCAGTTGTTTCTTGAAGGAAGTGTAAGCGGTAAAAATCTTTGGGGTGTACCAAGGTATGAATAAGACAAAAGGATTAGAGTAGATGTAGAAATGAAACGTTTGCCATAGTTTAGGGTGAATTGGAAGACTGCGTCAAACAAGTCTCTGGACCGATGGCCCGAACGACAACAACAACGTGACGAGAAGAAAGGCAGTATGCGTACAGTTTGTTATGATAAGAAGAAACTTTTGTGTTCCAGTTCGGGGTATCCGTCTTATAATAAACATATAGGAGAAGTAATTCGGAAAAGTAATTTATACTTTTGAACATAACACACACTATTCGTGAATTCTGCTCAAGCCCGCAAAAGTGGTAGAGTGGAAAATTATCTGTGAAGGAACTAAGGAAAAGATCGCAACTCTGTACCAGAACTCAAATTTTATGGCATTTGTATTGATGGGAACAGGTTCAATACTGGTGTATATCCTGAACACGAAGAAGGTGAAGCAGTAATGAGTAGTGTAGTAGATATTTAAATCACTGATCTTCTTAACAGTCTTCTCTACTGTATCTCTGTGGTGAAAAAAGTATATTTATATACAGTATGCATGCAATTACAAATGGAACTTACGTTTCCTTTCACATATGTAAAATCTATGCGTTTGCTGGTGAGACTTACATGTGTTTACAGTGCACTATGTCTTCTGGTGTGGGCTAGAACAAATTTGTAACCTTCATTGATCTGACTCAGTCTCATAGTTGGCTTTGACAATATGAAAGTGACTGAGGGATTAGCGATGCTAGTAATGGCATTCCTTATGCTGCCAGTCTCGGTTATAAATGGTGTGAAAATATCGCTCATATGGTCGGCTGGTGTCTGCATTTCAGTAGGCTTGGCACATTGGTATGTAACTGCATCTTCTGGCTCAGTGAGGAAACAACGTGAATCTACCTAACTCCTCATTTCCCTTCGAACTAAATACTAGTCAACATGTAAAATCCTTTGTATCCTCTTCTAAACTTTAGCATGTCTAGAAATGCTTATACCAAAACTAGACATGTGCATTTTCATTTCTAAACATAACATGTCCAGTACAATCTATACTTTTAAGTAGCAGGATACCTGTGCTTCGCTACTGCTTTACATTGGAAACTATTATTCAAAGTGTTATATTTTGGAGAGTCCGCTGTCAGCTGAGCCTGTAAAATACGCCCTCGATTCTTACGTGAAACGGTTTTGGGGGTATGATTTTTTTTATTTTATGATCTAACACTCATTTGAAATCCATACGGAAGAATTTGAATGCTTTAAACCCTATCTTATTTAACATCTAGGAAGCAAAAGCGACCAATCTGTGAAATTTTGATTTTGTACGTCAAACAGTAATGGAGAAATAAGTACCTTTTAAGTGGTGAAAGTTTTATAATATTTATTAATATCTAGGATATAGAAGTTCACACTTCACTTTAAAAAAGTAAAACGTGAGTGTCTTAAACGGTTTTGGAAAAATGGATATTGTGTTTTGAGGGTCAACCACCATCTAAACCCCTTAGGGGAGTACTATTTTCAAGTGTACGATATTTTACACATAGGGTACAAAACAGAACCCTCCTCGTAAAATTACAATTATTATCCCCATCAAAAGAGATGAACACATGAAGCAACTTATAGATGTGGGTAACACGTATGATAACTTTCTCCATCTCTCCTTTTAAAATATGCCTTCAATTACCGTCTCCTGTTAGAAGTGATAAACTGGTAAATTTCATTCAGTGTAGGATTGCAGTCAGAAAAGGCATCCGTTCGTAAAACAGTGTCGAATCCATTCGACACCCCCAGGTATAGAAGAACGTATTATTATTAATGTTTGTTTCCTTTGCCGAATATTTAGTGATGTGGTCTTGACGCACTGCTGCCTGAGCCACGGTGGCAGGTATATATGTTAATTATTATTAAATTATGATTCCGTTTGAACGTTTATAATAATAATTTTACTAATTTTCCCGTGCCTGACAGGTTATGTGTACCACGTGTTGATTTGACCCTGTTTTACGGGTGGATGACATTTCTGACGCCAACACAATATGGAGAAAGGGAGCTATAGGGAACCGCCAGAGGCACACAGCCCGGCTATTATTATCCATTTCCTCAGCTGGAGTCAGCGTTGGAGTTGATCATTAATAATAATAATAATAATAACAAGACTATTTCTTTCTACTTTTCCAATACCTAGAGGGTTATTTATAAAGCAGAATCACAAGTTGACTCGAAAATTACTCTTCATCATATATTACGCTTGTGCATAATTTGTTAACTATTTTTACCAACTAGCTGCTAGGCGGCGTAACCTCTGCAACAGTAGTCTGATATTTCACGAGCGGAACTGTTAGTCATTTGATTAGAGTAACTCGCAAAGTCGCCGCATAGGTGGGGCTTTCATATCTCTCTTGCGTGATCTGTTCGTCATTTTCTTACAGTAACTTACAAAAGTCCACACGAGAGCGTACACTTGCCAAGTCTCCCCGCGCGAACGCACTGTAGTCACCCCATCCACAGTGCGCAGGCCCTAGATAGTTAATCGCCAAGTCCCCGCGTGACTGCGCTGGTCTCCCTCTCTTCAGTGCGCATGCGCGGTTTCATTCCCTCCACTCCCCGTGCATCCCCCACCCACACGACCGTGCAATGAAATTCAGTGCAGAAAGCGATCGGATGCCACTTTCCATGCGGAAAGTGACCATGCCTGGCTAAGAAGCCTTTCAAAATTTTTGGTCGAGGGCCGGGAGGTGTTCCCCTGGGAGAGAGAGAGAGAGAGAGAGAATAACTTCTCTCTCTCATCCTACCCCTATTTTTGGTAGGGAGCTGGGAGTTAGCCCCCAGGGAGGGAGGAGAGGACTCCCTCCACCCTCCCATAAACGAAAATCTCGGTCCCTAACCTAACCCAATGAGGTTAGGTTAGTGTCCGTGTTTTCATATTAGGTTAAGACGTTATTGTGACGTCATGACCCTACCTACGTGAGGTTAGGCCTGCTCACGTACGTAAGGTTTGACATCAAAATGACGTCATTGGCTTGACATCATTGAGTGTGGTCAATTACCTTGCGTGTACAAAAATGCTGACTCAGCATTAGGGGTCAATGACCTCGTAGAAAAATGCTGCCTCAGCATCCATTGTTTTAGAACATACTTTGGTCTACTACCAACTTAGATGAACATACGTACGCAGCTTAAAATCTTCATCTCAAACCAATATGGAACCCATCAATGAAACACAGTGTACATCGAGGAGACATTACTTATATTTGTGTGGAGTCAAAAATTAACAAATATGCATTGGAGATTTTCCAAAATTTAGAATTTACGCTACTGCAAATATGTGGAAGAGATGCTAGACACCATGAGCACAGCGGAAACTTAAGGAGGTGTAGTACACAGTGAGCTCAGCTCTTATCAACTTTTTACGTTTGGACTCAATACCAATGTTGAAATTCACAGAATCATCAACCAGTAAGATCTATACACCCTGCCTCAAGAAAGGTACCTCTATATCGAAGGACGCATTATGAGGCAGACTGAAGTTAACTGAGCACATCTCAAATAAACAAACATGTATCACTTCTCTTTTCTGAGGCACGTTAGAAGGTGAATAATGTTGAAGTTCATAGATCGAAGAATATTGGTATTACAAGTGCAATGAAACTCTTCTCTCCTTTTAGTGCCGATGAAAACATTCTCTTGCGGATGGCATAATGGTGTCCAGAAAACTATTAACAACTGGATGATTAATGAAGACGGTGCTGAACACGTATGTTATAATTAGAACATATTCTTGGCTTCGCTAAAGAGTATATTGTTATTAAAATCCTCACAAATCGAGAGCTAATTCTGATCCGTGATCGAAATGATTGCATTGCTCTTAAAGCATCAGCAGTAGCTGTGGACCCAAACATTTCACTTCAAACTATTTTGTGGAAGATTCCGCATGTTACATTATCTAATTGAGAAAACTTCGATTGCTGAAGATTGGAGAAAGTTAAACACCATTACGTATACGTTTTTGAATTTGGGAGGTTCGTGAGTATCCTGTGGTACGGACGACAAAAATGCATATCAGCGCTGTGAAAACATCACGTGTTACCGAAAAGTCGCTAAATATTAGGCGTGGATTTCATACAAATCGCAAATTCAGTTATGAAAAACATTGCTCTCAGTTCGATCGCGGCAAATGAGGAAATATTAGACTATACCTCAACGCAATTACCCGTACGAAAACATGTACATTAATATAAAACAATTAATTTGGCTTGGTCTATTGCATATTTTCTAAACTTCTATCGTCGTATTACCAGAAGGAAACTCACCCACTATTATCACCTGAAGAATTTAAAAGCAAAACACCCATTGTATTTACACTAGTGTCCAAACGTTAAGCATAAGTTACGAGTAAGCAGGACAACAGGAGATAGACCGCAAATCGCACGAAATATGCACCTACAGACCTTACGTGTTCGCTCTGTATAGGAAAGGAGTATTCCCTGCTTTGACTAGCGGCGTAATCGCAAGGTAAACACAGCCAGTGCCTGCACCCCACGTTCTCTCAGTCGTGTTTGCCCTGTTATAGTGTGCGTAGTGTAGCAGCGTGGTGAATGTCACAACACAATGGCACAACGACGCCATTTGGACCCCGTTTTTCAGGGTAAAATACTCGGCCGCCTGGAAGCAGGCCAGACACAGACCAAAGTCTCCGTATCCATGAATGTGCCACAAGGTGTCATTTTCAGGCTTTGGAGAGGATTTCGAGACACAGGAGATGTTAGTCGTGGGCCAGTACCAGGTCGACCAAGGGTAACCACCGCACAGCAGGAACGATATCTGGCCTTAACCGCCCGCCGAAATCGGAGTTCCCATGCAAGACAATTGTCGGTGGAGCTTGTAGCCGTCTCAGCGGTTGCCGTTTCCCGGCAAACTGTGTACCGGAGGCTTAGAACAACAGGGCTATTTGCCCGACGTTCAGCGGGGTGCGATCCGCTCACTCCAGCACAGAAAAGGGCCCTGTGGAGCCGTCAACATTGAAACTGGACCATGAATGAATAGAGGCTTGTGCTCTTCACAGATGAATCCCGCTTCAGTTTGCAGAACGATTCCCATCAAACATTAATCTGGAGAGAACTGGGTAGCCTATACAACCACAGGAACATCGTGGAACGGGACCAGTGTGGGGGTGATGGCGCCATTTTGTAGGGCGGCATCATGTTGAATGACCGTACGGACCTGCACATCTTCATGGGTAGTCCAAGGAGCACTGTTAACGCTCGGAGATACAGGGATGAGGTACTGACACCACATGTTCGACTCTTCAGAGGTGTGGTTCGTCCAGACGTCCTCTTAATGGACGATAATGCCCGACCGCACCTCGTTGCTCTGGTGGATGAATTTCTGGCTGGGGAAGACATTCATCGCATGGACTAGTCAGCTAAGTCTGCGGATCTGAATTCTATAGAACATGCCTGGGATGTATTGGGGAGGCGAATGCATCCCGTCAGCCTCCACCAAGGACCCTCCAGGACCTTCGCATTACCCTTTTGGAAGAATGGGATCGACTGCCACAAGAGCTCTTGGACCATCTGATTGAGAGCATGCCACGTCGCTGCGAAGCATGTGTGGCTGTTAGGAGTAACCATACACCCTATTAACAGCATATTTTGTTGTGGAAGACACTACCAAGTTTTGTTAGTTGTTGTCAAAGGTGTACCTCAGCTATCAGAACCTTTCTGACACTGCTTTTAGGACGAGTTGTGTGACATATAGTGTGTGATTCAGCTTCCATTTGTTCAGCAATCCGTCTGACATTCCTATCAGATGGTATGGCCTCGTTTGGTGATTATGCTTAACTTTTGGACACTAGACTGCTCTTGCCATGAAGCGATTATAAAATAATCTCCTGTCGATATTGGTCTATAATTCGAAACGTCTGAAAATATCCCTGCTATTAGCTCCACATAATTTATTATTAATCACATGGCAGATATGATGAAAATGTTCCTGCCAATACTTCAGTACACGGTCTTATTATTCTCATGACTGATGTAACTAACCATCCACTACAATCAGTTTCTCTAGCAGACATTAAATAAAATTATTTCCACATATTTATCATTAGTGGCTGTTTCTTCATCGAAGATGATGGGACGGGAAGTAGAAATCAAGTACGATGCAATATAAACCAGAATGTTTTAATTTTGCATTGAACCTAACGATACACTTGTGTGTACGGCTATAAAAGATTTCTATGAAAACGAACTCTTAGTGCATGTGCCTCAGCATTTGATTATGTACTGCATATACGTCCGGGTAAATATCAACGTAAGACGCGCACGATAGATGTTTTCATTGGGAAATGCTACATTTCCAGATTATAAGGTGTAATTAGAGTTAGTCGGATGCAGACGTTTTCAATGACACTAAGTTACTAGCATCGGGGTAATGGTGGAGATGATTTTGATGCACCAAATTCATTGGTAAAAAAGTGTGGAGAGTGTATGAGTGAATTAAGCAATGTATTTAAAGCTGTGTTTTGAACTGTTCTTTTAATACATAAGATAAACAAAATCTGTATTTAATTAATTCTTTGTTACCATAAGCATATCCCCTTAACCGCCACTCTTAATACCTCAATCAATTTTACTTTCATCAACAAACGTATGTACAACTAAATAAGTATAACTTTTTTGCGTTGTGAGAAGGTAGGTAGTATTTCATGCATATGTTTTAAGGGATTATGTTCCAGCTACTTGTCTCAAGAAAGTCGTAAGTGTATTAGGTAAAGCTTAACCTCTTTTATAAGGCAAGAATCGCGAACAGCTTTCAGTTCTGAACACAATGTTTTGATCTCTTAGTGATGTAAAACCTACTGCAGAATACCAGTAGTCCCTAGAGTTCAAATCTCCAACGTCCGCAGCTAAAAATAATAAACACTGAGTGTTCCAATTACCAAAAGCAAACATACAGTCACGCGTTAAGTGCAGCTGGAAGGCCACAAGAAATTGACTTTATTTTTACCAGGCGAAAAAGCTGATTCAGCAGAAAAGAAGCAGTGGCGTCGATAAAACTTGACGTAAAAGCCTCCGAGCCCCTAGGAGGCTCGGGCTGCAGCCCAAGTGATAATCACAGTGTAAGGGGGTGGACGAAGGGTATGATAAGAGGAGAGGAGGCGGAGGATGATAGATGCCCATGCCAGTAAAAGAAATACCTGAAGCCCGCAAGAATCAAAACCTTAAACTCAAGCTGAGGAAGCGCACACTACTATAGCCGACAGTTGAATTCGACGATGTAAGGTTACCCAATGGGTCAAACAATAGTCTTGAGGTTAACCGGCAGAGTATGGCTCGGGTCTCCGAGGTTAGCAGAAGAGGTGAAACATTGCTTTTCATTTTTAATGAAGACAAACATGAAGGGTGCCTTATCGTAAAACTGAGACCTTCATCTATGATTCCAAACAGAGAATGGTAGCAAGCACTAAAACTATACCTCTTCCATAGACCCTCAACAGAGAAAGACATTAAACCTTAAAACAATTATAATACATAAATTGAGAAGGGCAGCTGACTGTAAAACTGGATTTCATTCATCAACTCAAATAGGGAAGAGCAGACCAATTATGCTTTACTTTATTTTTGACCCCTGTGCCAGCTCTCGAGTGTGAGTCCCATGCGAGTAATGTATTTATAGCAGCCATTTCCTACAGTAGTCCTAACACAGCGCTGGGACCCTGGGTAGCCGTGTGTAAGATCCCCATAATTAAACTGATAAGAGCAGTGCATACGCATTAGCCTATATCCCAGCTCTCCAGAGCTAGTCCCATAAGAGCAATGCATATCAGCCATCTTCTGTAGTAGCCCTATCTCAGCTCCGATACATGAAGGTGGCCCTATACGAGGTCCCTGGAGTTAGCCTCATAATAGCAATGTGTCCTGTATAGTAGCACTAGTCCAGCTCCAAGATTCGGAGGTAACCTTAGCTCAGCTCCAGGACCTGGAAATATCTCATGTCAGGTCACTAGTGTTAGCCCCATAAGAACGATATATCTTGTGTAGTAGCCCTAAATAAGCTCCAGATTCCAAATTTAGCCCTGTGCCTTCGACAGCAAGCCTAAGGAGGACAGCTATGGAGACCATCAATTGCAATTTTTTGATGGATCGAGGGAATCTGCAAGAGGGGAGAGCCCTCTCCCCCAAACTTGGTCGCTAACCAGACCAATAGGGCTCCTCCAGTGGTGCCTGTGAGGTTACGTTAGCGATCTTAGTCTAGGTTAGGTTAGGCTTTTATACCATGATGATTTCATGACCTTGCCGGTGTCAGTGCGGTCACTGACATTGCTTCCACCAGACAAAAGTGCTGTTTCAGCAAAATGCAAATCACCGGCCATGTTTCAGAACATATTTTGCTGCACTTTCTCCATTATTCTCTTGCCTAAACTCCCCTAATTCATTCAGCTCACATAACCCCAACATCCAAGCCGCTTTATGGATACCACTTCATCTATCGTGTTCATTCCTAATACAGCCTTTATCTCCTGACTGCATGTGCACTTCTGCCATCGTTCCCACCCGTTTTTAGCAATGATCATTCTCGCTACCTCCTTGTCTGTTTCTTCCAACTTATGAACAAGATATCCTGAGTCCACCCAATTTACAACCCTGTACAGCAAAGTTGGTCTGAAAACAGACAGCGGCGATTTCACACCATTAGCTTTGCTGCACCTTAACTCAATCTCAATTTTTGTACTGGAACCCTGGGAGAATACACGTTCTAATTACTTGAAATGATCCACATGTCCCAGCTTTGTATTTCCAACCTGGCATTAATTTCTTTTAGTTTTCTTCCCTAAGGAGATCTCTTGAGTCGTGTAAAGTCTAACTTTCATTCTACACACACTGCTGCTATTTTCAGCATCTAAGATATTAGATTGCAGTCTAGCAGCACAGTCTGCCATTCTGAACAAGTCGTCAAATACACATTATTTATCCACTAACCGGATCACTCATACACCGAATTTATCTCTAATGCTAAGTTTTATCTACGTTTTTCACTATGAAAATGCAGAGCACCTTAAACAGCTGACCATTCACAAGCCCGCCGAAGAATCCTCAACGTCGCCGTGTAGTGATCAATGTAGCTAAGTCCAGCAGGACTCATTATCCCAATTGATGAGTTACTTTTCGATCACGAAAGTAAGAATACTGGAAGGTTTTCGAAACATTCATGTCCTACTCGAACGAAAAATACAGATATATCAATGTTCAATAAATTGGCAAATATAAACATTAAGGTACTAGAGGGAATATTGATCAAAAAACTTTTAATAAGAATAGATTTTACGGTTACCACAATTGCAGTTTTAGTGAAATGAGCTGCCCTTTTGAAATTACTGTTGCCCGATTGTAAGGAACATTTGAATACAGAACGGTTTTGTATGTGCTTTATAGAATATTAGTTTGGTTATCGGCGGGTGTGGCTTGGTAAACAATGAACGGTGGGAGTTCTGTTTGTGTTACGAACCAACTTCTCCCCTCTTCCAGAACTTTAGGAGTACGTTCAACTTTTACTAGTCAAAAACGACAAGGTTAAAATGTACGGTTTCTAATTTGTGATGTTGTTCCAACATTGCCTCTTGAATTCTCTGTTTTAAATGAGACTTACTTTTCATACACGCCAGGTCTAAGAAATTACTTTGGAATCTAATTAGGAAATGTTAATTAATATTCATCAAAGTAAAATTAATGTGGTGGTGAGGAGGCTTCCCAGGTGCGAGGCTTCTGCTCCTTCTATCGATGCAGAAGTAACACATGACCGAAAAAATATCTTATTACAGAGAACTATTACACACTGAAAGAGGAAAGTTGCTTCTAACTTGGTGGGAAATATTGTTCACTTAAATCTTTTTACTGCTTGCGTGGTGAACAACGGGTAGGATATTTATCAACTCAGATTGGGAATGGTAGAAACATCCTAACTCAAAAATTAATAGATAATCCGGATGACTTTATGACTTTTTCTGTCTAGTTGGTTTAACGTAGCATTAACATATTGAAGGTATCGGTCACGGAAGTATGAGAAAGTGCTGGGATTGGTAAAATTAGCAGCCGTGGCCTTCATTAATGTAGAGCCCCAGCATTTATCTGCAGTGAAAATAGGAAACAGTGGAAACATATTTTCGGGGCCGTCGACGGAGGGAATCGAACCTAATACATCCCAAATGCAAATTCGAATTATGTTGTAGAGCGTAGTTGCTAATCTTATTATTATTACACAGTTCAAAAAATAGGGGAACATGTTTTTGAACATAGGCTATGCCATGCTCCACAAAACAATACCTCACCCCAGGTATATTACCAACTAAACCTTTATTCTTTACCGTTGAAGTACCTATACAAAAGAGTACCGATGGGTTCGCGTTCATTTTCAGAATACAGAAGGAAATGTACAAATAGGGACGAAAACAAAGTGATAACAGTCCTCCAGGGTGGACTTTTATCACAGTTGAGAGCTTCAGTATGGTGTATGTCCTCCACGAGCATTTATCATAGCTTGGCACCTACATGGCACGCTCCGTATAAGTTTACGGAGGTCACGTTACCGTATCAGGTCTTATTCTTCAATGAGAGACTGTTCGAGGTCTTGGAGAGTCTGTGGCGGAACATGACGCCCTCAAACACTTTCGTCAAGTCTATCGCACACATGCTCGATGAGATTAAGGTCGGGACTCACTGCTGGCCATTCCATCTCTTGAATGTCCAGTTCTCGCAAGACAGCTCTGGCGATGCGCGCATTGTTTTGCATGAGCACGAATTCAGGGCCAACACCGTATGCAGCAACCAACACATGCTTTAGCAGTATCTGTTCGATGTAGCCTGCAGCGGTAAGATTACCACGGTCGACAACAAGATCCGTACGGCCAGTACTGAAGCCACCCCACACCATCACAGAACCCTGTCGCCTTCCTGGAAAACCACGGCGTCTCCATACACGTTGACGTCCATCACGCTGTATCAGGGAAAATCTGGACTTGTCTGTGAACAACACAGGTCTCCATTCGCGAAGTTGACATGGTTACGGGCAAACAGAAGGCGAGCTGCGCGATGTTGCTGCGTTAAATGGGGCACCCGAACAGGACGTCTGGGTCGTAAGGACACTTTTCTGAACCTGTTCCTTACTGACTGGTCAGACACCTTGACTCCAGTGACCCTCTTGAGGTCTTGTTGCAGTTCTCTGGAAGTTGCTGGACGACGCCGCAACGCACAGATGGTCAGATATCGGTCATCCTGTTGGGTTGTCATGCGTCCATGACCTTGTCCAACCCTCCTTGTGAACTGGCATCTCTCATTGTGGCGATTCCATAAGCGTTGATTAACTGACGGAGATACATTGGGATCCACAGCAACACGACGAAAAGTCCATCCTTCCTGGATCAAAGTGACGGCCCTTGCGAATTGAACTTCGTTAAGATGTATCAAGGGATGTACTGGTTTACGTACAACGTACTCAAGTGAACGCAGTATTCTGTGTACCTCACAACGACACACGGGCGCACAGCTATTCACTTTGTTTTGAGGGGTCACCTAACATTTTAATGAATGTCTACGCTTACATAAGGTATATAACATCGATCTGACATGCCCTGAGTAGCTATGGTCTGAAGGTATGCTGTACGACCACTGGACCTCCATCTATGAAGTTAACGTTCCAGACCAGACGTTAGAAAACATGTTCCCAATTTTTTGTTGAAATGTGTATTTTTCTACCTCTTTCCCAAAACCTGTGGGTTCGCGGGTGCTAAGTATGTCGCACATGAGTATATGGCCGTGCTTTACGGCGGGTTGCCCGTTTTTACACCAATCCCATATGGATGGATATAATCACTGTTGCGTGTTTCTGCGGTGGTTTGTAGTGTAATGTGCTGTCTGAATATGAAGAGGAAAGTGTTAGAATAAACACAGACACCCATTCTCCGAGCCAGAAGAAATAAACAGAAGTTATTAAAATATCCGACACGGCCAGAAGTCGAACGATGGACCCTCTGAGCCGAAGGCCTCAACGCTGACCATAAATCCAAGGGTTTGTACAGGGTGTAATTGTTAATGATTTGTAAAATGTTTGACTGATACCTGAATCATGATTAAGTAGACTGAACACACTGAATTGTCTCCATTAGTATTCCAGTTACTTAATTCCAAAAGCTTCGTTTGTGACCACCAGCAGACGAATAATATCATGGGCACTATGCTAAAGCAATTAGTATGAAAATCTCTACTGTTCAGGAGAGAAAAATAATAGTTTCATTGTCATATAAATCTGCCTTTTGCAGCAGCGTCTGCCATTAACACTTGGCTTACATTATTGGTGGTTGACTTTACAATAGTAATAGTTACTTGTATTTAACTATATTAGAATAAAACTTAATATTTAAATTATTTACACTCCGTATAAGTTTTCATGTTGCTAAGATAATGGAGAGGATACTGCAGAGTAGGTAGGATAAGGTAGAGGGTTGAAAATCAGATACAGGAAAATCAGTTTGCTTTCAGAAGTGGAAGGTCGACAATAGAGCCCATTTTCATTATGACACAGCTAAAGAAAAAGCAATGGTAGTATGTGATTGATATGGTGATAACGTTCATTGACACTGAAAAGGCATATGACTGTGTTCCCGGAACAAGTTTGGGACAGTCCAGTGCAAAAAGGAATTTGACAGGGGTTAATAAAAATGATCGTGGAAATGTACAAGGAATGTTGTAGTTGCGTGCAAACACAACTTGGTAGGACAAGCTGGTTCAAAATCACTAGTGAGTTGAGACAGGGAAGTATTCTATCGCCAATCCTGTTTACAATTGTAATGGATTACATCATTAGAAGAGCAAAAGCAGCATATGGATGAAGAGAAATGAACATGTTGTTTTTTGCAGATGATATTGTGATTTGGGGAGAAGAGGACATGATTGTCCAAGAACAGTCGAATGTGGTGAATGGGATGATCGAAGAATGTGGATTGAAAACAAGTGTAGAAAAGAGTAACTCTCGTTATGACTAGAGGGGACAAAGAAGGGAAAGGTCAGATTAGACTTGCAGACGAACCCTTGGAATTAGTGGAGACGTTCAAATACCTGGGGAGAGAATTAATGGAGAATGCTCGACAGGATGCTGAAATTAGTAAGAGGATTCAAGCTGGACGCTGTTTCTATCATAGTGTAAGGAAAATGTTATGGGACAAAGATGTGCCAATGGAAGCAAAGAAAAAATATGTACAAGATGTACCCATAACCACTTATGGAGCAGAAACTTGGACAATGAGAAAGAAGGATGAAAGTAGAATACAGGCAGCCGAAATGAAGTTCTTGAGGGGTATGGTACAGAAGAGTAGAAGAGTCCAAATAAGGAGTGAGAAAATCCGGGAGGAAATTGGAGTGAAAGAAATGAATGGTAGAACAGAAAAGAGCCGACTAAGACGGTTTGGGCACATAAAGCGAATGATTGATGGCAGAATGCCAAAGAAATATGATAGAAATGCAAATGCAAGGAATAGAGGCCGCGGAGGACCACGATTGAGATGGACGGACACAACCCAAAACAGTGTTGGAGGAGGGGTGGTGGAATGACCGAAGAAAGTGAAGAGGAGCCATATTTCCCCCTACCCGGCTACAGCTGGATAATGGGAAATGATGATGATGGTGATAATTTTTCAATCAGCTA
Organism: Anabrus simplex; assembly: GCF_040414725.1. NCBI lineage: Eukaryota > Metazoa > Arthropoda > Insecta > Orthoptera > Tettigoniidae > Anabrus > Anabrus simplex. Next base: position 570,885,228 of record NC_090266.1, read on the forward strand.
TCAAAGATGATTTGTCAAACACGTGGATGTGCTATCTTCGCTTCTTAATTTTAAATTACCGGTATATCACATTGATCACGCTATCCTCTCAATAGTTCTACAGGAAATTGGTAAATCATTATTAGTGTCAGGGTTTCATTATCATCATCATCAGCAGCAGCCAATTCTATCATTACATGATGTGGCCTCTTTAAGTCGTGAACTCAGGTAGGTCTTTAACAGAACTCTCCATGTAGAACGGCCTCGAGCAGTTCTCTGCCAGGTAGCACAAGCTATTCTCTTGATGTCTTTGTCCCATCTGTCTGGCGGTCTTCCTCTAGGCCTTTGGTGATTTCTTGGACTCCATTTTAACACTAGCTTCGTCCATCTGTCATCTTCCCTTCGAGCAATATGTCCAGCCCATTGCCATTTTAAGGTGGCTATTCTGTCAAGAATGTCATTAACTTTAGTGACTGATCTTATGTCATCTGCTTTCTTCTTATCTTTCCTTGTAAAACCCAGCATGACCTTTCCATGCCTCTCTGCGCTGTCCTAAGTTTCCCTTTCATAAATTCGTTCAGTGTCCAGGTCTCACAGCCGTAAGTCAGCACAGGCACTAAAATAGATAAAATAGGAAGATTTAAAAGAGGCAAAATAGTCATGTATATAGGCACCATCATACAAAAATAGGCCACCAAAAATGCGTGTGAAACTTACTTGTAATTCAATAACACACTAAAAGACTATGAAATTAGTTTACAACTGGCAAATTTTCATTTACGGGTAACAATCGTGTTGCCCTGTCATGAAGAATGTTTGTGTACTGTGAGAAGAATCTCTCATATCACATGAAGTGATCGCAGAAAACTTCACAGAAGCCACATCATTAGGTTTTAGTTCAATTGGTTGACCTACCTCACCTTGTAGCACACTGGCTACTTTTACTATGTCCAAATGTTTCTGTTTGGGCACCCCCGACGGGGGGGCCTTATTGGGTGCCAGTACCGGTGCGCTTAATTGCGCTCCAATGCTGGACTGTTCAGGAAAATAAGTATAGGAATAATACGTTTATAGTTGGTGATAATAATAATAATAATAATAATAATAATAATAATAATAATAATAATAATAATAATTGTTACGGAGTTATCCGTGGTAGTTAGAGGTGAAAGAAGGTGCTGGGATGAATAGGTCTCAATCTACGAAATTAAAGTTAATTTAAAATTTAACAAGGTTATATTTTCTTTTTAAGATCAAGAAATAACAAATATAACAGGTACTCAGTAGCCTAGCAACAAATCGAGCATGTACAATTACAATGTTACAGGATTTGGACTCTGAGAGCCAGACACATAATTCTTGAGCAATTAGCCCAACTTTAGCCAGATACCAAGTTTGACAAAGGGGCGGAAAACCCCAATCATGTCCAGGAGCTCTTGCTCCCAATTACACAGTAAAGCCTCCTCGAGGCACGCAGAAACAATTTTTTTTTGGGAAGAGCAACCCGCTCTCAAAGTTCCAGCCTATCAAAGGCCACACCAAATTCCACCTTCAAGTTGTCCTCTAAGGACATAAACACAGGGGTAAAACTACCCAACATACTGAGGCCGATTTAGTAAATAAACAGGAAAATTACAAGGCCCCAAAATACAAACTTGAGTGGAGGCGAAACTGGCACTCCGAATATACTTTATTAAAACCTAATTTGGCCCTAGGCCACTTATGCAAGGGCTAATCCCATTCTACGGAGGTGACACGATTTAAAACTTTATGACATTACGAGTAGAAGGGAAACTGTTATGAAAACGTAGTCACCTCAAAACAAAATGAATGGGAACTCGAGAGGGTTAGGCACTCTCTACCCCAATTTGTAGATTAAAAAGACAGAATTTATACCAAGAGTCTTTTAAATTTTAGAGGAAGGTTACATGGTAAAAGGTATCGAGCCTGCCCCGAGAGTTATACTGCTGAGCTAGCAAGAAAAGAAGTTATTAAAAGGCCATTACCTTATTGATGAACCGCTGCCCGAAGAAAGAGGCGCTACCCGCCCCCTGCTACATAATTTACACACTGATAGATGTTACTGAAGTGGCGCAGAGACCCGAAAATCAGCAGTTTATATACCCTCGCGGAACATTCGAGACCTTTCATGAATGAGAACACCCGCTAACAAGCCCTTTATTGGACGGCCAAAAGATTACATGTCAAAACTGAAGAAGAAAACCAGGATTGGTGGGAAATTAATTACAAAAATTACTCATTGGTCGAATTCAAAACTGGTGGAAAGAGAAGGGTTATACAGCCAACCTAAACAATGACAGAAAGTAATTTAACAAAGAACAAACTTATGAACACAAAATTTCTCCAAGAACACAGTTCTTTCACTTCGCACTAGGGTGTATAATTGTAGTCCTTCAGTAGTGCCATCTAGAAGAGAATGTTCACACTTCTTACTACAGGCAAAACCAAAATACATCGAAAACGACACAGTTCAGAACACTTCAAAATTTACAAGTAGGGACATCTTCTGAGAAACTTGAGAATTAACACTGTAGTTAAAGTTCAGGCTTCCTCCAGTAGAGGAGTTTCAACTGGCGCAAAGTTTGAATTAGCGGCGCGGAGGTGTACCGCCTGGTACAGACCTCCCCCCCAAAAGTCCCTCCAAGGGGTAACACAGAAGAACATAAACTTTGTTTTAAAACAAGTTCCAAGTTATGATGTTGAAATAGAAATTAATTGCAGAAGGATTTACAACCAAGTTTTCTTAAAATGATTGGATCCAGTTTCAAAATTTCTTTGTAGTAACTTTTGAAGGAATGTCTTTATGCTTGTAGAAGTTGAATTCAGAAGGAAAAACTTTTAATACTTGAAAGTGGAGAAAAATTTGCTATGTCCAGCCAATATTGCAGTTGAATTCAAAACTGTAGTAATTGTTGATATTGAATGTCCATGTAGCTGATTAAATACATTCAAGGTTGATTAAGTTGGACGGCCAGACCGGCCGCTGCTGCTAGTGTCCAGAGGAGGCCGCTCGGACCCCTCGAGTACCCTGAGATACCGCTCGCCCGCACTATAAGAGGAGGAGCCGTGGAGTTGAAGCACGCCGCGCCCGCGGCGAACATACAGGTCGCGGGCAAGTTGCAGGATGTGCGCCGCACATCAGCCTTGGCCGGGAGGAGGGCTCCGGCTCGCCGTACACTGGTTGGCCTCACTGAAGAGGGGCGGGCCCATACCCCACCTCAGTGGCGGTACGGCGCCGCGCTGCTGCGGGGGCACTGAAACATTAAGATCTCGGCGGCAGAATTGTTGGACCATAATTCTTTTAGGTCACAGGCTTGGTGGTGTGGTTGAGGGGCCAGCGGCGTGGAGATATTTATTTCATTTGAATAGCCACTGTGTGTTGTTGCGCAGGCGACGGGAGCGTGGTAATGGCCATGGAGAGGACAGGATGGCAGTTTAACTGGTCGGGGAAGGTTTTACAATAAATGCTTAACTACAAAGAACTTGATTCCAAGGGCAGAAGGCCTCACAATGCAAGCAAAAAAATATAACCTTCCGAATTCTTTCAAAAATGTTAAAGCAAATATAAAATCAGCTACGTTAGCGCGGAAGCTACACAGGTTTCACCTGCGACAGGTGAACCCTAAATATCCTCTCGGTGGCTGGATTGCTTAATAACAACGTAACCGGCGTAAGAAAATCAAGGATTATGCACGGCCCATGAAATCTGGGGGCAAGCTTGCCCGCGGGAGCAAAATTCTTGACCATCACCTGGTCGCCTACCTTCAAATTGGTGGGTCTCCGTCCACGATCATATCTTTCCCTAACCTTTTCATGAGACACTTTAAGATTGGCATTAGCCTTCTTCCAGAGATATTTAATATTATCTGGATCTATTGTCTCGGGTAGAATGTCACTCAGAGACCAGAGGTTAGAGAGCGGCGTGTTGGGAACAAACTTGAACATCAGAGAAGTTGGAGTAAATTTGTGTGATTCATGAACCGCCGAATTCAGAGCGAAAGCTAACTAATGCAGGGACGTGTCCCACCTGGAATGGTCTTCATGATGATAAGCAATAAGAGCCGACCTGAGGTTACGATTGACTCTTTCGGCAAGAGATGGTTGGGGATAATAAGCAGAAGTAGTCACGTGAGATATGGACAGATCAAAACAGAATTTACGAAATAGATTGGATGTGAAAGCCTTAGCATTGTCAGACACAATATATTGACACCGACCAAAAGAAGCAAAGATTGAATTTAAACAAGTAATGGTGGACTGAGCGGTAGCCAGCTTAGTCGGGAATAATCAAGAAAATCTTGTAAAACCATCTACACATACAAGGATGAACTTGTTGGCATTTCCCTTTGACTGGGGGAAGGGTCCTACGTAATCGATGTAGGGACATTCCATGGGGCGCGACGCTTGATGAGAAGACAAAAGGCCTACCTTGGTGGACATGGTGGGTTTACTAAGCAAGCAAGTTTTACAAGCCTTAACTAGTTCACGAATTTCACCGTCCATACCCTTCCAGATAAACATTTCACGGATCTTTTCCCGGTTTTTGAAGATGCCTAAATGCCCCCCTAATGGGGTCTCATGATAGTACTTGAAGATCATTGGCACAAGTACAGCTGGAACTACAACTTTCATTTTTTGATCATGCCTCGACGGCCAACATAAAACCCCATTCCTCAATACATAAGGGACAACATGTTCCCCAGAAGAAAGGGTTTCCATGATCGGAGCCAGCGTTGGATCTTCACGTTGATATTTCTCAATATCCCTAAAGAGCATGGGAGCATTTGTTAAGATGGCATTAACCTCAGATAGCATGGACTCGGGAGGTGATGAACTATCGACCGATTCATGGGTCGCGACGTCATTGGAAAGCATACGGCTGAGTCCGTCTGTGACAACATTTTCAGTACCTCTGATATGCCTAACGTCAAATTGGAAGGCAGAAATTCGGATGGCCCACCGGGCTATACGACCAGTACGACGCGGCCTACCTAAGACCCAGCTTAGGGCTTGATTATCAGTCTCCAAGTCGAATTTGACATGTTCCAGATAGAGACGGAACTTTTCTAAGGCAAATAAGACTGCCAAACCTTCGAGCTCATAAATGGAATACTTGGCTTCTTGAGCCGATAGAGTCCTAGATGCATGGGCGATGGGTCGCCTCCCTAGTTCAGTCTCTTGAAGAAGGACTGCAGCTACCGCCGACGACGACGCGTCGGTTTGGGCGATGAATTTCTTCGAGAAATCTGGCATAGCAAGGACAGGGGCATTACAAAGAGCTAATTTCAGGTCTTCAAAAGCGGCTTGTTGCGAAGGCCACCACTCGAATTTTATGCCTTTCCTACGAAGAAGGTTCAAGGGCGCCGCTCTATTAGCGAAGGTAGGAAAAAATTTCCTTAAGAAATTCACCATACCAATGAACCTGGCAATACCTTTGATGTCCTTGGGAGGCTTGAAATCACGGATGGCCTGTGTTCTAGAGTGATCGACTGCGACACCATCGGGAGAGACAATATGCCCTAGGAATGATATAGAGGGTTTAGCGAAGGCGACCTTGGACAATTTCTCAGTTAACCCAGCCTTACGAAGCCGATTGAGAACTTCCTTTAGATGATCTAGATGTTCTTCGAAAGTCTCCGAAAATACCACGACATCATCAAGATAGTGGTACAAGTACTCGAATTTGATGTCGGAGAAGACCCTATCTAGCAGTCTAGTGAGTACAGCTGCTCCCGTGGGGAGCACGAAAGGCACGCGGTTGTATTCATACAAATTCCAATCCGTGGCAAACGCTGTAAGATGTTTAGATTCTTCAGCCAGAGGAATTTGATTATAGGCCTGATTTAGATCCAAGATGGTAAAAAACTTAGCTTTACGAAACCATGATAAACAAGAATGAAGGTCAAGAAGGGGCACAGATTGTAACACCACCTTCCGATTGAGAGCCCTATAATCAATGACAGCCCTGAAGCCACCTTGGGGTTTCGGGACTAGAAAAATAGGCGAAGAATACGCCGACTTAGAGGGCCTAATAATACCATCCTTTAACATTTGATCGATGATTTCTTTCAATGCCTTCATTTTAGGTGGAGATAGCCTATAAGGTGGAAAACGGACAGGAATCGAATCCGTGACCTCAATTTTGTATTCGATCAGGTCAGTAACACCAAGAGTATCAGAGAACACCTCCGGAAACGACTGACACAACTTACGAATACTGTCAGCCTGCTCCTCAGGTAGATGTCTAAGATCTAACAACATCTCATCCTGGGTAGGCGAAATAGATGAGCATGGTGCAGAATTACATTTCAATAAGGGGATTTTACAATTAGAAGCAAATTTGAAAGTGCACGATCTACTCTGAAGATCGAGCACAAGACCAGTATGGGAAATGAAGTCGGCTCCCAATATAATGGGGCAAGACAAATGCTTAGCCACAAACAATTTAACTTTCCAAGTAAATTTAGAAATACGAATTTAGACATTTAAAGAGCCTAAAATTTCTAATGGAGATGAATTAGCCGAAACATATTGAACCGAAGACGAACAATAGTCAGGAAGCTTACAAACAGATTTCAATTTCGAATACCATTCAGCCGAAATAATAGAACAAACACTGCCTGAATCTAAAAGAGCAGTTATAGGCTCATTATTTAACTCAATTTTAAGAAAAGGCACAGGTTCGGGGGTATCCGCCGCAATCCTAAGACATTCTTTGGGAGCTTCAAAAGATAAATTTAACGCCTGAGTTTTCCCACAAATTTCAATATGTTTACTTAGGGCTGAGCCTCGAGAAGAACGGTTCGCCGACTCAGCCGACGCCACTAGTCACTTATTATTATTGGTGGATGTTGCACCCGAAGCTGAGCAGGAGGGGGTGCTGTTAGCATTAGGGCAGTTCTTGGCAATATGGGAGAACGCGCCACATTTAAAGCAACCTTGCGATAACCCTGTTCCATTCCTTGTTCCACTAGATTTAATTGAAGGACACTTGTTCCGAAGATGGTCAGGGGACCCACAAGCATAACATTTACGGACCGTGATGGTTCGGCGAGGTGTAGGCCGAAAGTTACTTGATGGCGGAGGGGGCTCCCTGGCAACACGTAATGTGTCCGCATACCTAACCCCTTCGGCTGACACAGCCAATGCTTCAAGTTCAGAGAAGGTTTGCGGGCACGCCGCGAAACACAAATATGACCTATAGGATGGTGAAATACCTTCCACAATAGCATGAACGATTTGTTCTTCGGGAAAATGAAGAGCAAATACCCTAGTATAGAACTTAATACCTTGGATGAAATCTGCCAAGTTTTCATCCAACCGCTGTACACGATAATAGTACTTCTGAATGAGGGATGATCTCGCACGAGCAGGAATGAAATTTGCAAGAAGGTGTGCATGAACGTCTTCAATAGATGACTGCTCCGCTATTGCCTTATCAATTTTGTCTGAGAGAACACCAATTGCATAGGGATAAATGATTTGCTAAATGTGACACGGAGAAATTGGAAAAACAAGGGCATGATCCTGAAATTCAACTAAAAACCTTAAGAATGAAATAACTTCACTGGTAGTGTTAACAGAAAACTTCGAAATACCTCTAAGCAGCATGGCTAATGGATGAGGCAGACTACTGAACCCTGGTGACATAGTAGGTAGAGGTTTAAGTGGCGAGGAAGCTAATTCAGAACGTGCGTTATTCAACGAGGTACGGCGTTCAGACCCGTTGTCCAATGGGGCGGAGATTTGTTGAGCTCCAACAGCTTTCATATTTCCTTCCCCTTTGGAAGACTCTTCCTCTTGAACTACGTTTACCGTAGCGGGTTGATCAGTTTTGGGAGGAACTTCCCCGGTTAACAATTGGGTAACCTACTGGACAATTCAGAAAGATTTTCAAGAACCACACTAGCTTCCTTCCTCTGAACGTCATTCAACTTCAGAGACAACAGATCGTTAACTCTATTAGAAAAATGAAATAACCTGGCTTGCACACGTTTAATTTGATTAGGAGAAGGGTAATTTTCTTCAACAAAACTAACTACAGATGCTAGCTCAGTAGTATTGTCAGTGATCGTGGAAAGAGAGTCGTCAATTTCCTTCTTTCCCAAAGTGGGGATGGAAATGGTCAAATCAAGGGACTCTCGAAGCTTATTTGTGTCTACCGCAACCGTGCCTCCAGATTGCATATTTCTAATTGTTAATTCATAGGTTAACTCCTCCTTGCGCAAATAGTTGAGATAGAGAACATCGCGAGGGCCGGGCATTATGACAAAGCAATTTTGAAAAAAAACGGAAAAGTCAAAAAATTCCAGCAACTGAGAAAATCGTTAGAGTTCGAAAACAAAGCAATGTTTAGCCGTCAAAAGGGGCTAAATTGAGACCCATTCAACCACGCTCTGCTACCACTTGTTACGGAGTTCTTCGTGGTAGTTAGAGGTGAAAGAAGGTGCAGGGATGAACAGGATGAACTTACGAAATTAAAGTTAATTTAAAATTTAACAAGGTTATATTTTCTTTTTAAGATCAAGAAATAACAAATATAACAGGTACTCAGTAGCCTAGCAACAAATCGAGCATTTACAATTACAATGTTACAGGATTTGGACTCCGATAGCCAGACACATAATTCTTGAGCAATTAGCCCAACTTTAGCCAGATACCAAGTTTGACAAAGAGACAGAAAACCCCAATCATGCCCAGGAGCTCTTGCTCCCAATTACACAGTAAAGCCTCCTCGAGGCACGCAGAAACAATTTTTTTTGGGAAGAGCAACCCGCTCTCAAAGTTCCAGCCTATCAAAGGCCACACCAAACTCCACCTTCAAGTTGTCCTCTAAGGACATAAACACAGGGGTAAAAATACCCAACCTACTGAGGCCGATTTAGTAAATAAACAGGAAAATTACAAGGCCCCAAAATACAAACTTGAGTGGAGGCGAAACTGGCACTCCGAATATACTTTATTAAAACCTAATTTGGCCCTAGGCCACTTATGCAAGGGCTAATCCCATTCTACGGAGGTGACATGATATAAAACTTTATGACATTACGAGTAGAAGGGAAACTGTTATGAAAACGTAGTCACCTCAAAACAAAATGAATGGGAACTCGAGAGGGTTAGGCACTCTCTATCCCAATTTGTAGATTAAAAAGACAGAATTTATACCAAGAGTCTTTTAAATTTTAGAGGAAGGTTACATGGTAAAAGGTATCGAACCTGCCCCGAGAGTTAAACTGCTGAGCTAGCAAGAAAAGAAGTTATTAAAAGGCCATTACCTTATTGATGAACCGCTGCCCGAAGAAAGAGGCGCTACCCGCCCCCTGCTACATAATTTACACACTGATAGATGTTACTGAAGTGGCGCAGAGACCCGAAAATCAGCAGTTTATATACCCTCGCGGAACATTCGAGACCTTTCATGAATGAGAACACCCGCTAACAAGCCCTTTATTGGACGGCCAAAAGATTACATGTCAAAACTGAAGAAGAAAACCAGGATTGGTGGGAAATTTATTACAAAAATTACTCATTGGTCGAATTCAAAACTGGCGGAAAGAGAAGGGTTATACAGCCAACCTAAACAATGACAGAAAGAAATTTAACAAAGAACAAACTTATGAACACAAAATTTCTCCAAAAACACAGTTCTTTCACTTCGCACTAGGGTGCATAATTGTAGTCCTTCAGTAATGCCATCTAGAAGAGAATGTTCACACTTCTTACTACAGGCAAAACCAAAATACATCGAAAACGACATAGTTCAGAACACTTCAAAATTTACAAGTAGGGACATCTTCTGAGAAACTTGAGAATTAACACTGTAGTTAAAGTTCAGGCTTCCTCCAGTAGAGGAGTTTCAACTGGCGCAAAGTTTGAATTAGCGCCGCGGAGGTGTACCGCCTGGTACAACAGTAGTAGTAATAATAATAATAATAATAATAATAATAATAAAAATAATAATAATAGTAAAGTTAATCAACTGTATCGTGATTTACTGTAAAGTGAACATTTTGGCAATGTTCAAACTTCGCGTTCTGTGGACCATAGCTGAGTAAGTAATAATGTGAATTATTTCTAAATTATTTCGGACCAGTGACAAGGTCCGTGCCTGGATGGTGACCCATCCAGACTCTGACCACGCCCGATGTTGCTAAACTCTATCGAGACCTGCCGCTGGATTGTTTACGAGAATATATGCATTTTAAGCATATATCCAGGTGTTTCGATGCCGGTGACACAATTTTAAATGTAGAATAATTTGAATTTAGAAAGACAGCGTGTGTAAATAGCAGCTTTAGCGGGTGGGACCCCTCTCGGCGTCCGGTTAGTTTCCAGTGTTTCGGATATGGATTTTATTGTGGGATTTGTTTTGGTTTGTGGTGGTTTGATCTGGCAAGATGGTTGAGAAAGCTGGTTTTTGAGGTTATAAAACAGCTTGAGTGACTGGGAGATAGGATTGAGAATTTTCATGTTGACTTGGTGTGGGTAGGTGATTTCTTAATGAGGTATTGGTATGTGGCTACTTGATCCACCGAGGTGGCCCTGACAGGGGGATTTCTGTTTGGGTGCTTCATTGAAGGGGGGGATGTTTAGGGTCGGGAGTGGTAGGGCATGGTCGTTCGGGGGGGGGGGATTAGGGCGAAGCAGGTACGATCCGCCCACCACATGTTCCGGATCGCGACGCATCGGCCGCAACATGGGCAGGACGGGGCACGCTCCCGAATGCAGATTACACCATCCCTTCGGGGTTCCATGAGTTAGGGGGGAGGTCACAGGTACTTGGTATTTCCCCTTGATCTAGGGGGGAGGTTCCACTTTGTAGGGCAAACTACAATAGTAATTAATTAATGGCGTATGGCCTCCGGAAAGCCCTGGTGCAGGTCTTTTTCTAGTAGACGGCCTATTAGGCGACCTGCATGTCTGTGAAGATGAGGGACCTACCTAGGATCATTTCTAATGTTGAATACGCCACACACACCCAGCCCCCGAGGCATTGGAATTATTTAATTAAGGTTAAAATACTCGACCCGGCCGGGAATCGAACCCGGTACCGTCTGAACCGAAGGCCAGTACGCTGACCATTCAGCCAAGGAGTCGGACACTACAATAGTGGGGACCTGGGTTGAGGTTCCATGGGTACTGGGTATTTCTCCATGGGGCCTGGAATGGGACGGGGGGGCGGTGCGCTTGAAACACCAGAAACACCTTAGTGGTTAAAAGCACTTAGCGGACCGGCCAAAATGGCAACCCGTTGCCTGTGTCGTGAAAGGGCTAGTATTTTAAGTGGTTAACACCACTGACAAGCCACGAACACAAGACACTGTGCCGCCTTGACAAATTGCAAATTGCTATTCCAGTGTACTTGAGTCCGGAATTTCGATGTTGGTAACAAGCCAGTTGTAGTTGTCGACGCTGAACCTGGCTTGGCTTCTCTACGTTGCTGAACAGGCTTGGCAGCGTAGAGTCTTGATTTAGGACCTTCGACGACGTATCTTGGCGATTATCAGGCTGTGGCTAATGATTGGTCGCTTGGTGGCTTCCTATTGCTCGGTTGGCTTGACGGGCCAGCTCGGTGTTGCTTTCCACCCTGTATTTTACTGCAGAAACCTAGCAAACTTCCTCCTGACTGCGAATGCCTTCACCTGACTTCTCCTAAAATCCTAATGGACTCAATCAGGAGCATGCCACTCTCCAACTCTATGATGGTTCCCTGAAGTTTGCTGGCGTTTGCCTTCAGGGATGCTGAATCTGATGGAACCGATAGACAGGACATGGCTTCCTCGGCTCTCTTATCCAGACAGCGTCCTCATCACCCATGGCTCGAATTACATTTAGACATAAAAGTAATTCATTTAGAGTAAAATTACATACATTTTCTGATCGTTGGTGTCAGAAATGGATCCGCTTAACGTGTGGGAAAAAAGCAACTTAAAAATCCATGGAATATTTTGGCAGAAACGTGAAGCAAAAATGAATTGCTAGCCTGGAAGTTGGAAAGATTGAACGACAAGATTGTTAGCAGTTGCATTGATGTCAAAGACTGGAAATATCCAACATTCTTCAAACGTTACTGGTGGAATACTTAACTTATACAACATACACATGTGCGTAGGCAGACTTAGTCTGATCATGATCATTCCATACCGAGCGGAGTGGCGTTAAGGCTATGGAACCAAGCGTTGCATTTAGGAGACGCGTGAAACTGAGCCCAACTGTTGTCTGTATAGGGAATAGTTTTCTGTGGTTTCCATTTTTCACTCCCAGGTAAATACCAGGACGATTCAAAATTATTTCTCACGGCCAATTCATTTCACCTTCCTACCAGGTGTAATTCACAGTAATTCATTTCGTATTCATGAGCTCGAGTTGAACCTTTCGGTCGATACACCTAATTGCTGTAGTGTAGGTTAATGTTCCTTGGAGTATCTGTTTAATTTGGCTCCAGGTATTATTTTCCTTCTATGTTTTAAGTAATCAATCTTGTAATGTCCTGCTGTCCGCAAGAGGGCGACGGGTCTCCGTCGTCTTAAGAATATTTAATTTTCTTCCTCCTTTTATTTAATTTACTTTCTTTGCTCTTTTTTTGTTGTGCCCTAACTAGTTGTATGGTGACTCTCTACGATTTGATCTATATTTCGGCTTGAAGTTCTGTAAGTTAAGTTACAATTATTTTTGTTTTGTTAATGTTCTGTGCGTTGGCATTGTTCTACTCGTATATCTGTTTATTATGGTCTGGTATGTGTTTGTGAGTGTATTTGTTTGTGTGTATCTCCGAGCTGATTGTCTTGATCGTGTTCATATCTTTAATGATATACATTATACCATTTTCTTCAGGTGGTGTTTTGTCCACTTTTATTAGACTTGGCATACTCATTATTTTTGGATACTAAATGTGTGTTCGTGTTTTGACGTGAGCCTTTTAGGTGCATCCTTTTCTCGCCGTAGGGGAAATTCGTAATTGAGCCACTTCGATATACATTCAAAAATGGTTTATGAAACTCAGTTTATACTTCAGTGGTGTTATGATACGCCAAACTGTTTGCTTGGGGCATTATGGGGCATAGAGTACTATAATTTATGCTTGTGGTTATATATTTAATAAACTGTGAAGTCTGATATGTATGACAAGGGTATTTGCGCTCTTTGTATTGGTCCCTGAAGGATGAGTGTGCTTAATTACTTATTTTATATTTCTGTTTATTTCACCCATTTTCTTGATACTGCCGGCTCTCTGTGTGTATGTGGAGTTCATGACGGCTACTACGTACGCCGCTATTGTTTTGATATATGTATATATATATTATGTATTTAATATAATCCCATTTCGATTTCTCATTGTGTGATTACAACCTGTTCTGTAACTTAATTTATCCCCTCATTCATTTTTTCGTGCGTTTACCCTGTACCAGACAACACGGCGATATTTTTTCCCTACTTCCATGCATCCACATGTATATATTGCGTCCACAATATTCCTTTCCTGTCTAGACGTATTGATTTTACCTTACGTCACACTTGGGCTTTCTTGCCTTGTGCAAATTGTACTAAAATTTTCTTTGGTTTCGATTGTTATTTGGTGTGGGTTTTTAAGTTGACCATCGAAAAGATTGATATGAATTATTTTACGATTCAACTGATTAAATAAAACGCCGTGTGTATGGGATTTATAATGCTGTTACACGGATCCTTGTCCCGACTACCGACATCATAGATGAATTTGAAATGTGTTCAACAGACTATTATTAAGCCCCTATAAATTCAGCTTTATAAACTCTACTCCTATTTTCAGTCAATTCCTTTACCGTTTATCTGAGAATTTGTTGGTTATTTTTCGTTTCATTTTAATTAAAGGAACCCCTTGTCTTTCCATTTATCCCCGTGTTATTTAGTATTTCTAGAGCAGTTCCTTGTATATTTAATGTGTTTATGCTGGGTACCGAGTTCAACTTCGAACGATCACCTCGTTTGTTCCGGCTGGGAATCCATTTCCATTGGCCCCCTTTTCTGAGGTTTTCGATTGTTTTCCTGTTACTCCGTCGCTGGGTTGGGGTTTCGTCGCAGTTGGTGTCATTATGAGCGTGGTTTCTGTCCGGAGCATCTTACCTAAATACGAGAATTTTCGGTAAACCTGGACTCGGCGGTTTATAATTCCTTCACCCGTTTTGTATATGTCCTTAATGTGCTCTATTTTAGGTCTATGCATATGGGAGATAGTGATTAGAACCCCACTGTCGGCAGCCATTTAGATGGTTTTCCGTTGTGTCCAATTTTCACGCAGGGCAAATGCTGGGAATGTACATTAATGAAGACCACGGACGCTTCCTTCCCATTCCTAGGCATCTCCTATCCCATCGTCGCCATAAGACCCATCTGTATCGGTGTGGCGTAAAACAGAGTGTAAATTTTAGGACTCTGAATCAGACTGTGGCTTGTGTTTTCATATTCTGTTGTCTGCCATTTTGGTTCTGTTTCTCTTGTTGTTCAATTGTATTTGGTGTGAATTATTGCCATGTCTGAGAAGGAAAGGAAGAATGTGGATACCTCCCAGTGATGAGAGTGAAGTGTTCACTGGAGAAATGTGGTCAGAGACCTGAGTGAAAGGCTCGAATTAACAAACATATGGCAAACATCCGAGGAAGTCAGATACTAGTAATTCCCTTGACGTCTTTAAGAGCATATCTGAAGCAAACATGAAAGTTGTACCCCCTTATAAATGAGTTACCCTTGGATAGACAACTCTCTACCCTAACTCATGGTACTGTTTTCCTTCCTACCGGTGAATCTAAGCCTTCTTCCAGCTGAGCCTTCGACGAAGTACGGAAATAGAATCTAAAGTTTTCCGGAGAAGTAAAAGGTTCTCCAGTCATTGAATTCTTGGAGAGAGTAGGGTACATTGCTGAGTGTAGTTCTATACCTCTGGACCTCTTCATACCTATAATCCCTGGCATGCTAGGAGGGTCCACTCTAATTTTGTTTCATTTGAGCAAAGATAACATTCGGACTTGGTGTGATTTTGTAAGAGAAATCAAGGTGCTGTTTTGCAATTTTGATATGGACTGCAATCTCAGGCAGGAAAATTTCGGAATAACTCATTATCTAGAAGAGTCAGTAGATAATTACTCTACTGGTATCTTAACCCTTTTTAATCGTTTGAGCATTGGTGTTAACGAATCTGAAATTTTCGGTACGTTCTACAGAAACCTGGCTCCTTAATGTACATTTTATATTAGAAGGTCTGAGATGAACTGCGTACATGAGTTTTTGCCATAGACCTAGAGATCGAGTCGACGATTTGCCGAATAAACTGTACCAGCCTCCCCCACTCCATCTGATTCTTCTTTCTGGATACTGATTGCCGCATGCCGTAAAAAACTGTTACAGTTTTCCCATTTCCTACGCAAGGCCTTTAACCTGAAAAACCCGTCGTCGTTTTGATTCACCCTCTCATTCTTTTCGTGTCGCTAACGCCCTCCAGACGCAGGACATACCTCGCCGAGTTAATCAGAAGATCACAAAGTGTTGGAATTGTGGAAAAACGGGCCGAGAGTCTCTTGAAATTGTAAATATCTTCCGTAATGTACTGTCAATGTGGTTTGCGTGCAGTTATCCGTAATGTACGTCCGAGGTGCAACTCAATACTGGAAAACTGAATCAGTACCAGCGTGATCACCCGAATTTGGTGCCGGATAGAAGTAACAATAGGAAGTCTAGAGTTTGCTTTCTTCCACATCTTGGAACAAGGTTATATATGGATCGCATCTTTTGTCCGCTTTATTCGATACGGGCTCTACCAGCTCTTTTGTGAACCAATCGTTTGTATAATACATGAATTCGAAATACCTCCCTAATAATGACTACTTACCCAGCTATATTACGGCTGATTTTCACCAAGTTTCCTCAGTAGCTCCAATTAAGTGCCATGTTAAAATTCACAACCTGTCTTGGGATTGTATCTTCCGTGTAGTCCCAAATCGTACATCCCACTTTTATTAGGTACCGATTTCGTACTGTCAACCGGCCTAACCATACATTTCATTACGTATAACTTTGTTTGTTGTTTTCAGTCGCATAATAATTTCCCATTTGGAAATCCTTCTGGGAACAGATCCACGTGCTCTATATATCATGGTAATCTATCTGTACCTATGAGTGTCATCCCCAAATCATTATTCTATTTTGGCAATCCTTTTAAAATACTTCGCTGATGTTTTGATCTCCAACCTAGGTTGCATCAAGAAATTCAGCTAGCGCATGGAGCTAAAAGATGATACTCTAGGTAGGTCACCGCCCTTCTTCTTGTCCAAATCCCAAGTTGTCTGCCATGGGGAATTGGGTAAATAATCTCCTGGCCAAAGGAGTGGTCAGCCCCTCAAAATCGTCCTGCAGCTGCTCGGCCTTCCTCTTCCCCAAAAGGACAGACGGTGGCGTCTTGTAGTCGATTATCGTCGATTAAATCATAAGGTTGTTTTCGACGTTTTCACTTTGCTCTCACTCAAAAGCACCTTCCAACACCTTGGTTGAGCAAAATGTTTGACGGGTATCGACCGCAATTCAGCGTACTGTAAATCCATTTATAACATCAGTGTCGTCATATTACCACCTTTTCTAATTTTCAAAAATTTTCTATGGGCATCTCCGTTGGTGGACAGGCACTAAGTAGTATCGTCGAATCTGTCTTTTGGGACTAAACGTTCTCAATACTTTTTGCTTATCTGGATTATTTCGTTATCTATTCACAAATCTTTCACGACCACATGGTTCATCTGGGCTAATCCTTCGGCGTATTAGGGAAAACGGATTCATGGTCAAACACAAGATGATCGCTATCTGCTCAAGGCGAATGAACTTCATTGGGAACATCATCTCAGACATGGGCATCAGTGTGAATCTGGATCGGGTAATGTGTATAAAGACTTTCTCTCAACCTAAGATCGTTCTTGGCATAAGGAGATTCCTTGGCATTCTTGGATTTTATAGCAGATTCGTCCCTAACCTGTCTGACTTATCAGCGCCTCTTAACCTTTTGAAAAGAATGTCCTATTCAAGTTGAGTGAATTGCAAGGAAAGGCCTTCCTGTAATTCAAGGGTGAGTTATGTGAAGCCCCCGTCCTACACAGTCCTGACTTCTCCAAGTGTTTTTTACATTGAGACGCTTGTGGCATTGCCATCCATCCCGCTTTGAACCAGATGGTGGATGATGGAAGTCTAGCACCAGTCGCCTATTTTACTATGTTGCTCCAAGGGGAGAATTTATGTACTTCGTGTATGTAAAGGATTGTGTGGCTGTTGTCCTACGGGTAAAGAAATTCCATTCTTACTTAGAACACTGTTGTTTTAGTATCACCGATAATCACGTTCGCTTATGGATGAGTGCTAATGTGAAAAACTAGGGAGAACGGCGAGGTGGATTTTGCGACTGTCTGTACATTTTTCAACGTGCATGTTAGGGGAAAGAACAACGTTGTTGCTGATTGCTTATCCAGGCTGTTGGAAGGAGATCAGTTTTCTGCCGGCGATCCTGGCAATAATCGCAATAATCCATGTTATCATGGAAATGTGAAATTTATGCAAAATAACCCGTGGACTTTTACTGATATTTCAAAGAACTAGAAGGAAGTTCCAGAATGTGCTAATCTATTCAAAGGAGTCACAGAAAATTCCTCCAGTGAGAAGGCACTTCAGATTAAACGAGGCGTGTTGGTTCAGCGCACCTTTTGATATATGTCTGTCAAAATTTGCATTCCTCGTAATTTGAGTTCCATTATGTTACATTATTTTCACGATTGTTATCTCGGGGTGCATTTGTATCGTTACAAGACTTCAAAATTATCTCGGGATTTCTCTCGGACCAAAGTGAAGGAAATTCTAGAATACTGTGAAAATTTGCGGCATTTGCCAAAAGTGTAAACCTGCTCAGAACACTCATCTTGGTTTTCATCTTTTTGATGTGGCCAGCTTCCCCTGGGAGAAGTTTTCCATCGATTTATTTGGGCACAAGGATAAAGTTATATGAGTAATAAGTTGACTTCCCATCTCATCCGAAGGAAAAAATTGAACATTTGCATATCCTAAAGCTTTTCGAGAAATAGTTACTAATTGCAATATTTCGTAAAGAATACAACAAATCTGATCATAGGTAACTCCTAACATTATATTATTTGTTTAAATATTCATTATTGGAAGGGCAAGATATTGAGATTGGCAGAGTGAGACCTGATTGCTGATTCTTTTGTCATATCTTTCGAAGTAGTGTTATTAAGGGTATTGGTAGTGTGCAATATTTATTAAGTCTGATAACTTTTCAATAATCCAATACATGTACATAAAGACAAGAAAACGTTCTGCGTGGTTTCTAACCATAGGAAAAGTATGTTATCTTCAAGCGTGGCTTCACGTGGCCTTCCATTACGTTCCATGTTGCTGGTTTAAAACATCTAATAAGTTGTCACCCATCGTCTTTGTAGTATCAACCTTGACTAGTGAATATTAGTGAGTTTCAGCTATGTCCCTAGTGTGAGACCTGATACTACTTGTGACCCTAAATAATTGCAATAATCTCACGTAGCATAAAGTGAACGAATAGTTAGGGCCTACATGGTTAAGTAGAGTGTTATGAAGATTGACCACACGATTCCCCATAGAAAAAAGAGGCCGCGTAAATTGACATTTCAATACCATTTTTTTTTTTTGCTAGGGGCTTTACGTCGCACCGACACAGATAGGTCTTATGGCGACGATGGGATAGGAAAGGCCTAGGAGTTGGAAGGAAGCGGCCGTGGCCTTAATTAAGGTACAGCCCCAGCATTTGCCTGGTGTGAAAATGGGAAACCACGGAAAACCATCTTCAGGGCTGCCGATAGTGGGATTCGAACCTACTATCTCCCGGATGCAAGCTCACAGCCGCGCGCCTCTACGTGAACGGCCAACTCGCCCTTTCAATACCATAATGATCCACAACACACCTCTCACCATGTCGAAAACATCATGCGTGTGTGCATAAAATCAGAGCACTGGAACGACCAAGCCATAATCCGGTACGCAGTAATAAATTTAAAGGCAGTGGGACAAGATGCTATGTGCTGAAAATCCGATCACAAATTTTGTTTTAGTTATTCTCCAAAAAGATTCTTAGTCGTAAATGAATGATTTAGTTTTAAAATTTAGGAGTGAAAAGGAAATCAATATATGTTTCTTTATAAGGTCAATTCGTGGTTTACTTTTTTAAATTGAATTTGCCAAATACTGTATTTCTTAAATTACGGTCAAGCGCTAATGTACACACGAGTACACACAAATCAGTCGACAGTGAAATTTGAAGTATATATCACGTTAGAGGCCAACCAGTTATGACAAACAGTGTACAGTCTTACCACAAAATTGAAGCGTGCATATTATTTGTCTTGTAGACATCCCTTGCACTCATAACGCATAAACAACAAATAACGCAGGTAATCACCTATGCTCCGCAATACAAGTTAATAAGGTGTCTCGTCGCTGTGTGCACGTTATGAGACAAGTATTGACCGTGGTCTTTTGCAGCTTAGTTTATGGAGGCGTTCCCTTGTGGCGATAGATAATAAATTGCAGTGTTTCGAATCTACCCAGTGCCAGTTGCACTTATGCATTGATCACTAAATAGAAATAATTTTAAGCACAGTCGGTATTTGGAATAGACTGAAAATATTTACAAACAACGGTTATTTTCTTCTTTTTCCTTCGCGGGGCCTCTAAATATTAGTTCTTAATTAGCGTCGACCTCTAAGATCTTTTGCTACCATGTTTTTCCTTCATTCCCATCTAGGTATATCTGCTCCCTTTAAAAAGATGCAGGTTGTTCTTATTGGGTCTTCCATGATTTTTCTCTCTCTTCACCTGGTAGTCCAAGAGTGTAGAGTCTGATTCCACCCAGCGCCTCACATTCGAAAAATATTCGTTCAGCTGATTCCTCTGGTTCATTGCATTTCCTACATATGTTGTATCTTATTACCCCAATTCTATGTAGGTGTTTCTTCAGATGGAAGTGTCCTGTCAACAGTCCCTCTACCCATCTTATATTTTCTCTGCTGAGTTTCAACAGTTCTTTAGTATGCTTCTTGTTTGGTCCTTTTATCAGTTCCTATGCAAGTCTGCACCCTGGAGTACTTTTCCAGTTTTCCATTTGTTTCTTTTGTACCTATTTTCCTATGTAGTATGGGCTTGACCATAGGAAATCGTGCATATATGTTCTGGGCCTACAAAATGTGTTTCTGCCCCTTTCGTGGCCAGTTTATTTGCCTTTTCATTTCCTTCTCTACCTGCATGCCCTGGTATCCATATTACTTTGACAATGTTGTACTTTGAGAGCTTCAAGAGAAGTGAATGGCAATACCAGACAATTCTGGACATTGTCCGGACTGCCTCTAGTGCCTTATGGCCGCTTGGCTGTCCGTAAAAATGAAAATGTTCGTATTCCTATAGTTCATATTCAGATTTTCTTCAAATCATGTTGTGATAGCTATCATTTCATCTCGAAAGACTGTAGTGTGTGTGCCCAGGCTCATCTGGATTGATCTCTCAGGTCTTCCGCCGTTGATCCCTCCTCCTTTGCCATCCACAGTCTTTGAGCCATCAGTCCACTGCACTATTTCTTCTTTTTCAGTATTCCTTTCGTTGATATCCCAATCTTCTTTTTTATTATCTGGGTCTCAAACGGTTTTTCAAAGTTGTACTTTGGTATCATATGATGACAAGGCATGCGTAGAACTTCCTCTGTTATCACTCTGTTATCACTCTGTTATCACTCTGTTAATTTTACAGTGTCCTAGATTGGTTTTTTGTGCATTCCAGCAATCTGATTGTGCCAATCTACTCATTCTAGCCTGCCCTTTTATGAAATTGCATAGTGATGGGAGGTCTAGTAAAGTATTCAAGGCTTCTGTCGGCGTAGTCCTTATTGCATGGCATTTGTGTAGGCTATCCAATCTACTACTGACTTTTCCTTGATTTATTTTCTGCCACCAGATGATTGCAGCATAAGTCCTCAACGGTCTAATGATCATTGTGTATATCCACATTAACATTTATGGTCTTAGGCCCCATGTCTTGCCAACGGCTTTTTTACATGCATACAACAAGTTCTTGGCCCGGGTTATGTTCCTTTCTACACTGACTGACAGAGCAAATGCAACACCAAGGAGGAGTGGTTCGAAAGGGATGAAAGTTGGGGAAAAAACAGAGACGGCACGGACGAATAATTGATGTTTATTTCAAACCGATATGCAGGTTACACAATGCGCACGGCATCGACTCAGTAGGATGTAGGACCACCGCGAGTGGCGATGCACGCAGAAACACGTCGAGGTACAGAGTCAATAAGAGTGCGGATGGTGTCCTGAGGGATGGTTCTCCATTCTCTGTCAACCATTTGCCACAGTTGGTCGTCCGTACGAGGCTGGGGCAGAGTTTGCAAACGGCGTCCAATGAGATCCCACACGTGTTCGATTGGTGAGAGATCCGGAGAGTACGCTGGCCACGGAAGCATCTGTACACCTCGTAGAGCCTGTTGGGAGATGCGAGCAGTGTGTGGGCGGGCATTATCCTGCTGAAACAGAGCATTGGGCAGCCCCTGAAGGTACGGGAGTGCCACCGGCCGCAGCACATGCTGCACGTAGCGGTGGGCATTTAACGTGCCTTGAATACGCACTAGAGGTGACGTGGAATCATACGCAATAGCGCCCCAAACCATGATGCCGCGTTGTCTAGCGGTAGGGCGCTCCACAGTTACTGCCGGATTTGACCTTTCTCCACGCCGACGCCACACTCGTCTGCGGTGACTATCACTGACAGAACAGAAGCGTGACTCATCGGAGAACACGACGTTCCGCCATTCCCTCATCCAAGTCGCTCTAGCCCGGCACCATGCCAGGCGTGCACGTCTATGCTGTGGAGTCAATGGTAGTCTTCTGAGCGGACGCCGGGAGTGCAGGCCTCCTTCAACCAATCGACGGGAAATTGTTCTGGTCGATATTGGAACAGCCAGGGTGTCTTGCACATGCTGAAGAATGGCGGTTGACGGCGTGCGGGGCTGCCACCGCTTGGCGGCGGATGCGCCGATCCTTGCGTGCTGACGTCACTCGGGCTGCGCCTGGACCCCTTGCACGTGCCACATGTCCCTGCGCCAACCATCTTCGCCACAGGCGCTGCACCGTGGACACATCCCTATGGGTATCGGCTGCGATTTGACGAAGCGACCAACCTGCCCTTCTCAGCCCGATCACCGTACCCCTCGTAAAGTCGTCTGTCTGCTGGAAATGCCTCCGTTGACGGCGGCCTGGCATTCTTTGCTGTACACGTGTCCTGTGGCACACGACAACACGTTCTACAATGACTGTCGGCTGAGAAATCACTGTACGAAGTGGGCCATTCGCCAACGCCGTGTCCCATTTATCGTTCGCTACGTGCGCAGCACAGCGGCCCATTTCACATCATGAGCATACCTCAGTGACGTCAGTCTACCCTGCAATTGGCATAAAGTTCTGACCACTCCTTCTTGGTGTTGCATTTGCTCTGTCAGTCAGTGTATATGTGGATTCCAGGTAATATTTTTATCTAACACTACACCTAGGTGCAGTGCCTCTTATTCCACATATATATATACCTTCAGTTATCTCTTCCCTTCTAATTTTTTCCTTCTTGTAAAACGGACCAGAGTTATCTTGTTCGGGTTGTCTGATAGTTGTTCTTCCCGACATCAGTTCTCCACACGGTTGAGTGATCTTTGCATGAGGTCCTGGAAAACACTCATCACCTTACCTCGTACCAGAATCACTAGGTCATCTGCGTATCCTTGTGTATTAAACCCTGTTCGTTGAGCATAGCTATGATTTTGTTCACCACGAGGATCCACAGCAGAGGCGAAAAAGTCCTTCCTGAGCACAGCCTCGAGTGGCCCTAACCGTCAGCGTTTCTCCTAACAGAGTTGCTTTTATCTTCCTTCCGTCTAATATGGATTTAATCCTCTTGACGGCGGTTTTACTCACTTTGCTCTTTTACAATGCTTTGATCATAGAGTCATAGGTTGTATTGCTGAATGCTCTTTCTATATCTAGAAATGCCCCCAGTGCAATTTATTTATATTCTAGGCTTTCCTCTAGTTTAAAAACCAACTGGTGGCGTGCTACTTCAGTTGATCTGCCACACGTGTATTTAATGTAGTTACAGAGAAATTTAGGCCTAAGGTTTAAGAACAATGCGGAGAAAGTATATTAGTCCCCGGAAGCTAATATTGCTAGAGCAGAGAAGTGCGGGAGTTCTCAGTATATGAACAGTGTCAAAAACTTTAACTCCAATACCATGTATGTACTAGTGGTGTGATTGACGGGGGGAAACGTTGTGTTTAACGAAATTGGTCTTTTGCAAACAGCAATTAACATTTGTAGCAACCTAGCAGCAAGGATTAGCAGATTATGACCGAACCCAGGATCACTGACATCCCATTGACCAGAGCAGTTTTTATGGAGCTTTAAATCTTCCCTTGAGCTCCCCGAGGTTCGAATAAAGTACAACAATACGATGAGTACCACCTTAAATAATTAAGTAGTTAGTGAGTGCGGGGATATTTTCCTTTTAGTATAATGTAAATATTGTAACGCAGATTATCACTGAACAGACCCATGGTCATTTAGAGTAGGAAGCAATTTTGAGTGCGTTATAGTTGGTTTTACTTAGTAGAGGTAGTCTTCTTGGAAGCTTTTTCATAGTGTGTTTTAATTCATTCTTAATTAAACTCATTTTGGGAATAAATAATGTGTTTTAAGGAGGGGGCATTATAGTTACAACGTTCTAAAGTTTGAAAGTGCTTCAGATGTGAGGAAACGAGCTAGCATTGAAATTCTTATCTTATTAGAGAGCTTTGTAGATATCTAATGCATAAGGAATATTGTCTTCGGTAATGCACGCCGTCAGACGTGTATAATTGATGGTAAAGGACGGCACTCTGTCTTAAGTAAATTTTGCATTCTTGTATCAGAGTTTAATTGGCTGTACTAATGTTGCGTGGTGTGTGACGCGCCATTGGACTCGACCTCAGTTCTCCTATTAACCACACATCTCGTTGCGAGGTCGATATATTTTGCGACCACTGTAAAAACAGCATTTTCAGAAAAAATACAAAAATAATATTAATAATAATAAGAAGAAGAATGATGAAATGTTTTAGAAGTTAGAGGGGAATTCTTTATTATCTACAAACATTCCTCTGATTTGAACCCAGGACTCGAGTGAGGAATTTTAGTCGATCGAGTGGTTTCAAGAAATAATGGCCTTACAAAAGTGGAATCGTGCTAGAAGGGCACTCACGGATATTTTTTATTGAATGTGGTCTGTTGAGTGAATATCTCAATTCTTAATGAGAGGCGACAAGATGCCATCTATGTATCGGGTTAAAAGGGGCTTTGGAATAATGAGATTACGAAAGTTCGCAGACCGGCATCAGCTGATAGACCATAGCTGTGTTGATGGAGGGAGAAGAAATTCGCCCTCGCTTGAAAAGGTCAAGCAATGTAATAAGAGGTAATCCTCGCCACTAACGAGTCGGAGGAATCTTCGAGTAAACGGAATGAGATCCTTCTTTCACTCCAATTTAGCAAATAAATGAACTCCAGATTGATAAGGAGTCTCTTCATCCCCCGGAAAATAGATTAATTACGGATTTACGGAGGCCCGTTTGTGACAAGCAGAAAATTGTCAGTTTGAGTTCAAGGCAATCCAGGACATCACACACAGAGTTTCCAGTGGAATAGTCATGGTTGCTTTTCTTTCCGGCCATGGATTTCATAAATATATGTTAATGATTTATTTTCTTATTAATTTTGTCATGTTTGAATGTGGGCTGTGTTCTCCAAATTTTGTATTGTCTTGTTCAAGCTGGGTTCGAACTCCGAACAAGAATTTAGCGTCTCGATTTGTTCGATTTGTGTTGCATTCAGTTTCCTTAATTAGGTTAAATGATACATTAGATAACCAATCATTGTTGGTTTTATTCATTCTGCTTTATGTAAAAAAATCTCCCTGCGTGGGAAGGAGATAATAATATCACTCATCGCATACACTATAGCCGAATTTGTTACGGCATATTCAATTTGATATTCTTGAATTGAGGTGCACTCATCTTAATAAATAACGATTCATCCGGATGCAACTTATAAGGTCCCCTGAAGCGAGGGGTTGCCCAACAGATGAAACCGAACGGGAAGAAATTTGGTTATGATTCTGTGGGTAGCCTAGCGATATGAATTGTGGATTGGATGAAGACGGTAACGATGGTGAAGTGAGCCTTTCCTGTGGTGAAATGGGCGAAGGTGTAGAAAATGTGTGGTCCGAAGGCGTTCATGAAGGGGGATTGTAATAAGGAGGAGGACGAAGTTGCTGTTGGCTATAGTGAAAAAAAGTTGTGGTTGACCTATTTTTGCTTCAATATCTGTTATAATGTTGAAGGTTTGCTGCTTAGCTACCAATTGATCGAATTTGGAAAATTTCCTGAAGGTACCCTTCGTAAACGAAAAAAATAGTCTCTTTCATTGTTTTCCCTGTCTTTCCTTCTTTCTGTTTCCAGAACATGTTTCAACAGCACAATTGTTGCAGTCTGCTGCATTCGTTGTTTTTGTATTACTTTGAGTGAATGTTACTGGAGTTTTACATTGTGAAGCAGACGGGCTTCTTCTAACTATAGAGGTTGCTTTTGAAGAGTGATCAAGCTCCTCTTTCCTTATATTTTCGTACGTGTTGTTTTACATAATTTTATGTCCTTCAGCAATTTCAAAGTGAAGTGTATAAAAGTAAAAACAATTATTTTATCTTTTGTTTACTTACCTCGTCCAAGTTTTTTGGAGATTTCGGACCACACATTCAACTTGTGGTTCATGTCGCTGTATTTTTGTGCGATATATCATACAGTCCTTTACACTCAAGCACGCACTCAATCTTTCGTCGTCCATGGTTATCGCAAAAGTGATGTGCGACATCCCGTTGGTTCTTCGCCCTTGGCACTTCACGCGTTCCCACTAGACGGTCATTGATGAACCCAGCCGAGCCGTTCCGGTCTCAGATCGGATGGAGACCGATGAGATGGTCAGTTGGTATTTCTTTGCACGGCTCAGAACATGAAGTGAGAATGATTGCATTGAATTTAATATAAGCGATTTTTGGTCAGTCTTGATCGGGACGGCACGGCACGTCTGGTGTGAACCGGGCTTTACTACAGTACCTGCTTTGGAGAATTGGAGAACAATCATCATAAGTACTTGAAGTGATCTCCCTGTTGCAGGTTCTGCCATTAAGATCAATACTTTACCACAGGCCAAACTACACACTATATTTCAACCTAACTGAATCCCTCCTTGCAACTTTATAGCATTTAGCAGATGATCCATGTAAACTGCGATCAACAAATGAAGGTTAAAAGCCTCTCATAACTCCTGTAATTAACTTGATCCAAGAACTCATTTTACCATCATTTCTCCCCGCAGCCCAATTGTGAATATAAATACCTTTGATTGCTCTTAATAATCTTCACTTAATCCCATAGTTCACCAGTCCGACGAGCCCCTGTTCTCCTTCGGTACGCTATCGTGGGCCTTCTCTAGATCTACGAAACATAGGCCTACGCATAAAAATGTCTATTTCTGTCCTAGCATTTTTTCAATTACCTGTCGCATGTTGAGCATGTAAGCCTGACAGCCCCCCTGTGGTCTGAAACAACGCTTGTTTTCATTCACCGCACTCTCTTCTATACGCCCCATTAATACTGATAGCTCCCGCCGAATTCCATTTCGTTCACCAAGTTGTTTCCAGGGAGTCCCTCTCCTTTCTGCTGGAAGTGGGACTGCGTTACTCCCACACGTCCAAGGCTTGCTTCAAATGATCTGAGCTCAGTAAATTATGCGAAGCAGGATTCTACCCGACTTATACACATACCCGATGAGGATGTCTCCTATAACGGGTTAGGGATCACCGGTCGATTAAATAGTCCTAGTCGCCTGAGCACAAGGTGGGCCAAGGCTCAGAATATGTCCGAGATGTCCACTCGCATTCCATGGCAACTCGTATCACGACTCTCAGGACCACTTACTAGACCACTCAGCCATTATCCCTGGTTTACGAACTGTTTCCAGAGTGATATTAAAAGTAATTTGGGGGTTAAATCGTGAAAATTTTCGATTTTCAATCATGGCGGCCATAATGATAACTACTGTTATATTTTACTACACCGAGCTCAAAAGATAATGTAACGCAACTATTATACCTAGTAACAGTCAAGTAATGTACATCGTATGAATCTTTTCGAAGCATTTCAGTGATAACTCACGTCAACATTTTAGTCACATAAATCTTACGGTTCTGCGTCCTCTGCTAGGAACAATGTCGGTGTTTGAATATCACCCTGATATCAGGCCAGCTGTTCACCTCGGTTCAAACTATTTTTTAAATTTAAACTCAAGATATTAGCAGTATAAGGTAGAGTGATCCTTGGAAAACCAATTTGAATCAGCTGATCCTGATACACTAATTGCTAAGACCCGCATAACTTCTCTATTTGAACGTCAAACATGACAGTCCAACGGGCACTTCTGAGTCCAATAATTCTTCGAACGAATTATGGTTTTCTCATGTTTCGCGACTTTGATTTTCATTCACTGTGTGGCAGTTCCCATAAACATGAATGGGAAAGTCAAGATAAGAGGAGAACTCAACCAAATCCCGCATGGGGATCCACTATTCATATTAGGATGTAGGACAAAACAAACCTTCAGGACAATTCTAAACAGATTAGAGGAGAACACTTTACCTATATTACCGTCTAGTTATCACGAGCATAGCTTCAGCACCTCTGTCCAAATGGAAATACCCAACCAAGAGTACATGAACTAGGTCGACTTCGTACTAGAGTGATGGATATGGTAGATATCTGTAAGCTCCTTGAAATGAGGCCTGAAGCTCATTCATGCTGTAGTCAAAAACAGGTGATGATTATCAGCGTACTGAATTTCCATTCTACCAGTATCACAACAGCGTCGTTGTTTTCCGGAGCGTAGATAGTGCTAAAGAATACTGTGTACTGACTAGCGTAAATTTTGTGTTCTTCCAGGCTTTGATTACAAAACATTTAAAGCTGTATCCTAAGCTCATGCAAGTATTTTTCATTGCTCAAAGGTAGGGCACAAACGAAGTGGAAATTCTGCACTACCTCGAACCCAGCACGTTGTTTGTCGTTTTGTTGTTTTCTCTATCCAAAATCATGACCCTCGTCGACTCTGTGATTTGGAAGCCAATGAGACGTACGAGAACCAAACTATTCGATATGGGTTCAAGAAAAATTACAAAAATAAGCGTTGGGTATGTTGATTAATAGTCGTTTCCTGAAAGAATACCGATCTAAATACCAGGCGAACGTTTGTATTCCCGAGCACCTTGAGATTAAGACTAGGCTAAGGATGAAATTCAATCAAAATTACGTGAAAAAATTCGGACTCATCTCAACGCTAACTGGCACTGGAAAATGTCCAGTTGGTATGTAAAGTTCCAGAATGGCTTCCCCAAGGACGAACATAGGCCAAATAAGCGGGTCAGACAAATATACTGTTGGTAAACCCTGATTATTAGATGGAGCAGCTGTTTCTAGCTTGCTGAGTAAGCAGAATCTTTCTATGTACTCATGATACTTCACCCTGCCAAACATTGGTGGATAGGGGGAGATAGAGGGAGAGACAGGGTGGGAGATCTTGCTGTGGAACTTTAATCAAGATGTGCTACACTTAATGATCTGGAATTTCAGTAGCTTACAGTTGTGATTTACAAGGCAAACGGTGCCTCCAAGCCCCGGCATATACTAATCATGTTAAATATGCCATAAACTCAGCGAACTCATGGCATTTTGTTCATAAATGTGAGGTGACAAGTGTGAAGTTAGGAGGGATGAAGCGCTAAATCGTGCTAACAATGTCAAAGAGGCACTTATAATGAATAATTAAGGCGATTTTTTGAAATAAAGCGCCCGTGGATTCGAGGGAAAGTTAGAAAAGTGTAGACGTTGAGGTTAGATTCACGAGAAGTGATTGGGACAGTAGACATCACCAAAGGAAATAGATAATCCAGATGTATAGGATAAGTTTAGTAGTAGTAGTGGTTCTAGAAGTTCAAAAAGAACTACTTTAGGTAACAGACTGGGCGTTGAATTGCGTAGTAGTCGTTAATTAAGTACGCATGAACGTAACAGACACTGTCAAATGATAAAAGAGCCACAGGAAGGAGTTGGCACTTTGCCTTCAATCTCTATATTATATGCTTACAACCAGTATTCACCTCTTCCATTTGACACATGTGTGTGCGGTTGTTTACATCAGTCCCTTTATCAATTTATTGAACGCTTAATTCACCCATTTCAGTACATTTTGATAAGTAAAAATTCTTTCATAATGACGCTGCCTTGCACGTAAATTAAGTGTTATAGAACTTTGTGAGGATATGCGGGAGCAGATGTTGCCAACACGAACCCTCCTCTCACCCCTTCATCGTCCACTTCATTATAGCACGGACTAATTAGTGGGGACTGGTGACCTCCAACTTCCTAATGACTTTCTTCAGCCTGGAAACTTATATCAAGGTTACAATTATTTCTCCGTTTGTATCCTAGGGGAGCAAGTAATGTCCTACCCACAACATTAGCAACACACTTACATAAATCAGGGTCATATGGGTCATATTTAATTTTCCTCTATCGAATGTGCTTCTAGGTATTCAGGCCTACTTCGTAGCCCTGCTGCGTTAATGCTATAAACAGGAAATCAGCACTCTCAAGTTGGCATGCTTTCCAAGCATGTGGCTATTCAGTTCATGATGACATCTATACATTAGCAAGATACCCGTGCTTCGCTACGGTATTATAATAAAATTTATAATTGAATGCCTAACGTTTTATATATAATCCGCCAAAATTCGCGATCTAAATCTTTTTCTGAGAGAATCCGCGAAAATTCATGATATGACTCGCTTTCTGATATATTACGGCAAATTTCCTCCCATTGTTTAATCTTTCTTTCCAGTAATCGACTTCGTACTTCCCGGGCTAGGCCCTGATATTACACCCGGTCAGTTGGGTCCCTAAATCTTTGCCAATATTTCATATAAGCATTTTGAATATGGATCAAATCCTTTAGGAGATCCGGCGTGATGTCGTCTTGGGTGCCTTGGCGGTACTGAACACGCGGCCAGACTGCAGTCGTAGTCATTACTCGGCCAGGACCCGTTTCCTCACATTTTGACGACGGACAAGAATATTATTATTATTATTATTATTATTATTATCATTATTATTATTATTATTGTGGGCGATATTACTTGAATGTAGGTTATTATTATATTTATTATTATTATTGATGGTCTGGAACCCACAGCAAAATGCAAGACCGCTACTTGGCGGTAAATTACACCTGCAGCCATTGTCAGTGCTGAAAATGTGACCAGCACCATCGTCGTGCGGAGGCAAGTGCACGAGATTTCTAGCGACACGCATGATATACTTCCGTGCATTATTGACCTTATTATAGAGGTGAACAATTGCACTGTCAATTTCATTCCTATCCTTTATTTCAAATGCGTTTAAATTTTTATTTATATGCCAGGAGAATCTACTTTAATCTAACTTTATGTTCTCCAAAGGAAAAGGTGGTTCTTGAAAACGAACGCAGGAAAGATTAAAAATGATAAGTTTATGATCAGAATAAGTACATTATGAACAGTAAAATCAATTAGTCTCAACTGTTTATCCATCCCACCGCCGTAAAGTTGATTTACCCCCCACCCCCAGAAAAGGCGTATCTAATTATGTTTAAAGGAGATTCCAAAAACCAATGTTCACGTCTGTTACCTTCAGTTCTGAGATATAAGTATCCCCATAAAAAGAATGAACCTTCTTATCTTCCTTTCACCCCCCCAGCCCCCGAAGTGATTTTTCCGGCAAAAATACTTGTTTCTTTCATCGTAAAGGATCTTCTCAATACCAATTATCACGACTCTAACATCTTCAGTTTTGAGATATGTGTCCTCATAAAAGGAATTCAACTACTTTTCACCCCCGCCCCCAAGATGATTGCCCCCAAAACGCTTTTTTCTTTGTTTTTAAAGGAGATCCAAATACCAATTATCACGTCTGTAACATTTTTATTAGATGCCAGATTCCTCATACAATTAATTCAATTAATTTTTACGTCTGTACATTTTAAAAGTTTTGAGATAAATGTACACCCATTTTAAAAATACACCCCCCTTGTTACTCCCCATTAATTGGGTTTTCCAAAAATAAAATACGTGTTTCTTTATTTTTAAAGCAGACCACAAATACCAATTTTCAGGTCTGTAATATCTTCAGTTTCTGAAATATAAGTATCCTCATTAAAGGCATTCAACCACTTTTTCACACTTTTTCACCCTTCCTATTGGGATTTTCCGAAAAAATACGTGTCTTTTTACTTTCAAAGGGGATTCTAAATGAAAATGTTTATATATGTAAACTTTTAAAGTTTTGAGATATAGATACACTCATTTAAAAAAAATCACCACCTTTTCACCCCCTCCCCATTAATTGGATTTTCCAAAAACAAAGGTACACGTTTCCTTATTTTTAAAGGAGATCCCAAATATAAGTTTTCAGGTCTGTAATATCTGCAGTTTCCGACATATAAGTACCCTCATTAAAGGCATTCAACACTTTTTCACCCCCTTTTCACCCCACCTATTGGATTTTCCGAAAACAAAAGAATACATGTTTCTTTATTTTTTTATAAGTTTCTAAACACCAATTTTTACATCCGAAAACCTTCGAAGTTTTGAGATATAGCTACACTCATTTTAAAAATTCACCCCCCTTTTCATCCTCCCATTAACTGGATTTTCAAAAAAACAAAAAATACGTGTCTCTTTATTTCTAAAGGAGGTCCCAAACACCAATTTTCAGGTTTGTAACATCTTCAGTTTCTGAGATATGAGTATCCTCATTAAAAGTATTCAACCCCTTTTTCACCCTTTTCACTCCTCCTATTGGGATATTCCGAAAACAAACAAATACGTATTTCCTTAGTTTTTAAAAGGATTCTAAATACCAATTTTTACATGTGTAAACTTCCAAAGTTTTGAGATACAGATACACTCATTTTAAAATTTCATCACCCTTTTCATCCCCTTAGCGACGGAATATCCAAAAATCCTCTCTTAGCGAGCACCTACATGTTAATATAAATGTATCCCCAAAATTTCATTTTTTTATGTCCAGTAGTTTTGGCTCGGCGATGATGAATCAGTCAGTCAGTCAGTCAGTCAGTCAGTCAGTCAGTCAGTCAGTCAGTCCGGACTTATATATATATATATATATGGATTGTATATAAAATAAGAGTTTTATGTGTACATCGCCCAGAATCTGAAAATAATTGTATTTCTCTACCGGTCGTGTCCACAGTAACAAGGAAATGGTATTTTTAATTTTACGTCATGTCTGTCTGTCTGTCTGTCTGTCTGTCTGTCTGTCTGTCTGTCTGTCTGTCTGTCTGTCTGAACAAAAAATGTCGCACGTGGAGGTCGGCATGCGGTTCCTCGTCGAAAATCACGACAAAAGTTTATCTTGCAAAACCTAGTCCCACCAATAGGTTTAATAGAAATATGAGTTAAGGAACGAGGCTCGGACAACGCTATAACGGCGTGCAGCGTGGCCAAGCACAGGTCACATGGATTCGGCGCTGTGCCAAAGCTGTCTCATTAGCTCAGTGAGACGAGGTAATTCCATACATGCGGGTTGTGAGGACGCGCCGATTTTCGAGTCGCGTTCGCGCCAATTTTTTCAGTTAATGTATCAAATTGTATTAACTGTACACATCCACTATGCAGTACACTATGATCTGTCTTACCGTTAGTTACCTTTATTTAAACATTCAAACATAACATGACCGAGCTCGATAGCTGCAGTCGCTTAAGTGCGGCCAGTATCCAGTATTCGGGAGATAGTAGGTTCGAATCCCACTGTCGGCAGCCCTGAAAATGGTTTTCCGTGGTTTCCCAATTTCACACCAGGCAAATGCTGGGGCTGTACATTAATTAAGGCCACGGCCGCTTCCTTCCCACTCCTAGCCCTTTCCTGTCCCATCGTCGCCTTAAGACCTCTCTGTGTCGGTGCGACGTAAAGCAACTAGCAAACATAACATGAAATTTTTACAAACGTAAGCGACCACTTTGTTTCGTCCATGGCACAAATAAGGCCAATACGTATCTTCCCTATCAAATGCGGTACAAGGAAACACAATACAGTACAGTAGGTAGGCTACACTGGAATGCCCATTAAGCTACGCACAATAAATCCATAGAGTACCTGTGACGTCCAGTCTCATTTTCACAGAGCCGGTACGTGCACTTACGAGTAATGTTCAGTTCACAGCAGATGTTCAAAGCTACCACCTTGCATTTGCAAATACTTCGCCACTCAATGGAGCATAATTTGCCGGACCCTACGCAACACACCTGCATCCACCATTGCCGATGCAGCATGTACGCGAGGTATTAGGTCGTGTTTATCCATGGGTGAAGGACTATAAACACGTTCCTTTAAGTGTCCCCACGAATAAAATTATAGTGGATTAAGGTCCGGGGAACCTGGAGAAAAGAACATTGGACCTCCACGACCAATCCATTTCCCTGGAAACGCTTCATTTAACCAGTTCGGCACAGTCAATCCAAAGTGTGGGGGTACACCTTCATGCTGAAACCATAGCTGTCGCCGAACTCCAAGTGGAACGTTTTCTAAAGCGTCAGGCAAAGTATTGCCCAGAAACGTACGATAGCGGGGCGCATTCAACTTGTCCGGAGATAGGTAGGGCCCTAAAATCATTCCTCCCACGATACCAATCCACAGGTTAATGCCAAAGCGTGTCAGATATCCACATTCACGGGTGACATGTGGGTTGTGGTCAGACAAATAAGGCTGTTGTAATGGTTGAAAATACCTCCCCGAGTGAAGTTACATTCGTCACGCTATATCACATTCTCTTTTTGCTGGTGGCTTTACGTCGCACCGACACAGACAGGTTTAATGGTGACGATGGGACAGGAAAGGGCTAGGAGTGGGAAGTAAGCAGCCGTGGCCTTAATTAAGGTACAGCCTGGTGTGAACAAGGGAAACCACGGAAAACCATTTTCAGTGTTGCCGACAGTGGGGTTCGAACCTACTATCTCCCGAATACTGGATACTGGTCGCACTTAAGCACTGCAACTATCGAGCTCGGTTAGAGGAAAATTAACTTGTGCTCGTGAGGAGACCAATGATGCCTAAACCACAGGAAAATATCTTCGCAAAATTTGCTCCCTTATACGTTGCACCATTTCAAATTTCTAAAATTTTCAGGAAAAACTCCTATAACATTCAAAGTTTGGACGGCAGCAGGAAAGCCATATATATTGCAGCGAACCTGCAGGTATACCATGCTCCAGAAGGGAGAATTCCACAACCCGATGACGTCGCCATACCAGCATAGGAGATTACCATCGGAGAAGAAGAGGTCCAAGAGCCCGTCAACATTGCTACTTTAACAGGAGAAAAACCAGCTTAAGAGCCACTCCAAGGAACTGTAAGTATCATCAGTAGTCCGAAGAAAGACCAGGAATGTCTAGAATGCATGTCGTTAATAGGAGGTTTTTCGGTGACATGCGCAACGAAATCTTGATTGTGGTAGAGTAAAACCGCAAGATGCGCGAGAGGATTGAAGTCCTACGTGAGGGAAAAGATTTATAAGAGAATACGCTGAAGAATTATCGTTCATTTTGATGTCAAAATCCTTACATACTATTTAAATTTTGAAGAAATGTTTAAACGTTTCCACTTAATATGTAAACATTTCCTCACTGTAGGTGGATTACGAGCCCATAAATCTACCTTGCTGAAATTCCAACTACAAGATGAAGAGCATACATATTATCATTGCAAGCTCATCTTGAGTTCTGTGGTGTGATTACTCACAGCGGGAAGCGATCCACCAAACATCGAACGATCGGAGCATTTCGGAAGACCTCGGGTAATTAATAATGAAATTCTGGATGATAACCTTCATTGCGAGATATTTCGGCACTGTCATTAACAAAGAGACAAGTAATTAAGAATTTTGGTAATATTTGATGAAGCTAAAGATCACACAACCATGACTGAAAAAATAGATGGAATCTCTAGGCAGAGTCTGGAAGAACTCGGTCCAGTGGTCATCAACTGGTATGATTGCACCACAATAGATAACGCCAAGCAGAGCGTCCTTTCTACATGCATAAATCCCCCCTCTTCAGGCAAGAGCGTCAGTCATCATCCAACTGTCCGAGAGAGTGAATCTGCGTCAGACTACGTTAAGAAGAAGTCTTAAGGTGGGCAAAATAGACTTCTAAAATCTCTAAAGCCAGTTGGCTTGAGGGAGGTATATATTACCAAGTGGCAAATGGTGAAAGGAAACAAATTAGATATTGATAATATTGTATCCACGATATCCATTCCGGTCGGGGAAAACATCATAAGTTAAATATTTGTAGGATGCATGAACTTCTGCATAGGGGACAGCCGATTCATAGAGAGGTCTTGCGAATTACTGCGGACGACGTTATTTCGGTAATCGGTAAGGGGGGCTGTGGTAGTCTGGCAGAGATAAGCTTATGTCTCTCTGTCAGTCACACCTGTAAAACACATGGATAGGAAGGAGTTGGAAGTCTCCGCAAACTGTATTACTTGAGTTCTCGACACGAATCGGGGCGGTTTAACTGTTATAAGTATGCAGAATTTAATTTTTGTTAAAGGGTTATGTAGAAAATGCAATTTGTTTTGCTTCAAGCCGAGTGCAGAATCATTGTACTTATAAGTTAATGATTAAGCGAAGAATGTGTCCTGCAGTTATGAGAGACTAAGTCCAAGGTGGATGGCATAAAACGAAGCCGAGATAACGCCACGCCAAAGACGAAATTACAGGTCTTTCTAATCTAAATATGATGTTTTGTAGTTAGAAATGTGAATGCTTTTCCTTTTAAATTAATTAATGAATCATAACATCACGTTGTATATGTGTCATGTGTAAAATTTAAGTGTTGCAAAGACTAGTGTATGACTTGTCGTTATTCTAGTGTGGAGACGAATTGTGTATTTTTATGTCACCGCGCGTGACTTTAAAATATGCTTAAATTTCTTTAAAAATGGAAAGTGACGTTAAATACTGCTACGAAAATCAGTGGAAAAATTTTCGGGACGGTGAAAGTCACAATAATGATCACGTTACTTAACCGTTATGAGTGTGATAAAGTCAAATAACGAAGCATCCAAAAAAAACAACAATAAAAATGATATTAATAATAATAAGAAGAACAAGAATATCAATATTAATAATAATAATAATAATAAAAATAATAATAATAATAATAAATTTCATGTCAGGGTATAATTTGAGATGATGACAATTATGCGTTCAGCAATAATGTCAAAAGAGATTAGCGGATTTTATTGAAATCCCGTGAAGTATGATAAAGTTGACATTTTTGGGAGACTTAAATTTAGTGACACCATGTATTTGTGATACTGAAAATCACGGTATGCTATTTTGCTCCTGAGGTCAGGGAAAAATTTGAGAAGTTAATTGTGATCATTATAAAGTTGTTTGGTCATGGGACCGCTTCTGTTTAAAAATGTTTCAAGCAAGGAGGAAATGGATTTTAATTGAAATTAAGCTGAGTAAGACCGTATTTTATGAGTGATGCAGAATAAACTGGATGCCGATAACAAGAGGCCCTTTACTGAACCCTTGAACGTACCATTCCATCGTTGGTTGGCCAAAGCTGCTGCAGTAGAGCAATATCGTACTCTTAAATCTTGGGGGCGTAGCGGGAACATTTCTGTCACGATCTTAACCAAACGATGGGGTTCAGAAGAGAGCCTAACTACTTGAAATGAGGAGCAAATATGTGCTTACTAACTTTTATTGAATTAATTAAATGCAAAATTTTACTTTTATAACATCATTCATCAAAACAAAAAATAATTTTTAATATTACAAACAGTCACAGTGCATCGCGTTAGTTTTATTAGTTACATTTATCGAAGAACTTCCTTCGGAGAAGAGTATAAATATCACGCATTAGTGGACAGCGAAAACTAGAAAAATCTAAAGAAAACCTGAAAATCGGGCACCTATTGCTTCAGACGATAACTGAGTATTAATCCGTGGTAAATCTGACCTTCAACAAGTAGAATTCCAGATTTACATTGAATTAATGTTATCCACCAGTCAAATACCCTGTCGAATATGAGAACACCCGCCGAATGGACCCTTAATCGAGCCAAATTATCAGTTGCTTTGGATAGGTTGCCAAATACTACTGGAAAGCATGGTGTTCACTACAAGTTAACAGAAAAAGTCATAACTAAAATAAAATTCCACCATGTATTATCATCTCGTGACATCCTTAAGTTATAGAATAATCCCGATCCTGAAACGTGCATCACCCAAACAGCTGTTCAGAAGGAACCAACAACAACTTGATCCGAGAGGATCTTACGTTACGTCTTTCTGAAGGAACAAAAATGCGAAATGCAGGAAACACTTATTCATGATGGATTTGGAAGAAATGCTAAAACACTGAAGTTAAAGGAAAAGTGGTAAATGACTTGAAAAATATTGTTACAAAACCAACTTTCAGGTTATAAACGGTTACCTGAAGTTTAGTAAAATTACAAGTCCACATGGTAAAAGAAATAAAAAATCTAGTGAATCCTTTCATTTACAACTCCGGCTACCATCACAGATCCATCTACTTATTGTTTGTCCCAACAAACTAACTACAAAGTTATTGATCGATCACAATCAACTATTATAAAATGAAATAACGAAAAATCGAAAATAGAATATATATTCCCGGCTGACGAATCGAACACGCATTCGTAACTCAAGTCTCACATAAAGAAGCTAAGTGTCAACACGCACACTAACAAAGCAGTCGGACGTCCGAACAACAAAACAATTAAGTCCGTAAATAAATAAAAATACTAAAGCTCACTGAACTCAAACGCGCGTGGCAAACAGCAGTAAATACTCAATCACCGTTAGCTTAGTATCCAATATTCGACAACCCTCACATTCATGCCATTAGTGGTTCCATAATCTTAGGTAAACACCTTACAGCTGGTAACGGCCGTGCCGAAACATGGCCTCAACATTGCTCCGCTAACACTCTTCGCATTGCTTGCACAACTGCAGACACTACCATCGTTCAAGTCACTTCGCAAAAACACTTAATCTAAGACTTGAATATATACAGACGACACCCTAAAACTATCGTCGAGCCTACGTAATGTCTACACACACTAACACCTTAATCTACGTACACACGCACCTTCTTAAATCTATCGTCGAACGTAAACTGGGGCGTTTCATTATCAGTATACTCCTATGATAACATGTGACGTCCTAAATATATCGTCGAGCGGAAACTGGAACGTTTACGCATCCTCTAGAATGTCAGGCGAAATCATAACTTCAAACACACTTTTTGATATTTAGCTGGAAACCTTGTCGAAACTATAGAACACAATGAAACGAATCTTGCCACAGAATGAACGCAAGTCGGGAAATGCATCAAAGTCCCTATATTGTCAATAAACCTGAAATTGGGGCCGATGACCTTCGATGTTAGGCCCCTTAAAACAACAAGCTTCATCAACACGTAAGATCCCATCGGATCAAGTGTTGTTGGTTCCTTCTGAGCAACTCTTTGGAGTGATGCATGTTTCAGCATCATGATTCGTCTGTAAGTGAAGGGTGTCACGAGATGACAATACATGGTGGAATTTTATTTATGATTGTGACAATTGCTGTTAACTTGCAGTGAACATCATGGTTTCAAGTGATATTTCGCAACCTATCCAAAGAAACTGACAGACGATTTGGTTCGATTAAGGATCATTTCGGAGAATATTCCAATATCCGATAGAATAGTCGACCTTAAATCAATATAAATCTGGAATTCTGCTAGTTGAAGGTCAGATTTTCCACGGAATCTATGAATTAACTTTCAGTTATCGTTTGGATCAATGGTGCCAAATTTTCAATTTTAGTTCTCGTTTCCTGGTTTTTGCTCTCCACGAATTTTACACAATTTTTCCATTCCTTGGAAGACCAAAATGACCAATATCTATAAAACTTCACCACTTACGTTATGCATTGTAACTGCGTTAAAACATGTATTGAAAATATTAAGTGACGTTTATTTCCTTTTTAGTAAATAAATTATCGTGTTTTACATTGAATAAATTTTTAGGAAACACATTTTTGCTCCTCATTCGAAGTAGTTATACTCTCCTCTTAACCCTATCGTTTGGTCGATGAAGTGACCAAAACAACTCGCAACGATCCTAAGATCCAAGAGTACTCTATTACTCTACTGAAGCAGCCGAGGCAGATGACCAACGTTGGAACGGTATGTTCAAGCGTTCAATACATACATACATACATACATACATACATACGTACGTACATACATTAATCTTGATTGCAGACTGTCATGGTTTCCAGCTTTCAGTCCACTGGTCTTTGTGAATTAAATGAGTACCTCCAGAATTTTCATTAGCAACTAGCTGAGCAGCCTCATTTTTTAGAAGTTTCTTATCATTAAACCATAAAACACTTAGCCTACCAATGTCATCTTGCTTTCCATCTACTTATCTTAAAATCCATGGTCGATTCCGTTATTCTCCTTTTATTCTATCCTCCTCCTCCAAACACCGAGGCCGTTTCATGTGTACAACTTCATCCAAACATATTACTCTTACACTTTATCTCCTCTCCTCATACTTCCCACCTGTTTCAGCCAGCAATCATTCTCGTTACTTTTCGGTCCGTCAATTCTAACTTAATAAATAGGATACCGTCAGTACAACCAACTTTAACTCCAGTACAACAAAGTTGGTCTGAAAATCTGTCTTTTAAAAATAAGATTTTTGCATATTCGTTGCTCAGAATTTAAACAATAATGGTATTTCTGTATCGGTCGTGTCCATAATAAGAAGAAAATGCAATGCTTAATTTTCCGTCATCTCTGTCTGCCTGTCTGTTTGTATGTACGAACACGCATCTTGAAAATGTGGCTGAAGAGAAGTTAATGAAAACCGGTATATAAATTCTGGGAATATGGCACTACAATTTAGGCTAAAATTAATTTCATTCACCCTGGGTGAAACTGCAATGTAGAGGACGGCTTAATATGCAATTCCCAAATAGTTATGTTATTAGCAGTTCCATTGAAAAATACTACAAAACCATGGTAATACAGAATACAATTTCCAATCATTCACGACCTATAGGGATTACCCGTACCGGCAATGACAACAGAGATATTCATGAATTCAAATTTTTGCAGCATAGTCCATATCACCTCCGAGCATCGCTAACATGGAAATACTGATTCAATAACCTGTGGGAAACAGGACTAATAAAGGTCCGCCTCGCCATACAATTGATTATACAATCAGTATATACTGCTTACTAGTTAAATTAATACCATAATCGTACATGTTTTGAGAAATAGATCTATTCTCTTCCACAGCAATAATAAAAGCATGTCTAAATCCCTAAATAGTTGCTCGAGTTTACAACACATAAAACCTTACCATTAATTGCATTGTAGCATGTTGGCGGAGTAATAAAATAATTACAGAAACTGGTGGCGTTTTACTTTCGTCTTACATACCTGCAGCCGGCCCTTCGAGATAAGTCGGTATGGCGAAACTCATGGAAACTTGGCTGAGCGGCGGGAAGTGCGGCTCTTGCACGTCGGAATCCTATCACATTGAGCAAATAAAGTTCTATTCACTCATTAAAACATTCCTATTTTTGAGCTATGTTGAATGTTTAACACAGCTACAAGGATGTAGATGGAATATGAACATATTTTCAGTATGTTTTTACGCTTAAAAGATATTGATGTTAGAACGTTGTGAAAATGGCATCGAACATACTTAATACTTACAGTGCCAGTTCAGAGGGTAAACTTCATCCGGAAAAATCAACCCCAATTAACTACAATGGTGAGTTAGGAATCATTCAGCAAAACTGGTTTCATGTTGTTGAAGAGGTGAAGGTCCTTGCTACAAATGGAATAAAACCTGTATTCGATACTTTAGAAACCAACTGGGCTAATTTTTTTAGGAACATGATGAAGTTGTATCAAAAAGAACATAACTCAGAGGTTTGTGTTTACAAACATGTATGTGTTCTTAATTATTTGGGATTTAGCCCAAATGTTCTCGTTTCAAATTATTTCTGTTGGTTCATATGGCAAGTCTAAATCCCTAAATAGATGCTCGAGTTTACAACACATAAAACTTTACAATTAATTACATTGTAGCATGTTGGCGGAGTAATAAAATAATTACAGAAACTGGTGGCGTTTTACTTTCGTCTTACATACCTGCAGCCGGCCCTTCGAGATAAGTCGGTATGGCGAAACTCGTGGAAACTTTGCTGAGCGGCGGGAAGTGCGACTCTTGCACGTCGGAATTTTACCTACTTCGAGTAGAAAGGGAGCAAAGGTATTTTCCGCACAGGCTTGATGTGTTAGGCTCATAACACACGGGCTGAAATTCCAAGCGCACCTGTGTAAAAATGGTATTAACTCATTGTCAAAAACAGATTAATTTCCCCAAGGTACTACAAAAGGACATTTATATGGTAAACAACGGTAGCAGCGAACTTGTGCAAAAATATTTAACCCTCTAAAGCCCATAAAGGATAACTTCCTTCATTGCCTGTTAGCAATCGGCATGATATCTGCCTCTTGGGGCGTTTACGGGTTCTTCGTCACTTGCTTACGTAATAGGCGGGTTTAAGTAATTTTAATCTGTCTAGCAAATGAGAAATCAAATCTATGAAAATCAATATTTATTCAAGAAATTATTTAAATGTGAAATTTCAAACAAAACATTATAACTCGAACCCCAGCTTGTTCGATAAACAAACTCAACAATGATAATTACAATGCAGAGGAGAGATATACTGGTTTAAGAGGCTTTAACTCAACTGCGTGATGGGCATCCTTACTAGAAACCACTGTTTTAAGTTAAGAGTGAAGTAAAGAAAGTCTGGAAATCATTTAATTCGGCTTCCATTTGAGACTACATGTACCATCATAATGATTCGTGATAATCCAGCCCTCGTAAGACGAACTCTGGACTCTTGGTATAATTAAAGCAGTCCAATCGGTACGTACCACAGAGTGGTTGTACGGCATGGACCCTTCATTGAATCGGTGTGACCTGCGACTATGCCATGGAACGACATCTAACTTTGCAATTTTACTTTAAAGTCATTGTGGATGATGACCGCAAGTAAAATTATGCTATAATGGCAGATTGCCTTAATCTAAGTCACTGAGGCTGATGATCCCATGACCATCCAAATTCTAAGCTGAAGGCTAAACCCAATTAAGTTACAGCAGTTGAAGACCGAGGTTTCAACTTTAATAATCCCAGCAGATTTAATGCTCAATCAATCAAAGTCAAGTGATACAACAACAAAAACCCTCACAACATTTTGTAGCAGTAAAATCTTTTACATTCTGACATGTCGCCTTAATCGTTACTTTAACAATTGAATTTTGTCAAAAAATAAACTATGATCTCCAGAATATATTTTTACGTTAATCACCTGTTTTTCAGTTATTTCTCAAATGTGGTTTCCACTGAATTTAATAATTTAATAAATTGAAACGATTTTATAAATCCTAATTAACAACAAATTCTATCTCCACGGACGAATGGTTTCCTTAACGAGTCCCTACTTAATTTTACTGACTTAATTTGATTATATCGTTCATCGTCACCCGTTTCGTGGAGGCTGGAAAAGGTAAGACATTTAATTTCAAGTATTATTTATTTATTTCATGACGTCGCACCATAAATTTAATTGAACATAAGCATTTATTAACACTTGCTTGTATAACCCTAATTATTAAGTACTCAAATCTGCACAAATACAACTCCCGAAAATTTAACCCACGCCATGTCACATCACACCGTTACATTAAAAAGAAGACTTTGTTCATCCCTGAAAAATAAAATCAATTATTACTTCCTATACTCTACTTTAGACATCCCTGGAAATGGATAAATCCGCTCATTATTGTCCTATTTCCTTTGCTACTCAACGATAAAAATTCCAGTTAGTTTCTTTCAAAGTTACGAGCTCAGTTCTAAGGAACACAATCTGATTTGTCATCACGTTCAACTAAATGAAAAGATACAAGTTACCGTTATCTTCCAACTGGCGGTCTACCCTGACTACAGCTGTCTCTAGCGGAACAAGTTCCCCTCGATTTCGTTTAATACGAACCAAATGGCTACTCATGATTTAACTGGTATTTAAGAAATATTTACTGTCTCGCTGACAAATTACAAAATACGACGTTCCTGACTCAAACAGATTATGCGCAGAGATTTACTTTAAGATGTCACTCAATATTCACATACACCACGAACCTACCATTGTACGTGGAATCCGACCCGTATTCCCATCTCAAAAAATTACACTAATATATCCTCGGGTTTCAACAGGTTGTCCCGGCATCATTTACAGGCTTCCAACAACCTGATTCATAAATCCTGCATCAACTCACACTTAGCAATACTTGACCACTTGCTTAAACACAAGAAAATCTCGACGACATTAAAATGGAATATAATTCTCAGGATCCACAAAGTTGTGCACACACAAACATTCTGACAATGAATATCCTTCGCATAACGTGACCTCGTATTTCTGAACTGGACTGACAAAATTTACTGTTATTTATCGTCAGTTTTACACAATTTAAAATCGACATAAAAATAGCAACCCCTTTGTACGAGTTTCCTCCTCGAGCGCAATTGACGCAATGCGGGGGATTTCAAGATTTCTTACCATTTTTTATAGTCTTTACCCCCTCTCTCAGGCATTTGGCGCCAAGAATAGTTACATAATTTTTCCTATCTTGTGGAAATGTATTTTAGGCAGGTTTTGTGGTAACCCAGTACTTGCTAAATTAGTAGTGACATTGTTTATGAACATTTAATATTTTCTCGTAACAAATTGACTGGTTAAATGACCTCATTTGATGGGCACTATTTTGCTGACGTGACATTGGTTGAACAGACCAGCGCTTCTTTTGCCAATTTTCCCTCTGAAACTGTTTAGCAATCTGACGTCAGTATTACTAAGGATAAAATTGTCTCATACAAAATTACATGACTTTTATTATGTTAGTTACGCTGCTAATTAGTTCTGAAAAGTATACTTTAAACCAACAATTTGCTGCGTCCATACACCATTGACACCTGTGTTT
This sequence comes from Anabrus simplex, assembly GCF_040414725.1. Lineage (NCBI taxonomy): Eukaryota > Metazoa > Arthropoda > Insecta > Orthoptera > Tettigoniidae > Anabrus > Anabrus simplex. The sequence continues at coordinate 570,929,631 of NC_090266.1, forward strand.
GACGTTATTTTTCTTAGCGTAAGAGAGAGAGAGCTACTACTCGCTTGCCTCCTGCAACTTCTGCGAGATAAAACAATGTATCTGAAGCTCCTCATTGCGATTAGTATGGGGCCTTCATGTGGTTACTTTAGGACTCTGATTTCTCATGACCCAAAAGTCATGGGTTCATATTTCCCCCAATGCAACGAATTCCTTTCGTGAAGAGACAAGTAATTCTATTTAAAATAATCCAGATGGTGAAATTTCTAATTTCGACAACTGATGAAACATGACCTTTGAACATTAATTCACTTTTCTTCCCCCTTCTGCGGTTGCTCATCTCCTAGCATGAAGATAGTTATTGATACGCTCAGCTTCTTTGTTGTCCTTAGTTACCATGTCCATCCCCATTGAAGTATTCTCAATTTATTAAAAAATAGGTGGGTTATCGTTCCAATCCCTCGACGAACTTGCATTTCCATCGAAATGAGATGCATCAGGGTTCAAATCCAGATCTTGGTGGTACGTTTCTCGTATAGCTTGTTATGGACACTTTTTGTTGTAAAATGTCATGAAATTTCACACTTGTGGCCAGAGCTTACCGATCCCCTTTTAGAAGAGATCAAATATGAAAGGTCGATTCCACTATATCGCCGAGCGTTAATAGAAACGGCTTTCGCAAGTATCAAACTCAAGATCAATGCACAAGAGACAAGATACTCCAGTATACAAGTTCTAACTCACAAGGCAACAAACTCAGCAGAGCGGAGCGCAGAGGAAGGCATAATACACAAAGCCGTACTTCGGAACATTAAAAAAGAAAAATCACATTAATGGTGGGCCATACCCAAGAGGAGCTATTGTGGTAAGTGCATGTTAATCATAGGAAAGGAATACCAGAAAAGAGAACTCCCAAAGAATAGAATTCTTTTTTTAAAAGATAACATATATATTGAATAAAGTTTTCAAAAATACAAAATATAGATCCACTAAAAGATATAAAACAGATCACGAGGGACTATTTCAATGGTCAATAATCTAGTTTAGATAGACACACACAATTACAACGAAGGGTAAAATGACCCGTAAAAATATCAACATTATCATTGGTTACAACAAGGGATAAAAACCCCGAGAATTGCAACTGTTTTTGAGGTACAACCAAGGGGTAAATGCCCCGTGTATTACACATATCTTGACTCGTGCAAATTCGAGTGAAAAGGTTAAACCTGAGCGAAGCAATGTTCTTGTTTACATACAAGCTCTCACAGGAGGGCCATTTGATGAACCGGAATAAGATAGTTAAAAAATTTGGCAGTAATTTTAATTGAAGAGAGGTTTACAATACCAAAAAGGGAGTACTTTACAAGATACTACCACAATCCCCCAGATTCGTGTTTCAGCTTAGACCATATAGGAAAACATATGAACATCGAAGCTACCTAGTGTAGATAGATCATAAAAGGGTTAGCAGACCGCGACACACCATCTTAAATAACAAAGGTAAACAAAAGGACAAAATAATAAAGGAAGGGAAAGGCAAAAGGAGGGCAATGAGGCGAAGAAAGGAGAAAAATCAGGAGGGATAAGGAGACAGAGCATTGATCAGGCCGCGAAGCTCCCACATCACATGAATGGAAGGCAAAGTTCACACATCACACATCGCGAGTCCAATCCACATTCTCGATTCACTTTTCTATCTCAAGTTCGGAGTTAGAATTTTACCAGAGTGACAATTTCGTAATGCCCTTAAAAAAGGACTAAAGTTCGGATTCCAATTAACAAGCCGAAGAAAAAGGCAAAATAGAATGAATGTTCATATGAGAAGAAATATGAAGTCTGCTCACCCAGTACGTTGAACGGAGAAATTTTAAAACCAGTATGTACACGGCCCAGCCGCGCACACTTCCAGAGCTTCCACTGTCTATCACAACATTTGATCCACACCTGGCCATCGAACAAGCACACGCAGCCCGTATATATACGGAACCAAGGTCGCCGTAGAACATGCGAGAAACGATGACGTCACAGGGCCTCGCGTGGAGCGATGAAACAGTCCAGACAGTCAAGTGGCAGGCATGAAGGCAGACGGTTCGTGTCGCGAAACGATGCGTTGGGTTTGAGCACAGGAGAAAAATAAGGTAAGCTATTTGAACACGTTACAAGCTCCAGTATTGGACATATCTTGTGTTACTACACAATCCGTATTCACTTCCCTTCGTTGAATGCTATCTTTCCATTTATCCTGCTCAGTACCTGATCTGAGCTCTCTGAGGTACTGGTACCCTTCCCTTCTCCTCTCTTCAGATCCATGCCAACGATCAGGACGTCTGGAATTATCGTAGTTATTGCATCTCCTGTTTGCTTCGTTCCCACGATGGTATCTACGTCCTTGGCCTGAGCCTCCATGATTCCGACCCAGGTTTCTTCTCAACTGCTCACGGCGTCCATCCCACTCTTCATGATGGTGCCTAGGCTGTTTCCAATTCTTTCTACCCTGGTTTGACCTATTTTCGAACCGTCGCCCACTATTCTCATATCTGTGTGTCTGCGGAACCTCCCTATTCGGCAAATTTCCTTGGCTTTGGTTTACTACATTGAACTGGTGTTCCGAATGCCTAACTACTCTTGGTGCTGATTGGTGGGAATGGATGTTATCTTACTGACGCAGTATTAACTCTGCCTGCATAGGTGTTTCAGCTTTCGCAGCGATTTATATCCTCTGAACGTCAGGTGGAAATTGCTTCTGCATCGGATGAACAAGTTCTTGTTGACTTGGAGCTGATTCCAACTCCCTGAAATTAACCAATTGTTCCACGAAGTACTGAGAAAACTTAGGCGGTCCTGAAGTGTTATAAATGCGAGAATACAGCTCTAACCTCAAGTTCTGCTGAAATTCCGAATTCCAAAATTTTCCTAAAAATGCTGTCTGGAATTCCACGAATGTGTCGAAATTATACCGTAAACCCTTGTACCATAACAGGGAAACTCCCGTATAAGTACCTTTGACAGTCCTTAATTGTCTCTCTTCAGGTATTCGATTATCCTTAATGTATTCCCTTAATCCTTCCAAAAATCCGTTTGGCGTTTGGGGACCAATACCGTCGAATTTCTTAGGTTGATCATCCTTAAGCTGGATCATATTTATAACATTTCTGACATGTTACCCCTGAAAATGGGTAGAATTGTCAAAATGACCATTCACTGTATGATGTATGGGTCTACTGGTGTTACTAGGACCACTGGAGGAAATGTGTGGGGTGTTTCCTGATTTACAAACCACCTCCTATATTTTGGCTTGGATTCCCACGATGTTACTTAATAACCCATTCAGTTCTAGTTTCTGGGCATTAACTTCCCCCTTAAGCGAGTCTAATTTCTTGTCCGTCTCTTCATGAAGAGATGTCAGTTCATTACTCAGAGTTATGACTTTTTTCTTGGGTATCCTTAAGCTGTTTCGGTAAGTCTACCCTCGTATCGCCTAGATCCTTTTCCATTTCTTCTATATCTGTTTGGACGTCCTCGTTATTCCTGGCCGTTTCTTCCTGAGATAGACGTATCTTCCCTAGATCTTCCTTATTTCCCTGGAGTAATTTCATGTCAACCGCTTCAATGCGTTTGTATATAGTTTTCTTAACCTCTTCGGCTGCCTGGTCTACCTTGGCATTATCTGTGGCTATCTCTTTAGACAACGTGTCATCTTGCTCCTGTATCGTTGTGAACACCTTCGACTTATCCCCTTGACGTAAAATATTGATCTCCTCTACCTCTTCTTTTTTTAGATCGGCTCGATTCAACAGCAACTGCTTGTGTAACTCTTTACATTCATTTACGTGCCTATCGAAGTCTCCCCTAATTATATCCTGATTTTCTCTCAGAACACGATGAAGCTCACGAGTTTCTACGAATTGTTGATTAATCTCAGTTTTAAAGTCAACCTATGCTTTATTGTTTTGCTCTAACTTTAAATTTAAGACCCCATTTTCTTTCTTAATATCCACACCGGCTTCCTTACAATTGTCCTGCGTGTCCTGCACGACCTCCTTCCTGACATTCTAATCCACACCTCCACTATCTAATTTACCGTCTACTATTTCTGACTTCCTGTCGACTGTTTATACCTTATCGCTTATAAGCTTAATACTATCGCTCATATTCTTCAACATTTGGAGAAACTGATCCTTGGTCACTACTCCTTCCTCAATAGACAAGTTCTTTAATTATAAACATATAAAGTTACTGGTGAACCTGCGACTTCAAACGACGTACTTCACGAATGTGAACGATGAACAATATAATACTCTCCTATTTGGCAAAATATAAATATACAATACATTGCCTACATTATTTAATAAAAATGTGACATCCAATGTTCTCTGTATCAAAGTGATTAGCCAAAATAGGCATGTAAATATTCACTAACGTGTAAAATAGGCATGAAAAAAATACTTATAATTTAATAACACACTCAATTACTATAAAAGGATTTTACAACAAGCAACTTTTCAATGTTTTCCAGTAACAATCTTGTTCTCCTGTCAGGCAGACAGTTTTGTACTGAGAGAAAAATCTCTCAACATCACAGGAAGTGAATGGACAAAACTTCAATGAAGCCACTTCATCTGGTTTTATTTCAACTGCTTCATCTACCTCACCTCGTAGCACCCTGACTACTTTACCGTCGCTTTCCATCATGGATTCTGCTGCAGGATTCTTATGGAACATTTTGCTGACAACGGCTACCTTCCCAGAGGTGCGGTCAAAACTTCTCCTCACTTCTTCCACAACCCTAAATGACAGCACCTGGGGAAAGGCACTCTTCTTTAACTCGTTGATTGCTCCCGGCAGCTTGTTGAAGTTTGAAGATGCTCCAGTTTATGCAGGGGAATATTAACTCCCAACATTGCAGTGCACAGGTCTATAGAAAATTGTTGCAGGTCGCTGTTTACAGTGGACAGGTAGAAAAGCTGCGATGACACAGGTTTCTGTACTTGTGTCAAATGCATCAAAGTATTTCTACGTTGATCTATATGGTATCTTTTCGCATGTGATCTGAAAAATAATAACATTTATTTACATTACATTGTTCCTATATCATAAATTTCTGCATGTGGGCTAATTGGCGATAATGCTTGGTATAATCATGCATTTGTTTCATAAAAAAGGAAAAAGACTATTAGAGGTGATGTTTCTAGAAGTACAAAACTTTAAAGTAGGAACAAGGGAGTTCGTAATTTACATAGAAATATGTCCTCGAATGTTAAGTTATAATTTGGCAGTTCCCTGTCTAGTTCACTGGGTGAAAAAATAATATAAATGACTTGAAACGATACCTGAGTAGCGTAGAAGAGAGATCCTTTCTATATGATTGCCAGGGACTCGCCAAGCTGCCCCTAGCAGTATTCTTACTTACCCATAGAAGAATTAAAACGGAGGCACTATAAATCTCAGATTTTTGAACATTTTACGTGTTGCTATTCGCCGGCTTTGGTCTGCCCGGTCAGCTGTCTTAAAGACTGTTTTCTGTTGCCTGCAATAGATCCTGCATCACGTGTGCCCACAAGGCTGCCACCCTCGTTAAAAATTAGGAAACCGCGTGATTTGAAACTATCGTGGCATACGCCCATAACTTTACTTTTTGTCACAATTTAGTAAGACTCTGGATGGGATGCTACAGCTTACGCACCCCAGACTCTCTTTGCTTGCCCCTCCCCCCCCCTCCCAGCACAACGGTTACTAACCCACCCAGAACAACGATCTTTTCACTGCCGTGATCTTGTAAAGATAGTCTTTGCAGCCTTGTAAAACACGCTGTGACATCGTACAAGCCATGCCATCCTGTATATCTAGTCTCTGGGATATCGTCCTAGCGGCACCACATTCAATCTTCATTCTATGTTTCGCGAAGGCTTAGCGGAAGCGTAATAGTGTTCACTAGAGCCTACAGATTGCGCTGGTGAAAGTTACTCAAGATTTAAAAAAATTAAATTTCAGTTGTAGTCCGCTTCTGCGGTGTAGTAGTGAGCGTGATTAGCGCCACTCATGGAGGCCCGGGTTCGATTCCCGGCTCTGCGACGAAATGTGAAAAGTGGCACATAGTCCGGAACGGGGTCTACTCAGCCTTGGGAGGTCAACTGAGTACAGGTGGGTTCGATTCTCACCTCAGCCATCCTCAAAGTGGTTTTCTGTGGTTTCCCACTTTTCCTTCAGAGAAATGCCGGGATGTTACCTACGATAACTTAAGGACGCGGCTACTTCCTTCCCTCTTCTTTGCCTGTCCCTTGCAATCTTCCCATGCCTTCACAAGGTTCCTGTTCCGCATAGAAGGTGAGGCTTCTGGGCGAGGTACTAGTCCTCCTCCCCAGTTGTATCCCCACCCAAAGTCTCGCGCTCCTGGACATTGCCCTTGAGACAGTAGAGGTGGGATCCATTACCGAGTCCGAGGGAAAACCTATCCTGGAGGGTAAACAGATTAAGAAATGAAGATAGAAAGAAAGAAAAGAAAAGAAATAAAGAAAATATTTCAGTTGCAAATCTCTATTTTCACAACAAATGAATCAGATTTCAAAATACCTATTTTTAATTTTCATCCACTCTGTGACAAGAGACTACCGACGTTCTAACTCCTAGTTCAGTAATTCAATGATTATTTAAATTTTAGCAATATACAATATTGAAAATTCAGGACTAACACAGCATTGCAACAAAACAACTTTCCACAATACATAATGAAGTAGGCCTATAAACGCTACAATGAAATGCGATCGTAGTTCAGTCACAAAAGAAGGATAAAAGGAACAAACGAACTTACCTCCTTAGAGCAAGGTTGGCAAAAGACTACCCTTTCACCCGTAGTGGTATTGGGATCACCTGTGATCCACCGCTTCAGCCAGTAGGACACCGACGATTTTTCTTTGCAATTACATTTTTTTGCGTAACGCCGACACAGATATGTCTTATGGTGACAATGGGATGGGAAAGACCTAGGAGTGGGAAGGAAGCGACCGTAGCATTAATTAAGGTACAGCCCCTGCATTTGCCCGGTGTAAAAATGGGAAACCACGAGCCCCACTATCTCCCGGATGCAAGCTCACAGCTGCGCGGCCCTAAGCGCATAGACAACTCGCCCAGTGATTTTTCTTTGAGCATTGCCACAGACACTTCTTCAAAATAAATCACAAGTTCTTTAGATAAAGCGTACGCGTACAACAGTTCACATCGAGAAGGAGGTATAAGGGATATGGGTTGTGCAACGAAGTTCGACGTTGTCAAATTGTTCCTTATTTCTCCTGACGGATATTATCCAGTTGGGCCGGCGTTCTCTCCTTTCTCCTGGTTCAGTGGCGGTCTCTTCTTGGCAAGGGAAGATGCGTCGTCCTGGTGGCCGTCCTCCCGGCCTGGTGACCGTGGGGGTAGCTGATGGCTCAGCTGCAGTGTCGACTTCTGCCTCCTCCTGGTGGGCTGCGGTGGCGTCGGCTGGTGCTGGCACCATACTGCATTCCTTGTCCTGCAGGGCGTATATTGATGCCTGCATCGTGAAGGAGGCGCATGTAGGCGTGAGGCCTGGGTAGCAGCCCCTGCACGCCATGGACGTACCGTCTCCGTGCCGTTTCCAGCTGTCCGGGTCGCCTTCCTGTTCTGCGCCCGGCTGGTGGGCCCGCCAGGTGGAGGACAGTTCCTGGTTGGCGGCTCGGTCAATCAGCGTGTACTTCGAGAATTACCGCAGTACGACTTGGGTCGCGCCGTCGCCCGGGAGAGTCACCGTCCTCCCCGAGAGAGCCAAGAAGCGTGAGCCCGTACCCATCTGCTTGTGCTTTTGCCTCCTGGCAGTCTGCGTCTCGGCGCTAGACGGTTCCTGTGACGTCTGGGGTGCTGCCACTTGTCTGCCGTTGTTGGCTTGGCTTCTTCTCATTCCTGTTATCTTGGTAACCTGGAAGTAAGTAGAAAGCAAACTCTCGTAGAAGCCTACGGGGTCCGGATCTTTGGGGCGTACGTTTAGCGCCCAGGTAAAGATGTCCTCAACGAGGTCAATCGGGTCGTCTCTTCCATTCTCCTCCTACAGCTTATAGAGGAGTCCAGTGATGGCTACAGTCTCCGTGTCACTGTCGCCACCCCGTCGGTGATACACCAACAGTGCCGGGAGGGCCGGTTTTAACGGATCGGTTCTTGCATTAAGCCTCCAAATGAACCCATCGGCAGTGCCCTTGTAGTTGAAGTCCTCTAGTAGGTCGACTCGTAGCTCCGCCATTCATGTTGCTTCCTGAAACAAATGCCTGGAAGAAAGTGAGCACCGAAAATTGCTGCCTGACAAAGTTTGGCCACGTATACGTGTATTATTTTCAAAAATCGATTTTCTGACGTTCCTGTATTATTCTTTAGAGTTCTCTCTTTTAGAATATATATAGTTTACATATGTTAGCAAGCATATTTTGTCCTAAATGTTGTTTTCAAAAATGTCTGCACTAACTAGCCAAGCCCCTTTAAATGTCATACATTTCCAATTGTCATAACTTTTCCACCAGTAAAGTAGTATTTTATCGAGTGGCTGCCCTGCGTAAGAACTGATTGATCTTAGACCTGGCAGCTGCAACATGCTAGGTTGTAAACAGAAGCTAGCAGTGTGCATGACATTCTCTATTTTTAAACATCCAGCATTTGCTTGGTGTGAAAATTGGAAACCACAGAAAATCTCCTTCAGGGCTTATTACAACTGTACCATAGCTTAGCTATCAGGAGAAACCACGGTAATTTGGAAGCTATGAGAAAATCTGTATTCATTCATTCATTATTTATTTACCATAAACCTTTACAGCATCTATGGTGGGTCAGGGGAAAAGGACAAGCCCCTACACGTAGTGCTCCCTGACCTTTGAAATAATTACCTAAATCCTAAAGTAAAACAGTCATATAGACTATTTACAGGTAAAGCAACAAAGTATAGCCTAATATATACATATTTCTCATTTATACAACCTTTCACTCCCACATTCGTTCTTCCACATATTCACATGCATTTTCTCACCGTATGTGCTTCCTAACATAACATTTAACTATATTAACATTTCTGCATTTAATGTTGGCGGGTAGATCGTTCCAAAGCCGCGCTGAACGAGCAAAGAAACCTAGTCTGTAGGACTCAGTTCGCTCAAAGGGGGGTATAAGACACACCCCTTTGCCTCTACGGACGGAGCTGTAAGATAAGGAGAGCCGAGGGAATGGTGAAAGGTGAATGGCCCCTGTGAGGGACTTGTGTAAGAAGGTGATGTCGCTTTGTTTACACAAGGAGGCGATTGACGGGAGGGAAGACGGGCAGCTGTTCTTGTTAATTAGTCGTTCAGCGCGACGTTGGATTCCTTCTAGTTTGTGAAGGTTAGCTGCAGTGGTAGGGTGCCAAGCAGGTAGACCATACGTTAGTATAGGTCTCACTAGTGTCAGGTAAGCAGTCCGTATAGCATTCGACTTGCACCCACGGGCTAATTTACTTCACAAAGCATCAACTGATGACCACCCACAACACGTGTTATGTCCTCTAGGTCCAGACATCTGGTGTGGGAACCAGAGAGGAAAGGCTGAGAGTAAAGATTATTCTCATAAATATTAATTACCGTATGTTGTTATTGAAGCCATAAAACCTATTTACACAGATCGCAATGCCAAACATTTCTTGGAAAATTGTTTACATGGACGAACACAGAACCCTAATGAGAGTTTCTATCATTGTATTTGGGAACATATGCCAGAAAGCGTACTTGGAAGTCTTGTTACTCTAAAAATGGGTGTAATGGATGCAGTTATCTGCTTAAATACAGGTTCTGCACTCAGACGTGAGGTACTGGAGTCTTTAGGAATGTCTCCAGGAGAAAATATGGCCTCAGCATAAGCTGCAATTGACCTTCGTAAGGTAATTGATGCTCAGAGGACTGTATTTGAAAGCTCTAAAGTAGCCCGAACAAAGAGGAGAAATAGGAGAAGACAGGACGATGATGAGTGTGTCCTCAATCATGAGGAATATGGAGCTGGAATGCATCAAAACTGTACGGGTTGGTCACAAAATTGAATTTTTACTTTGAATGGCTCTCCTGAAAAATTTATTTGTCAGAGTATTTATTTTTCTATCTCAGTAACCGTTAATGATGGACAACTGAAACTTGGTACACAGTTTCATTGTGCAATTATCTGAAAATTAGACTACAGTCATGAACGTAGTGCTTTATTTATGAAGAATAGGCCATACAATATTCCACAAAATTTATGAAAATTTTTAGAACTTTTCCCACAAAAGAACTATTTTACCAAATATCATGATTGTAGTCTGCATAGTAGCTACGTACTGTGGGAATCATCCGTAAAAATATCGTTCATTTCACATATGTAGTTTCCCAGTTTACCCTCCCGACAGCTTGGAGCGATTTTGCAGTCTTAAAAACATCGCAAGAAATTAACTTTCATAAAAAATTAATCATGAAGTATAACAAGTAACAAATAATATAACAACAATACACAATGTTCATTCACTGCACATAATCAATTTTGTTCACCTAGAACAAGCTTATCTGGCCAAGTTGTGATGGACAATATAGTGATTTTCCACTATTTTACTATGGCCTTCACAGACACGTGCCCTTAATCCTCCAAATGAACCCACCGGTTGTGCCCTTGTAGTTGAAGTCCCCTAGTAGGTCGACTAGTAACTCCGCCGTTCATGTTGCTTCCTGAAATAAATCCCTGGAAGGAATTGAGCACTGAAAAGTACACCCCAAAGACAATGCTATTTTGAAGACGTACTAACACCTAGCACTGCTTGGCTAGTAGCTGGAATGCACAAATGGCCTGGCGAGAAGGATGTTTCAGCCGGAAGGACGTACGTCCGCTCGCTGTGACTGCCAAACTCGTCCTCTTTCCACACACAAACAATCAATCATTCACTACTGACCTGCATAGGGCAGTCGCCTAGGAGGCAGATTCCCTGTCTGTTGTTTTCCGAGCCTTTTCTAAATGATTGCAAAGAATTTGGAAATTTATTGAACATCTCCCTTGGTAAGTTATTCCAATCACTAACTCCCCTTCCTATAAACGAATATTTGCCCCAATTTGTCTTCTTGAATTCCAACTTTACCATCATATTGTGTTCTTTCCTACCTTTAAAGGCACCACTCAAATGTATTCGTTTACTGATGTCTCCCACGCCATCTCTCCACTGACAGCTCGGAACATACCACTTAGTCGAGCAGCTCGCCTCATTTCTCCCAAGTTTTCCGAGCTCAAACTTTGCAACATTTTTGTAACGCTACTCTTTTGTCGGAAATCACCCAGAACAAATAGAGCTGATTTTCTTTGGATTTTTTCCAGTTCATGAATCAAGTAATTCTGGTGAGGGTCCCATACACCGGAACCATACTCTATTTGGGGTCTTACCAGAGAATTATATGCCCTCTCCTTTACATCCTTACTACAACCCCTAAATATCCACATAACCATGTGCAGATATCTGTGTCCATTATTCACAATCCCATTTATGTGATTACCCGAATGAAGATGTTTTCCTTATATTAAGACCTAGGTATTTACAATGATCGCCAAAGGGAACATTCCTCCCATCAACGCAGTAATTAGATCTGAGAGGTCTATTCCTATTTGTGAAACTCACAACCTGACTTTTAACCCCGTTTATCATCATACCATTGCCTACAGTCCATCTCACATCATTATCGAGGTAATTTTGATGTTGCTCACTATCTTGTAACTTATTTATTACTCTGTACAGAATAACATCATCTGCCAAAAGCTTTATCTCCGATCATTGATACATATCAGAAAACATAAAGGTCCAATAATACTGCCTTGAGGAATTCCCCTCTTAACTTTTACAGGGACAGATGAAGCTTCTAATATGATTCTCTGAGTTCTAATTTCTAGAAACATAGCCACCCATTTAGTCACTCATTTTTCAAGTCCAGTTGCACTCATTGTTGCCAGTAGTCTCCCATGATCTACTCTATCAAATGCGTTAGATAGGTCAATCGCGATAGAGTCCAATTGACCTCCTGAATCCGGGATATCTGCTACATCTAGCTGGAACCCTACAAGTTGTGCTTCAGGGCAATAACCTTTCCTAACCACAAACTGCATTCTATCAAACCAGTTATTAATTTCGCAAACATATCTTATATAATCAGAAAGAATGCATTCCCAAAGCTTACATGCAATACATGTCAAACTGACAGGCCTGTTATTTCCCTTCTCTTCTCAAGCGTAGCTTTGTGGGTGGTTGTGTCCAGCGGTTGAGTGTCATTGTTATTTCTCACTCGTTCTAAGCATCTACTTTAGGGTTCATTTCGAACCCGAGACTCCTGGGCTGGAAGCATTGGTGTGTATGTCGTGAGAGTATGTTGTATGTGTATGTTGAGTGAAAGGTTAATGCTTGTGGCAGCGAATGGCCAAGTAATAGTGTATGAGTTGATCTTCTGTGTGTGCTGTGCTGTGTGCATGTGCCAGGCTCGTAGCCCAGGGGCCTAGAGGCCTGTTCCAGGCCGTACCATTTTCGTAAGTATTTCTATTACTTTTGTATTACATTTGGTAATAGACGTTCTGTTCTCCTGTAATGAATGTACGAGGCCAAAGGATGTTTATTGGTCTGTTGTCGTAAGGCGCTTCAGTTATATTTATGTAAATGTTTTGCTACCTTAGAATAAAGGACAGATGAGTATACGGATGGAAAACTCCCTAACTTCGGTTCACCTCGCTTCCCCTCTTGGGAATTCCCCTCCTAGGCCCTAATGCTAGTACCTTCTCAGGTGGTAGTATTAGAGCGTGGCTTCCATCTGTAAATTCATTCATGTTTATTATTCTTTCTTATTAGGAGGGACAAATATGACTGAGCAAAGATGCAAAAGGGTTAATTGGACCTGTTAATGAAGATAAGATATGCGAAAGTTTCGGTCCCCAATTTCTAAGAACCGTGGACCTGGGGTATGAACTCAGTTTTAGGGGCATTTTCTCCTGTTGGCACATTTGGTGATAACATTGGACTACTTCGTTCCTCGTAAAGTACCCCTGTTATTTCATCCAGCAGTCAACCATCCACGCTTTTTGAAAGAGCGGTAGGTCCTATAGGAGTTTGTCGGTCACAAATGGAGTCCACGTTGGACGAGTTTATTCAAGGTCGAGGTAATGTCACTCAAAAGCAGTTTCGTCGTATTAAAGCTCGCATGCTTCAATACAGGAACCGAATGTCTGATCTCCAGTTACCATTTGGTGATAATATACTGTAGGTGATGGAAGCCTTCATGGCTCAGACGGCGTCTTACCGCTCTATACCGTGGTTCAAACCCCGGTCACTCCATGTGAAATTTGTGCTGGACAAAGCGGAGGCGGGACAGGATTTTCTCCGGCTACTCCGGTTTTCCCTGTCACCTTTCATTCCAGCAACACTCTTCATTCTCATTTCATAGCCTATCAGTCATTATAAATCACTTTGGGAGTGGTGACACCATCGTACTAATAGCCTCCGTAATATCAATATACCGTCATCTAGTAGCACTTCTGTCCCTGTTTCACCTTCTGCAGATAAAACACGACGTTGTTTTCTGTGCAATGATTCAATCATTACATCATTGACCCAGTCAATGACTGGAAAAAAGGTTGTAGGTTTTCATTTTTCAATATAGGTGATGATGTGAAAACCTTATTATATTTGTGGTTTGTTAAAACTGAGTCGCTTTTGAGGATGGGAGATAGCCTGTTTTCTGTCCCTGTTGGAAATAAGCCTGCTGAAGTTACTGAACAGGAGATTACGCAACCACCGCCTGTTAATCGTGTTTCATCCGGCTGTGGTTGATGTGAACCGAGAATGTTTCCTCAGTTGTTAATTTCACGACGCGACCACATCTGTTGCAATTACTTGTTAAAGGGATGGAGTCTTATTCTATAGACTCTATCGAACAAGTTATTGAGTTCTTGCGAACTCTAATTGAATTTCTTGATCACTGTGCTGTATATGGTGTAAAGGGTGATCTGATTTTTTAAATAATTTATCCACATGCTTCTGGAAACTTAGCCACTCGCATAGCTGCGGCTATGCCTGACAAGTGAATGTGATTATTTTGGGGATTTCCATGCGAAACTATTACGTGAATGTATTCCTACCAGAGCACTACCTTCTCTAGTGCAGCGATATTTCTTTCGAGCACAAATAAGTAATGAATAACTTTCACAGTATATTAGGAACATTAACGCATTTTCCAGAATCTCCCCCGTGAAGTACTCGGAAGGTGAGATAGCGAGTTCTATTGTTGAAGGTCTGACCCCCGAGTATAGGTCTTACATGTCATTTACATTAAGGTCTAATTATTTTCTTGAGATAGAAAACGCTGTCTTTGCTGCAGAAGGAGTGAAATATGCGGACTCACTCCGTAATATCAATATACCGTCATCTAGTAGCACTTCTGTTCCTATTTCGCCTTCTGCAGATAAAACACGACGTTGTTTTCTGTGCAAATCTGTAGCTGATCATCCACGAAACGCATGTCCTCGACGACAGTTTTCTGAACCTAGCAGTGGTAACTTCGGTTCCCAGCTCGTTGAACATAAGTGTTTCAAGTGTGGGTCTGCCACACATTTACGTCCTCGCTGTCCTGTACTTCAACGAATTTGTACCCAATTTTCTACTAGCGGTGATCGCAGCAACAGTAATTGACTAGGAAAGCTATTATGTAACAGAGTTGCAGAGGGATTTCCTGACACAATCTACGTTCAGCCGCTAATGTTTATTCTTGAAACTGAATTTTGTCCTGATCATTCCAGTTCGTTTGACGGCCGTTTGTTTGGGTCTCCTTGTCATTTGCGAGATTGGACTAGATTTAAGGCCATTCATCGCCCTCAGTTTCCCTATTTGAATGTGAAAGTAAACAAGGTACCCATGTCTGCCCTAGTTGATTCGAGGAGCGTACTGTCTTTAACTGATAAGTAACTGGATGAATTGCTGAAGGGCTCCAATAAGTTTAATAGACTAGAACCTGTGTTTTCTACGCATTTGACTGCAAATGGCAGTAAGGTAGGTATTCTTGGCAGATTTAGAGTTTTTGTAAGAATTGCTTCCTTTTCTTGGAAATTCATTTTCGTGGTTGTCAACGAGTTATCCTGTGCAGTCATACCAGGAGCCGATTTCATTGGACATGCTACGCTCATTCTTAATGTGTCTGCATGATCTATTCATTTTCAGTTTCAGCCCAAGATTTTGATCCCTGTGTTTCATCAATAACCTCCGAATGGAAAGGTCAAGTCGAGTGAGACTGTGTTGCCTTCTGCTGATATTGTCCTAACTGATGTGTCCCATCTGACGTCTGAGCACGCTGGGCGTATTCATAGTTTGTGTAAATAATTGTATAATGTCCTTACGGATAAGCTTGGGCTAACAAACGTCCTTGAGTACAAGATTGAACCTACCCCTCACACCCTTGTTAAATCACCGCCGTATCGTTTAGGACCGCTCAAAATGAAAGTCCTCAAGGAGCAAATCCAGGCTATGTTAGATCAAGGTGTCTTTCAGACGTATACATCTGCCAACTAGTCACCTGTATTTCTGGTTCGTAAGCCACAAGGGGAATTCGCCCGGTTATTGACTATAAAGTTTCGAACAGGAATATTGTTATTGAATTTGTCTCATTCCTTGATTTACAGTCGTGCTTTCCTTGGTTCAGTAAGGCCAATGTCTTCACTTCCTTAGATTAGGATCAGGCATATTTTCAAACACCCCTGGCAGAGGAATCCAAATATTTAACAGCATTTGCTACCGAATAAAACCTTTTCGAATTCGATAGAATTCCTTTCGGTTTCGCCACGCGTGTTTCTCTTTTAACTCGTGTGTTTGATACAATTCTTTCTGACATCAAATTCAAGTTCTCCATCGATTATTTGGATGATCTAATAATGTTCAGTGAGGATTTCGATCAACGTGTCAGTCACCTTCGGGAAATTTTTAGCCGTCTACGGAAGGCAGGTTTAACTGTCATACGTATCTAGGTCTCATTTGCCAGACCACAGATTTCGTTCTTGGGACATATTGTGTCACCTAGTGGGTAATAATTGATCCTGATCGTACCAAATCTATAAGTGAGTCCTCTGAGCCTCGTAACGTCAAAGCTGTCGCCGATTCATTGGAATGCGTAATTTCTTTAGAAAGTTCGTGCCCAATTTGGCTCAGAGGACTATTCCGTTGAACTATTTTCGGAAGAAAGTAGTCAGGTTTGTTTGGGGATCTGAACAGCCAGTTGCTTTTGAAGATTTTGAAATCTGCTGTTGCTAACCCTCCTGTCTTAACTATTCAGGATCTCCAAACGATTTTTTGTTCTGACGGATCCTTCTGAGAGGGCTAATTCTGGTGTTATTCACCAAGACAATGAGCTAGGGCACGGTCCGGTGGCTTATGCGTCCAGTACGTTAACCTCTGCGGAAGTTATGTTCTCTGTGTAAGAGCTCGAAGCGCTCGTTGTTTTGTTCGCTTTGGAAAAAGTCGGATTTTACCTCGAGCACTCTGAGTTCAAACTTTAGGCTGACAATCAGGCACTCTCTTGGGTTTTACGGAAACCATATTCGACTGATGGACTCGCTCGCTGGGCCGTCCGCATTTCAGCTTTTAAGTTCTCTGTGAAGCATATTAATGGTTCCGAAAATGTCGTTGCTGAAGCTTTGAGTCGTATGTTTTACCCTGGTGCCATCTGGGCGACTTCCCTAAATACAGATTGATTGATTGATTGATTGATTGATTGATTGATTGATTGATTGATTGATTGATTGATTGATTGATTGATTGATTGATTGATTAGTGCAGAGACTTGAAAATCTACAAGTTATAACATCAACATAATAGTAAAATGGGATTTCACAACAGGGGAATTGTACGTGAACTGTTATTAGCTAAATGAGGGCAACAAGAATTTACTTATGGTCGAGAGCTGGACATTGTTTAACTAGTGTGAATAACAATATCTCTGTCTGGTAAGAGAGTTGAAGTCGGACAATTTCCAAAATATACAACCTCTAGACGTATATGTTTTGAGAAAATACAAACCATATTGGATGACTATATCGGATTATGCAATCAAGAACGAAATTCCGAACTTCGTGACACAGACACCATTGTCACTCTGCATACGCATCTCTACAATTATAAGGCGGATCAAGAAGCTTCCGTTTGAGAGCGTTGCTGCAGCGGATATGCAACGTAGCGCGACGCCAATGCGGGTATATAAGCACGGACATGTAGGCAAAGTGATTAGTGGGGCAGTCGTGTCGTGCCGAGGTGCGTGAGTTAAAGGTGGCCATGTGAACTATGCCAGCGTTATTAACACATGTGCCCAAACAGGACAAACGTACTATTAATCTGTTCTTGGCTGCTGAAGGCCAAACACCGGTGCATATCAATACGAGAAAGAAGACTGTGTATTGGGCAGAATGTCTGTCGAAACCATCGTTGTGGAATGGTGCACCACGTTCCTGGCGGGTTGTGCTTTGAAACAAGACGTCGGTCAATCTGGGAGGCCAACGTCATCCGTTACGGACAACAACAAGTGGGCGGTGGATGAGGCGATTAGGGTGGACTGACGCATAACCACGATTATCACGCCCTCGGTCCCCTCAAAAGGGTCTTGAAGGGTCGACGCTTCCTGTCGGGCGAAGATGTGCTGCAGGCGATTAGGGTCTTTTTTACGCAGCACTACACGGGGATCTTCAACCTGGAGTTAACTTTTGCAACATTTGTGGAGGTTATTTCAATCGGGGTTTATGGAGCACTGAAAAGTTCTGCTGTGATCACTTTATGAATTCTGATGACTTGCACTTTGCCCACGGCTGAAATTAACACTGTTAAATCAGAAAATATATTTGTATCCTATGTTATCGGTGTCTTGAAATTCAAATTTCTAAATTTACGCCCATTTTCCATGGCAATTACAGCGATAAGGTATATCAATAAACACTGCCAAAGCACACTACGTGTCAGTATTTCTTTACACACAGGCAGACTGAAGAAATATGTTTATACGTGCTTAGGACGGTTAGCTGACGGTTGAATGCAGTATTGTTGGCTACTGAATGCATGATTCGAAGCAGTGTATCGATTCATTCAAGTGTCCGAGTGAATCGATTCACAGGAACGGCGAGCTCACGGCACACGTTTCAGCTTACTCCCTGAGGACAGTGCTGAGTGGCGCACTCACTGGACGTTGACGGGGAGCCGAGCTTCCGCTGCAGCGAGACAGTGAATCATGGCACATCGAATCGTGAACGAGCGCGGCTCAGTGAGACACAAGATACACACGGCTCCTTATCGGCTCACTGGACACTGGCAGGTGGCGGAGAGCCGGGCTTCCTCTGAAGCAATACATACAGAACCATGGTCCACTGAAAGAATCGTACGCTAAATGGACTCGCGAGCTCAGCTCATTTGAAAATAATACCCACTTGCATTCACTGTCCTCTTCTTACAGTGAGGTTTAAATACTAGATGGATTTATTTTCAGTGTTAAAAATATAGTCAAAACATAATTCTAAAGTAGCTAGTAAGTAGGTAGGCTATTAGGTTATACTATTTATTAAATTAATCTTAGTATTCTAACTTAGTTGACATTTGACAATTAATTAAACTCGACTCTAGCCTGCCCTATGACTATGAGTCTTGTTCATGACCACTCAAAAGTACCTGTTTTATATTGGGAAGCACGGCTCAGTATTCTCTCAGTTCGTATGTCACATCGTTGCACAATACTTCAATAATATGTGGACAGTAAGTGAGCCGACTGACGCAATAACTTAACCAACAGTATGTTGAATCAGAAAACCTGTAGGCTACTGTACATCTCGGGTAGCCTATAAAAAATATGACGATTTTTAAAAATCCTCTGCTGATAGAAAATTACAGTACATATTTTCAAAAAACGACTTAGCGAGTTGGACGTGTGGTTAGTATCGCGTAGCTATGCGCTTGCATTAGGGGGATGGTGGGTTCGAATCCTACCGTCGGCAGCCGTTAAGATGGTTTTCCGTAGTTTCCCCATTTTTACACCAGGAAATGCTGGGACTGCAACCTTAATTAAGGCCATTGCCGGTACCTTCCTAATCCAGGACCTTTCCCATCCTGCGTCGCCAGAGACCTTCGATGTATTATAGTGACTAGCATTTTTTCTAAGAAAGGAGTTCATAGCATGAAGACCAGATGGCAGCAGCGAACAATGAATGCTGTTGCTGCTGTCTTACCATTACTTAATACACAGATGCAGTAGGAGCGGTGACTCTAATGTGCCGTGAATCGGATCACTGTATCGATTCGGTAACATGAACGGAATAAAATGAATCGATTCAGTAAAATGAATCGAATGTCCCATCACTAGAATGCAGAGCTATTAGAGTTGAATTTTGAGCTTCATAGTAGGTTTTGTTGAACCATGGTTTTTCTCCTCTGTTCTTCTCCATTTATTTTCAGTGGTACTGATCAAAATTGCTTCCAGCCTGTGTAGGGTACTATTTGGGTTTTCTTCAATTTTGTTCATTATTTCTTGTGTTTCTTCGGAACTTAATTTACGTATGCAGAAAGAAAAGGATTTCGTCCTTCACAATGACTCAGTTACCAAGTAGTCAAATTGTAATAAGTCAATTCTGGAGGCTACTGGTGAGGTGAAATTTGACAATAGGATTTTTTTCTTAATATACGGGTAATATATATTGTATTCTATCATCGGGTAAATGCGCAACAATCTTCTAGAACAATTTTCATCTTCAGGAAATCTGGTTGTCAGTTTATATAATTTACCGACACGCTCTACAGCATGTAAGTAATTAAACTGTACTTTTGAATGATACATTGGTGATGGTGAAGACGTTCACAGGATGGCAGTTTATCACGTGGAATAAATTGAACCATAACTTGAAGCCTAATTTAGAATTAACTTTTATCAGTGAAAAAAGTCATATTTCGTGAAACTTGAATTTAAAATTCTACATTACATAGCATAGTTTGAGTCCAGGAGACCAATTAACTTTCTAGACGCCATTATCACTATAGATAACATCTAGAGGTAAGATATAACTTAAATATGTTTTGATTGTTACTTTGATTCAAAACACTTCGTTCCGGAGGAGAAATGTGCAACTCTTTTAATAAAAGTGGTTGATGATTGAAGAAATTCCCTGGAGTAAACGTCTCTCAAGTAGATTACATGAGAAAATCTTGACAATTAACCAGTCTTATTCTCAAGGTCTCAAGTAGATTGCATAGCTGTGGAGTTGAGCAAGGCTTTTGAGCAGGTTCCTCAAATATGTTCAATATTAGAAGAGTTCTTCAAATCAGAAACTCTTATTAAAACTAAGTAAATATGGAATCGAAGGCACACTGATGACATGGTTGAAGTAATTTCTGGTGGGTTAGATTCTGTTGTTGTGTTTGGCAGGACCAAGTCACCCAACATAGTGATAATCTCGGCAGTAACACAGAGGTCAGTGATTGGGCCTTTGCTGTAATGGCTTTCTTTCTCGATAATCCAGACTAAGTGACGTCCACTATGATGCAGTGTGCAGGCGACTCCATAGTTGACAGAGCCGTAAGGAAAGACGAAGACGTCAGAACGCTGTGGGCAGATCTCGACAGTGTGTAGTATGATGTGATGTAAATAATATGACTATACTCAGGGGTCTAGAATATGTGAACAATGAACGGTGTATATTTCCATGAGACGAGTCGTTCTACTGTAAGGCCTCCCTGCCTGACATTCCACCAGTGAGGAAAACATGAGGAAGTTTAGTGCTGTCCAACATCAAGCAGAGCGACTCATTTATGGACAACGTAACGAAGTAGTAACCTTACAAAGAATAACTATTAACTATGTATTTAACCAAATAGATCTGCCCATATTTCTTCGAAAATCACTGATTGGCACAATTGAAATATCCCTCTTCCAACACCTCCAGCTGTAACATCGCTCAGTGCGTAGAGCACAAACCGTCCGTCCCTTTCTTATTCAGTTTCGCTGGAACGGCAGCTTAAAAATTCGACTTTTGCAGTCACTCTGCTCGACTCCGGAATAACCTTCCTCGTGTAAACAAGGATCTTCCTCTATGAAAATGTTGATACAAAGTGAAGACAACCTTTAATTTCAATGTATATATAAAGAAACCTTGTGTACGTGTTTCAGTCTCTGTGTGTGTGTCTTTGTAGTCTTTGTAGGAGTTATGATGTTATGTAAATAAGATTACTATATTCAAGGGTCTAGAAGATGTGAACAATGAGCTGTGTATATTTCCATGATACGAGCCGTTCTACTGTAAGGCTTCCCTGCCTGGCATTTCACCAGTGTTAATGTGCTATGTGTTAATTGTGTCATACACAGGAGTTGCTAGTATATGTATGTAGCAATTTAAGCGGTAAAATTATGTACAGTATATATTTAACCAACGGAGATGGGGACACTTTTGTGTATGTGGGGCATACCTTTCTGTATCTGCCAACTATAATTTGATAACATATTCAAATAATAATAATAATAATAATAATAATAATAATAATAATAATAATAATAATAATAATAATAATAATAATAATAATAATAATAAACACTATGTAAATATGGATAGGACTTATTTCCGTACAACTTTGGACTTAAAACAACAATGAAGAACATATCTTGCTTTCGATTATGAATGCGTTCATTTATTTGCGAAAATTCACTGAACTCCAACGGTGACCAGATTATCGCCTTGTCCACTCTCTGAAATAAGTGTAACTTTCAGCTTCTAGAATAAGCACATAGCAAAGGTATTACTTTCCGTGCAGTATACTTTCTGTGTAACGTTTGCCCAGTAATATGAAATATTACGGTGTTCAATCTTAAGAGGGAATATGGAACGACTTGACCAAAATAAAGGAATGCAGCGCTAGACTTCAATAGGGCACAATTTAAAATTGCTCTATGGAAGATTACGAGTATTCTAAAGGAATAGCTCTCTTATGGAACCTAACCACTTATATCGGCTTCGAAATCGTCTAATAAATCGAACCAAAGCACACTTAGTGGTGGATAAGATGTACCCGACATAGTCAGTCTGCGAACACGAGACACCCCAGGGGTGCTCAGTTCGGTGGCTGTAGGCTTATAAAATAAATGAATGTGGCAGGATTATCATAGGGTTCATCGAATAAGCACGTTCCAGGTATAAAACAAATATGACACTTTTATTTAATTAAATGCAATATTGGCCATCCTGAAATCTGTGATTATGATTATGATCGCTACGTTATGGAATTTAATATGGCTCTTGATATAACAAACCTAGGTGAAAACTAATGGGATGGTACACGACAGTTGTTTCCCTAACATTCTAACAGAGTGTTACATAGTTAAAATTTTTTTTATCGTCTTTAAAGTTATTAAATAATTTATTTAAAGTTGAACTAAAAATTGTCGTTCAGAAAAATGAGGTCTGGGCCAAGCCTTCATCGACAATCTGGAAAAAATGCAGTAATTGTAAGAACGAGTATAATAAAGAAATATCCAAGATTCAAAAAGTTAACAATTATAACAAAAATAAAATTTACAGTCGTTATCTTAACAATTTTGTAATTATAAAATGAAAAGTTGAATTTGCCTTGGTTTTTCTCTAAGTTAATCCGAGACGTCGGATATACCTGTTCACGTCATCTCACATCTCTTTTCGTGAGAATTTATACTGAACTTTAAGCATCTAATCAATAATTAAACAAAATAAAACGCCTTCTGGGCTTGCAAACGTAAGTAAATGGGGAGAATATCATCCATGTGGAAATCCCGTCCACTATCAATCGATAATGTCAAAGTGTCACATATTTTCAGAACAGAACACATAGAAAATAATTTTCTAACTACTAACAAATTACTACTTCTACAGCTAACTACGGAAATTGTCAAGAAGACTGTGATTACCAAGAAGAAAATATCTACACTATGTACATGTCGACGAGTGTCGATCAATCATATTACTCTCCTGTTAACAGATTTATTGAGTTACAGCAAGATTGAGTTACCTCATGAGAGCGAAAAATTGCATCACGAATCAGCTTGCATAGTCACGAATCAAATATGGTTTAGATATTTCGTCGAAGACCTGTTCTTCAGACCTAAGGCCTTCTCGAACGTTCACCTGTACCTTCAACTTGAAATTATTGAATTACTTGAGAAAAGTTGGGATATTCCCACGAATTAAGAAGTACATCGATTAACATGGACTTTCATTTTCTTCATCTGAAGACACTAATATTAGACTACACTGCATTCATCGCGAATAATCCATTAACATGTGAAAAGCTCAGTTTCACGAAGATTCATGTCATGCACAATTATTCCATATACTCCACACGTACAGTGTACTACCATGACGACTCTAATTTGTCGCATCCTAATCTCAAATATGTGTATCCACGAAATATCAGGACCTACCATCGTCCTACAAATACATAATATCCACTTAAATGTGTCTCGATGATTAATTACTCTAACTAATTATCACATGCCCCCAATGCACATATTCACATTAAATTCGTATATAGAATTCAGACTCAATATCCCGATGACACGTTATCTCAAACACGAGGTACAAGTAGAAGTTCCATTACAAGAAAAATATTGAAAATATGGACGAAATATCCTACCATTTAATCCATCGGACATAAATTAATTCATATTCGTGACGAAATTCACTCAATAAGCAAAGATGGTGTTGATAACACATGGATAACTCTATCGGAACCCTCACTGTCAAATTCATGGCCACATGGTCATTAAGCAATCGCATGTGTCAGTTTTACGACATATTCGAGCAAATATACAACCATAAAATGTGTCAAAATAGCTTGCTGAGAAGAAAGAAAGAATAGAACAAAACTACATAGAACAGATATAAATGAGACGTAATCGACTTAACTTAAGGAGAAATCTTCACGTCTGGAAGTCTGGGTTCTCAATCAGCCATGCTAGGATGAAAGAATCTGCATCCCGACGCCGCCAACGGTGGTCGATAGTTTAGAACTTCATGGTGAAGCACTGGTAATCCATAATGCGAAGTTCCGTCCTCTTCTGGAAATGATCACGTCCACGTCTTCCGCGTCCACTCGTGAGAAAGCTGAAACTTACACAAAGTGCTTTAGCATAAACTCCAAACACACACGTAACTGTATTTTGGAAATGACACGTACTTAAGGGATTAATATCTGCACATTCGACGTCTGATCACAGCACTGTTCTAAGTTGAATACAATTATCAGAGGTGTAGAGCACAGGAGTGAAGCCACTGTTCTTGACGACAGTATTCACGACGTTCCACGCTGAGCGACTGCAGATGATAGTCCAGGAACACGCCAGTGAGTGTGAGAGTGAGTAATCTTATCACATGACTTAAATATCGTGTCTGGTGCACATGCACGGAAGTAAAGTCAATTTAGATACTAAATTCTTCTACTGTACGAATATACAACTTCATTACCATTTTTGCCACAAGGTCGTGTAAATTATTTCAAAATTTCAGTTTTTAATTTATATCCTCTAAATGTGCTATTTTTTATCCAGTTTATTTTAATTTAATCCTTGAGCCTTCCGTAAATATGCATGTCACGCCACCAAAGATATTATAAATATTTCATTCATATCGTTCCTCGCAATTACAGGTGACACGCGCTGGTATCTCTCTTTCTCTCGCCAACCTTCATTTTTTTTATTTTTATTTTTGTTAGCCGGGCGGTCGCCCTCTTCACGTAAAAAAAACTCGTTCTCGTTCTCGCCCAAGGTCGCGCACACCCCATCTCGCCGACAAGCGAACACAAGCCATACCAACACCTGTTCACTCAGCTGTGGCCTCACGGTCACAATACCTAGTCATCATGCAGCGACGGCACTTGTTCATAATACACTGTGGCATAATGAATAGCAAACCCCGTAGCAGTACAGCCCTTGAAGGGCCTTGGCCTACCAAGCCACCACTGCTCATCCTGAAGGCCTGCAGATTACGAGTTGTCGTGTGGTCAGCACGACGAATCCTCTCGGCCGTTATTCTTGGCTTTATAGACCGGGGCCGCTATCTCACCGTCAGATAGCTCCTCAATTCTAATCACGTTGGCTGAGTGGACCTCGAACCAGCCCTCAGGTCCAGGTAAAAATCCCTTACCTGGCCGGGAATAGAACCCGGGGCCTCCGGGTGAGAGGCAGGCACGCTACCCCTACACCAAGAGGCCGGTGCGGCATAATTTACTGAACCTTAATCTAGATTATGTAGACGAGTGAGAAAATATCTTCGTCATTTATACTGGCGATAGTTTTCTTTGCCAGTTGCTTTGGTCGCACCGACACAGTTAGGTCTTATGGCCACGATGGGACAGAAAAGGTATAGGAATGGGAAAGAAGCGGCCGTGGCTTTAATTAAGGTACAGCCTGGTGTGAAAATGTTAAATCACGGAAAACCATCTTCAGGGCTGCCGACAGTGGGGTTCGACCCCACTATCTCCCGGATGCGAGCTCAACAGCTAGCCGCTCCTAACCGCACGGCCAACTCGCCCGGTATATCCTGGCGAATTAAACCTGGAAACATGACGATGTAGAGAGGGAGGTAAATTCTTCATCTTCAGTCCACCAATTCCCTATGTCAAACGTTATTATACTATTCGAAGAATACTCAGTGTAATCTAACCGTAAGGAATGATAACCGACATTCGTAACTTTACAAATCTCCTTGCACTTTATATTCGAGCTCCCACTTACGCAGCAAGAGGAGCCCATGTTAACAGCGTCTCTTGGAGAATTATATCCCACTCAAAAAGCGATGCTTCTGCATTTCTTGCTTTGTGAAAAATAAACCTCCATTAGAGCGCAAGGAGGAAAACCTCTCCTTGTTAAATATTCAATTGAGTCAACATTTCTTATCTGTGCTGCCACATGCTATGTTACAGGATAATGCCGCTACGACTTTGCATCTCATCTCGCCCCGTGCAACGTCACAAGGGAGGTCACGACGAGAACCACCTGCACAATACTACTTAGTGATAAGGCCTCATCCGAGGTCTGGAGGTTAACATTACAGCTTTCCACCCACTCTGCCCTGGTGAGATTCCCAACTCTAGTACGAAACCAAGGCTTGTACATCGGCAGCACAAATCAGAAAATTGCATTTCTGACCCGTCAGAGGGGGCATGTTGAACTAACAATCGTAGCAACCTTTTGACTTTGTTATACGAGACAATTATTGTCACCAATTATTACCTCTTGAGCCATACATTGATGTTCATGAATCATTGAAAAGTTCAATGCACTTATGGTAATATTTAATGCTCAATTTTTGAAATTAAATCTTGATAATTTATACATTCAACACTCTCCTTCCTGTAGGGTTGCAACAAATACTTATGGTGCGTTATTTTGAAACCCTCCCACGGGATTTAACTGCCATTTTATTGCTACATCCTCTTAGAGTGGGGTGTAATCTGATTTAGTACAATTATTTCTTTCTCAGAAAACATTATTTTAAGTGTGTATATATTAGCTAAGTAGTTTACAATGGATAGGCCTACTTCATTATTCTGAGCGGAAATATTTTACCCTAGTAGGCTACTCTTTCATTACAAATTTATGCGCCAACATGAAAGAACTCATGCTGAAAATTGAGAGTTTAAGTAACTGATACTTTGCGATGAAATGCACAATTTCTGTAAAAAAAAATAATGTAAATGTTAAGAAAGAAGAGATAATAGAAAACATGTAGCTTTCAGCGGAAATATTTCAGTGCCATGCCTAACTAACAGCATGAAATTCAAAAGACCATAGCATGAGAAATAATAGAGCTATCAACGAAGAGAACAATTTATTTCAATAGAGCAATGTATGAGATTTTAAATTTGACATTTGTTTCTATATTTATTTAATTTTTTAGAATATGCTTTACGTCGCATCGACACAGATAGGTCTTATTGTGACAAATTACCAGGTTTTGACTCGGAAGTTTGGTTAGAACAACTATACTAACAAATACTCTCTAATGGACACGCAAATTGTCAGTGAGGTTTCACTCGCTCACGAAGCACTGCAGAATCTCCGCCACTATGCCCCAGCCCTCTTATATACCGAAATAATAGCTCCTAATTTATGGTCGTATCTTGCACGGAGAGAAGACTGACTTCCCGTTTGATTCATTAATTGATTATTGCTTGATTTTAGTGTATTACAAGTTGTCAATATTCCATTGTCACGATCACCGGAGTTGAGAAAGAGACTGTATCCTAAATAGCACAAGTGATAGAGTAATATATGATGAAACGTGACTTGTAGAGCACTAGTATGCTGGATATAAGATTGATTAGCTGCAAACTAGTCGGAATGACAACTAATCTCTCTTCAGGAAAGCATGAAAACGATAGTTACCTACATATTAATGGGAGAATGTAACATCTCCTAGCAAATATCCTTATCCTTCTCCGATGATTTATATGGATGAGTACATTATAGTATAGCACGTGTGAAGGTTCATTTACAGAACCAAGCTTGTACAGGAAGTGTGCTGCTTTAGGGTATACATCCCGTGCATCACACACAAGTCTCCATAGTTGCGATTCTACAGATCAATTTGAGATGACCTTAGCCAAACACTAATTTTCAGCGAAAACAACATAACAATTATCTTCATAAATGTGATGTGTAACGTATGCCGTGGTACACCACAGGCAAATCACTTGATTCAATATGGTAGCAGGAGGAGCACTATCCAGTTGGCGGTGTTTTCTCATCTGGTGTACATTCCACCATAAATACCATGAAAGGGATCGAAGAGTAGCTAGGATTCCAGCTGATATTTACCGTAAAGTACCTTACAAGGCACTACTACTACTACTACTACTACTACTACTACTACTACTACTACTACTACTACTACTACTACTACTACTACTACTACTAATAATAATAATAATAATAATAATAATAATAATAATAGTAATAATAAGAGTGATATGGTCTCATCGAACTTGAGTAAACATTTTGATTCACCACTATGTAACAATAAACAAGTAACAATTAATTCAGACATTGCGTAATTTATTAGACAATGGTAGATGAAGATACCTGTATTATGACGAACAAAATCACCCAGTCAACAAGGCAGAAAATTAACCCCGACTGGTGCTCTGAACTGAAGGACAATCAATCAATCAATCAATCAATCAATCAATCAATCAATCAATCAATCAATCAATCAATCAATCAATCAATCAATCAATCAATCAATCAATCAATCAATCAATCAATCAATCAATCAATCAATCAATATTGATCTGCATTTAGGGCAGTCGCCCAGGTGGCAGATTCCCTCTCTATTGTTTTCCCAGTCTTTTCTTAAATGATTTCAAAGAAATTGGAAATTTATTGAATATCTCCCTTGGTAAGTTATTCCAATCCCTAACTCCCCTTCCTATGAATCAATATTTGCCCCAATTTGTCCCCTTGAATTCCAACTTTATCTTCATATTGTGATCTTTCCTACTTTTAAAGACGCTACTCAAACTTATTCGTCTACAAATGTCATTCCACGCCATCTCTCCGCTGACAGCTCGGAACATACCACTTAGTCAAGCAGCTCGTCTTCTTTCTCCCAGTTCTTCCCAGCCCAAACTTGGCAACATTTTTGTAAAGCTACTCCTTTGTCGGATATCGCCCAGAACAAATCGAGCTACTTCACTTTGGATTTTCTCCAGTTCTTGAATAAAGTAATACTAGTAAGGGTCCCATACACTGGAACCATACTCTAGTTGGGGATCTTACCAGAGACTTACACGCCCTCTCTTTTACATCCTTACTACAACCCCTAAACACCCTCATATCCATGTGCAGAGATCTGTACCCTTTATTTTTCAATCCCATTTATATGATTACCCCAGTGAAGATCTTTCCTTATATTAACACCTAGGTACTTACAATGATCCCCAAAAGGAACTTTCAACCCATCAACGCAGTAATGAAAACTGAGAGAATTTTTCCTATTTATGAAACTCAGTACCTGACTTTTAACCCCGTTTATCATCAAACCATTGGCTGCTGTCCATATCACAACATTATCGAGGTCAGTATCCTGGCCATCTAACCAAGGAGCTGAATGGACTAACTACTAGGAGTATTACTTGAAAATAAATTGGGAAAAGTGTGATCCTTAACTACATAATTCTGTTTGATACTAGGGACGGGAGGAGTGGATTTCATTTACATATTTGATCTTAATTCTATAAACTGACGGTGTTTCACATCCCGTGTTTTCTTTCCGGTGTCATTTTCATCTCTACGAAAATATTGTTGCCTATACTCACTTTTATCTCCTGATTAAATGTCGATCTACGGTGCACCTAGCAATTTATACGTCTCTCTCTTCAGCTGACTTCCCTGTCGGAAAAAAATCCAGTTTTCTCAATATGTGTCCTAAGTTATGTTTTCATCTGGTCAAGCTTCTCCCATAGCAACTTAATACACTATCTCTTCAAATGTAATTATACGTACTCATCTTCCCTTCAGTATTCCTCTGTAATATCCCTACTTAAACGGGTCCATATCACCATTTAATTGTATTTTGTTAAATCATAATCCACATCACGATTAACGCTTATTTTTCGGATATACTTTTAAGCTGTAGTAGCTTGCCGATATCAGACATTTAGATGACATTACCGTATTTCTGTGAGTTTAAGATTCAGGATCCCGTCCATTTCTGTGATATTAGTTCAGAATAGTGCTGTGAAGTACATTTTTTACGTCGCACCAACACAGGTAGGTCTTATAGCGACAATGGGATAGGAAAGGCTTAGGAGTTGTAAGGAAGCGGCCGTGGCCTTAATTAAGGTACAGCCCCAGCATTTGCCTGGTGTGAAAATGGGAAACCGCGGAAAACCATCTTCAGGGCTGCCGATAGTGGGATTCGAACCTACTATCTCCCGGATGCAAGCTCACAGCCGCGCGCCTCTACGCGCACGACCAACTCGCCCGGTCGGTGAAGTACAGGCCTCGCTTGAAACTCAGGTTATTTTTATTGAAGTGTACACCTCTGAATCATTCATACTTCCAAAAGTAACTCTTTTATCACACCATACTTGGAAAACAACAGCCATTAATTTTGTTATTGTAGTAGAATTAGAAATAGTAGTAGTACGGTAAAACCTATCAAACCGGAATAGCAAGGTACCTGCATATCATTACCCTAAGGCCAGGTTTTGAGGTGTACTAGAATATGGCTTAGGTTCTCCGTTTTTCGGCAGTAGACACTTGAAAGCACGTCAAAAGTTGCCACAATACATTAAACTGATCAGTTATGAGATCATTTATCTTACCGGTGGAATAGAAAATCGAACACAATTCAAACATATCAGAACATGTAAAATTAATAAGTTTCCTCACCGGCAGACCACTATAAATACTCCAGCAATCATATATAGCTTTTTTAATTGCAGTGGCCTTACGCTTGACTGCCTTAATTGCCATTTCAATTTAGCCTATGAAATTACAAGGAACGTTTTGAAAAATTCAACCGTAGCGTAAAATTCTGTAGCTCTGGCGACACTTTGTTAAATCTTCAAAGTGCACTCTATCATTCCTCTTGTTCGTTTCCTTCGGTAGTGAAAACTACTGAACTACAGGAAGTGAATCCCGGAGATTACAGCTATTTGTAGAATACCATACGGAAAGTTGATTTTCCGAGGTGTCCAGTCCCTCCAGTCGGTCGAAGGAAATGCCCATCAGTTAATCCCCTTAATACAGAAACTATGGAAAGAAGGAATTTTCTCTGCCATATGCAGTACCCTGTCCTTGCGTCACAGAGGGAGGAAGATCCGAAATTTTTCGCTTAATATAATTGAATATTCGTATTTTCAGAAACAAACCTCCTGATGTACTAGATCTAAGATCTCTACGAGACAATACCAGTAGTATAGACAAAGTATGCTCCAAGACAAGGGGTGCTTAATCAGCATTTTACCAGGGTTTCGGAAGAAAATTTGGAATGTTACCGAGTCAGCATTTTTATGGCCGAGGCAAGGGTAATAACTTGGGAGTTATTGATCCCCAGGAGAGGTTAGGACATAACAATGACGTCTTAACCTTACTTATGAGGGCTGACCTAACCTCACAGTCTCACCTTGGACGAGCGCTATCTGTTCGGTTACTAAGAGGTAAGGTCAGGAAGTTATCACGACGTCTTGACCTATTATTGACCACGTGCGCTAAACTAACCTCACAGAGGCTCCCTACACGGGAGCCTTACCTGTCAGGTTAGCTACCGAGATTTCTGGGGGGAGAGTGTTCTTCCATTTGCGCCATCTCCTGACTCAACCAATAATTCCTGGCTTCCTTGGGGCTGGAATCCAGGTAGTGACCACTCTTCCCCGAAGGGATGAACTAGCTCATAGCCACAATACTTACAGCTGCCGGGAGGTACCGGTACCAGTGAGGGACTCCAGCCCGTTGGCCTGTTTAGGCCTTGAGTGATATATCTCAATGGATTCTAACAATTTACTGCATTGCTTTGGTAAGTTTATGCAACAATTGCTTAAATGTCAATCTGGCCAGGATATAGCCTGCACCCCAGAAGGGAGTGGTTTAGGAAAGATTATCCTTAGGCGTGCGGTAGGGGAGGCCTATGGATGCATACTGTAGTTACTCAGGATGAAGATCAGTGGTTTAGAGCCCAGATGGGGCTCATCGTATTTGAAGCATATTCCTTTAAACCTACATGATGTCTATTCAGTGATCACATATTATGTAAGACTATATCGACTGAATTCTTGATGGAACCCAACACTCCAATGGTTGCGGAAATTGAATGTTAAACTGGAGAGTTGTGCTGACGATCTACTTTTTCAAGATGTTGTAAATTAAGCACAGTTCAACGATGTTCAAATAATAAATAGACTTATATCAGTTATTGTTAGTTCAAGGTAAACGTATGGTTGTTTGGCAATATATATTATTTTAAAGCTAGTTTGAATGTGTGGGTTTATAACATGGAGGTATCAGTGGTTCAGGATGAAAGAAACTCTTGTTCTCATTGGCATTACTAAGGTTTTTGATACCGTTTATGACTTATACTCATGTTCATAAAAACTCGAACACCTTGAAAGACTAGAGATAGGAAGTTGATATTCAGAGAACAAGTTCATTATTATATTATGAAGAAACGATTAGCATTTGAACCATGTCGGCACTCGGGGTAAAGGTCCACATCGATATCTCTGCGCACCACCACCGACTGGTAAAACGTGCCTGCGACTCTCGTTGTCGCTATAAACCGAAGGTAATGGATCAGTGTGACATCAGCAGACGAGCAGGATGCCTCGCAGACATATGCGAGATATGCACCATTTAATGAGTGAGTTTAAAAGAGGGCGCATTATTGGCATGAGAGATCGTGATGTATCCAACAGGGAAATTGCTGCTCGTGTGTGACGAAATGTGTCTACAGTGCAAGGGGTGTGTACAGTATGGTTCACAGAAAGCCGTAGAACACGACAAGATGGGTCTGGTCGTACCCCACATACCCCGCCCTCCATCCCCGAAAAGATCGACACCTCATCCGAATGGAATTGCAGGACAGCTCTGCGTCCACCTCGGCTCTGGCGCAACAGTGTAATAGTGTAACACACCGTACACTATCAGGAGTGACAGTCCGTCGCCGTTTCTTATGGTCTGGGTTACCAGCGCGTCGTCCAGTTCTCCGCTAATTCAACTAATGTGCATAAACATGCTAGAATGCAATGGTGAATGGAACAACGTCACTAGGGACAGGAATGGCAGCAGATAGTGTTTTCGGACGAATCCAGGTCCTGTTTGTTTGAAAAAGATGGCCTAATGTAGGTTCGCCGCAGACAGGGGGCGAGGTATAACATTGAATGCATTCGCACAAGTCATACGGCGCCAACTCAGGGTCTTATGGTTTGGGTGTGCTATTGGGTAAGACCACGAATCACATTTATTGCGTGTCCAGGGCAATGTTGCTAGTTTGACCTACGTGAATAACATCCAGCTTTATAGGGACATTTGCTAACTGTAATAAATTTCCAGTAATTTTTGTCGCTTCTGATGAGGTAATGAGATTCATGCATAGAGTAATAAAAATATTTCTAGCAGAGATTTCGTGGTAGAGCATTCCCATAGTTTTTCAATATGAAGCATAGAGGTTCTGACCATAATGTGCATTTGATATTCCAAGTAACTGTGAAGTGGTATGGTTACTAAAGAACTTAAGAGAGAAGATGCCTGTTTGAATTTGATGGTACTATGATTAAAATATGTGTTTCAAATATTAACAAACAAACGAACCCAATTTAACCATTGATTGGTTCAATTTTCAATAGTATATACACAGGCCAATGTGAGTTTTCTGCACCGATTTTATAAGTTTTAACTCTGCTTTGCTTTTAGTGTGTTTTTTCACGTTGTTGAGTGTTCACAGCCAGCGTAGAAATGTTCTGATTTTGTGTGGCTTTTATGGTGTGATAAGTATAGTCACTGAATCATTATCATTTGAGAGCTTACGTAGATAGTTTAGGGCAGAATAACAGCTTGTCTAGCGATTTGTAAACTTCATTGGATAAAAAACAACAAAATTATTACTGTAGTATATACTAGGTTTTTGCACAACTACTGTATTTATTTTTTATGTTCACAATTATTCAAGTGATTCACGTTGAGTTACTGATAACCACTATTGTAATCAGTAGGTGGTAAATAATTTTACTAATTACTTACGAAGTGCCTATTCATTATTATCCTCAGTAAATTTTGCGTAAACAGCTTCTGAATTTGTGTTGTCTCAATATTCATGTGCTCTTGAATTTCTTTAAGATTTTCCCTGAATCTTTGCCCACTTAAAGTTACGTGATATAATGATGAATTTATTGTTTGCAATTTAGGTCTCAATACCGTCATTTGATCTTTCGCTACTTTCAACATTCCTAACTGTTCTTGCCCTAATTGATTTATCTTATTCTGGTAAAATTGTGCGTCTGCCTCGTCTAATGTTCCGAATAAAGTTTTAGAGATATCTCCTATAAAATAAAATAATCCCCCTTTGTTTCGCGGTCGCTCTTCATTATCCGGAATTCACCTAAATTTGTCACGGCATTCCTATATACAACAAACCAAGAACTCATTTCTCCTACAAAAGCACTCCCAATAATCTATAGCGCCTGCTCCCATTCCATGTACCAACTCTCTTCTCAAAATATTTCTTAGGTAAATTCAATAAATCTAGTGGACAGGTTTGACTTCCATTAAACTTCGGTTGTTCAGTTAATTCTGACGTGCCCACAAATCACCACACTACAGAACATAAGACTGTGATACTTCAAATTATTACCTTTAATTAAAATAGTTCTTGGCTATCCATCAAAAAATTAACGTTAGTTCTCCCTTGTACGGTGATGGGGCGCCAGACCAGAGCTGAAAGCTGAGTCCGAGGGAAAAACCGACCCTGAAGGGTAAGCAGATTAAGAAAAAAAGAAACGCAGTTTAATCCCAAGGGTAGGGTGGTAGAACACTAACCAGTAACTACTATCTTGCGCAACAAGGATAATTAATGTCATCAGAATGAATTAAAAAGCAAAGAAAACAATTTATCTAGGTAAAAGTGAAATGCTGGGAAAGTACTAAGAACTGAAATATTTCTGATTGAAAAGTGACTCATTAAGTTTAATTGACTCCGCGAATGCTTAATGCAAATTCATCAAACGCTCACAGATTGTAGATTCGCCCATTTCGACATCCTTCTGATATGGGCTGGTTCCGTGGTTGTTGCCTTCCTTCGTGTGGGCTGATCATCTCGTCAACTTGGTATTGGCCTGCCTGTTGAGTGCGTCGATGAGTAGTTGAAAGACGTCTTCTCTAACATTATCACTCCCTATTACACCAATATCCATAAAGCAGATATCAGTCCTACTGAAACAGACCACCATGTGTAATTTAGTGTGGAGAAAATTCCAAGATCTGAATTTTACCAAATCAAAATGATGCTTTCTCCAGATATGTAAATCTATCTATGCCTGGTTGAGACTCAGTAAGTCTCTTGTCCGTTCCGGACTGGAAAATATGACTGCAAGTAGTTCAATGAAGTAACTCGGCATGGGTTAATGTACAAAGTACAGGAAGCTCTGCCGCTCTAATGCAAGACGTCATTGCTGCCGCGGTTCAGAAGTAAGTCTCTCCACTGATCTAATATCATGTGGCTGTACCTAAGTTATAGTACCTAGTGAGACTATCAAAATACTAATCCCAGCTGAGACCAAGGGGCCTAAGTCTCTCGTATATATCAACTTACTGGACTCCTCAGTTGATATAGCCCATGTTCCAATCATACTGAATATTTCTCTCCTTCTACTACATCAATCAATCCCTCCATCAAATACATTCTAGTACCTTCTTCCTAATAGGTCGAGCATTCTCGCTTCGTATATAGCGTCCCACGCAAACAGACTCACGGGGTGTTGCCGTTTTTAAATTGAGGAAAACAAGGAAAGTCTTAAACGTTGGCCTTGGCGTTGGTCTTGAAATTCCAGGAATAATCCTGCGTCCGTTTCGGGTGCGTAAATGCCACTTGCTGTTGTCGTGAGCGCTTAAGTAAATCGTTAATTTAATTTTAGCATGTATGCTGCAATATACTACTTGTATGAAACATTTCATTTCAGCTCTCGCTAACATTTTCGGTACAATACAGGGTGTACAAAAAATGCCGCACGTGGAATTCGGCATGCGATTCCTCGTCGAAATTCACGCAAACGTTTATCTTGCAAAACCTAGTCCCACCAATAGGTTAGAAATGCGAGTTCGAGGCGCTTGCAACGCTGTAACGTCGTGCAGCGTGGCCATGCACAGGTCGCATGAACTCGGCGCTCTGCCGGAGCTGTCCCATTAGCTCAGTGAGACGAGGTAATGCCATAAGTGCCAGTTGTGCGGACGCGCCGATGTTAGAGTCGCGTTCGCGCTAATTTTTTTCAGTTAATATACCAAATTGTATGCAATGTAAACTTCCACTATGCAATACACTATGTTCTGTCCTGCCGTTACAGTTGTCCTTATTTAAACATTCAAACATAACCTGAACTTCTTACAGACGTAAACGACCACATAGCACAAATAAAGCCAATACGTAGAACAAAATAGTGGATACAGTAACATCGTCTCTATCCAATGTGATACAAGGAAACACAATAGAGTAGAGTAGGTAGGCTACACTGGATTGCCCATTATGGTAGACACAATAATTCCATAGTGTACGTGTGATGTCCAGTCCTATCTTCACAAAGCCGATACGTACACATACGAGCAACGTTTACTTCACAGCAGATGTTCAAAGCGACCACCTTGCAATTACAAACACTTCGCCACTCGCTGGAGCAGACATTGCCAGACCCTACGCAACACACCAGCATCCACCATTGCTGAAGCAGCAAGCACGCGAGCTTGTACATCCATGGGTGGAGTACTATAAACATGTTTCTTTAAGTGTCCCCACAAATAAAAATCTATTGGATTAAGGTCCGGGGAACATGAAGGCTAGATCATTGGACACCCACGACCAATCCATTTCCCTGGATACGCCTCATTTAACCAGTTACGCACTGTCATTCCAAAGTGTGGCGGTGCAACACCATGCTGAAACCATAGCTGTCGTCGAACACCAAGTGGAACATTTTCTAAAGCGTCAGACAAAGTATTGCCCAGAAACATACGATAGCGGGGCGCATTCATCTTGTCCGGCAATAGGTTAGTGCCTAAATGCACACCTCCCACGATTCCAGCCCACAGGTTTATGCCAAATCGTGCCTGAAAGCCACGTTCACGGGTAGCATATGGGTTGTGGTCAGACCAATAACGGCTGTTGTGATGGTAGAAAATACCTTCACGAATGAAGCTATATGGCACTCCATATAACATTATTTGTAAAATGTTCGTTTTCTTCAACGTGTTGCAAAAGACATTCACAGAACTGTACTCGTTGAATGCGGTCTTCTGGCCGCTGGTGTTGAGTTAACGTGTAATGTTATGGATGCAACAATTCAACAACCAGTGTTTGAGATACCTGGAAATGACTTGCAATATTAGGGGTACTTCGCCGAGGTGATTGTTGAACGGCTTCAAGAATGTCGTCCTCCGTTTGTGGAGTACGTCTAGTCCTTGGATGACCTCTGTCCACTACTTGTGGACGAACATTACCGGTTTCCCGCAGGCGTTGCTCAAGGCAACGAAAAGCATTCTTATCGGGATGGTGCCTCTGAGGGTACCGTGCTGCATACTCACGAGCAGCAGCGGATCCTTGGTTATCGGATGAACCCAACACTAAAAGCATATCAACGTATTCACCGTTTGTGTACTCCATCAAGAAGCCGCCCTACATGCACTTGACAGGACCAGTTATGATTGTTCACTGCGTGGTTAGTCGACTCATTCAATTCAGTTGAATGGATCACACTGTCGTGTGTTCGACTATGTGACAACAGGGTATCATGCTTACAAACGCCGTTTCACGACGGGAACTAGGGACCTGACGTCACACACACAAAAGGAAAAAAACAACCTGACGTAGATTCGAACCATGGTGCATGTGGGTTTGATAACCCAGCAGTCTACTCAGTGAGCTACAACGGCGGGTACGGTAGAGAGGGATGATGCACCATACTCTATTGCATTCCGATGCGTTGCAGGATGTGACAGTGTTGCCAGCTTCGATTTGTTTCCAATACCAGATCCGATGAGGCTATAGAAACTTTTGTCTTGTAATAACAATAATAATAATCATGTTATTTGTTTTACGTCCCACTAACTAATTTTTAAGGTCTTCGGAGACGCCGAGGTGCCGGAATTTAGTCCCACATGAGTTCTTTTACGTGCCAGTAAATCTACCGACACGGGGCTGTCGTATTTGAGCACCTTCAAATACCACTGGACTGAGCCAGGATCGAACCTGCCAATTTGGGGTTAGAAGGCCAGCGCCTTAACCGTCTGAGCCACTCAGCCCGGCCTTTTGTCTTATAATGGGATGAGAAATCTCATGCCGACTTCCAAGTGCGGCACTTTTTGTTCAACCCGTATAATGGAATGGTATGACAATATGAAATGAGCAAATAATTCTATAAATATAATTGTGCACACTATAAAATCTTTCAGAGGTCTGTAACAACCCGGATGTTACATAGGTAATAAAGCACGTGGGATGAATGGCAGGGCAGTGGATCACTTAGAGCAAAATTTATTTTAACAGAAATTTTAATTGTATTTGTTTCCTCCCTTAAAGCAGAACTAGAGCTATTTAATGATTTAGCAAGAAGTATATGAAAACTACTTGAGAATATTTTCATTTAACAACGTGCTCGCCAGCTCCAACAATACATTGGACTTAGAAGTCCGTAATCAGGTTCAATATTAACCGGGAGAAACTCCTAGACATTATCCTACGTATGAAAGAGCATAATTGCTTTTAACAGGTACACATTACTAGTGTCTAAGCTTCAAATACATGAAGAATAGCCTCAAAAAACCATATATCGCTTGTTATATTCTCAATGGCACAATTGAACAATTGTGTGACCCTACTTCATCTTGATCATACACAGGTTGCCCCATGGTGGGCTTATCAATTACACCATTTCACAAGCGGGGAAGTACTGTTCCGCAAGGGAACTTATATATAACCACGGGTACCCGTGGCATACAGTGGCATGTTGCGCATCCTACTTTG
Organism: Anabrus simplex; assembly: GCF_040414725.1. NCBI lineage: Eukaryota > Metazoa > Arthropoda > Insecta > Orthoptera > Tettigoniidae > Anabrus > Anabrus simplex. The sequence continues at coordinate 570,968,370 of NC_090266.1, forward strand.
CCTTAAGAATAAAAAAAATATTTTAGCAAATGTAGGCCATTAACAAAAGGAAAGGAGTCGGAACACCAGTACTCTCTAAAATAACCTAAGTGGGTTTAGGGCCCTATGACACAGAGGCTAATATCATGCTAAAAAGTGTGACTAAAAGCGGAACGATTAAAATCTGAGACAAATTTACAAATTTAAGAGGATAAAAAGTTCTAGTCACCCAGTTCAAAAGCAGAAGGTGAGAGTTCTGAGGGTTACCACACCTGCTGCATTACATAAAATTTTATCCCAGTAGGGAGTATAAATTGTGTCCGAATACCGCGCAGAATGTCCTTAAAATTCAGCGAAAAATTATATAAAATAATAATAAAGGAGTCCGCCTCTGTGGTGTAGTGGTTAGCGTGATTAGCTGCCACCCCCGGAGGCCCGGGTTCGATTCCCGGCTCTGCCACGAAATTTGAAAAGTGGTACGAGGGCTGGAACGGGGTCCACTCAGCCTCGGCAGGTCAACTGAGTAGTGGTAGGTTCGATTCCCACCTCAGCCATCCTGGCAGTGGTTTTCCGTGGTTTCCCACTTCTCCTCCAGGCGAATGCCGGGATGGTACCTAACTTAAGGCCACGGCCGCTTCCTTCCCTCTTCCTTGCCTATCCCTTCCAATCTTCCCATCCCTCCACAAGGCCCCTGTTCAGCATAGCAGGTGAGGCCACCTGGGCGAGGTACTGGTCATACTCCCCAGTTGTATCCCCCGACCAAGAGTCTGAAGCTCCAGGACACTGCCCTTGAGGCGGTAGAGGTGGGATCCCTCGCTAAGTCCGAGGGAAAAACCGAACCTGGAGGGTAAACAGATGATGATGATGAATAATAAAGGAAAATAATAATAATAATAATAATAATAATAATAATAATAATAATAATAATAATAATAATAATAATAATAATAATAATAATAATGAAAAATAGATGGTAATATTGTAAAATCATTTACAAAGAAGGAAGACAAAAAAGGTAGAAACATTAAGGAAAGAGAAATGTAAGTACACAATTAGTTATGTTTTCATTTGTTTTGAACCAACAAATTTTAGTTTTGAACATGGATTTCAGGGAATAAATACAAAATCGAAGAGAATTGACATCAATGTAGAGATTAATACAAAAAAGGCTAAGGGGGAAACACTAAGGACGGATACAACATTCCACTGAGTCAGTCACTGCGTTTTCAGCCACTCATAATCTTCACGATAAAACGCTGTTGCCATGCCAAAAGAGAAAGCATTCAAAGATTTTAAACGGCGGGCCAAAAATACCAAAAGGGCCTGAAGGGCCGCCGAAAAGATATTCAAATCTGGGTAACATTCTTAGGCTCACCATCTGCCTTGTGGATGGAGCTCCAGTTAAAACCAGCGTGACCAGCACGCTGCGAAGAAAGCAATTAAGAGCCTCCACACACGAGCACAGTCGAATCCCGGACTGCTGAGTCGGGGAAAAGTCCTCACTTATATAGCAGAGAGAGTTGGTGTGTGGAATATACTGGAAGTATCACGAGGTGTACATTGGCAGGTGTGACGTGGCGGTGTGACGTAACAGGCGGTCCAGAGGAAGTTAATGTTGCCCAGTACAGCAGCTGACCCCGAGAAGAGATGGCCGGGAGTACCAGTGAACAAGGTATGTCCATATATGAGCGTGTCGTAGACAGTAGTAGCACGGTTGCGGACATTAGAGGTGGTCATTGAGAGTAAGCTCGTAGTTTTCCGTAAATGTTGGTCTTAAGGTTATAACCATAAGACTTCCGAGTTTACGTAGAATCCGATCCACTGTGGCGTGACATCCAGTTTTAGAAGTTTCACGTACACTGGCCGGAAATTTTACAACGGCTGCCTTAGAGAGAAAGCAGCTATTATGCGGCTCGACTATCATATATCCCTCTGATTAAAGGAAAAGTGCCGAGGTAATATGTTAAGAAGAAGTATGTCCTTCATATGAAGATTTATCAAGATCGGACTACCTAATTTGAAATTATTACGAACACACACAAACACATAGAGAATGCCCGTCTTTCCACTTTTCGTTAGTAGACTAATATATTTGGATGATATCACTTCAGTTTCATTGTTATGTCATCAGACTGTCTTAAAAAAATAAATCGTAACTGAAATGAAATGAAATGTCGTATGGCTTTTAGTGCCGGGATATCCCAGGACGGGTTCGGCTCGCCAGGTGCAGGTCTTTCTATTCGACGCCAGTAGGCGACCTGCGCGTCGTGATGAGGATGAAATGATGATGAAGACAACACATACACCCAGACCCCGTGCCATTGGAATTAACCAATTAAGGTTAAAATCCCCGACCCGGCCGGGAATCAAATCCGGGACCCTCTGAACCGAAGGCCAGTACGCTGACCGTTCAGCCAACGAGTCGGACAATCGTAACTGAAGAAGACAAAACTAGCAACGAAAGGGAGGAAGAGAAAATGACTATTCTTAGAGAAGGGTTAACTCTAATTAAATTACCGACGAGCTCTTTTTCTTAATATTTTTGAGGTACCTCTAACTGGGAAGTAACACTGAAAAACAAACTTATGCTGTACGTAAACATGATCTATTCCTTTCCAAGTTAGTATGACTTGAACGGTTTATGGTAAGCTATTTGCCTTTGGTTCACGTGTTTGCATGTAAGACGACACATAGAAGATTTATATGTAGGAAGAGCTGAGATGAGCTATCTCTTTGATATATTTCCATCATCAAGTTAATTGCCTTGCCGGCCACCGTGGTGTAGGGGAGACCCCGGGTTCGATTCCCGGCCAGTTCAGGGATTTTTCACTCGACCTGAGGGCTGTTTCGATGTCCACTCAGCCTACGTGATTAGAATTGAGGAGCTATCTGACGGTGAGATGGCGGTCACAGTCTCCAAAGCCCAGAATACCGGCCGAGAGGATGCGTCGTGCTGACCACACGGCCCCTTGTAATCTGCAGGCCTTCGGGCTGAGCAGCGGTCGCTGGGCAGGCAAGAGCCCTTCCAAGGGCGTTAAGTGCCGGGGGGAGTGTTAATTGCCTGTCCTATAGACATTTTCAATGTGAGGATTAAGTTCGTATAATGTATATGGTTTGAAACTGCCTAAGATACAGTAACTAAAATATCAATAAAGTGTCTTGCAAATACCTGAACGTATATAAGCACAGGGTATATATATCCCTTGAGTTGAACGCCACTGACCCCACGCTGTATCATTTATATGATCCTGCTTGTAGTTGGCCGTGAACCTGTTACAGATATTACCCACCATTCTAACGGTAACTGCAACATCTTATCACCACTTTAATGTAGGCTTCCAGTGGTCAAGGAGTAGAGATTCCATAAACACGAAGAAAGCGACCAGCGCCCGCCCGCCTCTAAAGAGTATGGTATTCCACCTTGTTTGAGCAAAGGGGCTTGACATGCTATTAACCGCCGTATAAACAAACCCCATTAAGAAAATACCAGACGGAAGGGGAGATGTGCACGGTCATTATTGGACTCCAGGACCCTCCTACACCACAATAATTCACCACTAAATTAGTTGCAATTTACAATAAATTCCCAAACAACGGTTGTGCATGGCTTTATATATAAAAGTAAACAAGACGCGAATGTTGGGAAGGGACATGAGAACAGCAGCTCTCCTGCTTCATTTGCATTGCATTTCCAGCGGCGATTTATTCTGATGAGGTTATCCCCAGCCCCTCTTTCTTGCGAATAAGAAAATAAGCCTAAGCTAAATAACGACTGCAAATGAAAGTAATAGATTTAACTTAAAACAGCATTCTTGCATTCAACTGATTCATCTCTCTTCCTTTTCATTGACTTACACGAATTTGAAGAATGGTGAATTGAATGAAATGCGGAGTAAATGAATGGGGTAAATGAATTAGGTAAAATGGTCTTAATGTACACACTACTAACTGAAGACTATACATCTCTTAAATATGTACAAGTACTGTATTACCAAATACCATGCGGATTAGATGGCAGCACCATTACCATAGGCCTATATACCACCGGTAAGGTTTTGCAAATACGAGTAAATGTAAAATTATTCTGTGAAGCGGACACGATTGTATTTCCAGAGAACAGTGGCTTTATGCGATATTTCAATCAATTAGTCAATCAACCAACCAATCGAGCAAGCAATAAATCAATAAATCAATCAGTAAATCACCACATATAATTCAGGGCTATCGTCCAGGCATCAGATTCCGTAGCCTTTTCCTCGTTCTTATATAATCAAACCGAGCGAGTTGACCGTGGGGTTAGAGGCGCGTAGCTGTGAGCTTGCATTCTGGAGGTACTAGGTTCCAGTCCCACTCTCAGCAACCCAGAAGATGGTTTTGTGTGGTTTCCCATTTTCACACCAGGCAAGTTCAGGGGCTGTGCTAAAATTAAGACCACAACCCCTTCCTTCCTAGACCTTTCCTATCCCATCGTCTCCATAAAACCTATCTAGTTTTATAAAAAGAGTTAAATGATCAACAATCGTTATTTACAGTATGTTGAAATATACACTACTTGAATTCTACCAGTAATTGTGATACACATTTACCTTTGTTCGCGTAGTAATATAAGTGATCAGTTCTCCTAATATATCCCCCCCCCCCAAAAAAAAACTTCCCCCAAGGGATTATTCGTTAAAGCATTGTTTGTGGCTCTAAATTCCCATGCTGACTTTGAAATTCAATTGCAACATTGTTTATTTAATGGAGCCGGACCCTGAAAATGATGAAATTTTGGATTTTCAGTGTGTTAGGAAATAAAATACTACTGCTTTTCCTCTTTAACATGACGTACTAATATTCCTCGTAGCTCAACTGAAATATTAAAAAATATTTTTGAATGTGATGTAGTAGATATGTTACCACATAGAATTTCCATGGATACGTGTTGAGTGAAGACATCCTTATTCAATAGACTTGATACTATATAGGCTTTTGGGCTTATGCCGTGTCAAGAAAATAAGGTGAAGTTCCTTACGTTTCGCAGAGAACAGTGCTCTGCATCATCAGAAGAAATCTCGATTGTCCACGGGAAAGGCTTCTTAAACAATGATATTTTTAAATTTAGACGTAATAGAAGTGGAAATGGTACGTTCATTCGCCATCAGATGGCTCCCCGGACGTGGAACAGCGCTAGCATTCGAAGCAGAAGCTGACCGAACCATCAGAATCATTCTGAGAGGTTCATATAATATGTGTACGTAACATGTGACATTGACTGGTGTCATATGTTACGCACACATGTTATTGACATTGACAAGAAAGAGTATGAGGGATTGTTTCAAGAAACATGTTGCAGAAGGACTAAATGAAAAGGCTAGTTGCGTTTTCGTTCGTTTTGAGCCACCAAATTTTGTTTTGAACATTGATTTCAGAGGATAAATGCAAAATCGAATACAAATGACAACAAAGTAAAGATTAATACCCAAAAAAGCGAACCCGAATGGGAAAAGGATAAGGATGAGGAAAGCGAAAAAGGGACGCGCAATTCAACGGCAAGAGAAATGGGGAGAAAATAAAACGAGAATAAGCCCAACATAAATCTAAGTAAGGACGAATAGAATGTTCCACTGAGACAGTCATTGCGTTTTCAGCCACTCAAAATCTTCATGATAAAACACTGTTGCCACGGCACAAGGGAAAGGATTCAAAGTTTTTAAACGGCGAGGCGAAAATACCAAAAGGGCCTGAAGGGCCGCCGAAAATGTATTAAAATTTGGGAAGCATTCTTAGCTTCCCATCTGCCTTGTAGAAAGAATTCCAGTTAAAATCAGCGTGATCAGCACCCTGCGAAGAAAGCAATTAAGAGCCTCCACACACCAGCACAGTCGAATCCCGGACTGATGAGTCGGGGAAAAATGAGAGTTTATATAGCAGAGAAAGTTGGCGTATGGAAGATACTGGAATACCACGAGATGTAGATTGGCAGGTGTGACGTGGCGATGTGACGTAACAGGGGGCCCAGAGCAAGCTGATGCTCGTCAGTACAGCAGCTGATGCCGAGAAGAGATGGCCGGGAGAACCAGTGAACAAGGTATGTCCATGTATGAGTGTGTCTTTGAGAGTAGTAGCACGGGAGGGGACATAAAAGTTTCCACAAAATTGAATCGCTTCCTACAGGTTTACAAGTACTTTCAAGCCAGAATATATATGTAAGCATCAGCGCCATTAGTCCTTTTATAATTTCAATGGAAACTTTGATAGACTATGTTGTACGTACAGTAAAATCAGGCGAGCAAACACGCAAGCAAGCAAGCAACGTGACATTTGTAAATGACTGACGAGGGAACACATACATGTGTTTCACTCGGATTCGGTTGAAATTTGGTAGAAATATCCGTGGGAGGCAGTAGAATGCTAAGGTAAAAACTGCATGTCCCCAGCGCAAGTTTAAACACCAAAATGTAACAAATAAATAGTCGTAAAATTAGAAGTGCCGCTGGAGTATCTGGGTGTGGCGGAGAGGGAGGGAGGAGTGAAGCAGCGGACGTGAGCAACGTATAGTCGGGCTGCTCGCTCGACTGGAATGAATGACCACCCACTCCCACCCTCCCGGCCACTCTTCTATACTACACCGCACCTCGCACATACCTCGTATGTTCCCGATTAGAAACATCAAAGTAGATCAAGAGGTGCACATTGATTAGTCGTCCGATGAGACAAGGTTCTTACAATGACAGGTAAAATCTGACGTTCTTATAGTCATTTTTATGAATGGTGACTGTATATTTACTTTAACCAGGTATGGTAATACTTGATTTTTTACACCTAGATCAAAAACGCCCACTACAGAAGTCATTCAATCCGTAGAATGTAGTAGTGTGCCTTCAGAATAGTTTTGCAGAGTGTAACAAAAAATACACCCCATTTTCTGAAGATGAAAGTAATTTGGGATTGGAATTATATCGTATGAAGATCAATGTATTTATATATATTTACTTTTACGAGTAAAACAAGCGTTCACAGGAATTGCGTTCTTGTCTCCGTTTTACAGGTCCAATTGCCGACAGGGTTTTGGGTACCGATATGACAGTGGAACTGGATGGCACATTGGATATGTCAGATGATGACTTTGATTTCGAGGAAGACAATATTGAAACACCGTTATCTGACCTCGTCTCCAAAAATGTTGCTCCTAACCCTGCATCCACAACAACGGCTGAACGATGCCTAATCCCAATAACTTATAAGAAGAAGGTCGTCGAATATTGGCGAAACAAAGGTGGGAAGCAGAGGAGCTTCCAATCAGTGAAACACAGGTTTTGTAAATTAAAGTTCCGGCAAGAGCTTTACAGGTGGGAGCAACAACTGGAAAACGGTGTCACAATGTGAGAAAAAATAAATTTGTTACGAAGAAGACTTATCAAAATTTCAAAGAAAGTAGACAACGAAACAAAATTGTTCACGATATAAATATTTAAAAATGGGCCTTAAAGTACGCTCGTCTAGTTAACTACGACACGTTTCGAGCGTCTCATTCCTGGGTAATGAGTTTTGAAGAGAAATTCAAAATTGGATCAAGAAAAATTTGCAAATTCGTATCTAAAATGTACCAGTTTGAACAAGAAGGTACTAATTGTAACGCGACACTGTTTGTTGAAGAAGTGTCGCAATTAATAGAAAGTCACGGCCCAGAGTGCGTGTTAATACTGATCAGTCTGTTTTTCATGAAGAGTTCCATTCTGGCAGGACCCATAATGAACGAGGAGAAAAAGTCGTATTAGCGGAAGCACAATCTATGAATTCACTAACTCATAGCTACACAATACAGCCAATAATTTCGGCAGATGGACAACTCCTTCCGAAGTTGCTGGTGGTGTTGAAAGAAAAAATGGCAAATTTGGTCCTAATATAGAAAAAGTAATCTATTTACCGCACCAAATGTGTACACTTTGCCTTCAAAGTCTGGAAAACTGACCAAAGAACTTGTACAGAAATGGTTACGGGATGTTTATTGTGAGCTAGTACCAGAGTACAGTGTTTTATTTCTCGTTTCCTGGACCGGACAGAAAGAAGAAAATATTTTAAATGCTAAAAATCGGGAGTAAGAAAATCATTAATGTTCAAATAATTCCGAAAGGAGCCACTGGACTTATCCAGCCGTTAGATGTTTTGGGCTTCCGCATTTGGAGCAATTTATACGTATTTTGTACGATTTAATTTTGTTAAACTCGTTAGACATCAAGGTATATTTAAGGAACAACATTTTAAAAGTTCAATCTATGACGCACAAACAGTTCTCCTCTCCGCGTTTTCGTAGCATGTTGCAGTACAGTTGGTACAAATGTGGCTATGTTAACAAGAAACCTTCACAGTTTGTTAATCCAGTCGATTATTGTTTCAAAGAAGAGCCTTGCTATAATCAATGTAATACCTGTGAAAGCGACAGCGCTGTAAGGTGTGCATGGTGCACACAGTATCTGTGCCTTGTACACTTTTTTGTAAACAATCATTATTGCACTAATTACAACGAGTAACAAGAACTCGGGCGTGAATTCTTCAAACATTATTGGCATCGTTGTTCAAACATCGTCCTTTGTACACTTGTTTCATGTGCTGTTTTCACATTTAGGTTTTGCACATCTAATCGGGAAGTTAAAGAGAACGCGCTAACTATACGCTGCCTGGCTGCTGGCGCAGCTCGACACAGCCCGGTTGGCTCACGTCCGCTGCTTTGCTCCTCCCTACCTCTCTGCCAAACCCCGATACTCGCGCGGCACTTCTAATTTTACGACTATTTATTTGTTATATTTTGGCGTTTAAACTTGCGCTGGGGACATGCAGTTTTCACCTTAGCATTCTACTGCCTCACACGAATATTCCTACCAAATTTCAACCGAATCCGAGTGAAACACATGTATGTGTTCCCTCGTGAGCTCATCGCCTCCGCACTTTCTATTTTACTTGGAATCACAATTATACTGAAAGTATGTTTTATTTCGCAAATGATATGACTCGTAACACTCCTGGTAATAAGATAGGGACGGTGCCACAGATCTATAGCACTCTTCTTACAATATCACTAAAGGGAGTGCATTTTGCCTGGAATGGGTCGCAGAGTGTTTACCTACCTACGATCATGGCTCGAACAGTCTGCCTAATTTTGAGCGCCCGAACAAACTCATGAGCGCGGCGTGGTCTCTACCGGTGACTAAGCTTCAACAGGCTCAGTGCCCAGAGAACCTAACCAAACTTGATTTGCGCGTTTTACTGATTAAGCCAACTGAGTTTAGAATGGGTCTGAGCCAAGTCGAAGGAAAATGTAACTCAACATTAATAAATTCCCCTTTCGGGGAATAGCTTTGTCCACTTCAAAAACATGTCGCTGTTCTTTTGGTATTATGAAGGAAATGTCTTGACTCAATGTTGCTCCCTGTAACCCGATGTACAACCCGTTACAGTACAACCAGGCACGCCTCCTCCACAGAAATAAGAATATACAGTACTCACAAAATACCAGAAACTCATTAAAATACCGCGTAAACAACGGAGGCGTAAACTACACGAAATACCTAATAATTATATTGTCATTGTTGTCAACGTGAGCGGAGTCTCGCCAATTCTAGCCTCCTTGAAGATGTTCGTAGGGGTAAAATTCATTCGTCACCATTATTGCTAAAAAAGTCACGAGGTCTTTGAGTAGTGAGCTGGCGTTTGTTATAGATTCAGCCGTTCAAAATGCATAAACAATAAGCAATGGTCTTCGGAATTTTTCTGTACGGAGGCCTGAAGCATTATTTTCAATCAAGATAAGGTCGCATGATCATTCACAGTTTCACGAAAGTTAAAAATAAACAACATCTGCGTGCAATACGAGGTTCATGCATTAGCAATTAAATCAGCCAGCGACAGCCATGCCACAGTTCCGGCCAGACTCCGTGGTGCTTTGCGCAGACAATGGTACATGTACGGGTGTGCGAAGAAGTGATCGCACTTACTCTAACAAACTGTATGCTGTTAGGTTTTATTTCATTTAAAAAATAAATTGTAAACGTTTAAATATAACTAGAGAGGGAGAGGGGGTTCCTGAAGCCCTTTAGCCCCTCCCTGGGTCAGCCTCTGGAAGGAAAGGCTCGCAGTGGATTTGCCTCTCTTCCTCTATACCTTTCCCAGTTGTAAATCAGAAAACATCAACAGATGGGCCTATTCAGTCAATTTTAATTCAGATTAATCAATTGATGTTCAGGAAATGTCAGATGTAATTCAGATTAGTGAAATTCAGAATACATTAGATGTAATTCAGATTAATGAAATGTTATTAAGAAAATGTCATATGTAAAGCAGATTAATGTACTGAAATTCCTAAAGCGCCACCTGTTGTCCCATATCGGCACCAAAAGTCTGATGATGCTCAAAGTAGCCATTCACTCAGGTGTGTCCTGTCCTAACTCTCTAAGCAAAGTCTAAATTTTACCACTAATACAGATTTTTGGAAACGTATACTTCGACAGACGAACATTGTATAACGGGTGAAGCTATCTCCTAAAATAATGGGCAACAGTTGGTGAAAACTAATTTGTAATTTATTCAAAATATCTACAAACAATAGCAAGGCAAGGAAATCAATAAACAATGCAGATTAAAAATCACGAATCCCATAACTCTCAATTCCACTGCGTTTGTAAACGTCCAGAGTTATTTAGTGCAATTAACATGAAAGTTACCTCAATTTTATTGGCTTTAACCTACGTGGTGTTCAGTTTTAATCGAAGTGAAATTATATTACAGGTAATAAGCAATATCAATCCTCCTCCGGTCATCATCAATGACATTGCTGTACCGTACATTAAAAATATAACTAACTTGCAAACTCAACCAACGAAAATATGACATGGAATGTACATGTTACTAATGCATGTAGAAAGGTTCATGCAGCTCTATATCCCCTGAAACGTCACAAGAATGCTTTTCTCAAACCCTTAAATTATAATTAAACCAAGCACTACTATTTCCAAATTTAGACTACTGTGATACGCTACTACTCAATCTAAATGTTGAACCAACTTTGAGACTTCAACGAGCACAAAACTCATGCACACGATATGCCTTCTAGCTGCGACATGATGCTAATGTTACACCATATTTCAAAATATAGGGATGGCTACGCATAAACCAGCGAAGGAATTTTCACCTAAATGCACTTGTTTACCAGGTACTCTCGACGAACACTCCTACTTACCTATCTTATAATTTTAGTTTCCTTTCCTCATTCCATGAAATTAGTACCCGTCCTGTTTCCCTACTTGAAATGCCACTAAATCGGACGAATTCCTGCAATAATTCCTTTTTAGTTACTTCATCAAGAGTCTGGAATACACTCCCAATGGACATTCGGCTCGTTCCTTACTGTAAAAAATTCAAATCTGCCTGCCGAAAGATTTTCCAGGGAACATATAACTGAGTTATGTGAGTCATTGTTTGTAAGTTGTGTGAATGAGTTTCCTTTTATCTGTTATGCACTTCTATTATTATTATTATTATTATTATTATTATTATTATTATTATTATTATTATTATTATTATTATTATTATTATTATTATTATTATTATTATTATTATTTATTATTATTATTATTATTATTATTATTGTCACAGTAATTTCTTACTGATTTGTAACCTAGTTTTAGTATATTTGTCCGTTGTATTATTTGTTTGTAGAATTTTATTGTATAAAGTGATTAAGTGTAAGAGAGGGCCGTGAGCCCTAATTTCTCCACAAATGTAAGTCAGGAATAAATATATAAATAAATAAAATAAATAATACTTTATTTATCGTCAAACACATGAATAGCTAATTTCATATCCAAAAATCATTGCGGTGGAATCCTAAATTACCTCTACGTGAACATTTAGGAGATTACTAATAACTAAACTCTAATATTTTTTAAATGGACCTCATTAAGCTACTTGTATTATGAACAACACATTATCTTAAAATCACATTTAAAATCCCTCACACCGGGCGAGTTGGCCGTGCGCGTAGAGGCGCGCGGCTGTGAGCTTGCATCCGGGAGATAGTAGGTTCGAATCCCACTATCGGCAGCCCTGAAAATGGTTTTCCGTGGTTTCCCATTTTCACACCAGGCAAATGCTGGGGCTGTACCTTAATTAAGGCCACGGCCGCTTCCTTCCAACTCCTAGGCCTTTCCTATCCCATCGTCGCCATAAGACCTATCTGTGTCGGTGCGACGTAAAGCCCCTAGCAAAAAAAAAAAAACCCTCACGGGGATATGAATGTACCACGGACATAAGTTATTTACAACACAAATTAAAATTCATTAAATCATACATAATGCACTCACAATACCTGAAAACGTAATGGCAGTCTCACATACAGAGCAAAATACACAACATTGACACTCGGCCATCAAACACTCCTCGCCTGTCATGCATGTCGACGATGATTAAAACTTATATGACCCTGGAAAATATCCTTCCGGGATCTCGAACACCGAAAACTTTCCCTCGCGCTGCCTATCCTTCGACGGGATCAAGTTTGCTACACTCGCAAAATTATTAAATGGCAATTACTAAACATAGGCCTACATTTATAACAATCCTTGGGATTTTAATTATTACCTCTCCAGACAATACACTATTCCTGATGGCATTACTCAACAGATCACACATGCTCCCTACTCTCAATACATTCCACGATGCTATCTTACGTATATCAATGACTATGTCCATCCAAGCCATGTCTATAATTTGGAGAACTGAATTCTCAATATCACAATCATTTTCCAAGGCCTGTCAATACAATAATTTACTCATATCAAAGATTTCTATGCACTCCTGTACATTCATTATTTCAATCTTATTCCTCACAAATATTGTAGCATTGAGTGAAGAGACTACCCAAATCTATCCGGAGCATTCTACTTGGTTCGGTAACCCCCTACCGACCGTGGTAATTACTCCTTCGACGATGTCACCTATTTACTGAATTTCTATCTCACTGCTAGGTTCATTTCTTGATCACATAAATTTAATAATTATCAGCACACCTGGCAACCGAACACATTATCTGTGCTAATTTAACACACGCTTTGAAATTAACTTGACGATTCTTCTACTGATTAATATCGAAAAAATGAAAACATGGACATACTAACCTATTTCATTCTATTTTTTTTGCTAGGGGCTTTACGTCGCACCGACACAGATAGGTCTTATGGCGACGATGGGATAGGAAAGGCCTAGGAGTTGGAAGGAAGCGGCCGTGGCCTTAATTAAGGTACAGCCCCAGCATTTGCCTGGTGTGAAAATGGGAAACCACGGAAAACCATCTTCAGGGCTGCCGATAGTGGGATTCGATTTCATTCTCTAACATATGGAGCAATTGCACACATTTCCATGCATATGACCATTTATTTCAAAAGCATGCATATTACTGGATTACACTAGATCAAACATGACATTTGAGACTTGTCTGCGCGTTTATTAATGAAACTTTATCTGAATGATACACAACTGTGAACAATAATCCTCCCATTTTTACATTTAGTTCAAAATAATATGCATCTCACGTTATTCTTCCCCTACAAAGTAAGATGAAATAACATGAAGTTGATCCGATTCCATTGCCTCTTAGAAATGAAAATTCAAAGAAACAAACTAAGACTACTATATACAAAACCCCTGTAAATATCTACATAGAGTACTACATAATTAAAATGGTATTTGCTACTCAGCCTTCAGGTTACGTCTAGCCTTAGGTCGGAAGGCCCTATTCTTCTTACACGACCATGGTCGATGACGTAGGATATCCAGGAATTAGGTCCATCTTCAATCTGGTCCAGTTGCTGCTGTCTATCGCTGTGTTCTAGTACCAGATCTGATGATTCTGCGGCTGGGACAGCTGGTCTACTCGTACACCAGCAGTACATCGGCTGTGGTCTGGTAACACTTTGTAACTCTTGTTACCTACTGAGCTATCTAAGGTTTAGCTACTAAGTTTATGGGTTCTATGCAGTCCTAAAATAGTGATTGGCATTAATCTAGGTGCTATCAAAGTCTGTTTCCGTCTGCTCACAGTTTATGGATTTATCAGTTGATTCGCGCCGCGGTCGCCCGACAGATCCTTTCTCGCAATACTTATAGACACCGTTCTGTACTCTCGGAATACGATCTCGGCACCTCGATGTTGGCCAAGCACACGCGTACTGTCACGTCGCTAGGCTAATTGCAACTTTTCACTGACTAACATGTTCCGCACGACTAAGTCGCGAAATGAGACCTATAGTTGTGACTATATACCCGAATTGTATTCTATTTCAAATCTAGCTCTTTGTGACTCTCAGAGTGAATACGTGCAGCGACACGGTCAGACCTAAAGTATTTGAAGAGTTAAAGTGTAGAAATGTCCACTGCAAGTACAACTGTTCAAGATAGAACTGCTTCATGAGTACAAGTTCAAACAAGTACGTTCATACGCAAGTGAAGTTAAGAGCGAATATGCAGCTCATTAATGCGAAGTAAAAGAGTAAAGAACATCTAAGTGCAAGTAAAATGTTAAAATGTCTGAATTCCAAATTAATGTCAGAACATCTCAGTCTAATACCGGAATGTCGCTGAATAATGTCGGAGTGTCTCTCCGTGCTCCGTACGGATAAATTTATCATCTTGGTTACCTCCTTGCTGAGTATTCTTCACTCTGGTTTCTCTCAGTCTCCTCCAATCACGAAGTTGTAATTTATATGAGGCTTCCTCTCCTTGATAGGCGGGTTGTGCGTCCTCTCCTGAGGCTCTTGGATTCTATTCCTCCCCTGCTTACGTAGACCAGGGTTAGAAACGTCCAATGCTGGGGCTGTACCTTAATTAAGGCCACGGCCGCTTCCTTCCAACTCCAAGGCCTTCCCTGTCCCATCGTCGCCATAAGACCTATCTGTGTCGGTGCGACGTAAAGCCCCTAGCAAAAAAAGAAAGAAAAGAAACGTCCAACACTTTTGCTCGAACTTCGAATTTTCCTTGACCTAAAATCTGTATGTCCCTCCTCGTTGGTTCATGTTTGTTGTGATTTTATAAATGGGCTCAATTGCGTTTCTTTACAAATTTCATATACTATTTTCATCACACCTTTCGGTTATCGTGGGCCTGGATATCGAGTGTATTGTTTCCCCTAGTCAGTTTGTCTTGCCGTGCGCCAACATCTTTTCGTTGTCCGCGCCCGTTTCTTAAGAAAATATATAACTGGAAGGTTACTTTTACCACCTGCTTGTTTCACTCAAGCCGCTGGTAGTCCAACCATCGGCTTTCTATTACTTTGCTATAAAAATTTCGTTCCATAGTCCAACTTTATGGAATAAATATAATTGATAGCAAGATACACTTTCAGTGACCAAGTATTGATGCGGGGTCAATGTAATTCAGAATTATCAATTGTAATTCAGATAGCGTCACATGTATTTCAGAAAATATCGGTAATAAACCATACGTAATACCTAGAATCACCATCCAAGTAACTCATAACTGAAATTAAGCACACTGAATAAGAAACTGTGTTCTTGCATGCCACGTAGTTTTAATACACGATAACTAGGACTTAATGTTAAAATAGGCATAGTTTTGAAATGCCTTAAACATAAATAACGTTTTACATAATCAATCTCTTGCAAACAACTCTTAGTTAAGCAGATCTGGAAAGGAAATTCAAATTCCCAATACTGTTTAGGTCTTACATTTCCTTTTCTTTGTATTTGGAAGTTTCTTCTTCTTAATCCAAAGTTAGTGTACACCGGTCACATCCAATCTTACTTCCTAGACAATGTTACCACATCATCATTGCTGCCAACTAACATTTTCATAAGACACGAATCGCTATGTCCACTGAATAAATGTAGGTGCCACGATGATAATTACATGGGGATAAATGCAGTTTATTCATATTTTTAACAATCTACTGGCATGTCTTACATTACCGAAGCTGAAGAGTGGTGAACGGTAATACGCTGTGCTGCACGACCACAATTCCCCCCCCCCCCCCGCTACCACCGCAAGTGTATTTTCGCTTCTTCAATAACTTCTTCTAAGTAGACGAGTCTTTGCTCCTGTACTCCAGAAGCTGCACCATTAGGTACTATGATATGGGTCTTGACGTAGGAATTTACTTCGGCCCATATCACCTCATCGGGATTAAGCATGATTGAATACGATGCAAACCGAAGCAGTGTTGTTTCAGTGCAATAAAACACTGTTTCCAGCTTCGAGTAGCATGGTGCGTTATCACACACTACCACTAACCCGTTGAGTCAGTTGCCCATCTCTTCCCAACGATGGAGCAGAGACGCAACCCAATTATTTGCTGACACAGCTATGAATGAGCTCCTCCTTGCCTCCATCCTCAAAAGCAATACAATGAGGTGAACATTTGGTCCTCTTATTGGCGACGTTTGCTGGACAGCTCTCAAAGCAGGAAAAACGCGTCTCCTGCATCGCCCATTTTCATTAGTCTGATGGATTCAAACATTTTGTTTACTCTCTTGAATATATTTGTTTAATTTCCAGCTCTCTTGTGTTTATTTTGGGTTGAATTCATGGTTGCTGGTTCAAGATGTACTTGCTTTAGTGTAAATAATCTTATTTCCAAATCATTTTCAACTGTAGATAGAGCGACTTCCTTATTGAAATTCTGTCTTATGTTCTCACGTACGTGGCGTAACATTCACCCTCTATGCATGAAATCACAGTATCTACTTCCTCTTCAGTTAAAATTGTTGGCCTGAACCCTCCTTTTTGTAGCACTGTGGTCGACCAGATCGAATCCAGTGAAATGCTGTTTCGTATTTTACAACTAACGTACCTGCCAGTACCACGCAGTCATCTCCTCTATTCTAACATTGAACAGTTCTGTGTCTGTCTTCTTCGGAAAGTTGCTTGTAGTATTTTTTGAAAAATTAAGTTCGTTTTATGCTGTCTCACTCCGGCAAATAGGAGAGTTGACTTGTGGTTCATTAGCGCTTCGAAAACAAGTTGTGTGCCAAAAATAGTGAGATGGAGGTATTCGTAATAATTCATGTCGTGCCGCAGATACACGACAAATCACGAAATTATCTTTTGACTCCATCTCTACTGATTTTTCACTCAGACCTTTGTAACATACGTATACAGAAACAAAACATCAGTTTTCATGAATATCAAAAAATGATCTTCACAGAATTGATGTCCCTGTATATATCCTCTTTGTTCCAAAATCTGATTTACTATTGTTTCCTGAATTACAACTCATGTTTATAAAAATACGTGTGAGGCTTTCTGAATTATAGTTCATTAACCTGAATTGCATCTAATGCTTTCTGAATCACACTTGACTAAACCGAATTACATCTGACCTTTTCTGACTTTCACTTGATTAATATGAATTACATGTTAGCCTACTCCCTCCCATTTACAACTGCAAAAGGTGTAGTATATTTCTGTAGCCGTTAGGTATGACTAGAAACAACGATAACCATGCACTTAGAGCCTTTCCTATTCAGAGGCATCCATAGGCTTCTTTGACCGATGTATCTCGGAGGGCCGCCTGGCTATACACGATATAGCGAGACTTGCCAGTCAGGAGTTCAGATCAGTTTTACCGAGCGAGATGGCCATGCGGTAAAGGGCGCGCTTCTTTGAGCTTGCACTTGGGAGATAGTGGGTTTGAACCCCTCTGTCGGCAGACCCGAAAATGATTTTTCGTGGTTTCTCACTTTCACACTAGGCTGTACCTTAAATAAGGCCATGGCCGCTTCCTTTCCACCACGTCGGTGCGGCGTAAAGCAAATTGTAAAACAAAATAAGATTTGTTCTGTTCTCAGATAAGAGCCGTTTCGGTCTTGGTGCTAGAGATGGCTGCATGTGAGCGCTTGGAACCGAGCTGTGTGCGGCATCGACACACCGGACCTACACCAGAAGTTATGAACTGGGGAGCGATTACCTCTGACAGAAATAACACTCTAGTCGTTTTCTCAAGAACCTTGAGAGCGGACTGGTGATTGTACGGGTTGTGCTACCATTCATTCGCAGTTCTCCATGTGGTGTCTTCCAACAGGATAACACTCATCCACATACCTCCGCTACCACACAACGTGCTCTAGACTGTAGAGCAGTTGCCTTGGTCTGCGAGATCACCAGACCTTTCGCCCATAGAGCACGTATGAGACATTAATGGACGGAAACTCCAGCATCATCCAATACCGGCATATACCGTTACTGATATTACTGACCAAGTGAATCAGGCGTGGAACTCCATTCCACAAAATGAAAAACGCCACCTGTACAACAGAATACATGTACGTTTGCATGCTTGCGTTCAAAATCGTGGCGACTACAGCGGTTATTATTGTACCACCGTGTCACATCTCTTCTCGCGCATATTTGAATCTGTGACCTGGACACTTTAATCAAATAAATATGTTACCTAGACAATTGCCTAGCTGAAATTGCATTCCTCGAAACTACTGTCCCCTTGGTGTTGGGATTTGATTTTCCGCGAATGTATCGGAGATAAAGTTAACCGAAATCTACATGCCCACACAACTGAATGCCTAACAAAAATTTTTAAAGGAAACATTATGATTTCCACAAATGATCATCCAAAGATAAGATATAGCACAAGGGTTCAATGAAATCGTTATTCTCCGAACGCTCCACCGCAGCAGCGAACTGAAAGGAGTGCTGCTCATATAATGAAAACGATATTTATTTTATTAAAGTAGGAGAGATACAATTTATTAACAGCACGTTCATGTATGATAATATCCTTGACACATTTTCGGGTGCTGAGAGCGGTGGGAATGGAAGGTGGCTTAAAAATTTTACATAAATAATTTAAAACAATGAAGAGATACTTACAGAGTTCTGCTTGTTTAACATGTAGTTTCATGGTGAAGAAGTATCTTAGGAAGTTATTTGTCGTTGATATGGTGGTCTGAATATCATTTGATAGTTACATTTAGTCTCACCAATGAATTATATTTCAGTACTGTTTTAATCTGTAAAGTTATTTCCTTTCAAATTCTGCGCATATAATTTTCAACATAAATGCAGCTAATACCCCAACGTATTCTCAACTGATCCCATCATGCTTAGTTCTTACTTTGCTCTCCATTCTCCAGTCGTCTCACACGACTCCTCGGTTTATGTCTGACATTAAAAACACTTTTACGGGATAAATTCAGATCTAACTTACTCTCCATCCCTTTATATATACCATTTCCATAGTTACTACATGTATGTACATGCAGTTGCTCACGAAATATTAATGTCTGTTGTCTTAATATTATGAGTTTGACAGATTGAATTTACCCATCGTCCTAAAAATATTAAATTTATTCTATTACAATGTAAAGAAAATTACAACAGCAGACTCGCTCATTTAACTTTGCTACAATATGATTCAATTATACGCATTATATAAAAACGAAGGTGTGAAATACACTGTACACGTATTAAAAGGTTTGTCGACGTACTCCAGTTCGTAATTGTTTCGTTGAGCTAAAGGGAAGCACGCATACACACAAACACACACACACACACACACACACACACACACACACACACACACACACACACACACACACACACACACACATTGTTTCACTTACACCGCTCTTTCTAACCAAGATACAGCGCTTAAACTATGACTAATTTCACGGAGCTTGGGCCTAAATATCTTATTGTATGTAATATTGCAACAAACACTACTTCAAGTGGCTAAAGGGGAGACTCTTCAGACCCGACTCTCGAACTCTCCCTTATTGTTATTTTTCTGACCATGGATATACCAATTGTATTATTGCACCGCGCAATGTACACTATACATAAATCCTACAATTGTACTGTGCTACTGCAATGTCACAATGATGTTTTTACTATCGCTACAGTTCCTTTAGTTCTGAAGCTAAAGGCATTTTAGTCATCAGATGCATATAACCTAATACGTTTGTGTTTGTGTTTTGAGTTTTAGTTTTTGTTTTTGTTTTGTTTGTTTGTTTGTTTGTTTGTTTGTCCGTCTGTCTGTCTTTCTGTCTGTTGCTGGCAAATGCGAACGTGCGATTGCTGTCATGTCTATACAACTTCCTATAGGTAATTCTTGGTTATAAGGAAACGCACACAATAAAAAAGTATCAATCTGTTTATACCACTGGTACACTAATATGCATCGAGCGAGTTCCCAGCACGATTCGGATCCTACACATTGTGGGATCGAGCGCCAACATTGACAGCCCTGAGGATGTTCTCCCTGGTTTCCCATTTTCACAGCAGGCAAATGCTGGTTCTGTACTTTTATTAATGCCGTGGTCCGTACTTGTATCACCACAAACCTTTTATGTGCTAATGTGAAGTAATAATAATAATACTGGCGTATGGCCACCGGAGAGGCCTGGTGCAGGTCTTTTTCTAGTAGACGGCCTATCAGGCGACCTGCATGTCTGTGAAGATGAGGGTCCTACGTAGGATGATTCTAATGTTGAATACGCCACACATACACACCCAGCCCCGAGCCATTTGAATTAACAATTAAGGTTAAAATCCCCGACTCGGCCGGGAATGGAACCCGGGACCCTCTGAACCGAATGCCAGTACGCTGACCATTCAGCCAACGTGTCGGACTAATGTGAAGTTAAATCACTAAAGAAAGCCACTAATCTGGACCTCAACTTCTTAATCTTTTGGTTAGTAGCTGCCTCTCTTCGTGAATTGCGATAATAGGAACACATTTGAACATTCGGTTCTATAGCTGAGTTATCAGCTTCTTGGTCCTCAGTCCTCAGGACCAGGACGAAGGATTTTAATTTTTAAACGGTTAATTCTATTTACATGGGCTGGAGTTTGTGCTGTCTCCACCATTCTTATTATTAGAACATCCCCCATAAGACTATCATCCACTACGCGCAGTTTGCTATATATGGCATATACTGCCCGCCTTCGTCAGAGGATCTGATTTACAAGACCTGTACCTGACCACCAATAGTTATATGAATGTATATTGCGTATTTCTGAAATCCCAAGTTCCTTACTTTCCATGTTATGACCTTGAAATACTTTCTCTTGCAACTTCCTGATTGATGGCTACTTTAATTACACAATATTGAAGTAAAACTTTCCAAAATACACAATGGATCTGTAAGAGTACTCAAATGTGCAAAGCCCGACACAATGGTCTGTAAGTCATCAATGTTGCCAAAAAGGAAATTCATGCATCATACGTACAGTTAATCAATCAGAAATGGACGTATGAAATATTTTGAAGACCTGTATTCTGCATCATCACCGTCGGGTGAGGCGGTACAATTACAACAAAGAGTTATGCAACTCGTTCGTTGTTAAACGACACGTTCCTGAAAAGAAGTCACCGTCAGTACACAATACAACGGTCCACTTACCAGAATAACATAAAATAGTACAATGAAATGGTCGATAAATTACCAGAATGTTTAAATGAATAGCCTATGTGAACTGAGGGGCACGCCTGCAAGTGAAACTCGATATGAAGCACTCTACGGCAGTAGCATTTTTAGTGTAGGGAAACGGTTCTTGCTTTTCAACAAGGATGACCGTTGTTGGAATACTGATATCGATACACTGTTTTAATGGAATATCTTACTTTTTGCACCTTACTAAGAGTCTTTGCATTTCAACTCCGAGTGCTTTGGATGAGCGCGTTGTTCATTATCAATAGCCCATCGAAGGACTGCTACAGAGATGTCAATATGCTATGTGCCATAAACAGTGTCAAATAGCCATACAATATAAAGCGTGTTCATGCTAGTGCCAGTTAGTTCCGAGGTAGCGTATACACACACACACACGCGTCAAGTTGCGTCACGCTCTCAGCATTAGATTCTATAGAGTGTTGCGTCAACCAAATACGTTTGTATTACAATTCATTGCGAAATATGGCATTATACTTTTAATTATATTATTCCTGAAATGGACTGTTTTAGACAGACTTTCTACCCCGTCCAGTATCCATTGTCGTGAATAACTTATCGGAGCCGACATGGCATTGAATCAAAAAAACTTCCTAATATATTCCCTGTCGAGGGCGATCTGTCCCCCGCCCTCTGCCATGCGTCAAACATAACGCCTCACTAAGCATCAAACGAAAGCGGGGCAGGGTTTAGGCCAATGTTTTTACATAGCGTTTCCACCTTGCCGAATGAAAAAATGTCGCATGTTTTGTAGACGTGAAATATGCAAAAGTCCACTTCAGCTATGTTTGGCTTTGTACAATCAGATGGATGTGTATTGCAAAACGTAGAATTTCTCATTCTTGTGTTATTGTGTCAGTCACGCTCATTCTACCATTCCCCATCACTTCTCCCCCCTCTCTCTTTCTCCTCCTTATGACATGCACTCGCATACAGCACTACGAAGTTATAAGCATATGGCATGCTCCCACTTAGCACAGATGGTCAGCTGTAAGCTACACAATTCGTGCCTACCATAATAGCTAAGCTTCGAATACCTGCGAGAGCTATTTTTGTTTGTTTTCGTTCCCGAATAAATACACTGTGATGACGTCAGACGACGAACTTACCAAGGTTGAGCAAGCTAACTTCGATCCTAAATGCTTCGCGCCATTCTGATATGGCACATTATTCGCACGCATTAAGAGAGTGTGTGATTGTTCTCGTGCAACAAGGTAATTGAAGCATTCGTGAGGTAGCAATTCGGTTTGGCGTTTCGCCAAGGGATGCTCAGAGGTGGATTCAACAGCGCCGGGGGGTCAGGGGACACTGGACGTATACAGGACCCTGGATTATAGCGAGTTTCTGCTACGGATGAAGACAAGGCACTCGTTGAAATTTCACGGGAGGACACGTCCTTAATCTTGACGGAACTCATGCAGCCGAGCAATTTCCCTGGATATTCACACATCGTCGCTAAACGATGATGCTTGACGGGCAGATTGCTTTGTTCATATTGAACCCTATCGGTCATTGTTATAGAGGCATGATTTTAGCCTATGGTATCATGTACCTTCAAGACCACCCTGAATAACCTTAGAGATCCTTGTATTTTAATTGATTGCCTGGAAGAAGTTGAGTGGTGCAGTGCTCGTGGGAATGGAACAGCTAAATAATTAGGAAATCTCTGGAATCTCATAAGACAAATTTATGACCCCAAGCCAAGCGCGTTAATTTAGACGCAGGACGCTAAACCCTTTACAAAAGGGTGGCGTGTCAACAAAGATTTGGAGCGAAAAGGAAATTAATTTATATCTTAAAGCACAGAAGAAATGCATTTAATCTGAGAAGAAAATTGCAACCTCCATAATATGAGCAAAATTTTGATATGCGACTTGGGCATAACTAAAAGTGCATATGCGAGATAAGTAATTAGCGCGCTTCTTGCAAGGAGACCGCCGGAGGGAGTATATCGCGGGAAATCCTTAGCTTGGGCACGCGAGACGTGTTATAAATATGTAGCGGTAGAGCACTCGAGACCGCACTCTTTGACTGTCTCGCGACTGCGACGGTGTGATACTACTCCAGGAGGACATCGTGAATCAGATCTAAGCGGCGAGCTGTTAACATCCAGTACAATCTACTTTGGAATAGAAGTAAGTAAATAATCTGCATAATCAAGTTGAATCTTTCAGACTACATGTGTTTGTTTGCCTGTCATGGAAATGTACTCCAAATAACTCCACTATCTCACTTGTAATTCGAATAGCTTTTAGGGCCAAGTATTAGAAACAAGGTTCGTAATATTATTATAGCTCAGATGATTTCTGTCCGTTTGGAAAAACATCTCTGTTATTGTAAGACTGAATCTAGGCCCAACAGGTGAAAATGTGAATGATGGGTGTACTTGACGTCGTTCTAAAATGAGCTTTAAAACGTGTGAAAGGGGCGTGAGTGGAGACCGACTGTGTAGCAGAACTCTTGGTAACTTATGTCTCTTTTACAGTTTCCCTTCACGTATACAACGTGAGAAACATCGCAGAGAACGGGAGAGAAGATCAGCAAGCTGTAGCAACGGAACAGCTGTCGAGACAACCGAGCATCGACGCGGCGACCCCAAGAAGGCGGAGCTCACCACAATACCGGGAGACACTGGACGACCTTCACGGAAGCTGTCGAAGAATCATTCACCAGCCAGCATGAACCCAGTGATCTACATAACTTTGCAGTTGGCAGCGTCATCTGTCAACATGAACTAAACTTCAAGGTTCCATAGAGAGCCGCCTCACAATGTCATCGGTACTCCCAGGTCAGACAGATCCAATTAATCATTAGCATGGGCTAGAATAAAATTAAAATTCAAGGTTACGTTAGCCACGACAGTTATGTAAATAATGGTTTGTATAGGATAGGTATGCACAGACCTCGAACTCTGGACGGTAGATATTGTTGTAGATTTTTATATTTTCCCCTTGTATTATGTTTGTTTCTGTTCGTGGCATCTTTTATGCATTGGTCACGTTAGCTAGGTCTTTTAGCCAGACACGGGAATTTCAGTAGCAGAGGATTTTTATTTCATTGGTTTTTGGACATAAGTTTTTAAACTGGAGACTGATTCCTTGACTTGCACAGGTTAGCATGGCTGGAGGTCTTAGACATGATGCTTGTACATCAGGTATACTGTAGAGATAGCTAATCGCACGCATAGACGTTATATGACTGAGTGCTGTTGATATGATGAATAATTATTGTAGTGCCAGGGAATTGAACCCAGGTGCCATGATGAAATGCCCTATGGAGGCAAGTATGAGAGAATAATGTTTATGTCCAAGCCCTATGAAGGCAGATATGTAATGATGAGATTAGGCGCTGGCCTTCTAACCCCAACTTGGCAGGTTCGATCCTGGCTCAGTCCGGTGGTATTTGAAGGTGCTCAAATACGACAGCCCCGTGTCGGTATATTTACCGGCACGTTAAAGAACTCCTGCGGGACTAAATTCTGGCACCTCGGCGTCTCCGAAGACCTTAAAAAGTAGTTAGTGGGACGTAAAACAAATAACATTATTATTATTATTATTATTAATATTAATATTATTTAAAGCATACTTATTACGAGGATAATGTGACGATCAATGGATCAATGTAAGTTACAAGATAAGTACGAAAGACCCCTATAGAATTACCACTACCTTAGGGAGGCCCCGGGTTCGATTCCCGGCCAGGTCAGGGCTGGTTCGAGGTCCACTCAGCCTACGTGATTAGAATTGAGGAGCTATCTGACGGTGAGATAGCGGCCCCGGTCTATAAAGCCAAGAATAACGGCCGAGAGGATTCGTCGTGCTGACCACACGACACCTCGTAATCTACAGGCCTTCGGGCTGAGCAGCGGTCGCTTGGTAGGCCAAGGCCCTTCAAGGGCTGTAGTGCCATGGGGTTTGGTTTGGTAGGGAAGAAATTCATGTTGTCTCCTACTGGAGTTTTATGGAGAATAATACCGGCCCCGCGGTGTAGGGGTAGCATGTCTACCTCTTACACGGAGGCTCCGGGTTCGATTCCCGGCCAGGTCAGGGATTTTTGCCTGCATCTGAGGGCTGGTTCAAGGTCCACTCAGCCTACGTGATTACAACTGAGGAGCCATCTGATGGTTAGATGGCGGTCCCGGTTTAGAAAGCCAAGAAGAACGGCCGAGAGGATCTGTCGTGCTGACCACACGACACCTCGTAATCTGCAGGACTTCGGGCTGAGCAGCGGTCGCTTGGTAGGCCATGGCCCTTCGGGGCTGTTGAGCCATGGGGTAATACAGAAAGGCAGACAGACTGACATAAATTTTAAGATCACCTTTTCTTATTCTGGTAATGGACGGCAGATAAAACCATTTATTTAAAAATTCTGGATAATGAACGGAGAAAAATCTTATTTCATGTGTCTGATATTTATAAAGTATACATATACATTCAATTGTGTGTAACGCTGTGTTTAAATTATTTGAAGGTGGACTTTGTGACAACTGTGACTATACAAGTACTGTATACTCAGCTAAGTTGTTCACCTCAAATATATTTCGATCCGTTAAAGATGCATCCTGTTTTCAAATTCTTAAATTGTAATAAGGGTCCATAAATCACTGTCCAATTCGTCTCCGCTAGGTACCGCTATGTAATTACATATAATTACATTTTTAAATGGAGCTATACTAATTTACTCCATCATAACAACTGAGAACTGAGCGACAAGTACTTATTTCGAAAATCGGATGAATACTTTCGGAGGCAATAAAGAGTTCCACATGTAATCATTAGAGAGAAACCTATGCGCCACTCGCTGTTTTGTCGGGTGCATGGTTCTCATGCGTGACTCACGCTTTTTTGATGAACACACGAACCTAGACCTTATCACGAGGGGGCCCTGAGAAACCACTGTATGATATAACATTTCGGAGTTACAAAGCTTTTATTTCGTTGTCATTGATTCGGAAGGAGACGAGATATGACAGTGAAACTGTAATTCTTCGAGGGCCTTATTGTACTTATGAGTACACAGTACATGAAATGAAATCAGAAACTTCAAAATGCAACGAATGACATGAACATTGGAAAGAATGGATGCGAAAATTGACGGAGAACTTTATTGATGAACTCCTTTGTCGTCCTTAAAGCGAACATGTATTTTAGCAACGGGCAGTTTTGGATCTGGGAATAAAATGTCGCTGGTATGCTGGCATACACTGCTGTTTAGACAAATTGGTTCAGTTATTTTCAATTTTAGGAGCTTCCATCACGCAGTCAAATGTACATTCCCTCAAAAAGTAGAGTGCGTAGTGTTATTGAAGTCTCTCCCGGGCACATCCATGCTTGGTTAACACGTTCCGGAAAAACAACACATGTTCGAATGAACAGAGAGAGGTGCTTTAACACAAGTGCGTATGTGCAGAGAGAGATAAAATACCATGCATTCAACCTCATCTGGACACATTCTGACTACGTCAGCACACCTAACTGAAAATAACACTCTCAAAATTATCTGATCAATTCAACTGTGAAAACAGAAAGGTTAATCTCAGTTGTGCATTAGTCGATAGACTAGCCATTCTACCATTAGGCATATAATTTGCAACTCATTTTTAGTTTCATATACAATCAAATATAGTACTTGAATTGTCAGTTTCGCTCGCCATTCTTTTAAATCAAGCTTATTCAGTACAAATCTAATCACATTTTCATACTATATAACTATATTGTTGAAATTGTCAGCAAAACGTACTTGCTAATATACACAGTGTACGTTATGACGCTCGTTTAACCATAGTTCAAAATATGCATTGAAAATGAAAGAATATACAAATCTTGGAAGTCTCGCCCTCTAGAGTAACAAATCACGTTACTCGGGAATATATCCGTCCACAGAATACTGAATAACATACAAGCTATCTCCAGTTACATATGAATATATCAAACAAAATATATGTTGTCAGACTAGTATTCGTCAGTTAACTATGTCACCGACAAGGCGCTAACAAAAACAAAAACAAAACACACACTCATAACACTGACATTATGAGTCACAATGATACTGATTTGCTTTTTAGGTTTTTTATCTTGGCGCAAAACATTTTTTCTTACAATTTTGCTTTACGTCGCACTAAGACAGGTTGGTCTCACGGCGACGATGGGATAGGAAAGCGCTAGGTGTGGGAAGGAAGCGGCCGTTGACATAATCAACGTACAGCCCCAGCATTTGCTTCGTGTGAAAATGGGAAAGCACAGAAAACCACCTTCGGGGCTGCCGACAGTGGTGTTCGAACCCACTATCTCCCGGATGCAAGCTCAAAGCTACGCGCCCCAAATCGCACGGCCAACTCACCCGGTGGTACAAAAGGAAAGAGTGATAATCACAATATTGTAGATACTCCATGTTTCAAACACTTATGAACGTCTGATGCGCTGCACATACAAGTTTTAATTAGTTCTTTTTTCCCTTGACTGTACAGTCATCATTTTCAGTAGTTGGAAATTATCTAATGTTCACACCCAATGGTCACATAGTTTAAGCTGTAGGAAGTGCAAACTGAACTTGCATGATATTGCTGTAATCATTTTTATTTTAGTATATTAAGGGGAAAATAAAAGTCATTCATATTTGTGTAACTAAGATGCCTAAAATACATAGCCGTGAGCAAGTGGGGTCCTACAGCTGGCCAACACTGTATTAATTTCCTCTATGATAAGATGAACTTCATATGTTTCATACACAGTAGGGCTTGTGGAGAACAAGAGGATTCCAGATGGCGTTGTTCACTTTTTTTAACATTTTTCGTAAACTCACTAAGCAGGGATTCTCGTCCGTCTGAACATAGCGGAGAAAAACCATTGACAGCCATGTGTGTACTAAACACTTTTTCTTGTTATTTATGTCCAGGGTGAGGATGCATCTCCGGATGTCGTTCGAGTTGTTGCAATAGTTCATATGCTGCATAGAGCTGCACATCCATGTCCAGATATCACGCAAGTTTGTGCAGGTGGTATATCTATGGTGTTCCGTATCCACTCTTCCATATATCCTGCGAAGGGTTGAATGTACAATGTCACGAAGACATTTCATTTGTTCTGTCGCAATTATTTCGATCGCTGCTATATAGGCACTTACATTCCACACCGTGGCTATGTATAGTGTCATAAATTTCTTCCAGGTGTTATTCCAATATCCATTTGGAAATGTTACCATTATATGGGGTATGCGTGACTAGATTTCTAATAGTATCCTATAGATGACGTTGGTAGCTGGCTGAGACTGAGGGTCCGAAATTCTGATCTACTTTTCCGCTGAATCTAATATTTGTTTAAAACCTTGTGGGATGGTGGGACAACCTCTTCTATAGAGAAGATGATTACTCCAGAAGAATGTGTCTTGTTCGTCCGGCTCCATGGCTAAATGGTTAGCGTGCTGGCCTTTGGCCAGAGGGGACCCGGGTTCGATTCCCGGCAGGGTCGGGAATTTTAACCATAATTGGTTAATTTGGTTGGCACGGGGGCTGGGTGTATGTGTTGTCTTCATCATCATTTCATCCTCATCACGACGCGCAGGTCGCCTACGGGAGTTAAATCAAAAGACCTGCACCTGGCGAGCCGAACTTGTCCTCGGACACTCCCGGCACTAAAAGCCATACGCCACTTCACTTGTGTCTTGTTCGTCACGTAATCCTTTCATGACCAACATTATTGACTCCATAAGAAGGGCTTTACACTTTTCGGACACTGCAATTAGATCTATTCCTACGTGTTCTTGTTGTTTCCAGAGTTGCTGTCTTGCTATTCTTCTGAAGAAGTATCCTCGGCCTAGGTAGTAGCTGAAACCAATCTCTGCTCTTTTGGCTAATTTATCGGGTACCGGTAAAATTTGTGCGGTATGACGAGGTTATGCTATCTGCTCTCTACGAATATTTTTGATTGGGCATTACTTTCGCCTTGGGAATTCGTGTCACCTGGGAATTTATTTTCTCATTATTCTTCTCCTTTTATCTTCTCTGTGACTTGCTGTCACACTTTATTGTAAAATTTACTTCGCCTCTGAGCGCTGTGCTCCTGTTCCTGCCATATTTTATTTACGAATTACTTCGTCTCTGCGCTTGGAGAGCTAGTTCCCGCCTGGTGCTGCCTCCAGTCGGCAGCGAGACAAAATTCTGTTTTCTTCTGGCCAATGAGCGCACGGTCACAATCAGCCAGAGATTGTCAGCAATTCTGTGTTCCGGTGTGATGGATGAAGCACGTGGAGTGAACCAGCGTCGTGTGCAGGCTTTGCCTGGGACCGTGGAGGCTGGATGAGCACCCTTGTTTAGGGTGTTATAACCCTAAACATTTTTTGGTCGACCTCAACATTTTTTATTGGAGTTTCAGTGAACAGTTTTTCTTATAATCTTCTAAACCCTCGGCTATCGTGGGTATGTTCTAAGCATGTGATAATAGGATTAGTACGTGGACCTTCCAGATATGTAAGTTGACCTCATGTATTTTCATCTCGGCCTTTTTGGCGTGGAGAGCAAATTATCTTCTTGAACAAGACATCTGCTTCTCGTGGACACCCGTCTGTTTCGCGTAGCTTCTAAAAATAATGTCCTTAGACCATTATCGAAATCTCTCCTTCGTAAATTAATATTTGATGGGGCTTCTCCTTGTGATTTTTTAGAATTTAAATTCTCTCACCAGTTATAGATGTTATCCTTATTATTTTCTGGTCAAAACGTTTCACGGTCTATGAAGGTGAGTTGATTATATTTTATTATTATTATTATTATTATTATTATTATTATTATTATTATTATTATTATTATTATTATTATTATTATTATTATTATTATTATTATTATTATTATTATTGTCGCCAGCAGGTGCTTTGACCTATTTCATAATATGTAATTGACTGTAAAATTGTGTTAGAGGAAGTTTGACTACCATGTAAGTTTCCGCAAGAGTTTTTTTATTACAATCAGATCTCATTTAGTTGTACTGTATCAGTTTTCTGTTACCCTTTTTATTATTTTCATTTACCTTGTGATTTTTTGAGTAATGGGATGTGCTAGATTCTCCTATGTGTTATTGCATGTCAGCTTTCTCATTGTTTGTATTGTTCCGGGGGTTGTGGTTCTGTTGTTTGTTTTTGGGGTTGCCATCGTGATGGTGATGATGATTGTTGATTGAACTATTTGACGTGACTGACTTTTCTGTAAGAGACATTGATCTTGGTGGAGTATTTTATGTTGATTCTTCCCTTCTTAGTTATGTTTGAGCAGTTTCCTTCACCACTTTCGTGCTAACAATTTCCTCCTGCGGTCTGTTTTAATATCACTGATGTAAACTCAATCTTGTGGATGATGATGATGATACGGCTTGCGGAACCTCCATGGAACGTGGCCGTAATAAGAATATGTAACAAGAAAAATTACATTTTCTTCTTTTGGTCAGTGATTTTATTTTAAAAAGGAAAATAGAAGTTAACGGCGTAATGATAATGTTATATTAAGCTGCTTTAATTGTAATGCTTTTAGTGTTTCCACCATTTTCTTTTCTTTGCGTCGACTGACCGCGTTCTATATAAATTATGTTTCTTAGGTTGTTAATTTAACTCCAATTTTTGCGAATTTCAGTTATTTTATTTATTTCCTGCATAGCCTTTATGAGGACGATGGTTGTATATTTGCTAAATTATATTTAGTTTAAGAGGTGTTTTCTTTTTTCTTACTTTTAATGATTGTACGGAACAAGGAAGTATTTCGGTCTACATTTTTAGAAGAGGCACTCTGGCCCTCCTAAGGTATATTTCTCGTTCCTTTTTCATTTTGATCTTGTGATTTTATTCTGTGGTTTTATTTCTAAGGGTGTCTGTTACTTTTGTCCGTTAATTTCGGTACCATGGCGGCACAGTAATTGGTAGTCAGAGCTAGTGGCTTTTTGCATTGGTACCGTCTGCTCGTAGTTACCTAAAAGTTATTGTACTCCCTTTCTTATCTGTTCCCTGTACGGTATTAAATTATTAAAGTGTTGAAATAATAAGGTAATCAATTGTCAAATATCTTATGGAAAGGAGTGCATCTATCTTGTTTCGTAATTACATTATCTGTTTCATGTACTATCGCCATGGCGCGAACTGTGTTCTATCCTCACATGCTGATAAAGCTAAATTACAATATGAAGCTCTGTTCAGGTGCCCATCAATCTTTTTACCTTGTCTAAAGTCCAGATTGATTGGTCCTTGCATTTAATCAATTTAGCTCTACATGAAATTCATGCATTTATGGGGCAAACTCCTACCAAGGCACAGATCAATCGACTGAAGGCTAGAATATACCACTACTCAGGTCGCACTAAGGATCTCTTGTCGCTTACACCAGAAGCTGAGTTTATTAGTAAATGTACTGACCTGTTATATTAGGCCTCTAGCAACTCAGCAGACTTGGATTGTATGATAGGCAGTATAGATATAGAGAATCTGTCTATGATGAAAAGAAAAACTGCACTGATGGTAACCCTAACCCTGCTGTGTCCTCCCCCCGGTAATCATCAATACCAGTGTTGTGTAGCTACGCCAGTTCTAGGAGGTCTCTTGTCTCGGTTAAATGCAAGTCCTCATCAAAACTTCCCAAGAGAACTTTCACGGAGTCAAGAATTTTTCTGTAAACTTAATAGAGGAGTGTATTAGAGTCTTAAGATTTCTGGTGGAGTTCACTGAATCAGGAAGTGTGTACTCTTTTGATGATCTGGGCATTCTTGGGCACTGTTTCCCCAATGTGAAGGAATTTTTATAAAGGGAAATTTCTGAAGCTATTTCACAGAATCTGAAGGTATATGATTTCCATGAATTAGTCCTTTCCAAATTCATCCCTTCACTAGTCCTGCAAGGTTTAATCCTAAAACATTGCTTTAGGACCCAATACCTCCATCAAAATCTTCTTAATTACGTACTTGACATTAGATTTTTCTGCAAGGTTTTTTAAGAATTCTGTACCTGAAGAAGTGATGGTCGCTCGAATATTCAAAGGAATACCACCCTCTCATCGGTCGTACCTTTCATTAACTAAGTGCCCTAATAACTTTGTTGAGTTGAAAGCCACTTGCTCCTTCGCAGTTGAGGTGAAACATGGGGACGACTCAAGTCCCATCCATCTACCTCCTCCTGTTAATTCAATGTGTCCTGTTGTCTCTGTTCCCTGTGAATTAATTAGGAATCCTAATGCTAAGAAGTGCTTAAATTGTGGGTCCAAAGACACTCATAAAAACACATGCCCTCCTGTAAAGCGAAATATTGGAATTTCCTGCTATTTGTGTGCATCTAGGCAACACCGCAAGAAGGACTGCCCAACTTCTGCTCGAAATCTTGCCCGATGACTATCTGATAAAACCAAAATATGTAAGCCTGCTGAATCTAACATTTCTGATAACTTTTATGGTGTGGTATGTCCGCAGAAGTGCAAACAGATCTCAAATAATGTCGTACCCAAGGGTACTTTTGTAAATATAGAGGTAAATAATGAACCATTAGATGGTTTGATTGATTCAGGGAGTGTTGTGTCTTTGACTGATTTGCGATGTTATAATTTAATGAAATGTGCTTGTAAACTGCCTCCCTTGCAACATGTTGAAATTAAGTGCGTTACTACTAACGGAAATAAGACGGAAATACTAGGGTCTGTAAGTGTGATACTTAGAATTAGTGATTTTACTTAGAAAATGCCATGTTTAGCGACCTCTAACCTTTCCTGTGATAAGATTCTTGGTACCAATTTCTTATCCGGTGTTGGGTTAGTCTTGGACCTTCAGTGTAAAAGATTTTCCTTTAAGGTTTGCCCTGATCGTAAATTTAACTTGGTTGATGTTCCCTTGCATTTTCATGATGTGATTTCTGTTGTTAAGCTAACATATGTGGAAATCTCTGAAATTGATAAACTGGATCTTAATCATCTGTCTGAAGATCAAGCTGAAAAAGTACGTGTACTGTGTAAACAATTTCCTGATGAGTTTACTAACAAATTGGGCTTAACTAACGTTCTTGAATACCAAATTGAAGTATCTGAACATACTTTTGTTAGATCTCCCCCCTGTCTCTCTCCTCCTCACATGATTGAACTGAAGATATTTTTGACCAAATGTTGGAAGATGGGGTTATTACGATTTCTACATCCATATATGCTTTGCCAGTATTTCTTGTCCCTAAACCTTCTGGTGGATTCAGAGCTGTAATTGACTATCGTTGTCTTAACAAAAGGATCATCCTCCAGTCTATCCCGTTGCCTGATTGGCACAGCTGTCTTGGGTGGTTTTCTGGTGCCATGTTCTTTACTGTTCTAGATCTCAATCAGGCGTATTGCCAAATTCCTCTTTCCAAGGAATACATTTCCCTAACTGCGTTCGCCGCTGATTGGAGTTTATATGAATTTTTGAGGCTTCCTTTTGGCCGCTTGTGTAGTGAGGCTATCCTTACCCGGTTGCTGGATTCCATCTTTTTCGATATCAAGTTTAAGATCATATAGAATTATTTAGATTATCTCGTTAAATTCTCTGCAACTTTTGAGGAGCATCTGAAACATGTTCGTGAAGTCCTGGAACGTTTGAGATGCGCTGGCCTCACAGTCAAGCTTTCCAAGATCGCGTTTGCTAAACCTAAGATGTCATTCTTAGGTACATTGTCTCATCTGGAGGAGTGTCAGCGGTTCATACTCACAACCAGGCCATCAGGGATTTTAGGCCACACAAGGATGTTAAGGGAATAGCCCGTTTTGCTGGAATGGCTAATTAGTTTTTAGAAAATTCATTCCCAACTTTGCTGAAATCGTTGCTCCTTTCAATCGTCTAAGGCGTAAGGACGTCATATTGATCTGGGATCGTCCTCAACAAGAAGCATTTTAGGCTATAAAATTCGCTCTTATTAATTCCCCAGTCCTAGCTAATCCTGCCTTCAATAGGCGATTCATCGTTCAGACTGACGCCTCATGTAAGGTAATCCCTGATGTGTTACTACAGGAGTACGATGAAGGGCGTAGACCTGTCGCTTATGTGTCTATAATATTGACTAGTTTATATAACACATATTCTGTGTATGAATTGAAGTGTCTCGCTGTGCTGTTCGCCTAAGAAAATTTTCTTTCATATATTGAACATGCCAACTTTGATCTTGAGACTGACAATCAGGCTCTGTCTTGGGTGTTGAATCGACCTAAAATAACTGGGAGACTTACTAGGTGGACTGTTCGGATACCTTCATTTAGTTTTAATATCAAGCAAATTAGGGTATCGGAGAACGTTATTGCTGATAGTGTTAGTCGGATGTTCGTTGTAGATAAGGATACTGAAGTGAAGTCTGATGTTGGAAACCTTGTAGCGGTTAGTACTGTTGGTGTTGGTGCCATTCTGTCTGACCTTCTCTTGTTGTATCCTGAGCTTAGTGATCATCAGAAACAAGATCCGGAACTGAAGGAAATTATGAAAAAAGTTAATTCTGGAATTTTAGTCAAACCATACTCCTTATCCAAAGAGTCCTCAGTTGTAAGGCTCGTAATCATCGTAACCTCAAAATTGTTGCTCCAAAGATACTTATGCGTGTGATTTTCAAATATTGTCACTGTTCTACTCTTGGCTCTCATTGGGGTGTCCTCAAAACCAGATGAAATATCAGGCAAATCTTCATTTGGAAGAGAATGGATCAGGACATTAGGGGAATGTTTAAAACTGTAATACCTGTGTAATTAGCAAACCTTGTGAAAATTCGATAGTTGGTTTCCTATCTTATTCTCAATCATCTCGTCGAATGGGGAGATTATTTGTCTATTACATAGGTCCGCTTGCTCGTTCTCCTGTCGGGAACACTCACATTTTGTTATGTATTGATGCATTCTATCGCTTCTGTAGGATTTTTCCTAAAATATCAACAAATTATCTTTTGGTCCCCTCAGGTTCTTAGACTCGGATAATTCCAGTGCTTTCCCTAGTCACTTGTTGAAGAATTATCTGCTTGGATTGTGAATTTCGCACGTTACCACAACTCCATATTATCCTAGTCCAACTTATGCTGAAACCATGAACAGGAATTTGAAGTCTGCTCTTATTGCATATCATCACGACAACCAAACCATGTGGGATTCATTTAATTCTGCTTCTCACGAACCGTATAGTTAAACCCCTATGTCACTCATGTTTTCTTATACAACCTTTGCCCCAATGTCCAATGTGCTTCACATTGAATATCTTCTACCTAACCTATCTCACCCTTATGAAGTTCGAAAAACCTGAGATGAAGCTAGAAATATGTTGGATGTATCATATTAGAAAATTAGGAAACGGTACAAGAAAGGTAGAATCCCACCAAGTTGAAAGTAGGTGATCAAGTATTCATCAAATGCTACCCTGTTAGTAAGGCTATCAAGAAGTTTTCATCTAAGCTTTCCCCTAGGTAACAAGGGCAGTGTACTATTTTGCAGTTCTTATCTCCTGTATCTATGTTAGTGAGTGATCCCATCGCAAAGAGGTTTAGACGGGTTCATCTATCTCACAATAAACCTGGTTGATGAGTGGTTGCCTGAATCTTATTATGTTCTAATTTCTCCCTCTTTGCAGTTGCTCCTTTGAATTATTCTGTAGTGTAATGAATATTCTTTTACAAACATGTTCTCGCTTGGCCAATGTCAGATGTGCATTATACGTATTATGTTGGCGGTCTGCATTCTGTTAGTGTTTTTGGTTCAAATGCTATTCTGTTTCTGTGAGTTGTGGATGTATATGAGAGGTACTGTCTGTAGGACCTAGTCTACCAGTATAAGGTGTTTTTGTCGTGTTGTTACGTCGGTTGTAGTGCGTTTAACTTGGGTGTTTAGTGATGTGAGTAGGAATCTGATCCGAGGATTTATCTCCTTTTGACTTTCGAGTTGATGCCATTTCCTAGTGTTGTATTTTGAGGATTGTGGTAATTTATGGTTGTATGTCAATTTACTGTTCTGGTGGTACCATCTGTGAGGCATGTTCATAGGGATTTTGTTGATTCCTTTTACTTCTAAAATGTGTTCATACACTCCAGTTGTGTAGTGTGAAATAGTGTCGACGCGTTTTTAATTGGTAATACATCATCTTCGATTTGTTATTGTACCTGGTAGTCAAGAGTACCTCAAATTACATATCTACAACTCCTGGCAATCTGTTTCATTGAAAACGCTTTTGAGTTGTCACCCTGGTGAGTTAACATTACCTACCCTTCTGACGTCTCATTACATTGTTCGTTTTGGATTATTGTATTTTCATTAATTTTACTTACCGCTCTATGGTGTCACCCGCTTACTATCCTCGTTGCCCTCAGTGTAAGTACACTGTATTTCACTGAACTGTGTTGTTGAAACTAGTAGGTATGGGATTAGTAGCTATACTTTCGGTCACTACAAAGGTTTTAATCTGCTTGTAGAGTATGAGATATTCAAGTTAGGTTGTTTCTTTCTTCTTCTTCACTACATTTGAGCTTTTCAATCTGGTGATACCATTCTCTTTCATTCATGTACCTTATTTTACCTTATTTTGTTCCTCTGGAAAAGGTACCAATGTGGTTGTTTTCATCCCATTGTGTGAGAGCTACCACCTCACTTATTATTAGTCCGGTATTTCACTGAGGTCCCCTGGGACAATTGAAATGGATTTGGTCATCACTTCCTGCTCCAATCGGTCTGGTTAGGTTTATTGATTTGAGGTATATTGTGTATTTTTTCTTTTAAAATTAGGTTACCTATCCTTGATACTAATATTATTGTTTTATTCTGTGAAGTGTTGAATTATGTAACCTTAGGTTTAATAGCATTTATGAGTTTTCTTTTCCTTCCTTGTGACGTTACTTACTTTCGCGTTGTTATCCATGATGAAAGTGGTGTTGTAAAAGGTTGATGACATTACATCATGGTTTGGTCTTTGTGTTATTACTGGGTGAATATCGTTGTCGAATAACTATTATTAGCACCACCATCCTTATTGATTGTTATGTCTCCTACTATTTCCTCCCTCATTGTTTTGCCTAGGCAAGAAAATTGTTCATAAACTCCCACGGATGTCATATAATTGGAATTAACTTTAATGGGAATCATTCTATATTTTTATCCTACCATTTTTGTTTCATATTGTTCTTGTCTTGCTTCTTGGGATTGACTGTTCAGTTGAGATGTTGATGGCTCTGTCCAGTTTTGTTCACTTAAATGTTATCATTCTATGATTTACCTAATATAAGTAATTTAACTCTGTATAAATTATGCATTGTGAATTCAACCTGTGTTTATCTTGGAGTTTATGTTTGCCCCTTACTGTTATGTTGTTACGTTGATGCTAATGGAGGTGAATTAGTGAAGGATATTTAATTTGTGCCCCTTCATTATGTTTTCACTGTGTTCTTCTGAACCATTCGTAAGTTTTGGTGGCTGTATTGTACGTGAAACCCTGTGTAGTTGTGACAGGGTAATTGGTATTGTCTATGCTGTCAAGGCGTGTGTTGGGATTTTTAATATCCTTTGGCTTTGTGAAGCATTGCACTCGTCCTATGCTATCCATTCTTGTGTGATGTGTGTAAGTTCTTCTGACTATGTAACATGTCTTCAGTGTACAGTTCTTTTGTTTATGTGATCTGTTGTATCTTGCTTGATCTAATTATCTATGTATTTTACATTGATGAGGGTTGTATACCTAATTTTTATTCTGGTGGTTCTTTAGCTTGGTGGTACATTGCAGTCCTAGGTCACTAGATTGTAATAGTAAGTTATGTTCATTTGATATGTGGATCTTATTATCCTTGTATAAAAATGTTCACCAATCTTGTCTTTTCATTTTTCTATACTTTCTTGCGCTGTTTGCGTTTTATTATTGTCCTTTAATGTTATTTTGGCGGTGGAAATGAAACAAGATGGCGTGTTCTCTTAAAATTGAAGCCCAATAGTTTGGATAGGAACTACGTTTGAAGTGTTTGAAGAGTAAAATTTCAACATTAGGACGTCCGTTGCAACAGAATTAATGGTGGATAAGGCATAATTTACTAACATTTGTACACTCTTCGGGACATAGTTTAACACTGCATGTGCCATTAAAGGAATTAAACATTTGCTGCGAACTGTAAAGGAACTTCCAAAGCTTATGGTTTGAAATGTTCGAGTATGTGACAATTTAGAATGTACTTCAGCCTTGCCAAACACGTATAACGAACGATTTTGCATTCAATTCAGTTAAAACATGAAAAACACATGGTTTGAAAATAATCCCGTGGATCGAAACTCCCTTAACTTAAATGTGAATAGTGCTCATGCATTTCTCTAATTTAACACATGAGTGTAATAGGCAAACATGACTAATTTCGTGCATGGAACATTCAAACATTGTTGGTGATGTAATACACAATGACTGTATCTACTCAGTATTCTGTAAACCTAACGTGAATTTAAAGAGTAAGAGGCTTTGGTACTTAAGTTATCCGTATTATCTATATGCTATGGGTGTCTGAAGGTGGATTTGGTACCGATGGTCATTTGATTATGTGGACCGTATTGAAAAACTTAGTACATTTCTAGATCACGGTACTATAAAGTAAATCATATCTGTAATTATGGCAAGTTTCTGGGGGACACTGTAACCGAGGCTATGCTATCGCCCCTCCATTAATATTTTCGATATATCAATCCGCTTTGGAAATTCGTGTCACCTGGGAATTTATTTTCCCGTACTACTTCTTTTATTATATTCTCTGTGACTTGCTGTCAAATTCTTATTTTAAAATTTACTTCGCCTTTGAGCCCTGTGTTCCTGTTCCTGTCATATTTTATGTATGTGCGTGTAGCGCTAGTTCCCGCCTGGTGCTGCTCCTTGTCGGCAGCGAGACAAACTTCTGTTTTGTTCTGGCCAATGAGCGCACGGCTAATTCGTCCACCTAAGTGGTCACAGTCAGTCAGAGTTTGTCAGCCATTCTGTGTTCCGACGTGATGAAAGAAGCCCATGGAGTGAACCGGCGTCGTGTGCATGCTTTGTCTGGGATCATGGAGGCTCGATGAGCACGCTTGTTCAGGGTGTTATCACCCTAAAGCTTTTTGGTCGTCCTCAGCATATTTTTATTGGAGTTTCAGTGAACAGTTTTTCTTTATAATCTTCTAAACCCTCGGCTATGGTGGGTATGTTCTAAGAATGTGATTATAGGATTAATACGTGGATCGTCCAGAACTGTACGTTGACCTCATGTATTTTCATCTCGGCGTTTTCGGCGTGGACAATAAATTATGTTCTTGAACAAGACGTCTGCCTCTCGTGGTCACCCGTCTGTTTTGCGTAGCTTCTAGAAAAACGTCCTTAGTCCACTATCGAAATCTTGCCTTCTCAAATTAATATTTGCTGGAGCTTCTCCTTGTGGTTTTATTTAGAATTTACATTTTCTTAACAGTTATATATGTCATTCTTATTATTTTTGGGTCAAATCGTTTCAAGGCC
Organism: Anabrus simplex; assembly: GCF_040414725.1. Taxonomy (NCBI): domain Eukaryota; kingdom Metazoa; phylum Arthropoda; class Insecta; order Orthoptera; family Tettigoniidae; genus Anabrus; species Anabrus simplex. Next base: position 571,008,250 of record NC_090266.1, read on the forward strand.
TGTAAGTTGAGTTGAGTACATTTTATTATTATTATTATTATTATTATTATTATTATTATTATTATTATTATTATTATTATTATTATTATTATTATTATTATTATTATTATTATACATTATACATACATTATACATTATCATTATAGACTGTTATGCCTTTCAGCGTTCAGTCTACAAACCTCTGCGAATTTACCAAACGTCGTCACAATCCTCGATTTGCAACTAGTGTTGTGGCCTCATTTAGTTCTATTCTTATTATATTTAAATCGTTAGAAACCGAGTCTAACCATCGTCGTCTTGGTCTCCCTCTACTTCTCTTACCCTCCATAGCGGAGTCCATTATTCTCCTAGGTAACCTATCCTCCTCCATTCGCCTCACATGACCCCACCACCGAAGCCGGTCATTATTATTATTATTATTATTATTAATTGAGTGTAAAATTGTGTTAGAGGCAGTTTGAATACCATGTGAGTTTCCGGAAGATTTTATTATTAATATCCGATCCCATTTTATTACATTAATTTTCTGTTATCTTTTTCTTATTTTTTTAATTTACCTTGTAATTCGTTTGAGTAATGGGATCTGCTAGATTCTTCTTTGTTTGATTGCATGTAAGCTTTCGCATTGATCGGTAATGTTCCTGGGATTGTAGTCCTGTTTGTTTTTCGGGTTGCCATCGTGATGGTGATGATACTTGTTGATTGGACTAGTTGGCGTGACTGATTTTTCTGTAAAAGACTTTGATCCTTGTGGAGTATTACATTTTGATTCTTCCCTTCTAAGTTATGTTTGAGCATTTAATTTTATATTAAAATTGAATTCATCACATTTTCTTTCAAAAGGTGTGGTTTTTGTACCTTGAATGATTTTACCGTACACGGAAGTGTTTCTGTCCACGTTTATAGAAGAGACACCCATACCTTCTTGAGATAAGTTTCCCGTTCCTTTTTCATTTTGGCCTTGTGATCTTATTCTGTGGTTTTATTTCTAAGGGTGTCTGTTTCTTGTGTCCGCTAATTTCGGTACCATGGCGGCACAGCGGTGTACCACATTTCTGCGAATGCAAACATTTTAATTTGCCAGACTTTCTGAAAAAAAAAAAATCTTTCTTCAAATATACGACAGACTGTGTTTCATACTGTTGATTATCGAGGTCCAGTTTATTTCAATCATCTGCTGAATACTCTTTGCAAATTTCAGGCCGACTACTGAAATGGTCTCTCGCACCGGAATATTGGCTATTGACATTGATGTGAACCAGCTTCCCAATGGTAGGAGATTGGATTTTCTGATCGTTCACTTTGGCATTAGGTGCCATTTTATACGCCTTTATTGCTGTGACCAAATCGTTTCTTGCTTCATGGCTTTGTAGATGAATTGTGATGTCATCAGCGTAGGCACGTATAGTGAAGATTTTATGCGGATTCGGGATGCTGCTCAGCAATGTATGAATGGCACGGATTAAAGGTTATACACTTAGATAAAAGAGGATCATTAATAGCGAACAACCCTAACGAACAGACCTTCGGATTGGGAGTGGCTTTGAGAACGGTCCGTTAAGCATTTTCCTCGAGTGGGCAGAAATGTAAATGTTTCGAAGGACATTAAATGTCCTTGGCGGGATACCAAAATAATAGTCAAGAACTGCAAATAAATACAAGTGATTGACTTTATCAAAGTCTTTTTCGAAATCTAACTTGATTAATGATCCTTGCTGAAGATCATTAATTTCAAATGCTAGAATTGCATTTCTTACTGCTTGTAGGTTGTGTGTAGTGATGCCCTCTGCTGACACTGGTGTGCACAGTGCCAGTGCGGAGCGTGTCACCGTGCCAAAACACCGGTGCCGCGGCACTGTCAGTCCCACGATATCTATTTATTCATTGGACTCGGATAAAAACTTTTTCCTTCATGTATTGACTACTTCACATAGATATACCGTAATTTATATTAATATTTACATGCAAAATACTACAAAATAACCCTCAAATAAGTTCTCCATTCACATTCAAGAAAATTAGTTTTTTTTTACTTTATTCGCTAACAGTCTGTTTTGTCTGTTAGTCGAAATTTACATGAATATACTACAAAATAACCCTCAAATAAATTTTCAATTCACATTCAACAACAGTATTTTTTCACTTTATTTGCTGAGAGTCTGTTAGTGAAAATTTGACCAGCTTTCGAAAACACACATTCGGCAGGCGCGGATGTTGCTGCAACACACAACTTCCGGACAGCTAAGTAGTAAATGTTGGGATACTGAAGCTTTCTTCCCAACAACCATTTTAACGGATCTGCCTGCCTAATTATTAAGGGGTCTTTCAGGCGCATCAAAGCATATGCCGTTTTAAACATGTTATCGTCGATTTGAACGATATACAAGATTTGCAACTACCTCACACTGCTATGTACTTGTTTTTATCATCTAGAGTGATATAGCTCCACAAAGGGCTAGACTTTCGTCTATCTGCCATCGACACGGAATTCAAGATAATCGATAATACAACAAAAAAGAATAAAACATAGCGTGGCATTGTCTGGAAGCACTTGGTAGCACGGAGTGACCAGTAGGTACTGATGAAGCGATCTGTCCTGGCACTACTACTGACACCGGCACGGATCTGAGAACCACTGGCCTGTACGTGCCGTGCCGTTGGCACGAGGTAGTCACGTGGCCACACACAATAGTGCTTCGTTCGCCAACAATGCCAGCCGCCAATGCCCGCCATACTCTTCGATGTACCCGTGGACAAACAGACTTGATTGATGGTTCTTTTCCTTACTAACGGTATAAATAAGGTCAATATTCGCGTCACAAACCTTTTTATAATTGTAAACGTGTCACAGATTTATTTTTATGTCAGTGCCACTGGCACCGGTTCCTTTTAAATAGTGGCACCGTGTCTACCGTTCCATCTCTGCCACCGGTGTCAAAGCATGGTGCCAGTGCCTCCCTTTCATCACTAGTTGTGTGTGATATTTCGATCATTGGTGCTACAAGTCTGAACTTGTTTGATTAACGTATTCATGAATGGTCGCATCCTATTGGCTATGATTTTCAAAAAAATGCATAACCCATACTGAGTAGTGTGATTGGTCGGTAGTCTGACATGGTCTTGGTGATGTAATTTCGGGTATTAGGATAATAACCCCTTCACTGCGACGGATTTCCAATAGGGTATTCATCAGTTCGAGGAGTGTTGACGTGGTAATTCTACAGTATATTTTACAAAAAGTTTACGTGATTCCATCAGGGCGGATCTAATATCTACCACTTCCTGATCGAATAGCATTAAATAGTTCACTGTTAGTTATCTCACAGTTAAGTCTCTCTTGTTCCTGCTGGGATAGGCTGTGTACGATATTTTTCAGGATAGTTCGTTGGTCAAATATAGAACTATGTTGTTTATTAAGACTCTTAGTGAATTAGGATTCTGCTTCTGACAAGCAGTCTCTTGTTGTTGTTAATGTCCTGTTGTCATCAGTGGGATGAATGGATATGATTCTTATCTTTGCGATACTCTTCTCGGTTGCCACGTGATAATGTTTGAGCTTTCTCGTACTCCACTAAAGAGTGATGGTGAGGGTACAATAGAGCCCTGAAGATTGTGTTTCCTAAATGGACACTATTCCTTTCTTAACTGCAACAGCATGATTGTAGACGTTTTTTCCCATCTGCTGGAGGCTCATAAATCACTTAAGATCACGTAAGGTCATCATCCTTTTGTGTGCCTTTTCTATTCTTACTCTCTTAAAGAACGATAGGATTTCTGGTTTAATAATATTTATCCAAGGTTGAATATCAAAGGAGCCATTCCGTTTGACGATCCGTAGGATATTCCGCCACATCTGAGGGAAATAAATTTCAATTCCCTCATCTAATAAAAGTGAATAATTATTTAATTATTTTGTTATAATTATTTAACTTCCAAAATCCTTTCCCATATTGTGGAATAGGATTACCAGCTGCTATCTTCAATATTACGCAATCGTAATCACTAAATGGTGGTATTTTAACTGCTACTTCGTGCACTTTGGGACCGACTTCTTGGTTAGTCTAAAATCTGTCGATACGCGAGGAGGCTGTTCCTCGATGGAAGGTAAACTGTACTGTTGTGCCGTGTTTCATTTCCCAGACATCTTTCAGGTGTAGACTTTGACAGAGCATACCAAAAGCTGGGGACGTATTTTAATCACCAATCTGGTCTTTGGCGTTAGAAAACAGTTCAAAATACCACCAAGAATTGTCGTAGTGTAATTATGTCGGCTGTAAAATGGTAGCTGTGATATAATGAAGTCTTCCGGTTCGTGTCTGCGCGATTTTATGGAGTGAAGGTACACATTCAAAGGGAGTATATTGTCATCTGTTAATATTGAAGTGATTCTGCCACTTAGATGAGTTTCACTTTGTTTAACTGATATTCCGTTCCTGTAGACCAGGGCCATCCAAACAGCGCTCCCCGAGCGCTAGCGCTCTGGCCGCGCTCCAAGCCAGTGCTCCGAGCGCTTTGGGGGAAGGTAGTATCGGTAGTGATGGGAGGAGCTTGGTTGGCTGAGCGGGCAGCGATCCATCAGTCGCTATTCTGGTCCAATGCGCTTTGTTGACAGAGTATAACAAAATCGGATTCGCAGCTGTCATAAAAATTAAAGGAAATGGCATATGGCTTTTAGTGCCGGGAGTTTCCGAGGACAAGTTTGGCTCGCTAGATGCAGGTTTTTCGATTTGACATCCGTAGGCGACCTGCTTGTTGGGATAAGGATTAAATGATGATGAAGACGACACATACACCCAGTCTCCCTGCCAGCGAAATTAACCAATAATGGTTAAAAATCCCGACCCTGCCGGGAATCGAACCCCGGGACCCCTTGTGACCAAAGGTCAGCACTCTAACCATTTAGCCATGGAGCCGGACCCAGCTTTCATGACTGAGCATTATAAAGCAGAATGGAAATGTTCATTTTTCTGTACAGTTTATAAGGGCATGCCAAATGTTTAGTGTGCCACCGAAATTTAGTGTGTTAAAAAAAACCACAATTTGGATCGGCACTACAATGCCAACCACAGGGATGATTATGATGATTTGACAGACGCCAGTCGCCAATCGAAGTTGGAAGAATTGAAAGAAAATTTCAAGCAGCACTATTCTATAAGTATTAATTTTTAAAATGTTTAAATGATTGCTTACAGACGGGAATGAAGAAATGTTTGAATTACCTGAAGAACACTAAAATTGTGACTTGCCGTATTTTTTTGACAGGAGATTGAGGAGAGTGTGGTTGGTGGACCGATTTTATGAGCAAGCCACAAATGTTCGCTGCGAATTTCCAAAGCTAGGGAACCATCACGGAAGGGAATTCAATAAAGGAGTGCCTAATGGACGCTGCGGTATGTATTTGTCCTGTGGAGCTAGTTGAGGAATTTGACAAAATCTCTCTTTCTCCTCAAATTCTGGCTTGCAGAATTGACAATATGGCCGTTGACATGGAACAGCAATTAATGGAGGAAGGCAGCAAGTTTTGTATCATTTTCCATCGCCCTCGACGAATCAACCGACATTGCAGACACAGAGACATAGCTCAGCTCGTTATTCTCTTTCGAGGGGTGGATGACGATCTTCGGGTCACCGAGGATTTCCTAGACTTGGTAGCTCTCAAAAACACCACTACCGGTTTCGAAATTTTCCAAGCTGTGGAGGGTGTTTTTGAGTCAATGGGGTTAAAATGAGAGCGGTTGAGGAACGTAACGACGAATGGATCTCCTGCTTTACGTAGTCTACGCTCGGGGTTCCTCAGCTATGTAAAAGTAAAAATGGCTCAGAGCAGTAGTACCCTAATGGCGGCGATCCATTGCTTGATACAGCAGGAGGCAATTTGTGCAAAACTCGCCAAGCTTAAAGACGTAATGGGAACAGTTGTGCGAATGGTAAATTTTCTTCTCTCCCATGTACTCACGCACCGTCAATTCAAAAAGTTATTGGAGTGGGCCAATGACCTTCGATGTTAAGCCCCTTAAAACACCAAGCCAAGTTATTGGATGACATCGAAACAGAGTATCCGGATATCCCGTACCATGCAGAAGTAAGATGGCTGAGCAAGGCGAAGGTGCTTCATCGTGTTTCTTTGCTTGCGGAACGCAATAGATACCTTTTGTGACAAGAAAGGGCGGCCCGAAATTCTTTTGCGTGATCCTAAGTGGGTGGCAGACTTGGCATTTTTAAGTAACATTACTGTCCATCTGAATACTTTGAACACTTCGCTTCAGGGCGAAAAGCACAATATCTGCGATTTGGTTGAAAGAATTCAAGCGTTCAAAAGAAAATTGATTTTGTGGGAAAACAGGACATTTTCTATAGCTTGAAATAATGAAAGAAGGTGTCGACTTTAATGAGTACTTGCAGGTAATTCGCCAATTACAATAAGAGTTTGAAAAGGGATTTTCAGAATTATCAGAACTCCAAGCGGTGTTAGATGTATTTGTTCGACCATTTTCTCTTAGAGCAGACAGTGCTCCACAATTAAGAGTTGATTGAACTTCAGTGCAATGTTCGTCTTGAAGTCCGCTTTCTAATGTCACGAAGTTTAGAAGAATTTTAAACGGCGGCTTTCCGCAAGAAGAATACCCCCTTTTGTATCAACGTGCATGTAAAATTCTGTCAATGTTCGGGTAAACGTATATTTGTGAGCGTTGATTTTTGGTTCTTAAGCTCACCAAAAGTAACATCGTGCAACGATGAGCGATAAGAACGTTCGCAATTGTTTAAGAATAGCTGTGTCCAGAAATATTGTACCCAATTTGGAGAAGAGTATTTTCCCCAAAAAAAAAAATAAAATAAACGTTAAAACGACTGAGCAAAAGTCACTCAAGGTCTGTACTATCTGTTCATATTTGTAAAATTTTGTTGAATTTTCCTCCCAGGTATGTTCTAATTTCAGATTTGAATAAATCACATTATTCTTTACTTAACACTTGGTTTCGTTGCCTGCATATTCCATAATCGGAGTACCTTTCGATTTATATATGCGGTATATTTGTGATGGCAAAACAGCCCTATCAATATGACGTCAACAAACCCACAAAAGCCGTCGGCCGCACGTCTGTACGTACGTATCTAGTCAGCGCGGTCCGAACATCGTCCGCCTGTCCCAGGTCTCCTCGCTGCCACACTGTAGTGGTGGTAGGGGAAGGAGCGCTTGTCTGACTGCCCAGTGCTCCCCGAGCGCGGGCGCGCTCTCGGAGAGCAATGAATGGATGGATCTGCTGTAGACGAAGGCTGTTTCTCTCGCACCTTCCCCGGTGTTAACAACGTAACTGTATTTTGAGCTCAGGAAAGAAAGTTTCTCACTATTTACTTCTTATAATAATGGAACGTCTAAATCATAATCTGGAAAAAATTATCGCAAAAGTACTTGTTTGCATTTGTTCCTGAGACAGTTAACATTTAACGTACCATATGTATGTAATAACACAACTGTTATAACAAAGAACATGGCAGCATTACCTGACGTCACTCTCATTACGATGTTCTAATTTTTTAACCTACAGATTACCAAGGGATGTGAATGTCGTGATCTCTAATAAATTTGTAAGCGCGAAGCGGTACTTTTAACAAAAGGAGTAGTAGTTCAGTAACAGATCTTTTACCTACAGTTCTTTATCTGGCCTCCAATTTTGTCTTGCAAGAATATCTTTAGAATTTTCGGTCCTAGCTTAGTACTTACACCAACAACCGGGCGTTTTAATGTGGGGTATCTCGAACTGGTTCCCGAAGACTTTATTATGCTGATATCCTTTTCCGTATCATCGTGCGAGCTGGTTGGGATAGGAAGGGTGTGTAGTTGACCTGGACCATAATCCGATACCTGTTCTTGCACTAGAAGATCTGTTCCTCTGGATCATCTATCATTGAATCTTCGTCTTCCCCTATAAACTTTGTACTGTTGGTCGCTTATGGATTGCAGTTCTTTGGGGTGTTGTTGTACTAGGACATCTGACCTCTGGGGAGAAGGAACTTGTTTCATAGGCTCATCAACTGATTTTGATGGGAGGTTCGTGATAACAGTCTTCCTGTCTGCACTTAGCATATCTAACTCACGTGCCCCATTGTGTGTATAAATCCATAATACAATACCTGTTCCTGCACTGGACGATATGGAACAGAAGGGTGTTCCTCCGGATCATCTGTCATTGATTCTTCGTCTTCCCCTTTACTGTATATTGTTGGTCGCTTATGGAGTGAAAGGTTCGGTAGTCTGACATGGTCCTTGGTGATGTATTTTGGGGTATTAGGATAATAACACCTTCAATGTGGCCACTACAGTCATGACGGCTTTCCAATAAGATATTCATCATTTCGAGGAGTGATGACGTGATAATTCTGCAGTATCTTTTGTAGAAAGTTTACGTGATTCCACCAGGGCGGATCTAATATCTACCACTTCCTGATCGAATAGCATTATATAGTTCACTTTTAGTTATCTCACAATTAAGTCCCTCTTGTTCCTGCTGGGATAGTCTGTGTACGATAGTTTACAGGATAGTTCGTTGGTCAAATATAGAAGTATGTTGTTTTTTAAGACTCTTAGTGAATTACGATTCTGCTTCTGACAAGCAGTCTCTTGTTGTTGTTAGTGTCCTGTTGTCATCACTGGAATGAAAGGATATGATTCTTATCTTCGCGGTACTCTTCTCAGCTGCCACGTGATAATATTGAGCTTTCTCATCCTCCATTAAAGAGGGAAGGTGAGCGTACAATAGAGCTCTGGAGATGTTTTTTACTAAATGGACATTATTACTTTCTTAACTGCAACAGTATCGTTGTAGACGTTCTCTCCTATCTGCTGGAGGCTCATAAATCACTTAAGATCACCGGGTTGTAGTGAAACTTGATTGGTGTTTTGTAGGCCCTCTTTCTCTGGTGGTGTTAACTCAGACACTGCGTCAACTGTATGTCTGTTGTTTATATTGTCCTCGAGTGTGAGTTGAGGTAAGTGAATTCGTTTGGTGGGTAGCTTCCCACTCGCCAGTGTTGCCGAGGTCGGGGCATCGACCTCGACCGGCATTTGAGCTGGCCTTTTTCTTTTGAGGCATTTATCTCTCAGATGACCTGTTTCACTAAATATCAGGCATATTGTGGACTGGCTTTCGCAGCTGATTAAAGATCTGAAACCACCGATGTCAATATAGGAAGGAATATGTTGTTTTAACATGATTTTAACTACTCGGACATCATTATTTACTTGATATCGAAAGCTTGTATCCCAGGTCTCATCATTACTGGAAAGCACTGTACCGAATTTACCAGTCCCATCTGAAATTAGTCTGTGTGGCACCTTTATCGGTAATTTGAAGGTCCTGACCAATTTGGTATCTACGACGGCAGAGTCTACAGCCGCTTTACTTGGCAAACCATTACTATGAATTAAGGTGTTCTCACCTGAATAATCTTGGGGTAATCGGTCCGATGTGTCAGAATGCATATATTTAACGGAGATTTGTCTTCATACGCCGTTGAGCTGCAGCATTTCGATGTCATTTTCCTCAAGTTTTAGGTTGGCGAATATCCAGTCGTGAACTTCTCACGTTGCAGGTCGGAGAATATTGCAAACAATGAAACTAATCAAAATTTCCTTTCTCTCTCGATTGTTGTCATTTTGATTTGTGCAGATATCGATGGCAATTTGTGGACCCACCTTGCCCGGAATTGGTGACAAAGTCACCTTTTACAAAAATCCAAACACGACTAATTTAACGGGACTCGCAAATACCTCACCACACTACTACTAGCACGTCAGATGAGTTCGCTAACACAGTGAGGCCCCGGAGCCCTTTATTTACAGTTACCTTTTCTTTTGGCGTAAATACTTCCTTGTCGTTCTATAAATAAGTAGATATCCGTGGTGGAACTGCAGTGATCTACTCAAGGTCAGGTGAGTCTTCCTGGAACCTCACGAGTGTACAGTTAATAATGTGCCCATGGTGCTAGAGGAATTTCATCAGTATATCATTTTCAGTTACATATCCGATAAAATATAGTAATTGAATTGTCAGTTTCGCTCCACCTAGCATAGCCCTTTTTAGTTACTATTTCTTCTGGCGTAAATAATTCCTTGTAATTCTATAAATAAATAACTTGTCGGGGTGGAACTCTAATGGTCTACGCAAGGTCAGGTGAGTCTTTCTGGAATGTCGTGAGTGTGCAAGTAGCTTTAGTTCGCACCGACAGAGGTAGCTTTTATGGCGACGAAGGGACAGGAGAGTGCTAGGAGTAGGAAGGAAGCAGACGCAGCCTTCAGTAAGGTACAGCCCAGCATTTGACTGGTGCGAAAGTGGGAAACCACGGCAAACCATCTTCAGGGCTGCCGACAGTGGGGTTCGAACACATTATGTCCCGAATACTGGATACTACAGGCACTTAAGCGACTGCAGCTGTCAAGCTCGGTAAACTTAACATTTTAGGCAGAACTATATACTGCAACAATAGTTGGAGGCAACCCTTCTAACGCCTGTAAATTGTGCAGTCACCTTGAGATGGGATGAACTGAATGATGTTTACCAACATTTCATGTACATTAAAATATATCAGTACTGAGTGCCACCCTGGACCATGAACTCCCTTCATTTTAGTTGATAACTGCTTATATATTGGGTTTGGCACATACTGGATTGAGTCATTTGCTTCTATGTTGCATAATTTCCTGTTCATTTCTAAACCATATAAATACTGTAAGCCTGAACCGTATGGATCTACCTGGACCCAGGACTGGTCGACGTAAAGTGAGGTTCTTCTCCCAAATAGATGATGGACGACGCTGGGGCAACAATAATGTGGGCATCAATTTAACCTAAAGTGTTAACTTATCTCCGTGTGGCGGAAGGAATGTACGCGCGTTCTCCTCTAGCATGTAACATTTATGGCGTGCTGCGATTACCTTTAATTTGATATAAGGTTCTTAGTTTTAAGCCAACGGCCGTAGCCGTGTTGAAACACCGGATCCCGTGAGATCTCCGAAGTTAAGCAACATTGGGCGTGGTCAGGAGTTGGATGGGTTGCCACGCGCTGTTGGTGGGGGGTAAGGGAATTCAGGAGCGGAAAGGTACTGGCCACCCTACCGCACGTAAACTCCGGCTCAGGAATACCTCTGCGGAGGTTCGCACCTGCCTTCGGGCAGAATAACCCTTACCTACCTTAGTTTTAATTATGTAGGTTTCTAGACAGTCTGCGAACGGAATGTAAACCCCGAGTGGGTCCTATCTAATTCAAGTACATACGAGCGTATACCATCTTTTCCTTTATCAACTTCTGCTTCCTGGTGAAAAAGCTATCATAATCGCTACATTTCTATCTGGATTTCAGAGCTTTAACATTCGTTATGGTCTTAGTCACCACGTAGTATGACTTATTCTCTGCGTTGCCGGGCCTTTTCCCCAATAAGGCTTACGACATGTCATGTCACGGGATAGCTTGAGGTGTTCAGCATTCCATTTCATTTTTTCTTGGCCTTTTGATTAACCTTTTGTTGTTCCTTTCCTTGGCCGTCTAGTATGGGTTTCGGCTCCTGCTTTCCTGGATCCTTCGATTCGTATTTTGTGTGTGGCTCCCCGATTTATTATGGGCAGCGAGTGACACGTGGGACTTAAAGCCAATTACATTATTTTAATTATTCTTTTGAATAACTCTTTTGGAGATACGATGAATCAACTTTCGTTATTTTTCATTGTGTTCGATTTCCTTTGCTTACGTATTTCCTTCATCCTTCGAGAGTGTTGCTCAATCTCTTCTTGAGTCCACTTTCTTCTAGTTGTTGGTTTCTTCCACTTCTAAAACGCGGCCTTTTGAACTGCGTCTCTAAAATGTGTTCTGTTTTTTTTTATTATACGCGTTTTAATTCCAGCATTTCTCATGTCTTTCTCAATTTCAATGAACCGTGTGCGGTTAGTTTTGTAACTATTCAGAAGGTTGAAGATGCGCTTGGTTAGTCTGTTGTCATATATTCTGTAAACTTCTCCAAAATATTGTAGTCTTCTTTTCCTCATCACGTCAGTTAGTTTTCAATATTCAAATATAGCTTTCTGTTTGGTCTTAACCTGTACTCTGCATTATTGATTCGTTCAGCTCGCAGTATGTTTCTCAAAATTCTTATTTCAACCTTCTCTAATTTTTCGAGGTCTCCAGTTCTTGTTGGTTTATGTGTTTCTGCCGCATGTAAATTTTCATGTCCGACGACTGTTTGGTAGTGTCTCAATTTTATGTTCCAGAATGAGGACTTTTTGTTATATACATATTTTTCATGCGAAACATCCATTCCATTCTGTGCACTCTAGTTTCTATAGCTGTTTTCCCTTTTCTGTCATTCGTTATTCACTCTCCTACGTATATTTAAAGCAGTTTCTTTTCCATATTGTGTTGTCATCAATTGTCATATTTTGCGGGGCATCGTTGATGTTTGTCATGAACTTTGTTTTCTCAAATGATATTTGTAGTCCTATTTTAGCTGATTGACTTTGTAATGCTCTGATTTGTTCTTGAGCATTATCCAGTGTGTCAGTAATTAACGCCATGTCATCTGAAAGAGCTAGACAATCTGCAGTGATTTTATTTGGATTTCGTTCTAGTTGAACACCTTTAGTATTGATGGCTTTCCTCCATTCTCGAACTATCTTCTCTAATGCGCAGTTGAAAAGCAGAGGTGTCAAACCATGTCCCTGTCTTTCACCTGACTTTATTTCAAAAGGTTTTGGGAGTGCGTTCGCAAATTTTACTTTGGATGTTGTGTTTGTTAACGTTGCTTTAATTATTTCAGTTGTTTTATTATCGAGTCCTAATTCCTTTCTAATGTCAATTAGTTCATTTCTGTCGACTGAATCGTAGGCATTCTTAAAATCCACAAAAGTAACTACATATTTCAAGTTCCTGATTTTCCTCATTTCTATTCTGTTCTTTAAGTTTAATCCTGCTTGATGCTCTCCTAGTTGTGGGTCGAGTATTATTCTGCTCCTTTTAAAAGCGCCTTGCGCAGGATCCTTTAGGTTACTAGCAGAAGGCAGATTCCCCTATAGTTGTTAGGATCAGTTTTCTACCCTTTTTTTATGTAGTGGACGTATTAGTGCCGATGACCATTCTGATGGTAAACGGCTTGTTTCCCAAATTTCTTTGATGATTTCTGTTAAGCGTAGTATCATATTGTCAGTAGAGTATTTCCGTAATTGAGCAATGATATTGTCTTCTCCAGGTGCTTTATTATTTTAAGTTCTTTTATGATGTATTTTATTTCTTCTGTTGTTGGTGGCTTTGAGTCCGATGGTATTGGGATTGTGGTATCAAAATTAAATTTATCTTTTGGTGCATCGCAGTTATATAGTTCTTCAAAGTATTCTGCAAGTGTTCTGCAATTCTCAGCGTTATTACATGCCGTTTGGTGAGATTTTGGGTCTGTGAAATGATAACTTAGTGGAACGTATTTTTTAAGCTAGTTTTGGAGGTTTTGTAAAAAGTCTCTTGTGTTGTTCTGTTTGAAGTTTGATTCCACTGATGTTAGTTGGTCCTTCACATGTTGCATTTTGATCTTTTTGAGGCCTTTTAATGCAAGCTTTCCGGATTCTTTAAGGTTGTTCGTATTCTTACCATTTTTGTTTTCGTTCCAAATTTTCCAAGCTCATTGTATTTTTAAGATTAATTCATCACACTCATCACTCCCTCAGGCATGTTTCAGATATTTTCTTAAGGAGTATGGTTTCTTCTGCTGTCTGTACTATATATTTTTGAAGTTTCTTCCATTTTTCAGGTGTTCCTTTTTCCAGAAGTGCTTTGAAATAATTTTCCTTGACTAATTTTTGTGTGTCGAACGTTTCGGGTTAGTATTGACACTTTTTTCTATATATAGGCCTAATTTGGAATGTAATGATAGATAAATAGAGAGTGGCCTGAATCCAAACCTGCATTCTTAGCAAATTTTACATCAAGCATCTCCGGTGTAGACTGTCCGTTTATAGCAACATGGTCAAGTTGTTTCTCCCCACAGATTGAATTTGGAGACACCCATGTAGTTTGTTTCCTAGGAAATTTTTGAATAATGTGGATTTTAGGACTATGTCATGCTCCCTGCACAGACTAATGAGTCTTTCTCCATTTGCGTTAGTTCTTTTGTGTGCAGGGAATTTGCCTACTATGGATAGATGATGATGTTCTTTGCCAATTTGAGCATTAAAATCGCCAAGTAGAATCATTGTATTTTTGGATGGAACTTTATCCAGAGTGCTTGAGATTTCTCGCCAAAAAATTTCAGTTTGTTCTTTCGGCGTTCTGCTTTTCTCATTTGTTGGCGCATGTGTATTTACAATAGTGTAAACTTTGTTTACTAATTTAAAGGTTAGTGTTGAAAGTTTTTTGCTAATGGACTTAAATTCTAGTTTTGAGTTTAATATGTTTTGGTTTACAACGAACCCTATTCCAAATTGTGGTACATTCTTCATTACCCTTTTTCCGCGATTTCCCTTGAATATTCTTATTTAGGGACTGCTCAATTGACTTATCATATCCTCAGCCTCCCACGAAATGTGTCCGGCCCTACGCGGAAGGATGGCTTCTATGTCCTAAAGAGGCAGATAGCAGATGCATAAGCATAAGGGCATCGGAAGAGTGTCAGTCGGTAGGTCGTATTATCGAATAGTTCGTAGGAAAGGAACACCAGCCCTCTAGATGTATCTCAATCGTTCCTCTTGATAATAAATATTCAGATAACTTTGTATTGGATCGATGCGCTGGAAATGGCTTCCAGGTGATTAAATAGTCCTCAGTCCCGATCTCCAGGTTTGGTAATTTGACATGGAATGAGACTTTTGGAGGTGAAACCAACCTTTTCTTAATATGCATTATTGTTTCATGTGAGTAAAGAGACTTCGTATTGAACAAATCCACTTGTTAGATGTGCATTAAATAAGTCAAATATCGTGCACTTGTGTGGTGCTTATTTGCAAGTGTGTTTCTAAGAAATTGGAGATGAAACTGGAAAATAGGTGGTGACATCAACAATCATTGGACATTCTACTGAAGCTTAAGTAAGAACACCAGATATTATTTCTAGAAAGGAGTAGAATAATTGTAGCCCACGTTTTTCTCAATATATCACCTGAATCTGACTTCATCCTGTTTCAGCCTAGTCAAGAACTAGAAGTCGAACCCGAGCCAAAAGTACAGGAAGCTGTTATGTGAAGTGTGGGATATAATATGCATTATCTATTACGCCTTACATACAATAGCCTTCAAACGGAAAATGTTCTAATTTTTCATTAACCATTAATATTATATCCAGGAAATTCAAATCTCTGCAAACGTTTCGTCACTGATATTCCTGAGACATATTCATTGTTAAAACTTATAATCTGAAGCTGAGATGTTTAATCAAGGAAAGTATTTTGGTAGTATTCGCGAATATAGGAATTTTACAAGAATCCCTGGGTAAACTTCAATAACTGGGGGAGAAAGTTACTTCATTTCATGTTCATTCGGGACTATCCCAATATCAGTCCCAAATAGAAAGAGTTACACGGAATACATTTTATTTTTTCACCTTTATTGTTACAAACATGGCGTAATACCAGAGCACCCTCACTAGAAGAAATTGAGCTCTCCGGAGAAGTGAAAATTAAAGTATACTCCTACTCTCTCCTTGAGGGCTTGAGTAGTACACTCTATTCTCGATCGTCTTACCGAGAAATTAATTTTGGTATTCATTTCTGTCGTATAATGTATAGATCCCAGGGCTATGTACCTGTGGAATGGGAAGTGTCGTTTGTAGAATTTCTCACGGGAAAGTGGAAACATTTTCTTCCATGTGAAGTGAGTACCCTTACCCCGCCTTGACTGGGCGGTAGCTCATGTTAGGAGTTAGTTGCTATTAACTCATGGTTCATTGCATCTCAGGTGTATACAAGTCCACCGCAGCCTACAATCCGCCAGCAAACACTAGCCTAAATTAAATTCTTCAGAAAATTTTTATTTCTTATAAATATTAAGATGATACTAAAGAAACACTTTCACCTGGAGATATTTCGTCACCATATTACAATGTGGGTGCAATCCAACAATATGTACTGTACCAGGAAGGCATAGGCCCTGGCACATATAAATTATAAATTTTATTTTTTAGCATACAATACAGTTCAGATACGTGAACAGCTGTGTGAGAGAATGTTCTCGTACCTACTGCATTCCACGAGGGAGAACGCATGTCAGGCAAGGTCAAGTGATGCCACCGCCGCTTGCAGCTTACTTCCCCTACAGAAGTTTCTCGGTTATTTTATGAACTTTTTAACGCCTGGACCGATTAACACGAGACCAACGCTGAATTGTTGCTAATATTCTGTAAGTAACATCCTGCTAATTTGAAATCAATCCATCCAGTGGTTTCCGAAATATGATAATTTAACGTTTGGGAGGAATACTCGCCCCTTTATCACCTACTGCGTGCTTAGTGTGTGCAGAAAGTGTGCTCCGTAGCGATTCGCGAGGACATAATCGAGGCCGCACTCGAACGCTGTTGAAATAGTGAATGGACGTCGAACCGTACGTGAAGTTTCCGCCGCGCCGCCACGACGGTAAGATTCTAGACGTTTCTCAAGGTGAATTATCGTAATGTAATACTTGTGAATTTATTAACAGAGTAAAGCTACAATTTGAAATGAGATTGAAGTGTCCAATATTTTACTCACCAATATACGACACCGTGAACTGTACTAATGTCGTATAATTCTAAACTGTGACAATATCCTAAATCATTGCGCGTGGTAAACTAAAATCATAATTTAAGACCACTTCAATCAGTCTAAGACATATTTCTTTTGCGATAACATATCAGTGAACTGTGTGTAACTTTATTTACTCGACATTCGTCCCATAACTTAACTCTTTTCCTTGTGCACTTTCTCGATCTTTCGACTACCACTGTGAGAAACCCAATGAACATTAAGGACCTTTTACAATAATATTAAATAGTACAGATTAAGTGTGGTGTAAATACAACGATAAAATCACCTTAATCTCTTAATAATATTTGTTCAGTGACTGTGATAGAGACTATTACAAATCACATTTTCAAGTGGTTATGGTCTGTGTTTATTATTTTACAATCGTATTTCAGACATAGTTAGTGACGATTATGAACTGCGTTAATTCTCAAAGCCATGAACTGTGTATATAAGAACTGTGTTTTCTGCAGCATGGACTGTGAATGTTAATTCAACACCATAAAATCAGTGTAAGAATAGAACTGTGCATTACGACGGTGTGTAGTATTAATATCCGTGATATTTGTGAATTCAATCGTGCCAAATGAACTTTCCGTGTTCCGATATTACCTCCAAGAACAACGGAAATCTTGGCAAAAGTGCTACGAGATCCTGCTACGTCAAACGTCGCTTCCAACGAGGGATTTACATGGTTTCTTCAGTTATGGTACCCATCGAGGGACGTCGACGAGGGAGATTGACGTTGTATCTTCACTGAACATCGCCGGTGCTGAGTTCGAGTCTTCGCCCGCACTCCGCGGAACGTTCCAGACACCAAGTAACCAACTCCAACACTTGTAAGCAGATCTTCTCGTATTCTGAGTGAGTAATCACAACTGACTGACTTTTTAAAAAGCACTTAGGCCAGTACAGTGCTTTTACAAGTGCTTCGTGTGGATATCAATTCAAAATTTTATCGTCATTTAAACGAAGTTCATATTTTTCTATAAAATTATTTTCAAAGTTATTTAGTAATTGAATTCACATTACCTAGATGAACTTTAGGATTTTAAAGTACTTTATTAATTCCATTTTTCAATTCAATCAAATTAAGAGACATACAGCAAGAAATGAAATATTTTATTTAATTTATCAAACTTTCCATGACAAGTGTGTGTTCATTTTGTGGTATAAAAATTAGAAAGACTGTAAATCAGCACCATAAATAATGAACTGATCCCAGGTGCAAAGTGATATTTTGTGTTTACATTTAAATTATAAAGACTGTACGTTGTTCATGATTTATGGAGGAGCAATAATTATTTTGATATTCTCAAGCAAACAGACGTCAAGAGGATCACAACATAAATCTTTTGTTTTACATTTTTGTCAAATATTAACTACAAATTTCAGTTTTCCATTCCGATTGCAGTGTGATATATCTGTGGATATTGTTAATAAATTTTTCAAAAAAAGAATTACCATCTATTATTCGCCCTGCGATACTATCCGTCTCTCTACCTGCTCCAAAATTCACCGAACACTACCTGAGACCCTTCCCATGCTCAAACCCCATAATCATTTCCCGGTACAGTACGTTTATGAACTAAATCACTTTCTCCGAGATTCAGAGTCCGGTACTCAGTTCTTCCTCAGCAGAAATTATCTCCAGTAACACTCATCCACCATCCCCTTTAGTGAGGAATGTTGCCCAGTTTCACTTCACCTTATAGCAATAATCAACATCACTACCATCATCCCCTTTAGTGAGTAACCTTGACCGTTGAGCCTATCTACAACGTAGGGTGTTCTATGGTTCTCGTGAAGAATTAGGTCCATTATCGCTGAGAGACGAGTGTACAGGCACGGGGCCCGCTCAGAGGGCGTCAAAACCGTTCACTGACATCGCATAATGATTAATGAACACACCCACTAATAACAAGCAACGTCATCAGCAGAGTACGGAGAAGGGAGAATCATTACAAGTGCCACACAGACATTAACAACTGATTTAAAGGGGCTCTTCCCAGCGCAAATAATTCCATTTGAATGAGACTGGTTGGAAGTTAATTTAACAAATCAAATACTTCTATTTCCTTTGGCATTTTGGTAACACGGACCTCGATGTTGTATGGTAAATATTGATCGTATGGTTACGGAAAGTATATTCATATTGGCATTAGGCTCTGTTGAGCGGAGGTCGACTTTCAGGTATTTATATCCATACACATTACTTTAACTTGAATAACAATAAAAAAGAGTTCTTCTTTACGAAATGATATTGTAAATATTAAATACGTGTTGGTCTAAATACAAGCCGCACCATATATAGAAAAGTATATGCGCAACCTTACAAAAATAACACAACGCAACATTTGGAAATACGCAACATATTTGCTAGTGTCATCAACCTAGAAGCGGCAAGAAGTGAAAGGTTATTCTGGTGCATGATAATGCGATGTCTGGACTCGGCCTTATTGTGACTGTTGTGAATTTTGTGATCAATGGTTTGATTTCCGGCGAAATTCTAGTATAGTAATAGAACATTGACAACGTTTACATTTTGCCACAGTAGACAATTAAATGGAGCGAAAGACATTAACAAGCTTAGAAAGTCAGCGTATTTATTATGCAAGTTTCAAACCAGCAGTCGTACGTAATGCTAAACGCGCAAGTAATAGAGTGGCCGGTAGAAGATTTGGGTTACATGAATCGAGTGTGCCACATTCGGTAGAATCAGAACAGAAATGGCACAGCTCTTCTTCAGTGGAAAAGGCTTTCAATTGACCAAATGTGGAAAAGGTCCGGATCATGAGGCTAATGTTCTCTTCATTGTGCAACGTAAGAGGAAATAAGCCATGCCCGTCTCTTGGGAAATCATCCAATTAATGGCCTTGGAAACTGCTAGGTCCCTGAATATACTGTAGGCAGAAATCCGTCGTAGTTGCAGATTGGTGCCAGCGGTTTAAGCGGAAAAGCTGACTTGCGCTCCAACCAGGAACTTCATTAACAGTGAGAGAGCCAGAATATTTTGTAGAATATCTGGCTAACTTAGAGCGGTACATTATCTGACATTGGAAACTTCATCCACACCCACTACACAAGATCGGCAATTCTAATGAAACACCCGTTTTTTTTTTTGATATGCTGAGGATTACGACAGAACACCAGAAAAGGGGCGAAACGTATCGCATTACGAATACCCGAGAATGCAAATCTGAGAATACAGTGGTGATGACTGTTACGGCTGATGGAGTAAAGCTCACCCCCTCCTACGTTATTCTGAATCTTGAACTTTACCTAAAGATAACTTTCGTAACGGCATAGTGATTCACTGTCAGGAGAAAGGTCGGATGTCAACAGAACTGATATTTCACTGGCTGACTGTTGTTTGGAATCGGAAACCTAATGAAATGTTTAGTAAGAGGGCCATCTGGCTTCGGATGATTGGGAAAGATCACGTCGCACCTGACGTGAGGAATAAACTGTCTTCACAGAAGGGAGCCCTCGTCATCATACCGGCAGGTATGACTGCGAAACTGGAAGTGCTTGATATCGTTGCGAACAAACCGTTCAAGAATCATGTCCGGAATCACTTTTCGGATTGGCCTGTACAGGGAGACCTTGCCCTTACATGATCCGGCATGATTAAGAAGCAATCAGTCTGCCTTCTCTGTGAGTGGATTCTCGCTTCGTGGTGCAAAATAACATCACAACCTATCATCATGGGTTCAAAGTGTGGATTCTCACTTAGCGGTTTAAATAACATCAGAACCTATCATCAGTGCGCTCAAAAAGTAGAGTGTGGCAAATGCACTCACTGGCACCGAGGATGGTGTACTCTGGGAGGAGAGCGAAAGAAACAATGAGAGTGATGAAGTGAATAGGAAGTTAGCGACGGCAGCAGTGATAGTGAGAGTAATGGAGTGAATTGTGAAGTTCGCTTGAAGAACATGTGATATCGGTATATACAGTAACAAGACTGGTATATTCCTTACTTCAAGAACGCCTAGCCATGTTTATCATCACATACCGTAATTAGTGAAAAATTTGTTGAGTGGAAGTTCTGTAGTGTTGTGAAAAGTCCGCAGAATAAAATTGTTAGTTTGCCTCCCCATAATCTACATTTCTTCTGCTTTCTTCTTGTCTTTCTGGTATTTTTAAATTTTCCTTCTTCCTCTCAAATTTTGACGGTGCGTCTAATATGCGAGTGCGGCTTATTTTCGGACCAATGCTACATAAGCCCAGTCCGAGCGCACGGTGTTCGTACTCTCCGCTACGGCAGCAACCTCAGCCGAACCTAAATTGCGCGCGGGCGCCCCACTTTTTAGCGTTTAAAAATCGTTCATGAAGTCCTACTTTATAAAAGATGTTGGAAGTGTCGTCCTTCCCGAGTTATACAGGCATTGTATCTGTCTGACGCTAGTGAGCTCTGCCACTGCAATGTTCACAGTGTCGATTAAAGATAAAAGGTTTCCATATGTTCAATACATTAACATAGTGACTTAATTAAAATATAACATATACATTATTATCATTATGGTACCGGTTTTGGCACCTCCCGTCCCATCATCAGCCAAGGAAAAATTGTAAGGATTTTAGATAATTACATGAAATATTTGTACAGTATAAAATCATATACAGAGCATGCGATCCTATGTTGTGAAGTTTTACAATTATGTATATACATTAAAATCTATGTGTTTAAAATAGAAAGACCGATCAATCATTGTGGGATGTTAGACACGTCATAAAATACAACACTTTCTTCTACGTCAAAGAAATTTTACAGCTAAAATATATGTGAATGGCCTTGAAGAGTACAAAATGTTTCTTTAAACATTTTTCTTCAGTCTTTAGACACTTTCTAACGTACTGAACTAACTACTGATTTCTACAACATTCTTCCTTTTGTATATGATTAGAGTACCTAATCATTGTTCATATTAATGTGAAGCAGTTCCTCATTATATGTAATCCTGAAATTTCTATAATATACAGATTTTTTCTCTGGCCAAGCGTAGTGTATGTGAGGAAATGGAATGCAAAGTTTCAAGCTACAGCCTGCATGCATCAGGTGTTATGCCACTTCGTGTTAGAGGTCAGTTTCATCCCTTATTATTCTTTTCCTTTCAAAAGCGCCTTCTCTGAATTCGGAATGCTAACGTAAATTTCATATATTCGTTGTATATTTTTTGGTCCGTGTTGGTTCGAGATCGCTATTGACTTGCTAAAATCCACCTGATATTGAAATTCTCAACATCTCGTCTATCAGCGCACGACCTCAGCCTTACATTAATTTTCGAACAACACAAAAATGCAAAACTTATGCTTAAAACATATCAAGAATGAGATGTTTTAGAATAGCTATACAACGACTGTGATATTCTAACAGAGGAAAACTCTGTATATTATAGAAATTTCAGGATTACATATTATGTGAAACTGCTTCACATTAATATGAACAATGATTAGGTAGTCTAATAGCACACAAAAGGAACAATGTTCTAGAATTCAGTCGTTAGTGCAGTACGTTAGAAAGTGTCTAAAGACTTAAGAAACATTTTAAAGGAACATTTTGTACTCTTCAAGGCCATTCACATATAATTTAGCTGCAAAATTTATTTGACATACAAGAAAGTGTTGTATTTTATGACGTGTCTAACATCCCACAAAGATTAATCGGTCTTTGTATTTTAATCACATAGATTTTAATGCATATACATAATTGTAAAACTTTACAATATAGGATAGCGTGCTATGTATATGATCTTATACTGTACAAATATTTCATGCAATTACCTAAAAAAACTCGCAATTTTTCCTTGGCTGATGATGGCACGGGAGGTGCCGAAACCGGTACCATAATGATAATAATAAATACGTGATATTTTCATTAAGTCACTATGTTAATGTATTGAACAGGCGGAAACCTTTTATCTTTAATCAACATTGTAAATTTTGTTTCAATACGGACCAAAATGAAATTCTTAACATTAAACTGCAATGTTTCGCTTTTCATTCGTAATGTTTTCTTTCAGTTCCTCCAGTGTGTAAGGATTTGTTAGATATATTTTTTCTTTCAGTTTATCACACAAGTGAAAATCACACACTGCATTTCATGTCGTCTCGGAATAAACAGGCCCAATTATTCGTCTTTAATTAACAGCATACCAAACACAAATTTTCTTATCATGATGAGGGACTTCATAAACACCCTTAGGATTTTTATGCACGCCAATAGCGAGAGTTATGGCTATTTACACGACGATGAGATGAAACCGTGTCCTATACGAAAATAACACTCTTCTGCCTTGATAAGCAGGTTTAAAGCAGTGTTAAAACTGTTCGTGTGGGCGCATGTTTTTATTGAGCACTGATCCAGTAGTTTCCAATTTATTTACAGTTACGCTATTCTGTGCTCGTGAAGTTGGAACTTCACGAGGAAATAGCTGAACAAATGCATCGCGTACCCGTCAAGCCGACTCGTACTTAAAATATCATTTACATGCGAAAATAAATGTTTCACGATGTTAACAGCTGCGATTCTGAATGGTGACTGCTAGATCGAACATGTGCACGCTCCTTACAAGATCAGGAACTATGCCCGACTCCCGTAATGCTGCTTAAGTCTCGGAGAGTAAAAACGCCGTTGGACAGTCAGGTTTATATGAGAGATCCTGTACCCGGATCCAGAAGACATACGGGAACGTCTTCGTTCTCTTGTACACGATACGACTTTCATATCGTCTGTGGATGAATTTCTTTGAACGCACTTCGTAACATAATCGATTTGTTGATAATCCAAAGTAGTTTGGAAAATAATGGGCAATAGGAAATTAAATTTAAATTAAATTTACGAGGAAAATATGCTACCTACATAAAAATAAGTCAGCTGAATATCTCTGCCAGCGGTTTGCAAGAAGTGTGGCTTTCTGAGGATTAACTATGAACTATTAACTATGAAAATCCAAATTTTTCACCTACTTCATTGCTAAAAATCGTCAATTATAGGTCGTTATCAGACGCATGATATGGTAGTAATCGATTGGGTTCAGTTCTGTGGGACCAGTACTGCAGCATTTTGTATCTCCGTTCAGGTAATTAAATTTTGTTACATTACATGATAAAATCATTTCTGCTATCCAAATATAGAGAATTCTGTGTACTTCTCTCGTCTATTTGATACATTTAATCACGATATGTGCCCGTCACTGATCTTACTTAAGAATATAATGCCTTGTAATGCATGACATTTGACACTGGAGCAAAAATGTCTGTTTAGTCACCGTTCATAGTCTGCGAAGAAGGAGCGAATCTTGTCACAGTCCAGATCACTTACAGATGTCGTATGCGTTTGACTGCCAATCTTTTATTGTTTTAAATGCAGATTGATTTTTATCCACTCCTGATTAGAACTCTAGAATAACTTTTGCAAGAGTGGGTGCTTTGTAACTAGCAGAACATAATTTCTAGGCCATTTTCAATGGGGCACATAGCGTACAATCATTTGCTGCTTATCAGTTGGACATGTATGTCCCACCAGTGCTGTGATCAGCTACAATGAAAAGCAGCATCTTAGAAACCGTTTGTTCATTTCACTTTTATCACCCCGAGAATTGCATGAAAGATGATGAAACTTACATGGTAAGGTAGATAATAATAATTGTTCAGAATGTTGTATTGAACACTCTATACCTTATAACATACGGGAAGACATAGGTCTACTGAGGGAAGGATAAAAAAAACATGCCTTATACAACGTGACCAGTATTGAAGTATATTTTTTGAGTGTTCTCCAGGGCCGATGACCTCAGATGTTAGGCCCCTTTAAACAACAAGCATCATCAGCATCAGTGTTCTTCCTAGCGTATTTGAAGCAGTGTCATCGTATGGAAGTAACTGAACCATCCACCCTACAACCTTGACCTGGTACCCGGTGATTTCCACTTCTTCGGACCGCTGAAGAAACACCTGGGTGTAAACGATTCAGTGACAGCACGGCCGTTCAGCGTGCCATCATGATGTAGCTTCAGGTATTGGACGCAGATTTTTCCATGTCGGTACTGACGTCTTATAGCACCGCTGGGAAAAATGTTTGTACAATAATGTTGGCTATGTTGAATAGTAATGCCAATCAGTGCATTCCTGCTGTGTACTTTTATATCTTCCTCTAAAGTAAAGTTTCGTCCTGCGAGCTTTGGATATCTTACTTTTAGATGCAACCTTGCGAAACAGAACTGCAGTATGAAGGCTTTTATAATCACTTCACGACGTGACCTGCAATAGATGAGAATGAAGTTGAATGAGGTAGCTAGTATCCAGCCAAGCTTGTGAAGTGTGTGGATATCAAGTGCATTGGTTTATAACGTGTCTGTCGCAAAAAATTATTTTGCTTTGTAATGTAACTGTGACATATATTGGTTTTATTTGCGTCTTCTATTTTTAAATACTGTTTTCTGTTATATTTTAAGCTCCTTATTTTCATATATTTTCAATAAAGACACTGAAAGTTATTCCTTTTACCCAAGTATGGTTTGAAAAGGACATGCCCAGATGATAAAAATATCGGAAGCGACCATTTATTATTTTTTTTAAAAGGGTGATATTATCCATATACATATCCCATAAATGACTCTAAGCAAACACACAATAAAAATTAACTAATGTAAAAAAAAGCAATTGGGCAATTTTATTTCCTTCTCCTGAATAGTTGCACACTGGGGCTTATTCCGTTTTAAAAATAACATATATAATTGAATGCTGATTCCCAATGCGTGGCACTGTTACGTCATACTTTAGGAAGGTACTTCCTACAGCACCAGTCAAAAATTCACGAAACATCGTTTAACATAGTATTACTTCGTATTTTACATGTTTTAGCATGCTCTTGTCTATATATTTGTCGCACAGAGTGTACGTTCTTTTCAAATCAGAAGCGAGGACACATCGTTCATTTTTATTAAGCAATTATATTGCCGTGAGCAAGCATTCTGAGGCCTCGATTTAGACCATTAATTATTCCACTTCAGAATCAATTATCGTCAGCTTTCAGGATTCCCCTTTCACTAAAGAACCATACTGATACGATACGAATATCGAGAGCATATAACGTTTCAACAAGTAGAGTTTCAAATACTTGCCAGCAATCATTCACCGAGAAACCGTATAACAGTAAAATACAACACCACGAGTATTTCATGTAATGAGTCGCTGTGTGGTGGAAAATTTTAGAGTAGTATATAAAGCTTTACATTAGTCAAGGGCTTCTGCCAATAGTAATGCATGATTCAACGTTTGAACAGACCCGTATAAAGGTCGTTTGAGCCATTTGTGAACTAGAAATCAATGCAAACTCAGTAAAATCAACCCAGAAGCTATTTCATTTACACCAAAAGTCCAAAGCAGTGAAATGAAACGAAGGGAGATCCAAACCTTCGGATGACAGGTAAAAGATAATTGTAGAAACGAAGACAAATTAATTTTGAAAGTACACACATGTTGCTACGCAACATGACGTGTAAATCCGTGACCGCCACTTTTCCTAGTGTGTCTAGTGAATTGACAGTCGTTTAAATGAGGTCAGTATCCAGTATTCTGGAGATAGTGCGTTTGAACCCGAAATTCAGCAGCCCTGAAGATGGTTTCCCGTAACTTCCAGCTTCCACACATGCCCGTACCTTTATTTAGGCCACGGCCGCTTCCTTCCCCATCTTCCCTTCTTTCCTATCTCATCGTCGCCATGAGGCCTATCTGTGTTGGTGCGACGTAAAGTAACTTGTAAAAAAAATCTAGTGAATTTTCACTGCTGAATGGAACTGGCGTTTCAAAGCTGCACTGATCAGGGGTTAGATAAATAAATCCGACCTCAATTTAAACTCCGTGAATGCAAATGTCTTTGAGATAACTTCGTCATCTCACTCTCAGAAAAAAGATTTTATATATGGGTAATAAGAATATCCATACTTTTTCTCGTATCAACCTTACTTGAGAATTTAACTTTGGTTATAGTTTTAATCGTATGCTTCGAACCTAGGCAAACTTAATTTTCATTTTGAAACTAAATCGTGCTTCACCGGGATAAATGGTTCCACGAAGGTAATATTACCCATATACATTTCCCATAAATGACTCTAAGCAATAGCACAATAAAAATTAACTTATGTTGAAAAAGCAATGGGGCAATGTTATTTCCTTCTGAATATTTGCACAGTGGGACTTAATCCGTTTTAAAAATAAACTAAGTAGGCCGTTTCGATCCCAGCTCAGTCCGCTGGTATTTTAAGTTTTGTAAGAACGTAATTTCCGTGTCAGTATATTTACCTGCAAGTAAAGGGCTTCCTGTGGGACAAAATCCCGACATCTCAGCGTCTCCTAAAACAGTAAATGTAGTTGGTAGGACCTAAAACCAGTATTATTAAAATTCGTAATGTTGGTGTTTAAGAGAAGAAATATAATTAATGTACAAAAAGTACCTGATGTTGCATTTGGAGAAAGAATATATACAAAGAGTCTATTATTAAGTAAGTATTATTATCCGTCAGAAATTTAACGGGAGTTTAATATAGGCTTTAGGTTTCAAACTTAGTCTGTCAACTCAGGGCATAATCCGAGTTTGGTAATACCGTTAGAAGCTTACTTTTTCTGCTCGAGTTTGTGGGATTGAATCATCTGGCATCAACTGGCATATTAAGGGACATCATTTCACATCAAAGTCCACCGTGTATGGTCATCTCGGACTAATGGCTGAAAGGATATTAAAGACGAAATTATCGTGTATACGAGCATGCTGTTAAAGTGATGGTGTCTGAAGTTTTTACTACCATTTATGATTCAAATGTTTTTCTCCGTGAAAAGCGTAGCCGAGGCACTTGCAGACACACCCTTCTATAGGTGGTCGTGTTCATACTGCGTGGTCAGAAACCTGTGTATTCAAGACAAGTGTCGGAATATTTTGAGAGCATCCTGCAAAACCGTCTTTAGGGACTTTGACTATACAAACAGCAGTGTACGTTGACTCTGTGATGTCGAGATCAAAAGCGTTCTAGTGATATCGGCGTTGGTAAAGAAGGTTGAAAATCTGTCACCACCAACTATCGACCACCAACTCACACAAAGATGGTATAATTTATCGTTTGCTGCAGCGTGTTAACACATCCAATAGGGGTATCGCTAACACTGCTCAGGTATCAGTGAGATACCTGACATGTGTCGATTATTGGTCCTTACTGCTTTCAGGGTTTCTAACCAAATATGAAAATTGGTTTACCACGCTGTGAGGTATATCTCTTCCTAAGACGAGAAGGAAACTCTGTGGATATTATTTTTGTATGCGTAAATGAGGTAAAAGTAACATCATAGGAGATCCCAAAGATATCTTCTAGAAGTGTTTCCTGAAACTTCCTTACCACTTGCGAAAGTTGAAACGTATCAATGGGAATTAATTTGAAAGCAATCTTTCACCAGTTTGTTTAAGCATTCACGGTAACTAACGGTAACGGTAATTAATAATAATAATAATAATAATAATAATAATAATAATAATAATAATAATAATAATAATAATAATAATAATAATAATAATAATAATAATAATAATAAATTAATTTAATTAATTGATTAAATTAATTATTAAATTAATAAATAATTGTTTATTATTATTATTATTATTATTATTATTATTATTATTATTATTATTATTATTATTATTATTATTATTATTATTATTATTATTATTATTATTATTATTTTCAACTAGCCTTTAGTGTAGAAAGCATGGCAACATAATGTCGTACCCAACTCCCATCCATACAGATCCATCTGGTTATTTCTAATATGGAACGACTCTCACCCCCGGAAGTTGTTAACTGTTTTTCATGACCTCATGGAAACTGTGGTGTACGTGACATTCCATTTCACAAATTCCAAATACCATCGTGAGTATTCGAAAAGCTGGTTACTAAATAAGAAGTAAGAAACGTTTTTCCTCAGAATATATGCGACTTACGTCTTATAAAGTAAGAAAGATTCCTTGTAGTGATCGAATTTTAATTTAATGATGATAATGATAATAACAATACTCGTAATAATAATAATAGTAATAGTAATAATAATAATAATAATAATAATAATAATAATAATAATAATAATAATAATAATAATAATAATAATAATAATAATAATAAAAGAAATCATTAGCAAGTCTGTACACACAGTGAATCCTAACTAAACCGTCCATCATATTAGTGCACTCTACTTGAGATTTAATTAATTCCTATTCATATCTAGCATTCACTTGATTACTTCGAGTTCAATATTTCTTCATTTGTTTTTATTGGAGTATTGCCTAAATCAGAACTGAAATTACAATCTCAAGAACAATGATGAACATTTCACACTTGTATTTTTGGGATCAGGGTATTGTACCAGAAAATGACTTGTTTAAAAACGTTTGAAGGCTAAATTATACACCGGCGGAAAAAAATATCCAAACACCAAGAAAGGGTTTTGCTAGAATAACGAACGTTGGTAGATGTGTTTATAAATCACAAAGATGACGGCGATTCAACTTTGCCGCAAATCGCATTAGCGTGGCGCTAGTAGCGTCCCCTTGACTTTGCACATCACATTTGCTTTAAATACGGGCTGTACTGTGCGAGAGAGTTACCGTTAGTTAACTGTGAGCGGGTCAAGATTCCCTTTAAGACGACGAAGAGGCCAGTATCAACAGCTCATTGCGGTTGAACGAGGGCGTATAATAGAGCTACGTGGAGGTGGATTTTCCTTCTGCGCTATTACAGAACGACTTGGCAGTAATGTCTCCACTGTGCATACGTGCTGGCAGCAGTGGTCACGAGAAGGTACGCTCACATCGAAACCGAACTTCAGACTCTCCATGGCATGATCGGGAGGGAGGACCACCGTATACGGCGTATGACTGTGGCGCAGCAGATTGCGTCTGCAGCAGCAATTCAAGCGGCAGTCGGCACCACAGTGACGCAACGAACTGTTCGACAAAGGTCACTTGAAGGTCAGCTCCGAGCCAGACGCCCTGCGCCGTGCATTCCACTCACCACAAACCACCGCCGTCTGCGACTTCAGTGGTATCAAGCTAGTGCTCACTGGAGGCTCATTGGAGGTTGGAGTGGAGTTCCGCTGTGTTTTCCAATGAAATCCGGTTCTGCCTTGGTGCCAGTTATGGCCGAGTGTTGTTTGGAAGAAGGCCAGTTGAGCGCCTACATTCCACCTGTCTGCGGCGTCGACACACTGGACTTTCACCGAGATTTCTGGTCTAGGGATCAAATTTCCTATGTTTAGAAGAAGGCCATTTGAGCGCCTACATTCCCCCTGTCTGCGGCGTCGACACACTGGACTTACACCGGGATTACTGGTCTAGAGAGCAATTTCCTATGACAGCAGGAGCACTCTCGCGGTTGTCCCAAGTACCCTAACTGCAGATGTGTACGTCCGTCTGGTGATTCGACCTGTTGTGCTGCCATTCATTAGCAGCATAACTGGGGGCGTTTTCCAACAGGATAATGCACGCCCCCATACCGCTGTTGTAACACAACGTGCTCTACAGAGTGTTGACATGTTGCCTTGGCCTGCTCGGTACCCCGATCTGTCCACAATCGAGCACGTATGGGGCATCATTTGACGACAACTCCAGTGTCATCCACAACCAGCATTAACCGCCCCCGTATTAAAGACAAAATGAAGCAGGCATGGAACTCCATTCCACATGCTGACAACCGGCACCTTTTCGACACAATGCATGTACGTTTGCATGCCTGCATTCAACAGTCAGGCGATTACACCGGTTATTAATAGACCAGCATGGCACATTTGCGATGGCTTTTAACCTGTAATCTTGTACCCTTAATCAATTAAATGTTACCTCGACAAGTATATTGCCAAAATTTCAGTTTTCTGCTTTCCTTATTTCTTGGAGTTTGGATATTGTTTCCGGCAGTGTACTTGCAGCACACAAATTTACATGATACTGCTTTTAGATACAAGAACCAGTCAGATGGTTCATGACGTTGGTAACTAAAGTCACGTTCTCGTCCGCGAACGAAGGGCAACGACTAAGTGGCCTATTCATTGGTCTTGATATTCCGTACACCACTTGCTATGGATTAGGCGTGGGGTTCTTGGAGATATTCTACACGTTGCCCTCCTTATGCCCAGTCGGCTCGGACTATACAATCCACCGTGATCCTTAAGCCGTTAGAGGAGTAATTTTCCCCTATACTACCTGTAAATTGGGTAAGATCCTTCTCCACCGAAATTTACCGAGCTCAGAATGGTTTAAGCAAGAATCGGATCTATGGAAGTGATGGAGTACCACTTCCATTCGACAGTGCAGAGACTTCTTAGTAACAATTTGGTGAATGAAATGAAATGCAATGAGAAGTTATCAATATTAATATAGCTTCAGGAAGAAAGAAAGTAGAACGGACTGAGTCAAGCTCGAAAAGGGGAATAACAACGTGTGGGGTAGGACTTTCCATCAGTAACACCATACCACGCATCCTATTTTCCGTTAGTTACGTAAATGAGTGAATGATGGGGATAGATTTAGAGGAATTAAGGCGAGGACTGTCCCAGTATATTTACCACGCGATAGTGCAAGTGAGGATGAAGTGAACAGTTTTCACGAATCACTAAGTGATATCGTAGTCAGGGCCAAAAACAAGGACAGGACAGTACTAATGGATTATTCAATTGTACGACTAGAAGTAGGAATGAAATATATGGGAAGGAAGTGTCCTCACAGTCTCTCCTGGGAGGAGCATTATCGGTTAGGTGAACTTAGGTAAAGTTGGGATGTAATAATGACGTCTTAAACTAAACTCGACACCACAAACGCTAATCTTTCCTCACACAGGCTCCTTACGGAGGAGCCTTATCGGTCAGTTTAACAACAAATATTTCTTTGGGAGAGAGTTCTCTTCACCTTGGGCCAACTTCCGACCCGACTAAAAACTGCCGGCCTCTCATGCGAAGGCCAGAGAATCCAGCAGTTGTCGCCGGCCTCTGATGGGAAGGCCGCACGCAACTTAAAATATGGAAAACAAAATTAATGGAGAAGCCGAGAACAAAAATGGAATCGAGGCAGAACCCAGTCAAACACTCCCAGTATAAGACGTATGATAAAATCCAATAGGGCTTAAGGCCCGATGACACAGAGGATAAGCCAAGCTAAGCTACTTGATGACCTATAAAGGAGAAATTAAAGTTTAGAAACAGGACAGGAAAGTTGTGAAATTGAAAACTTAGTCATCGAGAAACCAAATGAGTAAGGGAAACGAGGGTACTCACTCGTGCGTCCTTACATTTTACAAAATCCTCGTGAGGAGTTTGACATAAAGTGCAAGAACTGTCTAGAAAACCTATATTTTAAGTCCTAAGCAAAAAAGAAAGCTCTGAATTAACGTGAGAGGAAAGGCAGATCGATATAAGAGTTACATGCTAAGGGGAATGCTAGGATCTTGCCTCCGCCTCACGTAGATAAAGTTCACAAATTTAGATGATAGTTCTACTTTACCTTATGATGCTACCTCATCATCTCGTCTCCCTCCAAAGTTAGATGATAGTTCTGTTTTACCTTATGACGCTACCTCATCATCTGGTCTCCAGATGGGGAGCTCCTCAATTAGCGTAGCACCCACAACCCTGATGAGGATTGACACTTTAAGGTTCAAACTCACAGATATACAGTATATAGGGGGTTGGCTAATCTGGAAGAATTATGTAATTACATTTCTGATTTGTGGAATATTACATCATAAGGCATTAATCTGATTCATTGATCAACACAAAAGCAGCAGAAGGTGATTGATAAGGTTATCAAACCCTAAACCATGAAAATTCCCTATCGACTCCTCGGCGCTAGGTAGACTGGTGCTTCACTTCCTACGTGCAGGAGGGATCGGTATATGCTTAATGTTGATAATTGGCATTTTTGGTAGGGGGACAGATTAACATATTTGTCGGTAGTGAGAAGCCTCGTGGAAACCATCTCCTCTCTCAGCCTCCTCGTTTATGCAAAATTAGCACATGGCGAGTTCCTCAGTCATCATGAGTAGGCCTAATCCATGGTAGAGCATCATGAGGCAACACATTCTTACACACGTTATTGTACTAATTGTGCACACGCAATTACCGTATTCGCTACTTAACTGTAACATAAATGAACTATGCATAAATAGGTGGTGAGTTTGTATCATTACCTTTATCTATATATATAAAATAGCTTGTCCTGACTGACTGACTGACTGACTGACTGACTGACTGACTGACTGACTGACTGACTGACTGACTGATTCATCATCGCCGAGCCAAAACTACTGGATATAATGAAATGAAATTTTGGGGATACATTCATATTAAGATGCAGGTGCTCACTGAGAGAGGATTTTTGGATATTCCGTCGCTAAGGGGGTGAAAAGGGGGGTGAAATTTTAAAATGAGTGAATCTATATCTGAAAACTTTAAAAGTTTACAAATGTAAAAATTGGTATTTAGAATCTTCTTTAAAAATAAAGAAATACGTATTTTTTTGTTTTCAAAAAATCCCAATAGGAGGGGTGAAAAAGAGTGAAAAAGGGGTTGAATGCCTTTAATCAGGATACCGGTAATTATATCTCAGAAACTGAAGGTATTACAGACCTGAAAATTGGTACTTTTGATCTCTTTTAAAAATAAAGAAACACGTATTTTTTTGTTTTTGGAAAATCCAATTATGGGAGTGTGAAAAGGGGGGTGAATTTTTAAAATCAGTGTATCTATATCTCAAAACTTTGAAAGTTTACGGATGTAAAATTTGGTATATAGAATCTTCATTAAAAATAAAGAAACACGTATTTTATTGTTTTCAGAAAATTCGATTAGGAAAGGTGGAAAGGGGTGAAAAATGGGTTGAATGCATTTAATGAGGATACTTATATCTCAGAAACTGAATATATTACAGACCTGAAAATATGTGTTTTTGATCTCCTTTAAAAATAAAGAAACACGTATATTTTTGTTTTCGGAAAATCCCAATAGGAAGGGTGGAAAAGGGTGAAAATATGTTGAATGCCTTTAATGAGGATAATTATATTTCAGAACCTGAAGATATTACAGACCTGAAAATTGGTATTTGGGATCTACTTTAAAATAATAAAGAAACAGGTATTTTTCGTTTTTGGAAAATCCAAATAATGGGGCGTGAAAGGGGGAGTGAATTTTTAAAATGAGTGTATCTACATCCTAAAATTTTAAACGTTTACAGATGTGAAAATTGGTATTTTGAATTTTCTTAAAAAATAAAGAAACATGTATTTTTTGTTTTCGGAAAATCCCAATAGGAAGGGTGTAAAAGGGTGAATAATGTGTTGAATACCTTCAATGAGGATACATATATCTCAGAAAATGAAGATATTACAGAACTGAAAATTTGTAGGATCTCCTTTAAAAATAAAGAAACACGTATTTTTTTGTTTTTGGAAAATCCAATTAATGGCGGTTAAACAGGAGTAACATATTTGGGTGAATTTTTTGAAAGACAGTATCTACAGAATATCTGAGAAACGTAGGATGTTACAGACGTGAAAATTAATAGTTGGAATCTCCTGTAAATGTAAAGAAACATAGGCGATTTGTTTTTGGAAACTCCTCTTAAGGGGAACTAAAAAGGCGGTTAAATTTTAAAATGAGAATTTATACAGCATATCTCAAGAAACTTAACATGTGACACAAGTAAAACTTGGTATTTTTATCTCTATAAAAATAAGGCGACATGTATTTTTAGTTTCCGGATATAGCACTTGGGTGGAGGGGGGGGGCATAAAAGTGACTGAAAATGGTGTTGAATTCTTTTAATTAGGCTACTGTTATCTTAAAAATGAAGATGTTACAGACGTGAAATTTGATATTTGGAATATGCTTTAAAAGTAAAGAAGCACGAATTCTCGGAAAATCCAATGAATGGGGTGGGGGGGAGGTGAAAGAATTGAAAAATTAATTGACTTAATTGTATGAGAATACTTTCATCTAATAAAAACTAAAGTTGTTACAGACGTGAAAATTGGTATTTTTATCTCCTTTAAAAACAAAGAAAACGCGTTTTTGGGGGGGGGGGGAAATCATCTTGGGGGACGGGAGTAAAATGGAGTTGAATTCCTTTCATGAGGACACAGAAATCAAAAACTGAAGAAGTTACAGTCGTGATAATTGGTATTTAGAAGATCCTTTACTATTAATGAAGCAAGTATTTTTTGCCGGAAAATTCACTTGAGGGGGGGGGGGGGGGGAGGAGGAGTGTGAAAGTGAAAAAAAGTGAATTATTTTAATCTGAAAACTGAAGGTAATAGACGTAAACAATGGTGTTTGGAATCTCCTTTAAACATAAAGGAACACGCCTTCTTTAATTTTTTTTTGGGGGGGGCGGGGAGGGGGTAAATAAACTTAACGGCGGTGGGGTGTAAAAGGAGTTGAGGCACCAATTGATTTTACTGTTCATAATGTATTTATAAGGAGCCTCCATTGCTCAGGTGGCAGCATGGCGGCCTCTTACAGCTGGGTTCCGTGGTTCAAATCCCGGTCTCTCCATGTGACATTCGTACTGGACAAAACTGAGGTGGGACAGGTTTTTCTCCGGATACTCCGGTTTTCGTTGCCATCATTCATTCCAGCAACGCTGTCCAATATAATTTCATTTCATTTGTCATCCATTAATCATTGGCCCAGAGGAGTGCGACAGGTTTCGGCTGCCGGCACAATTCCTATTGTCGCCGCTAGGTGGGGGTTTTATTCATTCCATTCCTGACCCTGTCGAATGACTGGAAACAGGCTGTAGATTTTCGATGTACTTATTCTGATCATAAACCGATCATTTTTAATCTTTCCTTGGTTCGTTTTCAAGAGCCATCTTTCCCTTCGGAGAACATTCTTAGATTACAGTACCTTCTCCTAGCATATAAATTAAAATTTAAACACATTTGAAATAAACGATAGGGATGAGATTGACCGTCCAGTTTTTCACCTCTATAATAAGGTCAATACTGCACGGAAGTATGTCATTCGTATGGCCAGAAATCCCCCACACTTGCCTACGTGCGACAATGGTGCTGGTCACATTCTCAACATTGACAATGGCAGCCGATGTAATTTACCGTCAAGTAGCGGTCTTGCATCTTGCTGTTGGGTCCAGAACATCTGTTATAATAATAATAATAATAATAATAATAATAATAATAATAATAATAATAATAATAATGTTCTGGGCCGTCGTCAAATGTGCGGAGCGCGCTGGAAACGGGTCCTGGACGGGTAATGACTAAGAATGCAGTCCGG
This sequence comes from Anabrus simplex, assembly GCF_040414725.1. Taxonomy (NCBI): domain Eukaryota; kingdom Metazoa; phylum Arthropoda; class Insecta; order Orthoptera; family Tettigoniidae; genus Anabrus; species Anabrus simplex. The sequence continues at coordinate 571,044,318 of NC_090266.1, forward strand.
CTGCGGGTTCAGAACCGCCAAGGCACCCAAGACGACACCGCGCCGGATCTCCTGAAGGATTTCATCCATATTAAAAATGCTTATAGGAAAAGATGGCAAAGATTTAGGGACGCAACTGACCGGGTGGAATACCTGGACCTAGCCCGGGAAGTACGAAATCGATTGCTGGAAAGAAAGATTGAAAAATGGAGGGAGACTTGCCGTAATCTATTAGAAAACGAGTCAGATCGCGAATTTTGGCAGATTCTCGCAGAAAACGAGTCAGATCGCGAATTTCGGCGGATTATATATCTAAAACAATAGGCATTCAATTATAAATTTCAGTATAATACCGTAGCGAAGCACGGGTACCTTGCTAGTTATTATTATAAATATATTCACTGGTCTGGAGTGTTGCGTTCAGCTTGTCATTTAAATGTATGATTTGTAGCACTTCCGGCCTTGTCAGGTGTACGTCTCCCTGCGGCGCTACCCTTGAAATTTTTAAACAAATCGGGAGGTTAATATCCTTCGCTACTAACTGGACAGCTGACTAATTGGCTGTGGCTCGTGGCCTTCACCTGAACAAGCTCGTTACACATTATTAACAATCGGCTACTGTGACGTTCCTTCAAACCCTGTCTTTAGCACACATATTTACGAGAATAAATCTGCTCTCAAATGTCTGTAGCGAGCTAACTTTGCTGACTTATTATTATTATTATTATTATTGTTATTATTATTATTATTATTATTATTATTATTATTATTATTATTATTATTATTATTATTATTATTATTATAATTTCCCCTTTTACTGCACACAAATTAATTCGCCTTTTTCTAAGGCCAGTGCATGTGAAGTTCCTGTAACTGTTTTTCATAAACCGAGGGACATCCTCTACTAACGTTTCTACAGTCAACTAACTCGTAATCTGTTGATTCACTGAAATCTAAAACTTACTATCACGGCGCGGCTGGAATACCGACACTTCTCTCCATATCGGCGGCACTTGGCCATGTTCAAAAAAGAAATTTCCGCGGTACTGTGACGGGTAACGGGTCGACTAAACTCACCGATGACACCAGATAGACTGAGTAGTGGGAGTTCTGTGTCAGTTTTCTAAGTAGGCGTGCGAATCCACTCATGATCATTAATTAACACATCAATCATACGTTGTTTTATTATTCCCTTACCTGCTAGAGGCTTTACGTCGCACCGACACAGATAGGTCTTATGGCGACGATGGGATAGGAAAGGCCTAGGAGTTGGAAGGAAGCGGCCATGGCCTTAATTAAGGTACAGCCCCAGCATTTGCCTGGTGTGAAAATGGGAAACCACGGAAAAGCATCTTCAGGGCTGCCGTTAGTGGGATTCGAACCTACTATCTCCCGGATGCAAGCTCACAGCCGCGTGCCTCTACGCGCACGGCCAACTCGCCCTGTATTCCCTTACCTGAGGTGGATCTATGTTCTATAGCGAATGTTGTTGTTCGGGGTTGTATAAAGTAACATCCGGTGGCAGTCTTCTACCCAGACGATGATGTCCCCTACTTATCCACATTTAAACATATTGATGACACTTAATCCTTGTAACTGTCTCTAAATTTACTTGACATTAATGTGTATTGAGGGAACAAGATTTCTTGTGTAATTCACGTCTATATTTCGCGATCAACTAAATAGTCTCGACACTTTATCTTGACGCTCAGAAAATAGAAGCCTGTGTGATTGGTTGGTTTTAGACTTAGAACAACCGTTGGATGAAACCACTTCCAAGTTTAGGGGTGTTGGGCATCTTCTGTACTTTATTATATATCTCATGTCTTGGTCTTCTGTGCTGGAATTTCACTTTGTTCTCGATGCTTCCATTCACACGGGAACTCGAGTGAAAGTTGGCTCTGTCGGTGTGCGAGCTTTTATTAGACCTTACTTTGCAACTTACTGACCACAACAAACAGTATCTCTGAAAGTGTTCACCAGCTTAGCTTCTCAACATGTGCGGGCTAGAACTTCTGACTGGAAATGTACATTCTGAACTTCTGTTTAGCTTGTAATTTTTACTCATGGAATATATTTAATTAATCAAATTGCCGTAGGCTATTCGGCTTATAGGTCAATACGATGAGCCTACAATCTACAGAAGAATATCAAGAGCTGTTATATGAATTAAAGTGGAAGAACAGATAAATTTGGAGTGATTCTTATATAACAGATGCAATGGCAACCCACAATTGGTGCCAAAGTTGCTTCGATCTCAGACATACAGTGACGCGTGCAGCGGTCCGTGGTTTCCATCACGAGCCATGCGTTTTACTTCGTTTTCACAAACCGAACCTTGATTGTGCGTGCCGATGGTGTGAAATATATTGTGGTCGTTACCACGCCTGGAGTTCCCGAAGAAGCTTTTTCTCTGACAAAACTTCATAGCGAGTACGTTTATATTCTTGCATATTGTGTGCTTTTATATTTAATAAAGTATACATTACTAAAACGTGAATCAAATGAAATTAGGATGGATATGAAGGTATGTTTCCGTTAATGGGTGTGGTATGTGTTTTGAGAATATGATTTGTGAAAAAATTCCAGTTGCTTGTTTTAGCAAGTTTAATGTTGAATCGTCATCAGCACAATTTACTTAATATGAAGTACTTTATATGATGGATTTGAGATTGTTATAGCAACATCCGTATATAGACGACAAACAGGTCGGTTAACGGGGAGGTCTTCTGTGAAACCTAAATTACTAACATATAAAGGAACATTGATGTTAAAGGTCTTCAAGGTGGACTTAAAATATTTCAAAACCATAAAATGAACGTGAATAACCCCATTCACATATTTAAGCTTATATAACTGTACTTGATCAAACCAACGGAATAATTTCATGTAACATCGGATGGAAGGTACAGAATACCATCAAGTAACATTATTAAACATGCTTTAGGATGTTTATGAATTAATTTTCTTCCTTAACTTCGTACACATTGGTAGCTGTTTATCTACAACGATTTAATATTTTATAGAATATAATATCATAAATAGAATGGACAGAACGTCTAGAGGTGACGGAGTATTTATCTGTGTGCGGAAGAACATAGGTCGTTGTTTAAAATGTGTTGATAAGGATCACAAAATGCTGTGTGTGTAAATCATGGATCAAGGAAATTCCAACCTCATTTAAATAACAGGAACGTATAGGGCGCCTGGTAACAACTTCTGGGTACTCGATAGTGTGTACGATTTTACGTGTACAGGCAACAATATGCAGAAAAGTTGTATAATTTCACGTGATGTAAATTTTCCGGTCACAATCTGGTTTGTCGAGGCTACGGGAAGGGGCTACAGATAGGTCGCTGTAATCAAGCTCTGTAGGGATGGTGGTAGTGGACTTTCCTACTAAAGGAAACAACACGTTAGATGTTTATCTTGTAAGACCCCATGACGTACACATTAACTGTATCACAGTACCAGGAATTAGCGACAACTCTACTGCAGAATTAAATATAAGGTATCCCTTGATCACTAAACTAGATAATGAGGAGTAAATATAAGTACATCAGCATAGTACAGCTGACCCCTTTACATTCCAAAAGTTTCTATGCCAAATATTTCCCAGCTGGGCATCACAAGGCGGGCACATAAACGTAATGTAGGATAATTTCGCAATTATTATTAATAGGGTTATTGAGCAGTTTGTGACCCTCAAAACACAAAAACGGAACCTAGGTCCGGTATATTAAAATAGCAAAATTAAGAGCCTTAAAAGAATGTAAGGGAAGCGTACAACAAAAGGCAATTTACTTCGGAGCATATGAATAGGTTTCACAACCTGTCCAAAGAACTCGCTTCGGGAAAGGAAGCTGCTCATGATAAATGTATGAAAGATATAATTTCTTCCTGGGAAAATTGGTGGAAGAATATCTACAAGTATGTTAGGAAAAGGAGAAGGAACCAGCCATGTAGTGTCAATGATAATGTCCAGACAAGGTGGGGTAGTTACTGACAATCTATTAATAAGTAATGAATTAATACATTGGTGTGGAAACACATTTAACGATAAGAATAAACTGGCGATAGACATTTTGGATAACACTGATTATTATCTCTTCCAAATTGGCAATAGAAAAATTCAGGAAAGAATTAAAAAATGAAGGAGAAATAAGCCTGATAATATTGCTGGGGAGATCCTGAAACTATAAGGCAGAGTTATTATACGCTATTTGGAAATACTATCTACAGTTTCTCTCAACAATAGGCTACGCAAAAACCAGATGACGGGAAGAAGGCAGCTGTAGTCTCGATTTTTAAGGGAAAAACGTGTTGCTAATGGACAAGTATAGACTCATTAACCTTATGCCCATTGTATGCAAACATATGGAACACCTGATCAGTGTTGCCTACCCATAAATTCTTTCTCCGCCAAATTTTACTTGAAAATCCGCTAATTTCCGCTAACTTTCGAACTTAAGCAAAATGGCATATACCTACCAGCTGTTTTAATATAAGAGATTAATTCAACACTCACAAGTTTCAGAACAGGAGTCTATTATCTTCTCCTTCCCGCACTATATGATCATCAGCAGGAGTGCTAGGTTGAGGTCCTGTGGTTTAATTTGAAGCTACATGGTACTTTTTGTTTTCGAGATATATGCTGGCAGTTCACAGCAGCAAAGTATATGGGAAAATTTTTAAATCTATTTCGAAAGTTATTTTCACGATCATTACCGTTTTCATTGGTATTGGTAAGTTTGGAAAGAAATAATGTCAAACAATTTCGCATTTATATTGCACTGCCAATAGATGTACCGATCGTATTTGGGATCACTCGGAAGCTCAACCAGGTAGTCCTAAAATGTACTTATTTAACCACACTTTACGAAATATCTGCCTAATTTTTAACATTTTCTTTCGACATATTGACGTACAAAAAAGAACCTGATGTAAAAGAAACACGTTATCAAACACGAGACTACCCGGCTCAGAGTACAGTAACGTTTATCATAAATTATGTCTGAGGCTGGGGGCCAAAACTGGTGTAGAAAACGATTATAAGTTCAATACAACGTGAATAAGTAGACTATTATACCGTAGAAAGTTCTGTACTATTTTTGATCTTGGTGATGAAAGGTGATATTCTTACCGCAAAAAATCGCTAAAAGAAATTTGAAAATTCGTCAGCAATTCCGCTGTCCGCTAAATGGAAAATTTATCCGCTGTTCCTTTTAAAAACCCGCTAAATTTGGCAGAAAATCCGCTGAGTTGGCAACACTGCACCTCATGTCAGAATGTATAGGGTACAATGGGAAAAAAGTTCGTGGATTAAATGCCATCAGCGTGGTTTTAGAAAAGATTTCTCCTGCGAGAGCCTGATGTTGTTCCTCATTCAAGACATCGTTAGACATAGGTGAGCAAGTTGATGCCATTGTAATTGATTTTGCTAAAGCATTTGATGTAGTACCACATGGCATTCTGATCCGAAAATTGGCGGAAACAAACGTTGATAAAAGGCTGGTTCTGTGGATCAGGGAATTTCGAACATCCCACACGAAGAGGATAAAGGTGGGAAGTAAATATTCCTAAGGATTTTTATAACGTCGGGAGTAGTACTGGGTAGTGTTATGTTGCCACTCCTATTTACGCTGTTTATCAATGATCTGCCCAACTAAATTCGAAGCTAATGGAGATATTCTTGCGGACGACTGCATAATACACAGAAACATACAGAATGCTGGCGATAATGGGTTATTACAAGTCGATAAAATCCAATAAAAGTGTACACCCTAAATGGGCACTCGATAACAAAATGAAAATTAATTCTCGAAAATGCAGTCTCATAAGTTTGGGAAAGAAATGTAGCGCAGGGGACTTTCAATACTGTCTTGGATCGGATGCTCTCGTAGAGAGTGACTAATGCGAGTACCTAGGAATCCGCGTAGAGAGAGGTCTAAAATGGGATATCCACGTAGGAAGTGTAATTTCTAAAGCTTACAAGTCCTTACACTTCGTGATGAGTGTGTTAAAGGGAAACAGTTCCCAGGCGAAACACAGGGCTATACCACACATTAAGCCAGCCCTGGAATATGGAGCAGCCTTACGGGATCCATAACAAACAGGACTCATTAAGGAACTTGAGATCGTAAGGGGAAAGGCTGCAAGATTCGCGCTGAACGATTTCAATCCTACAAGTAATGTGACAAGTATGATATAAAAACTTGGAAGGGAGACACTGGGGACTAGACTGAAACGAACACGGTTATGTGCCATGTATAATGCCTATATGAATTAGCCAGCGTTAGGAAAGTTGAACAGTCGACTATAAAAGCCCTGATACATAAGCAGCACTGATCATCAGCATAAAGAAAACTAAGTATGGTAAATATTCCTTTGTTAATCGGTGAATTGATCACTGGAATGCAGTACCAGCAGCTGTGTCGCAGCCTTTTCCCAAAAATGTAAGATGCTTTCAGAATAGACTCCAGCATTCCGTAAATTATGTGAAAATTTCTATGTGATGGTGTCATATTTTAATTGCAACGCTCAACCCACTATAAAGCATAGTATTAAGGCTCCTTGATGATTTAAAGTATTTACGGTATATGATTTTGTATATGAACGAGCTGTATTTAGAGTGCTAAGATAATAGTTAGTAATTGGACCGCTCAATCTACTATAAATCATAGTGTAATTTTTTTAAATACTTAAGGTACGTGTGAATTTGTATAAGACTTTGTTGTAATGTTAAGCTAGTCGTGGACTCAGGCCCATGGTAGCTCATTTCGCTACTTCAAGGAAGGGGCTAGTGATTCAGACGATCTGAGACCTCCCAGCCGGCTTGTGGGGTGGAGCCGGCCTCTCCGCGTATTAGGAGACTATGGGATTAAGTGTAGGTTATTAATATCAATCAAGGGCATTTATGTAGTGCCTCACCGAGTTATGAACCAGGAGCTCTTGTCGGAGAGACCAGTGACTGAGCCGGGCTGGATACGACGGAACGTAAGACTGCACTGTGTGTTCGTGTATTTCTTTGGAATGAGGCTCGGCGTCGGTCGGCGAGGGAAGCCGCTAACGCGAGGGTGAAGGTGAATGGACCTGTGTTAATTTTCGCTGTTGTGAGTATCATCCTGTTGTTGAATACTGTTGAGCTGTGCAGTTGTTCACTGCACGTGACTGTGTAAATTACTGGACTGTCTGTGGAATCAAACCAAAGCATAGTCATCGTTTTTGGAGTGGCCCATTGTCCTGTGTACAGATCCAGCTTTCGATACACAGCTGATGTATGAGGTCAATAGACTTGGGAAATGTGAAGGTAAGGATTAAGCGTCCGCACGTACAGCAACGGGCTGGGCCGCCTACTGTGCATAAGGAAGGGAGAGAGACTTATGTATAGACAACAATTAGTGGGCGTGTCCATTCATGGTTAATTAGAATTGTGTGGGTATTTATGTGTGTGTGTGTGTGTGTGTGTGTGTGCATTTATTGGATCATCCTGAAATAAACTGCATTAATGAAAGAGACAGAATTGTATTTGTAACAAAGTGGTGTCAGAAATTAGAATAGACCCATGTGTGATACGTCATTGTAATCAGCGTGAATCAGCGGACCAGATACTGCAGGTTTCCACTGCCACCTCCAACATTCCAGAACGTCGGTGTATTGTGAATGCACACTCATGCCTTTCATCTTGTGTCAATTACTGCATGTCAGTTGAGACCAGGGGCCACACGAAAATGGGGGCTCAGTTAAATACGCTCTTCGATATGATGATGAAAGGGATGGTTATATCGCGATGTTTAGTTCGGATTTTCTTTCAGGATATAACCGCGCTGAAGGATATTTTGTGTGATGTAATCTTATTCAGGGTACGACGCTGAATTAGGTGTTGTAAATTATAGCCTACTCCGTTATTTTTTTGAATTCGTGTCATGTAATTTATTTTAGGAACCTTCGTTGTATAGGAAGTGTTGCTTAAAGTGCAATTTGTTTCCTTTAATTTTCCATCGAGGCTTTGAGTGAATGAGAGTTGCGTGAATGCCGCATGCTTGTCTTGGTGAGCCCTGGAAAATTTGACATCATGTTTTTGTTTCTTTGAATGTGTATATTTGCCATTTATGTGATTTTGATTTTGTGTGGTTCTTATCCACATTGTTTGTTGTACTCATGAATTTGATCATGATTCGGGGTGTACATATTTTGTACAGTTAGATTAGTATTTGTCTCCACAATTCCGCATTAAATGACGTATTTTCTAAAGGTTAGGGAACTCACTGCAATGTCACGTATCCAGGAAAGGGGAACATACTCATCGGCAGTTCAAAGTGTTAACAAAATGTAAAGCCAGGAGCGTGGTGCGAGCACGCAAGCCCAAGATGTAAAATTAATGAAACTTCAAGATTTGATTTCATATGTTAAGTAAGTGTGTCGTCATATGTGACCGTGAGGCCACCGATGAGTGAACAGGTGTTGGTGCGGCTTGTGTTCGCTTGTCGGCGAGATGGGGTGCGCGCGACCTTGGACAGGGGCGAGAACGAGTTTTTTTGTGCAGAGAGCGGCCGGCTGGAATAAAAATAAAAAAATGAAGGTTGGCGAGTGAAAGAAGGAGGCCAGCGCGTGTCACCTGTAATTGCGAGGAATGAAATGAATGAAATATTTGTAATATCTTTGGTGGCGACGTGCATAATTACGGAAGGCTCAAGGATTAAATCAAAATAAACTGGATAAAAAATAGCACATTTAGGGGATATAAATTAAAAAACTGAAATTTTGAAATAATTTACACGACCTTGTGGCTAAAATGGTGATGAAGTTGTAGATTCGTACAGTAGAAGAATTTAGTTCCTAAATTGACTTTACTTCCGTGCATGTGCACCAGACATGATATTTAAGTCATGTGATACGAATACTCGTTCTCACACACCCTCTGGCGTGTCTTGGACTATCACCTTCAGTCGCTCAGCGTGGAACGTCGTGAATACTGGCTTCACTCCTGTGCTCTACACCTCTGATAATTGGATACAATTTAGGACAGTGCTGTGATCAGACGTCGAACGTGCAGATATTAATCCCTTAAGTACGTGTCATTTCCAAAATACAGTTGCGTGTGTGTTTGGAGCCTACTCTAAAGCATTTTGTGTAAGTTTCAGCTTTCTTACGAGTGGACGCGGAAGACGTGGACGTGAATATTTCCAGAAGAGGACGGAAACTCACATCATGGATTACCAGTGCTTCACCATGAAGTTCTAAACCTTTGACCATCGTTGGCGGCGTCGGGATGCAGATTCTTTCATCCTGGCATGGATGATTGAGAACCCAGACTTCCAGACATGAAGATTTCTCTATAAGTTAAGTCGATTACGTCTCATTTATATCTGTTCTATGTAGTTTTGTTCTATTCTTTCTTTCTTCTTAGTAAGCTATTTTGACACATTTTATGGTTGTTTACTTGCTCGAATACGTCGTAAAACTGACACATGTGATTATTCAACGACCATGTGGCCATGAATTTGACAGTGAAGGGTTCTGATAGAGTTATCCATGTGTTATCGACACCATCTTTGCTTATTGAGTAAATTTCGTCACGAATATGAATTAATTTATGTCTGATAGATTTACTGGTAGGATATTTCGTCCATATTTTCTATATTTTCCTTGTAATGGAACTTCTACTTGTGCCTCGTGTCTGAGACAACGTGTCATCGGGATATTGAGTCCGAATTCTATGTACGAATTTAATGTGAACATGTGCATTGGAAGCATGTGATAATTAGTTGGAGTAATTAATCATCGAGACACTTTTAAGTGGATATTATGTATTTGTAGGACGATGGTAGGTCCTGATATTTCATGGCTACACATATTTGAGATTAAGATGCGACAAGTAAGGGTCGTCATTGTGGTACACTGTACGTGTAGAGTATATGGAATAATTGTGCATGGCACAAATCTTCGTGAAACTGAGCTTTTCACATGTTAATGGATTATTCGCGATAAATGCAGTGTAGCCTAATGTTGGTGTCTTCAGATGAAGAAAATGAAAGTCCATGTTACTTGATGTACTTTTAATTCGTGGGAATATCCCAACTTTTCTCAAGTAATCCAGTAATTTCAAGCTCAAGGTACAGATAATGTTCGAGAAGGCCTTAGGTCTGAAGAACAGGTCTTCGACGAAATATCTAAATAATATCTGATTCGTGACTATATCAGTTCATTCGTTGATGCAGTTTTTACTCTCATGTGATAACTCAATCTTGCTGTAACTCAATAAATTTGTTAATAGGAGAGTAATACGGTTGATCGACACTCGTCGACATGTACATAGTGTAGATATTTTCTTCTTAGTACTCACAATCTTCTTGCCAATTTCCGTAGTTAGCTGTAGAAGTAGTAATTTGTTAGTATTTATAGGATTATTTTTTTATGTGTTCTGTTCTGAAATATGTGATACTGATATTATCGATTGATAGTGGACAGGATCTCCACATGGATGGTATTATCCCCATTTACTTACGTTTGCAAGCCCAGGAGGCGTTTTATTTTGTTTAATTATTGGTCAAATACTTAACGTTCAGTATAAATTCTCACGAAAGGAGATGTGAGACGACGTGAACAGGTATATCCGACGTCTCGGATTAACTTAGAGAAAACCAAGGCAAATTCAACTTTTCATTTTGTCGTTAAGATAACGACTGTAAATTTTATTATTTTGTCATAAGTGTTAACTTTTTGAATCTTGGATATTTCTTTATTATAATCGTTCTTACAATTACTGCATTTTTTCCAGATTGTCGATGAAGGCTTGGCCCAGACCTCATTTTTCTGAATGAAAATTTTTAATTCAACTTTAAACAAATAACTTAATAACTTTGAAGACGATAAAAAATTTGTTTTACAATGTAAATACTCTGTTAGAATGTCAGGGAAACAACTGTCGTGTACCATCCCATTTGTTTGTGCCTAGGTTTGTTACATCAAGAGTCATATTAAATTCCATAACGTAACGATCATAATCATAATCATAGATTTCAGGATGGCCAATAATGCATTTAATTGAATAAAAGTGTCACATTTGTTCTATACTTGGAACGCACTTATTTGATGAACCCTATGATAATCCTGCCACATTCATTTATTTTATAAGCCTACAGCCACCGGACTGAGCACCCCTGGGGTGTCTCGTGTTCGCGACTGACTATGACGGGCACATCTTAGTGGCTAGTCCCTTCCGTGGGGCTCGATTTGTGGCTTGAAAAGTGGCTTAATCCATCGTGGAACTTGATTAATTGCTTCTCCACGTGGTTTAAATTGACTTGCTCAAATTACTAATTATTCAAGGTTCGGCAGGTTCATTTCAGATTTAATGCCATCCCAGTTAGGTAGAATTCTAACAGAGTACGCGGAATTTTCAGAATATTTTACTTATGATGATGTGTTTCACATGGAAAAATGAGGGTTAGGAATTTTCTTCATGAAACTTGAATTTGCCTTATCACAATCAACATGTCTGGGGGGAAAGTTTCTGCATTTCGGCGTTTGCTGACACAGGTCACTTTATGAATAATAGAATGGATCTCGAGGAGATTAGGAAGTTATTAGAGACTCTGACAGTAGAGAGTAGGAGAGCACAGGACGAGAATAAAGAGGAACTCAGAAAAATGCAGGAAGAGAGTAGGAGAGCACAGGACGAGAATAAAGAGGAACTCAGAAAAATGCAGGAAGAGAGTAGGAGAGCACAGGACGAGAATAAAGAGGAACTCAGAAAAATGCAGGAAGAGAGTAGGAGAGCACAGGACGAGAATAAAGAGGAATTTAGGAAAATTCAGGAAGATAGTAATGAACGGTTGAGTCAAAAAATGAACATTATGGGTGCTGCGATACAGGAAGAGGCGAAAAAAGGTCGTGACGAACTATATGCAAAACTGGAGGAAACTAGTTGTCGGATTGACAATATCGTGTTAGAGTGCAGGGAAAATCAGAAAAAAACCCTGGAACAAGTTGTTACTTTGACGAGCCAGATTAAAGAGGATAATAAGGTTATCACCGGGAAGGTCACCGCTCTTCAGAGTGACGTAGTCCTAGTAAGAAATAACATTGAATCTGTGAGGAAGGAGATAGATGTTATAAAGGTAGAGATTTCTACGGCACAAGAAGAGATGTCAGAACAAGTGAAAAATCTTAGAGGAGAGGTCACAGAAGACTTAAAGAAAATAAAAGAGAAGGTCGACGATGATCTCCGTTCCGTAAAGGACAGTATCTCAGTCAACCAAATGGAGATACAAGATATTTCGCTCCAGTTCGATGATATCAAGAGCCTGATTGACAAAGACAAGTCGGAAATACTCGAGCAAATTATTAATCTTGCCGGAGATGTCAAGTCCGGGAAACAGAAAATGGAGGAAAATATGGACGCCCTCCAAAAATTAGAAAAAGAAGTAGGATTCTTGAAGTTGCAGGATAGGAGCACTAGGGTCTTAGTGACATCATTAATGGACCGACAGAGTAATGTCGAAGAGGTCGTACAGGCTAAATCTACTGTAACAGAAGGAATATCGCCAGTAGCTGAATCGTCTCAGAATATTACCCACACCGAACAACCCACAGTAAATCTCAGTACTACACCGGCACAAAGTGTACCTCAAATCATTAATTTTATCCGAATGAGCGAGGACAGGCCTAGAAAATTCAACAATTTAAATGGGGTCACACCTAAAAATTTCATTAGGGACCTTGATGAATATATTCGTGAACAGAAGATCCCTACTGAAAAACATCTGCGAACAGCGGAGAAATTTTTAGAGGGAGACGTGCTCAACTGGTACCATGCTTTCCGTTATACGTTTGAAGACTATGAAGGTTTCAAGCGCTTATTCCTACAGAGATACTGGGGAGCGGATTTGCAACAGGCACTACGGTTGGATTTGTATTCACGAAAATATTCCATAGATGGGCAGACGCAGTACGCTAATTACTTCTGTAATCAAGTACGACGAATGAAAGACCTCGACACTCCACCATCTGAAAATGAGTTGGTTCAAGCGATAACAAAGCAGTTTCCTGTGGAAGTACAGCGCTTACTCATTGCTGCCAATGTTCAGACTGCGGTGCAGGCTGAGGCTATCCTCAGACAACTCGACCATACTATGAATGTCTCAACACTACCGAAAACTCAAAGAAGCAATACTTATCAGGTCAACGTAATAGACACTCCGAAAAACCGAAATTCAACTCCAATGCCTGCAAACGGAAATCAGAGTGGACCTAAAGAGTACAAAAACCATCCCAGAGCGTACGATCGTCGATGGGAAGAGAGAAGGACGAGACCCAGAGAGGACAGGATGGAAGATCCGAAGAACGTCCGAAGAAGGGGAAGTTACAGGACACGGGATCGACCACAGGACTACAGACGGAATAGGCCCTATGATAGACCTAGATATTATTCAGATCGTAACTACCGGAATTTCAGAGATGAAATGGAGAACCGTCATCGAGAAAGCATGAGGTACATTGAAGAATTAAGGAAGGAAACTAAAAAAGGCTCAAAATGGAAGGACGCCATTCATAATCAAGACACCGATCCAGATGTGATGGGAGCCGAGAGCTTACAGTTCCAGCGACACCGGAATTCACCCCATGACGATAGATTAAATCCTTCGGCACCACAATATCAACCTGAAAATCAGGGCGCCAGAAGAAAGACTCCGATGTGAAGATATCAAACCATTACTCTCCTGTGAACATTTATATTCAATGCCTCGAACCTAAGACTCTACCGTAAAGCAGAAGAGTGAAGAGAAAAAAGGAAGAGACCCAGGTCGGCTGTCAAAGAAATACCAGTTTGTGTCGTGCAGAATGATTACCGTTCAGACAACTGACAGATGTTTGGAAATTATAAATACCATGGAAAATTAAACAGTGAAGTAGACAGCATACGGACCACATTTTAAGGAATGGAAACGATCTAAAAATTTTTAACCTTGTTTAAAATTTTTTGTCCCAGTAAGAGGTATATGTGACCGTGAGGCCACCGATGAGTGAACAGGTGTTGGTGCGGCTTGTGTTCGCTTGTCGGCGAGATGGGGTGCGCGCGACCTTGGACAGGGGCGAGAACGAGTTTTTTTGTGCAGAGAGCGGCCGGCTGGAATAAAAATAAAAAAATGAAGGTTGGCGAGTGAAAGAAGGAGGCCAGCGCGTGTCACCTGTAATTGCGAGGAATGAAATGAATGAAATATTTGTAATATCTTTGGTGGCGACGTGCATAATTACGGAAGGCTCAAGGATTAAATCAAAATAAACTGGATAAAAAATAGCACATTTAGGGGATATAAATTAAAAAACTGAAATTTTGAAATAATTTACACGACCTTGTGGCTAAAATGGTGATGAAGTTGTAGATTCGTACAGTAGAAGAATTTAGTTCCTAAATTGACTTTACTTCCGTGCATGTGCACCAGACATGATATTTAAGTCATGTGATACGAATACTCGTTCTCACACACCCTCTGGCGTGTCTTGGACTATCACCTTCAGTCGCTCAGCGTGGAACGTCGTGAATACTGGCTTCACTCCTGTGCTCTACACCTCTGATAATTGGATACAATTTAGGACAGTGCTGTGATCAGACGTCGAACGTGCAGATATTAATCCCTTAAGTACGTGTCATTTCCAAAATACAGTTGCGTGTGTGTTTGGAGCCTACTCTAAAGCATTTTGTGTAAGTTTCAGCTTTCTTACGAGTGGACGCGGAAGACGTGGACGTGAATATTTCCAGAAGAGGACGGAAACTCACATCATGGATTACCAGTGCTTCACCATGAAGTTCTAAACCTTTGACCATCGTTGGCGGCGTCGGGATGCAGATTCTTTCATCCTGGCATGGATGATTGAGAACCCAGACTTCCAGACATGAAGATTTCTCTATAAGTTAAGTCGATTACGTCTCATTTATATCTGTTCTATGTAGTTTTGTTCTATTCTTTCTTTCTTCTTAGTAAGCTATTTTGACACATTTTATGGTTGTTTACTTGCTCGAATACGTCGTAAAACTGACACATGTGATTATTCAACGACCATGTGGCCATGAATTTGACAGTGAAGGGTTCTGATAGAGTTATCCATGTGTTATCGACACCATCTTTGCTTATTGAGTAAATTTCGTCACGAATATGAATTAATTTATGTCTGATAGATTTACTGGTAGGATATTTCGTCCATATTTTCTATATTTTCCTTGTAATGGAACTTCTACTTGTGCCTCGTGTCTGAGACAACGTGTCATCGGGATATTGAGTCCGAATTCTATGTACGAATTTAATGTGAACATGTGCATTGGAAGCATGTGATAATTAGTTGGAGTAATTAATCATCGAGACACTTTTAAGTGGATATTATGTATTTGTAGGACGATGGTAGGTCCTGATATTTCATGGCTACACATATTTGAGATTAAGATGCGACAAGTAAGGGTCGTCATTGTGGTACACTGTACGTGTAGAGTATATGGAATAATTGTGCATGGCACAAATCTTCGTGAAACTGAGCTTTTCACATGTTAATGGATTATTCGCGATAAATGCAGTGTAGCCTAATGTTGGTGTCTTCAGATGAAGAAAATGAAAGTCCATGTTACTTGATGTACTTTTAATTCGTGGGAATATCCCAACTTTTCTCAAGTAATCCAGTAATTTCAAGCTCAAGGTACAGATAATGTTCGAGAAGGCCTTAGGTCTGAAGAACAGGTCTTCGACGAAATATCTAAATAATATCTGATTCGTGACTATATCAGTTCATTCGTTGATGCAGTTTTTACTCTCATGTGATAACTCAATCTTGCTGTAACTCAATAAATTTGTTAATAGGAGAGTAATACGGTTGATCGACACTCGTCGACATGTACATAGTGTAGATATTTTCTTCTTAGTACTCACAATCTTCTTGCCAATTTCCGTAGTTAGCTGTAGAAGTAGTAATTTGTTAGTATTTATAGGATTATTTTTTTATGTGTTCTGTTCTGAAATATGTGATACTGATATTATCGATTGATAGTGGACAGGATCTCCACATGGATGGTATTATCCCCATTTACTTACGTTTGCAAGCCCAGGAGGCGTTTTATTTTGTTTAATTATTGGTCAAATACTTAACGTTCAGTATAAATTCTCACGAAAGGAGATGTGAGACGACGTGAACAGGTATATCCGACGTCTCGGATTAACTTAGAGAAAACCAAGGCAAATTCAACTTTTCATTTTGTCGTTAAGATAACGACTGTAAATTTTATTATTTTGTCATAAGTGTTAACTTTTTGAATCTTGGATATTTCTTTATTATAATCGTTCTTACAATTACTGCATTTTTTCCAGATTGTCGATGAAGGCTTGGCCCAGACCTCATTTTTCTGAATGAAAATTTTTAATTCAACTTTAAACAAATAACTTAATAACTTTGAAGACGATAAAAAATTTGTTTTACAATGTAAATACTCTGTTAGAATGTCAGGGAAACAACTGTCGTGTACCATCCCATTTGTTTGTGCCTAGGTTTGTTACATCAAGAGTCATATTAAATTCCATAACGTAACGATCATAATCATAATCATAGATTTCAGGATGGCCAATAATGCATTTAATTGAATAAAAGTGTCACATTTGTTCTATACTTGGAACGCACTTATTTGATGAACCCTATGATAATCCTGCCACATTCATTTATTTTATAAGCCTACAGCCACCGGACTGAGCACCCCTGGGGTGTCTCGTGTTCGCGACTGACTATGACGGGCACACATACATTGTACATTTGTGATATATTTATTATTCTCAAGATGGAATTTATCAGGCTGAAAGAAAAACTGAATCATATAAAAATTTGGGCCATTTGATACTTCTCGGTTTCTTCATATTCCCCTTTATTTTAATAAACAGATATACTCCAAAAGCTGACGCCATGTTTCACCTTGCTTTATTTGTAGTTTTTATTTGACTTCACCGTGTCCATATTTAGTTACATGTTCCCCATCAAATCCAGGGTGTATGCAATTTCAGGGCAATTTTTTATCATAGTTCCAACTGGGCATCCCTGGTAGCGGCTGACTAGTCTCGGGAAAATTACCTTGAAGGTAGGAACGGGGACAATCTATATATATATAATAACATGCCCTGACTGACTGACTGCCCGACTGCCTGACTGACATATTCATCATCGGCGAGCCAAAACTACCGCACGTAAAGAAATGAAATTTTGTAGATACATTTATATTAGTGTGTAGGTGCTCACTCAGGAAGGATCCTTGGATATTCCGGCTTTAAGAGGGTGGAAAGGGGGTGAATTTTTAAAATGAGGATATCTGTATCTCAGAAACATAAAAGTTTACACAGGTAAAAATTGGTAATTGGAATCTCCTTTAAGAATAAAGAAACACTTTTTTTGTTTTCGGAAAATGCCATTAAAAAGATGAAGAATGAGGGTAAAGGGGTTTAACACCTTTTATGTCAAGAACTAAAGATGTTACAGACATGAAAAGTGGTATTTATAATCTCCTTTGAAAATAAAGAAACATGTATTTTTGTGTTTTTGGATAATCCGATGAACAGGGGTGAACAGGAGTGACAAGCGGGGCGAATTTTTAAAAAGACTATATCTGCAATTTATCTCAGACAGGTTACATATTGCAGATTTGAAAACTGGTATTTGGAATTTCCTGTAAAAGCAAAGAACCATACATACTTATTTCGGAAAATCCACTTAACGGGAACTGAAAAAGGGGTTAAATTTTTAAAATTCTACAGTATATCTGAAAAAAATATTATGCACACGTGAAAATTGGTATTCGGAATCGCCTTTAAAAATAAGGAAACACGTATTATTATGTTTTAGAAAATGCCCTTAATGGAGGGAGGTGGATGAATTGAAAAATTAGTTGAATTATTTGTATAAATATACCACAAAATCTAAAGATGTTACAAACGTGAAAACTGGTTAGCTATTAGGAATCTGCTTTAAAAATAAAGAAACACGCATTTGTTGGCGAATGAAATTAGTAGAAGGGGATGAAAACAGAGATGAATTCCTTTTATGAGAATACATATATCTTAAAAGGTCAAGATATTACAGACTTGAAAATTTGTATTTGGAATTGTCTTTCAAAGTAAAGAAACACGTAACCTTTTGCCTTTGGAAAAATTAGTTGATTTATTTGTATGAGGATGCTTCTATGTCCAAAATTGAAGATGTTACCGGCATGAAAATTTGTATTTGGAATTTTCTTTCAAAGTCAAGAAACACGTAATCTTTTGTCCTTAGGAAATCCACTTACGGGGGTAAATTAATTGAAAAAATAGTGGAATTTTTTGTATCAGAATTCTTATATCTCACAAACTAAAGATGTTAAAAAAGTGAACATTTTTATTTGGAATCTCCTTTAGAAATAAACACGAATTTTTGGAGGTGGCGGGAAATCACCTTAACGGGGTGGGGTGAAAAAGGATTTGAATTCTTTTGATGGGGATGCTTATATCTCAAAAACTGAAGATGTTATAGGCATGAACATTTGTATTTGGAATCTTCTTTCAAAGTAAAGAAACACGTGTTCTTTTGTCTTCGGAATATCACTTAAGTGGGGTGAATGAATTAGAAAATTATTTGAATTCTTTGTATGAGGATACTTTTATATACAAAACTAAAGATATTAAAGACGTGAATATTGGTATTTGGAATCTCCTTTAAAAATAAAGAAACGTGCACTTTAGGGGAGGAGGGAGTCAGCTTAACGGGTAGGAACCAGGGTGAAAAAGGAGTTGAATTACGTTTATGAGGATACTTATATTTCAAAAAATGAATATGTTACCGACGTGAAAATTATTGTTTGGAATCTCCCTTAAAATAAAGGAACGCGCATTTGTTTTTTGTTTCTTCGGAAAATCGCCGTAAGGGGAGTGGGGCTGGAAATAAGTGAATAAGGAGTTGAAATATGTTTTTGAGGATAATTTATCTTAAAACCTGAAGCTGTAACAGACTTGAAGGTTGGTATTTTGAATTTCATTTTAAAATAAAGAAACACGTGTTTATAGTTTTCTGAAAGTCCACTTAAGGCGGAAGAGGGTTGGAAAGAAGCCAAGAAGGTGAAGTTGAATTATTCTTATGAGTATACATTTAACTCAAAACAGACGTATAGACGTTAAAACTGGTATTAGGAATCACCTTTAAAAATAATGAAACACGCAATTTTTTGTTTTCGGAAAATCCAGTTATGGGGCTGAAAGGAATTGTAAAAGCGGGTGAATTTTTTAAATGAAAACTGGTATATCTACATTATCTGTAAAAACTTAACATGTTAGAGACATAAAACTTGTTTTAGATTTCGGGGAAGGCACTTAACGAGAGGTGAAAAGAAGTGAAAAATAGTTTAATTATTTTTTGTGAGGATACTTATATCTTAAAAACTGAACATGTTACAGACGTGAAAGTTTGTATTTGGAATCTCCTTTAAAATAAAGAAACTCGTATTTATTTTTTCGACTTGAGGAAGACTGTTTCTCACATGTACAGCTCTATGTCGCATGGTCGTGTTAGCCCAAAAGGTAATACCAAAAACATGGTTTTGCAAAGAATTTCTGAGGTAAATGATACTGAATTTTTGGGTGTGTTTTTATGCTTTAGGAATTTTCAGATAATGTCTTAGTACAATGCCGAGGAACGATTATATACTTTGATCAAATTACGAAATCTACCCGAGTCAAGCCACGGGTAATTGCTAGTATATTATATAATGAATGCTTGTTGGGATTTTTATGTATTATATGGAAGCCTCTGCCTTTCGTTTGATAGCGACCTTTCATAAATGATTCTGCCATTACGTTTGGATTTCTATTTCTGTTTTGTCGCATTTAGGACGGCATTCTTCCCTGTATAGTTTTGCTAGGCGGCTATGTTCCTTAGAGTTCCCTGAGCGGTGCATTTAGTTACTGATATCAGGGTGATTTACATACGAAATATCCTTCTTCTTGACTGACAAGGACATTAAATTTCTTCTGCCGATTTCTCAACTCTGTAGTATGGGACTCCCCCCAAGGGCTTGCAATACATTTGTTTAATCCAGTGTTGGAATGTGTCTTTATTCTTCGTGAATGTTCATCCAATAGGATGGGAATATCCCTTGTTTTATTGGGAAACCGTTCTCAAACAGGTTTATTTCTTAATGTCACTGATTCTATAATCCCGTGCAAATTAGCTTACCGTATGCAAATGATCCAGGTAGTTTTCACGCTGTGTAATTATTTTTTCCCTTCGAAAATTTTTCCACCCCTTTAAAACAGACGGTTCCTATGTTTCATTGATTAATACTGAAATGCATTTTTATGATTATTTCCCGTTTGAAAGGTTTGTTCATTTTTTGAGAGTGATTGGAGATCCCTCGATGTGCACAGTAGGCTTCATCTTCACCATCATCCGGATCCGCACAGGACAAGGCAGATGCAGATATATCCTGCAAAATCCTGAATTGACTGCTGCTGCGGAGTGTGTCTTTGGGGACACCGCACAAAGTTTACGACGTATTAGCACCGAGTGCTTGTATGAGCAAATAACGGCTCAGTAATTGATATTCACTATACATGAGCTGAAGCGGTTGAATGGATTGCAATCAGGAGATATAAGATTATGTGTATATAAGTACGTTATGCCTTAGCTTTCCAACATCGTATGATTAATAATAACAATAATACTTAGCGATTTAACATTGCTGTACTTGCATTACCAACTATTTTCACTTCTATCGGAATGTGATGCTGAGCATACTTACGATCGTTACTGATGGTAGCAGATTAACGCGAGTGGCAAATCAACTTTTGTGGAGAACAAGCAGGTCATTCGGAAAAATACCTGAACAGACGCGCAGAATGTAGTTAACGCTGCAGCTGTGGGACGCTTATAAATCGTTGTAGTCTGTTCATGGTTATCACTGCTTCCGTCATGCCCATTAACATCATACAAATCATTAACAACGTCAACACTGACTCTGCCTGTCTCAATAACGTAACAATAGCTTGGTAGTTGGCCGTACAATGCACCATCATTAGGGGTTGAAAAAATTGCACAATAATCACACGAGGTTGGATAAATTCCTGTTCGCAATTAACCACTATAGACTTTCTGTATTGTTTGCTTTAATGTGAACGTAACAGTCCATCCATTTTATTTCTGTTGAGAAAGAAGAGACAGAAGATTTTTGACAAAAAATTAGCAGTAGGCTGTCACTCTTCTAACGGCAACAGGATTTCGAGGGTTTCGTAGACTTAGTTTTTAGACATAAAAACAAATAGTTTGTGGATGTATTCAACAGAGCGTGGTACACTTGGAATGGAGACTCGGTGTAGTATGGGTCTGTGATATGAGTAATAAGAGACACCATTTAAGAGTTAGATAATGATATTACGAATAAAAGTGAGGTCAATAAAGGAATTGCCATATGTCCTGCGATAGCTGCTCAGCGTAACATTCAAATTAACGTGATATATCCATTATTAAACTTGTTATTGTATACAACTAACCGCAATGTATTCACAACGACAGCTAAACTCCAACTGAGCGCGCGAGTCAACACAGCGCCATCTTATAACTGAGTATGCTCGTGACGTCACATATTTTGCACAAATTTTTCCTTACTTTGAAGAGCTATTTCATGAAAACTACGTTTCAGATTTTCATGTTCTTCTTTGCAACAGGTAGCCTCTTTTTATCTGCAACTGAGACATTAGACATAATCTTAAGTTAAGTACTCTCTGTGATATACACCCCTTCTACCCAAACAATAAAAGTGCCTTAAAATGTTTCTTTCCCTGTACCCGTTGTCAAGGAACGTAAGTCTGAATTAGAATGGCTCGTTCGTGCGAGTGAAAAATGAGAAAAGGATTCCACCCAGCACACGATTAACTAACCAAAGTACCTCAGAACTAACTGACCTGATGTTTTCTCTGCAGTTTGCCAGGCTTTGCGAAGATTTCTTATACAATATTACATATTTTAGCGAATTAATGAGCACAATTGCTCCCAATTTAACTGTAAAATGAAACGGCCAATTTTTATTGGGGTTCTGTTTTTCTGTTTTCTGTTTTTCCTCTCGGTTGTTATTCTTCGCTATCTAGATCGGGACCACTACCACCTAGTTGGATACCTCCTCAGTTGTAATGACGTAGGCTTAGCGGATCTCGGACCAGCCCTCAGATCCAGTTAAATATCCCTGATAAAGTCAGGAATCGAACCTGGATCCTCTGAATAAGTAGCAGACATGGTATTCATTGACCTCGCAACTGGAACAGGACGTCTCTTATCTTCCAAAATTGCAAGGCGTAGAATATCATTATTGCCAAATTTTCTTAGAATTATTTTCAAATGCCTGGCGTTCGTGAGGTAATGATTTAGTTAAATAATTCTTGGTTACATAATCTATTTCTGAAATACGAAACACATGCGAACCGTCTTTGGAACGATAAGTAATACTGGCGATTTTTTCTTCAAAGTTGGATACCTGCACCGGAGGTATAATACTTTTCCCATGGGAGGAATTTTTGGCGCCCTATGAATAACGACATGTTTACGAACTAAATTGTTCAGTCATTCGACGTTTCTATAGGCAGATAATACATCATTATTGCGACCTCTCTCTAATAGACAGGTTTTGCAGTTATACTTCCCTAATGACAATGTGTCCTAAGAAATTTTGCCACTTCACTTGCCTATAAAATGCATGTCTCCTATCAGCACCCTGTTCACAACGTAATATAAGTCATAGTTGTTAGAACCCACATGTTTCCAACTTGCAACGAATCACTACAATAAACATTTTGTACAGTATTCTTCTCGGCGAGGTTGGAAGAAGCAGCTGATGTCAAAACCCGTGGACCGTAAGAGAAGAAACTTAACTGGGGTCCTGTCCGGGATAGGCAAGCCGTCTATCCTAGCCAGACTGACTACGAGCAGTTGGAGGTGAGGGAAAACTTCTTCAGGAGCCTTCTGCCCACCTGCCGATTCGCCTGTTGTCTATCCATTAAATATCAGCTGCAACCAACTCCTCGAAGAGAAACCGCCCAGCTATTCACTGCAAACCGAGGATACTGAAATTGCTTTTCTTCTTTTCAAGCATATAGGTAAGTGAATCAACAGCATGTTTATACGCGTGATACTTTTCTGAACAACCGTACATTAAAAATGGCTGAAGGAGAATTACTTACAAAATTATAATATTCTCACATTCAATTATAGCGGAAATTTATGGTAATTGTCTTATTTAATGCTTTCAAGACAGTAGTGACAGTTCTTCAAGCAGAACTCTCAATGATTGCTTGCTTAACGTAATTACTTTGAAACTTAAATGAGAAGCACGAAATATATTACATTTAGATGCACACACTAACTATGACAGGTTTGAGGGAAATCATAGTCATAAAATACGGTGATGTTAGAAATGAACGACTATTGCTCAAATAAATTTCTAATAATTACTAAAAATGCTAAGAAACGTATACTATTTATAATAAAAAAATCAATACAATTTATAAGATCCAGTGTAATATTAAATATCGACAGAAAAGTTTTAGACATGAAGCTGAGAGAAGTAGTGGATTTATATTTCAACGCACACGCTGGCGGTAAATAAAGTCTCATCACCAAGAAAGACTTTTGTTAGGTAAACGAAATTCTGGCGTTTTGGCATATCTGACGGATAAATTTGTGCGCCAGTCGACAAAGAGTGGTGCTAGTAGCGCCACAATGACGTTCAAAGCAAGTTGGTTTAAATAGACCCAGTACACTCCGTGAGCTTTAACCATCGTCCAGTGTTGACCTTGTGAGGTGCATGTGAATAAAACATGCCTTTAATGGGACGAAGAAAGCAGTATCAGCAGCTTGCTGAGTTTGAAAGAAACCGTGTAATATGGCTACAAGAAGGTGGGTGATCTTTCCGCGATATTGCAGAAAGACTTTAGAGGGATGTATCCACAGTGCATCAGTGTTGGCAACAGTGTTCACGGGAAAGTGCTGTCTTAGCATCACCGGGATCCGGTCGCACACGGGCCACTACGGAAAGGGATGACCTCCGTATTCGGCGCATGGCTGCGGTGGATCGTACTGCATCTGCAGCAGCCATTGGAGCTTCAGTTGGTACCTGAGTGCACTGCTAACTGTAACAAATCGATTACCTGAGGAACCGTTCCGAGCCAGACACCCTGTAGCGTTTATGCCAGTAACTCCGAATCTCTGACATCTCTGACTTCAGCGGTGTCAAGATATGGCTCATTGGAGGACGGAGTGGAGATTTGTTGTGATCTAAGATGAGGAGCGCTTCTGTCTTGGTGCCAGTGATGGTCATAATTTGGTAAGGAGGAGGCCAGGTGAGCGCTTCGAACTAAGCTATATCCGGCGTCGACAAACTCGACCTACGTCAGGAGTTATGGTATGGAGAGCAATTTTCTTATACGAGTACAGCAGTAGCACTCTCGTCGGTATTCCAAGAACCGTGGCAGCGTATTTGTACGTCAGCCTGGCGATTGAATCCGTTGTGCTCCAATTTATTCGCAGTATAGGAGAGGGTGTTTCCATCACTATATCGCTCGCCTTAATGCCGCTGCTGTCAGCCATTGTGCTCTACAGAGTGTTGAACAGTTGCTTTGGCCTGTGAGATCACCATACCTTTCGCCCATTGAGCACGTATGGAACAATATGGGACGACAAACGCAGCGTCATCCGCTATCAGCATTAACCGTTGCTTATTAGTCTGACCAAGTGCAACAGGCGTGGATCTCCATCCCACAAAGTAGCATACTGCTCCTATATGACACAGTGCATGCACGTTTGCACGATTTCACTCAAATTCTTCGCGATTACAATGGATATAAATGTACCATATTGTCACTTGTCTTCTCGCGCTTCCTTGAATATGTAAGCTGGAAACTTTAATGAGATCAATATGTTAGCTAGACAGTGGTTTATCCTAAATTGCATACTTCTAAACGAATGACTTGTAGATGTTGGATTTTATTTTCCGCCAGTGTGCAAATCCGCAATATTAGAACCATACATATTGTACCTGCGTTACGCTAACGTCCGAGATCTCGGTCATGCACTTAGAATTTGCAGATCCTATGATAATGACAGAGCACATGAGAGTTATATGGACCAACTAAGTAGAGGACATAATCAATCAATCAATCAATCAATCAATCAATCAATCAATCAATCAATCAATCAATCAATCAATCAATCAATCAATCAATCAATCAATCAATCAATCAATCAATCAATCAATCAATCAATCAATCAATCAATCAATCAATCAATCAATCAGATCTGCATTTATGGCTAACACCTAGGTGACAGATTCCCTGTTAGTTGTACACCTAGCACTTTCTTAAACATTTTCAAAGGATTTGAAAATTGTGATGATTTATTGCTATCCCTTACTCCTCGTCCCATAACCGAACATTTGCCCCAATTTATCCTCTTAAATTCCAACTTTATCTTCGTACTCTGATCCTTCGTACTTTTAAAAGCACCACTCAAGCTTATTCGTCTACTTGTGTCATTCCACGCCAACTCTCCACTGACAGCACGAAACATACCACAGAATCGAGCATATTTTCTCGTAGCTCCCAAGTCTTCCCAGCCCAGCCCAAAGTTTGCAATATTCTGGTAACACTACTCCTTTGTCGGAAGTCACCCAGGGTAAACCGGGCTGCTTTCCTTTCGTTTTCTTTTCCAGGTCTTTTATCAGGTAGTCCTGGTGAGCGTACAATAAACTGGAGCCATACTCTATCTGCGGTCTTACCAGAGACGTAAACGGCCTATCCTTTACATCATTACCACTACCTCTAAACACTCTGATAATCATGTGAGGACATCTGTAACCCTTCTATATAACATTGGTAATACAGTATGATTTCTCAATGAAGATCCTTCCTTATATTAACACCTAGGTACTTACAGTGATCCCATTGAGGTACTTTCACATCATCAACACAATAATTAAAACTGAGAGGACTTTTCTTCTTGGTGAAACATACAACTTGATATTTCATCCCGTTTACATTCATATCATTGTCGGCTGTACAACTCAAAACATTGTTTATGTCACCCTGCAGTCGTTCACAATCCTGCAACTCATTTACTAAAAGATAAAAGTCCAATGATACTGCCCTGCGGGACAGCACACCCTCCCTCTACCCCCCTCCTACTTAATCACTTACGAGATCAGTTAACGTTTCACCTAGGTACTCTAATTCTCTGAGTTCTCTGTTCTATAAAGTACAGCCACTCATTCAACCCCTCCTTTTTCTATTCTAATAGCCCTCATTTTGGTCAGTAATCTCCCATGATCTACCCTATCTGCATAGGTCAAAATCGATACAGTCCACTTGGCTTCCTGAATCTAAAATACCCACTACAACTTGATGGAATTGAGATTCTCTGGAATTACCTTTCGTAAACCTGCATTGCCTTCTATCAAACCAGTTAGTAATTTCGCAAACGTGTCTAAAATAATCATAAAGAATGCTTTCCAAGAGCTTACAAACAACACATTGGGACTAATATGGCAACTCACCAGTCATTTGGTATAGTTGCTTTATGCAAACAGTAAACAAATAAGAATTTCAGATATCGCACTATATCCCAACCCATAGCCTTTAATATGTCCCCAGAAATATTTTCAATCCCAGTTGAATTTCTAGCATTCAACTTTTGTATCTTTTATAAATGTACTTACTTTCATAGGTAAATTTCCGTACTTCACCAGTATTAGTCCCGTCATCATTCAGGACATTATCTTCATATCCAATAACTCTTACATATTGATGAAAGCATTCTGGATGTAACTATTTTAACAACTGTGTTAACTTCAACCGTAATGCATTACATCTTCAAAATTCTCATCAAATAATAGACCACAGTTCTCATCATTTCGAAACAGGTGTACAAATAACGTATAAACTGAACCCAACAACCAGCTCAGACGAGTTTGGCCTAGTACATCTCAGCAAAACTCTCAGCCTTCTACACACAGAAACCTAACGCCCACAAAACCGCCAATCTCGAGGAACCGTCCTCATCCTACTGCAAATAATATTGGAAAATATTTTATCCCTCCAATTCTTACTAATGGAATTTTCTGAGACCCATTTCTGGTTTCTCTGCAATTAGATATAATCTAAAGTATTTCTCAGAACTGATAGGTAAAACTAACACGAAGACTTTTTTTTAGAACAATTGACCTCACGTTCGATTTTCTGAAGAAACAGAACGAAGTTGCCAACATGAAAGTGATTAAGACACGTATTTTGAACGAACCGATCAATTCGCGCCTTATAATGGAAATCTTAAACAGGCTTTTCACTCGGACCAACCGTCACGGTTGAAGGCCTACAGAACATCAAAATTCCCTTCACTTACCATTTACCAGCTCATGTGGACTTAAAAGACTTGTTCATAGCGGAGCATGTAATTCTATAATGAATCCAACAATAGTATACTCACTCTTTTCCGATCATATCTTTAGGGGATCATTCTGTGTCCTATCTGATAATGCCGAAACGATTGGCAATGACAATGTCCAATTGCCCGTATTTTCAGACTGCTATATAGACCGTCCCGTGAAGTTTCGAGGAATGCAGCGGCATAAGTATTTAAATTCCCCGATCGCTACTGTCCCATTTTGAGTACCAGTATTTTGTAATGGACCGAATAACCTGCGAACTCAGTGGCGCTCAGTTCGATTTACAGAATTACACTAAAAGTACACTATCGCAAGATTTTGGGGATCATATATTTCAACAGAAACGGAGATGGGTTAAATAGGGTAAACTATCCAATGAACTACGGGCAGCAACATATTAACAAAACAAAATGTATTACAGAACGCAAGGTACACCTATGAAATGAAAAATATGCACTTGAATTTTATGATACTAAATCACTGATTCATTATAAAACCTAATTTAGGATGAGATAAGGCAACTGAGCAACTGGGATGTGTGAAAGGATCAACAAATGCAATTTTTACTAACCTCCTAAGTATTCTAAAGAAAATGATATGCACTTTTATATTATTTTGTGCATATTTAGTTAAAAGTATATTTAAAAGGACTGCGCGTCTCTGTAAGTTGAGACATGCCACGTCCCTTTGCACTCCGACCTAAATTTGATATTCCCGTGTGGTGATAAAGTTTTCCAGTAAATTCTGTTCAATTTGTGTTTATGTTGGCTAGTCTGCTGTACTGCGTGTATACACTGGCGCGTCTTCTTTTGTTTTGTGTTGTGTGTTTGTATGACTATAGAAGTTGTTCCATTTGAAGTTATAAAAGTTGTTTAGCTTCCTGTAGGTTACAAATTCACGTTATAACTGGTGTTATGAAAGATTGATAATGCCTAGTGTCGGTAGTGTGTACAAGAAACGTAAATTCCAAAGCAATAAATGCACTAAAGTAAACAATTTCGGACCTCGTGTTCATCTAATTTGCAAGATCAATGTATTAAAAGTGATAATGCAGGCCTAAATATTCCGAGGTGCTCAAGCAGGAAAGTGACGTACTTGGGTGAAGAAGGTGTTGACAGTGATTCTGTAAATAGTACTTGTAAGGGTAATATTATTGTTAATGTACAGTTATTATCACAATTCATTAGCAATAACACCTGTTGTAAATACTGTAAATGTGATTACCCTTTGTTTCTTACTGAAGATACCAGTGTTAGGAAAGGACTTTCTTCTAGACTGGTTATTAGTTGTCAGAATTGTAACGTAAATAAGTCAACTAAGAGTTCAGGAAAGACTGCAGATTCTTACATAATACTCTACCACTGCAGCATTTGTTTTAAGGTTTCCTTTCAGTGGATTATTGTTGTTTTAATTTGTACGCACAATGGTGCACAGTTGCATATATAAGTACATTTTATGTAGTTGATTATAGAGCAGAGAGATAAAAGTAGAACCTTACGACTCATCGAGAGTGTATAGAAGGAAGAACAACGAGATTAGAGTCCTGTGAACCCAGGGCGGTGGCTGTTCCTTGATGAAAGTGTAAGTTAATTGAATATGTTGATGATATCGCTTCACATGGTGAAAGAGATGATAACAAATGGCGTGTGGACTTCGACGAGGCCTGCTGCAGGTCCTTCCTTACAGGCGTCTTTGAGCATAGGGCCCTACCCATTATGAATTCCAATCAAGATGATGGCAAAAACACCCAGCTGCGCCAAGCCATTGGAATTCCCCAACAACTTTTATAATCCCCGGGACGGTCGGGAATCGAACCATCAAACCCGGGACCCTTTCGACCAAGGGCCAGCACCCTAACTAATTTAGCCATGGAACTGGACAAAAAGATAATAATTTCGAATTTCAAGAATTAAACACATATAGTGAGCAATCCGCTGAAGAAGAAGAAGTAGTACAAGAGATAAGAAGAGAGACTCCTACATATGAAAAGCGCATGATGCGCCAAATTTTACCTGTGATCAGTGTTTCGGGAAAGATAAAGAATAAATGTGGGATATTCGTTGTTTACATGAATATACTTTTCTTACACAATACAATGTGTTTTGCAACAAAAACTGGTATTTGTTATTCCCCAGTCAAATAAACCGCGCATGACTCATCACGCAACTCTTTTGACGCGACCAACCGCGGAATAATTATTCATCGATGATCATCAATTTAGGCCACTCGTGGTTTACTACGGTAATTTCGGAAACTATGTCTTCACGAAAACCAAGTTTGACAACACTATTGAAATAATGTCAATACATTTACAGAAACACAAGAAGATTCATGAGCTAAAGAAGATTTTACTGATATGAATTCGTCGGATATTGAATTGAGATTCGTCATTCCCACTTCACAAATAATCACTGACCTACTTACAAGAAATTATAACCCTCACTTAAAAAACAATTCACAGCTCGTCATTTATTTCGAGTCTCCTGGATGAAAGGATGTGATTCTAACGGAAAATTGCGTGCTGAATCCAGGTATGTTCTTAGCTGTTTCCTATCACATATACAGGGTGTTAGGTGTATACGTGCAGATATTTCTTGTAGCAATAGAGAACGATGTGACGAACCACTATATATCAAACTTTTAGTAATCCGCGGAAGTTATTTTCGAGAGCAAAGTGATATGATGTTTTTAGAATAGGTAGTATGCCTCGTTCTGCGAATGAATAGCTTTCCGTTGACAACAGGCAAGTCACGCGCCATCCGTACCAAACTGGTTCTACTGTAACAGCTGAACGCTACCTTTGTAATGCCACGAAATGTTACGTAATATACTTGCCAAACTGGTTTTATGTTTACGAGCAACTGAACTACGATAACAGCTGAAGGCTGCTACCGGTGTTCACCATATTACGTTACATTCTCGCCGGACTGGTTTTGTTGTTAGTATTTCGTTTCCGTCAGACAACCCTAGTTATCGGTTTCGGACCCTGGAGCTGTATCGAATTGTCAGCGTTAATACTGGTTCATTTGCTGTTACGTCACTTAGGGGATTGGGATATCTGTGGTCGTCAGCCCCGTGGTCTAGTGAGTATGGAAATGACCTGAAAACCTATGTCTTTACGCCAACGAAAGCAAGCATGGGATTGAATTGAATTAGGCTAGCACAGCCAACGTTTTACTTCAAACGAATAATGGACATGTTATACAAATAAATAAATTAAACTTACCTACATTTCGTGCCTCCTGTCGGGCTGTGTGGCTCAGAAGATTGAGGTGCTGGCCTTTTGACTCCAACCTCGCAGGTTCGAACTTGGCCCAGTCCGGTAGTTTTTGAATGTGCTCAAATACGTCACACTCGTGCCGGTAGATTTAGTGGCACATAAACAGAACCCCTGCGGGACTAAATTCCGGCACCTCATCGTCTCCGAAAACCGTAAACGTAACGCAAATACCATTATTATTATTATTATTATTATTATTATTATTATTATTATTATTATTATTATTATTATTGACTACTCGCCAATAATGTCTGCCTAGAAAATACTTCTCATCGTTTATAACTATGGATCTCGACAGTTGTATAATGTCCTAATTATGATGATTTTCAAAATTGGCTTTAAGTCGCACCGACACAGATAGGTCTTATGGCGACGATGGGATAGAAAAGGGGTAGAAGTGAGAAGGAAGCGTTCGTGACCTAAATGAGGTTCAGCTCCAGCATTTTCCTGATGTGAAAATGGGAAACCACGGAGAACCATCTTCAGGGCTGTCGACAGTGGAGTTCGAACCCAGTATCTTCCGAATGAAAGTTCACAATTTCGCGCCCCTAACCGCACGACCAACGTATTCCAAGCTGTAATGCCGGGCTGAGTACCTCGGACGATAGACCGCTGGTATTCTGATCCCATCTTGGCAGGTTCGATGGAGGCTCAATTCGGGGGTATTTGAAGGTGCTGAAATACGCCAGTTTCGTGTCTGTAGATTCACTTGCATTAAAAAAGTCCTGCGGTACAACATTCCAGCACCTCGGCATCTCCAAAACCCGCCAAAGTAGTTATTGGGACGTAAAAATTACATTATTATTTCGTGCTTGCAAACGAAAAGCATATGTGTAATGGTAAAATAAAGCAAAATAAATGTGGCCAGTCTGACTTGCTCAGACGTTTAAAGCACTGGTTTCTTGTTTCCAACTTAGCAGGCTCGATCTTGGGTCCGTCCGGTGGCATTCGAAGGAGCTCGTCAGCCTCGTGTCGGTAGATTTACTGGCACGTAAAAATAACTCCTGCGGGACTAAATTACAGCGCCTCCAGAAACAGTATGAGTAGTTAGTGGGACGTAAAGCAAATAACATTACCGGTATTATTATTATTATTATTATTATTATTATTATTATTATTCAGTCTTATTATTATTGCTACTACTCATATTGAACTTCTTCTTATTACTCTTTTTTTCTCGTTTGATTATTATTACTATTATTATTATTATTATTATTATTATTATTATTATTATTATTATTATTATTACTATTACTATTATTATTATTCACCTGTTCATACTTTCGTTTTATTCCTCTTTTTACTCTCCTTTTAAGTCGTATACTTGTTATTCATATTTGATGTTTTGTTATTAATATTATTGTTATTTTTATATTATTATTTTTATTATTTAGTTTGACTTCATGTGACACAATACTTTTTCCGTCTTTAATTCAACTTTTGTGTCGTGTGCCGGTATACTTCTACGTTTCTGTCCTGTGCTTCAAGACAGTGCTACAAGATCTGTGTTTGTTTCCCCAGCCCGGGTGTGTTTCGTTTCTCATGTGACAGAGTTACATCTTACGTTCTGTTACATGTTTAAGTTTGGCCTTGTGATAGATCGCCTTTAATCTGCTCTGTAGCCTTTAAAAGTGTAGCATGGTCAATGACCTCAGTGCTTGTTTTGTTCACATATCTGGACTAAGAATTCGTCTCACTCGGCACAGCAAGTTCAAGGCCAACTACTTCTATCTGTTTGTTTGTTTATTTATTTACCCAGGTATGTATGTCAACATTGTACTATGTCAACATCGTACCACGAACATTTACTCAATAAACGGGGTGTTTGGGGGGGTCTCTGTCCTGGGTGGTGTGTTCTGCGGGCCTACTCTGGGGTCCGTGTTGTTGCTGCGGTTATCTCTCTGTGCGTTCAGGTATTTACTAACATGTTCAATTCAATTTATTGTATGTACAAGACATACGTCCAACTTGAATTATTTCATCCTCACAACTCTACTTCCTTACTCCATGGCCCAAGAGCTACACGTATAGCTGACGGCCCACCCACCCCTCTACGAGTGTGGGAATGAAATAACTAATTTGATTGAATTTTTTTCATATTTCAGTAGTGATGAATATAAAACAAGCATTTTATGAATTTTTATACGTGTTAATGATGATGATGATTGCTGTTTTAAGGTCTTCGGCCCTTAAAAACGCAAAGTGTCTTCTGTTTTAACTCGAGCTCGATAGCCGCAGTCACTTAAATGCGGCCAGTATCCAGTATTCGGGAGATAGTAGGTTCGAACCCCACTGTCGGCAGCCCTGAAAATGGTTTTCCGTGGTTTCCCATTTTCACACCATGCAAATGGTGGGGCTGTACCTTAATTAAGGTCACGGCCGCTTCCTTCCCACTCCTAGCCCTTTCCTGTCCCATCGTCGCCATAAGACGTATCTGTGTCGGTGCGACGTAAAGCAAGTAGCAAAAAAAAAAAAAAAAAAACATGCAGTGTAGGATTGAGCAACTGCCGAAATGCGTTCAAGGTCAATGTCTAGCGTTTTAACAAGCACGTCTTCCGCACTCGCGCACTGAAACTCTCGATTATAATTTTTGTTACCGGTACATAAGTTTCCCTGTTCGGATTTATGAGAATATCGACCTATCGAGACTCAAAATACTATAACGATACTGTACTGTACTCCCAAGCCATTACGTTGCACAAATGGCGTAACATCTGACATACCAAAGTAAAACTCGTAGCAATTGTTCAAAGTGATCACCCTGGGCTTCCCTGCAGGCTTCACTTCTCCGAATCCAGTTGCGACGCATTCGAGCCAAGACACCAGGGTTGTGTCCGACTCGTTGGCTGAACGGTCAGCGTACTGGCCTTCCGTTCAGAGGGTCCCGGGTTCGATTCCCGGCCGGGTCGGGGATTTTAACCTTAACTGGTTAATTACAATGGCACGGGGGCTGAGTGTATGTGTTGTCTTCATCATTTCATCCTCATCACGACGCGCAGGTCGCCTACGAGAGTCAAATGGAAAGACCTGCACCTGGCGAGCCGAACTCGTCCTGGAATATCGCGGCACTAAAAGCCATACGACATTTCATTTCATTTCATTTCACCAGGGTTGTTCAGAATATCCTCTGCTGCTTAAACAGTACGTTCACGGAAGTCGTCCGAAGTTTGTACTTCAGTTCGATATAGTTTGTGTTTCATGTTCCCCCAGACATCAAAGTCAATTGGAATAAGGTCTGGAGACCTGGCTGGCCAATTGATAGTTCCACATCGTCCTGTCCACCGTTGAGGAAATGTCTGCACCATCGTGCAAAATCCACGTGGTTCTGCCTAGTCGAAGCGACATGTCCTCTGAAAGCTCAAGTAACGTACTATATCTACAGGAGCAAGGTAACATTAATAAAAAGACGATTAGTCCACGTAACCGACTTCCTACTACACCCATCCAGGTATTAATTCATAACCGGTGCTGGAAATTGCCTTCTCCTACTGAATGGGGATGTTCCACAGCCCATGAGTGGGATATAGTGGGTTCGAACTCCTCTGTCGGCAGCCCTAAAGACGGTTTTCCGTGGTTTGCCATGTTCACACCAGGCAAATGCTGGTGCTGTTCCTTAATTAAGGCCACGGTTGCTTCTTCACCATCCTAGCCCTTTCCTGTCCCGTCGTCGCCGTAAGATCTATCTGTGTCGTGGCGACGTACATCAACTCGTAAGAAAATGGTAATCAGCTGTCAAAGACACTGCACCCGTTGAATATGGTCAGGATGCACTAGTTCTTCATGCAGTGTCCTACGTATGGTCCAAGTTGGTACACCAACGGCACGTGTTATACGACGCGTACGGCGCCCGGGATCATCGTTTACTATTGTTAGGATGCCCGGCTCCATGGCAAAACGGTTAGCGTGCTGGCCTTTGGTTACAGGGGTCCCGGGTTCGATTCCCGGCAGGGGTCGGTATTTGAACCATCATGGTTATTTTCCCTGGCATGGAGCTGGGTCTATGTGTTGTCTTCATCCTCATTTGATTATCATCAAGGTGCGCAGGTCACCTACGGGAGTCAAACCAAAAGACATGCACCTAGCGAGCCGAACCCGTCCTGGGATATCCCGGCACTAATATCCATACGCCATTTCATTTCCATTGTCAGGATGTCTTCTTCCGCGTCTAGAATTACACGTGGCCGTTTAAGCCATCGCTTCTGAAAGCGTGATGTAACACAACCTGCATCGCGAATACGCTGCAGTACAGCAAGTATCGTTGCTGGATTCGGCACCCGTCTGTTGGGAAGCCTTTTCCGATAGATTCATGGAGGGCGACCCGTGTTCTGTTCTGCCACACGATACACTAGCAGCATATCATGGTATTCGTGGTATTCATACACTGGCATTATTCAAATACAACGACGTTGCGCAACACATCTGCGCAGCGGTTCATCATATATTCGCGGGCGTTTGACTGTCGCGACCGATCGGACCTTGAAAAAAAAATAGCCCTCGTACTACTACGAAGTAACTCGCGTACTAGTACGGACGATAATTCGCCTCTCTGACAGCTGTTATTCAGGTCAAGGTCAGACAGACAGCTCATACCTCTAGTCCGGTGGTTTCATGTAGGGGCGGGAACCCGTCCCACCACACACCCGTCGCTAGGAACAGCACACGACCAAACCGGCACGTGACAGGTCTAGTGAATTTGTCAAACTGCTTACGTGAAATATTCTCCCACAGTATGATTTCAATACCATGGATTCTTGGGAGACCAACTCGCCGTATGCAGAAACACCCCGTGTTGACGTGTGCGTAAATAAAGTTTCTTACGTAAACGAAAGAATGCGAGGGATAGGATTTCCAAGTGAGTAGTATCAGAATTGAATTGTCAAAGCACATCGAACGTTTTGCTTCATATCAATAAGGGACATGTTATAAAAATAAATTAATTAAACGTACCTCCTCTTCGTGCTTCCAAATGAAAAGAACTTGTTTAATGGTAAATTAAAGCATTCTGCTTTTGCAGTGCCTATTAAACGTATCAAAATAAACGTTGCCAGGCTGAGTGGCTCAGACGGTTCAAGCTCTGGTTTCATGAAATTAGCAGGCTCGATCCTGGCTCAGTCCGCTGGTATT
Source organism: Anabrus simplex (assembly GCF_040414725.1). Taxonomy (NCBI): domain Eukaryota; kingdom Metazoa; phylum Arthropoda; class Insecta; order Orthoptera; family Tettigoniidae; genus Anabrus; species Anabrus simplex. The sequence continues at coordinate 571,080,173 of NC_090266.1, forward strand.
TGAAGGTGCTCAAATACGTCCGCTTCTGATCGGTAGAATTACAGGCACGTTAAAGAATACCCGTGGGCAAAATTCCGAAACCGCGCGTCTCCATTGGCACGTAAACATTTATTATTATTATTATTATTATTATTATTATTATTATTATTATTATTATTATTATTATTATTATTATTATTATTATTATTATTATTACTGAGCGAGTTGGCCGTGTGATTAGGAGCGCGCGGCTGTCAGCTTGCATTCGTCGTAAAGCCACCTACCAATATTATAATAAAAACTGTGTTAGTCCATTATTACTAACTATTACTAAAATAAAAGTTAAACGCCCCACTCAAACTCCGTAGCTGGTAATCTGTCAGAAAACACTACGGAAAACACTGAACTTTTAAAAAGTCCGAATTATTATTAATATTATAATTGCGGACATGTCTCCGGAATTACCGAAACATGTACTTACAAATTGTTTTACGTCGCACCGACACAAGTAGGTCTTACGGCGACGATGGGAGAGAAAAGGGATACAAGTGGGAAGGAAGCGTTCGAGGCCTTAATAAAGGTACAGTCCCAGTATTTCCCTGATGTGAAAAATAAGCCAGTCTCGTGTCTGTAGATTTACTTGCACTAAAAAACACTGCGGTAAAAAATTCTGGCATTTCAGCGTCTCCCGAAAACCGTGAAAATTAGTTAGTGGAACGTAAAGATTTTATTATTATTATTATTATTATTATTATTATTAGTAGTAGTAGTAGTAGTAGTAGTAGTAGTAGTAGTAGTAGTAGTAGTAGTAATATTATTATGATTACGGAAGTTCTAATTAAGCGGGTCCATTACAGTCATCACTTTACCTATCGGCACTTACTGTCCAGTAATAAGCCTTCTGTCCGCCTGTGTGGTATAGTGGTTAGTGTGATTAGCTGCGACCCCCCGAAGGCCCGGGTTCGATTTCGAGCTCTGACACGAAATTTGAAAAGTGGCACGAAAGTTGGAACGGGGCCCATTATGCCTCGGGAGGTCAAATGAGTACAGGTGGTTTGATTCGCACCTCAGCCATCCTGAAAGTGGTTTCCCGTAGTTTTCCACTTCTCCAGGCAAATGCTGCGATAGTACCTAGCTTAAGGCCACGGCCGCTTCCTTCCCTCTTCCTTTTCTATCCCTTCCCATCCCCCGCAAGGCCCCTGTTCATCCTAGCAGGTGGGGCCGCTTGGGCGAGGTACTGGTCATTCTCCCCAGTTGTATCCCCGACCCAATGTCTCACGCTCCAGGACACTGCCCTTGAGGCGGTAGAGGTGGGATCCCTTGCTGAGTCCCAGCGAAAACCAACCCTGGAGGGTAAACATATTAGAAAAAGGCAGAATAAGCCTTCTATTACAAATGCCCGGCGGCAATTCCACAGTAGCTCTTTTTCCTTCGAGCAATGTTCACGATGGATGAAACTACGGTTTTTGAAATTTGTCTCATTAATACAATTTCACTGAATACTTATAGTCTTTTCTTTCAGTGCCCACCGTCCTTTCATTGTCCTGAAAAGTTTATGAATAAGCATAGACAACTCGCATTGTCTATTGTCAGAAGTTCATCGTAGAGTGTCGCAATAACAGCACAGAAATTTTGCGCCCATTTTTCATTATTTATTAACTATTTCCTTTAATTTTGTCAGCTTGGATCACTGAGTAATGCCAATGACGTCTTATAAATCACACACAACTACACAACACTTGATTCGCATGCATGTGGTGGTATGGATCTTCGACGTCACTGTAAGTATTCTGTGTAATTTTCACACAGACTACCCTAGACCGGTTTTCGAGTACAGCAAGTGGCCAGGCACGTGAGTCAACCTCTCCTACTTGCCAAGCCTTTAGGGGAAGTGCACTACAACATGTGTTGGCCTGCGATAAGAAACAGGTTCAACAAGCCCTATACTCTGCTACTGTACTTCCACTACGCGTGGACAGAATGACGTAACCGGCGTATCCTACTACGGCCGTTCAAAACACATTAGCTCCTGAAATATTTGGCTCAGTTATGGGCAAACTAATAGACAAGGTAAAAAGTACATAGCATATATTGTGAGATGTATTTTTCTTTGCCGACTAGCTTAATATCTGCACGTATACCCCTAACACCCTGTATATTTCAGATATTGGCAAGTTAATCACTCATCAAATTAGGTAAATCGCGGAAAAACTGAAGAGTTTCTTACAGTATACATGCCTTACATCATGGACATTTTTACGTCGATATGCTTACTAGTTCACCGCATGATGAATAACTAGGAAGAATATACGAAGACATAGAATATTTAATACAATATCTAAAAGGAGATGAGAATCTAATTGTAATGGGAGACTGGAATGGAGTGGTAAGCTAATGTATAGAAGGTAATACAGTAGAATAAATTTGTGCTGGGACAGAGTAATGAAGTAGGAAGTCGGATGGTTGAATTCTGCACAAATCACAATTTAGTCCTTGCTAGAACATCACACACGACGGCTGTGTACGTGTAAGACACTTAGAGACACTGGAAGGTACAAAATAGACTTAGTTTTGATCAATCAGAAATTCTGTGGTCATGAAAATCCGTCTGAAGGTGAAGAAATTAAAGAAATGATGGATTGCAAGTGGATGGGATCAGTGGCGGCTGGTGGTATAAAAGTCCAGTGGTGCACAAGTTTTACCAAAGATATAAGATGATTACAGGCTAATTTTCAAATCTAGATACATCAACAATACTTTTTTATTATTAAAAATAAAACAAACATTATACATTTCTATTTTCAGGAATATTACTACAACACATTAACATTTTTTCATTTAAAAACTCTTTTACCATACTGAAATGAAAGTCTTTGAGGTAGCCTAATTCCGGTATTGAAAAAATATCCTCTTGTAATGTATGTGGTTTCGAAAGTAAACGTCGCGTGGGCCTACCCATTCGTTTCACCTCGGATTTTTCCTCGGCTGTCCGGTGCGGAAACGGCCTAGACATTAAAGACTGCATCGAATTCATGATCTGGCAAAATACCACTAACTGATAAAAAACGCACAATAATAAAAACACACATTCTGACACGAATGTTTACACAATGAAATCAATAAGCTACTTAGCTTGTACGCACATAACAAAGCTCACGAATATACTGAAAGAAATAGCGGTGTTTATTTTCAAATTTAGAGCCGTTAGTTATATACCTAGCCACGGCCGACTTGATGCGTCGCTCTAGCCTGGACGAATAGCTCTAGCTAGCTCCTTACGGAGCGCAGCGAGGGATCCAACCGGCCGTGATCCAGCAGATGAACTTCCATCCGGTGTCGCTAGATGACACTCCTGTTCTACAACAGAATCTCACATTGAGCAGCAACGGTCTCTAGCGACTTGGCTGGTAGTTGGTTACGTAGGAGCACGACAGATTTGATGCTTCCCTCTAGCTAGCCCCTTAGCGCAGCGAGGGATCCAGCCGGCCATGGTAGGAGGAGCCAGGTTGATAAACCTCCATTTAAGCAATGTATAAGAAGCCACGCCTACCTTTTCCTCTCCCCGCGCGCCCCTCTAGCAGCCGAAAAGCACACTTCTAGCAGCCCCGCGCACCCCTCGAGCAGCCATGGTTTCATCCTACCTCAGGTTGACTTCCCGCTGCAAACTTTTCAACTCTTGCAGTGAACACCTAAGAGTACCGGCTTGTAAAGTGCCCTGTAGTCAATATTTGCTCTTTCAAGTTCTTGAAAGGTTTGTCTTGTTGAATGAAAATACAGTAGTTGAGCAATCAAAATAATAAATCTTTACCTAAAATAAACAAAAATTTAATGGGAGTAGCGCAAACCTGCAACCTTACGGAGAAACCGCCCCTGGATGGGATCCATAACAGTTGAAGGAAAAGAGAGTGGGGGATTGTTTCTAGGAATACGTAGCACAAGGACTAAACGCAAAAGCCGAATGAAACACAAAATATGCAGAGTGGACAGTCGTGAGGAACAAGATGAGTAATGCTGCGAAAGGAAAGTTAGGAAGACTGGCAATATCAAGTGGGTAACTCAGGAGACACTAGATCTGACTCATGAATGACGAAAGTACAATGATGCAAAACATGGGGAAAGCAAAGTGAAGAATGAAGTAATAGAAAATGCAGGAGAGCTAAAGAAGAATGGATGAGAGAGAATTTCGAAGTTTGTACTGTTATAGCAAAGGCAGATTCCGCTTACCAAAAAATCAAGTATATCGTAGGAAAAAAGGAAACTAGTTGCATGAATATTAAGAATTCAGATGTAAAACTGCGCCTAGGGAAATAGGACAAGACAGAAGCATGGCTGGAAGATATTCAATAATTGTAATCACGGAAGGAAATACAAGGTTCTGGAACAGGAAGAGTCTGTTGGTGCTGATGAAATGGGAGAACCAATTCTGAGGTAAGATTTCGAGAGACGAAACTGGCACGGCGAGGTTATTCCATTTATTTTGTGAGATGGATGGTACCGGACAAGTGCCATCCAGTTTTAATCAGAATGTTTTTTTCGCTGTTCCGAAGAAAGTAAGTGCTGACAAGTGTGAATAACCCAACATTAGTTTAGTATCTCACGCTTGTAAATTTTAACATGTATTAATTGCATGAGAATGGAAAGACAATTTGAAGCTGAGTTGGAAGAAGATCATTTAGGCTTCAGAAAAATGTAGAAATACATCAAGCAATCCTGAATTTACGTCTGATCATGGAGGATCGAGTTGAAGAGGACAAGCACACGTACACTTAATTCGTAAATTTAGAAAAGACATTCGATAATATTGACTGAACCACGTTATTTGAGATTCTGAAGGTGGTCGGTATTAGAAACCGCGAAAAAATGATTTTACACAATCTGTACAAAAATAAGCCCGCATTGATAAGAATTGTGGGCTATGGAAAAGAAGAAATAAACTATAAAGGAGTGAAAACACATGGCAATTGAAACCAAAGGGGAGTTTGGAAAGGGGATCACAATCCAAAAGAGGAAAGTAAAATTCTGAGGTTTTCCGATGGTATTGTTATTTTAGGTTAGTCTTCAGAATACATGAATAAATTTTTGAATGGTATGGAAACAGCATTTGAGAAGGGTTATAAGATGAAAAGAAATCAATCTTTAAAAAAAGTAGTATAGTACGGTCGAATGAAGTCAGGTAATGCAGGAAATGTTATATTAGGAAATGAAGTCTTGAAAAAGAAGTGAATTGATATATTCATAGGTTAGTAGAATAACTAACGAGGACAAAGTAAAGAGGCCATAGATTGCTGACTGGAACAATCCACGAAGGCCTTTCCTAAGAAAGGAAATTTGCTCACATCATGTTCTGTAGTTTCTGAGGGAAAGAAAGCTGTAAGAATGATAGAGGTAGACCATCGCATGAATATGACAAACGGATAAGAGCAGATGCGGGGTGTAGTAGTTATAGTAGTTATGTAGAAATGAAAATTGTAACAGAATATATCGTGGCATGGAGAGCTGTGTTAATTCAGCTTATGGACTGATGACCCAAAAAATGACAACTTCTTCTGAACTCACTGCCCGGTGAGAAACTTTAGCCCTCATTTTCCTTCCTTAAAACATTAGCTAAACTTCTCCACTTCCCTTACCTCCCTCTTCCCTATCTACTATATCGTGTACATTCATTCCTGTCCTGCGCTAAGAGGCTATTCATCTCCCTCAAACTAGCTATGAAATTTCGCGACACTCCTTAATGCACCCACCCCCACATCCAAAATCCATACACCAACCTTCTTTTTCATAGATGTATGGTTCAGCTCGACGTAGCACTGAATCACGGATGCGCTGATGGCTGTTTGAAGCACGTATCAACGGAGGTTATTTTGAACATTTCATGTTCTTTTTCTGCGTGTTTCTCACAATTAATATAGAGTTATAGAAAATGAGTTCTAGCATGGAAATGAAGCATTTCCGGACTGATAGCTTCCAACGTATTTTGTTCTTCTACGTGTGAGGAATGTGTCAGTCCCTTCCTTCAATGTATGTAGTGAACCGTATCAAGGAGCGACCCTAGGACTGAATATGGCACGCAATTTGTGTATTAAAATTCCGTCCCGGATTGAGAGCCGTCAAGCACCAGCAGAGATAGTCTCGGTTTCTCTCCGCGTCCAGACAAACGCAGCAGAGGATGAGAGAGAACGGTAGCATGGATGAGAAGAAGGAAGCACGTTGCACGAGGAGACGTGCTGAGAACTCAGATCGCGGAAAAACCATGACCAACTGTTGGACAGAAAATATGAGTCAATACAGGGCTGACAGAATAGTGGAAGAGTGAGAGGTCTCGAATATTAGACTGATTCCGGTGCGTCGGATTTGATGGAATATTAAGATGTGAATTATATTCAGTTACCGAATCATAAAACAAGGTAATTTAAAGGATCAGAATAATATGCGATCCATTTGCAGGGCCTTGGAAAAGAGCTAGCTCACCACAAAATGGAGACTGTGTCCTATCTGAGGTTTCTCCCTACCGTGTTGGAATGAGATCAGCCTAAAAATCCTGTGTGAGCCAAGAGCGTGCGCACTGTCCGTAGTGAAGTGGTGAGATTTGAGTACCGATCGACGTCGGGAAGAATAGAACACTATCAAAGGGTAGGACCACGGACTGCAATGAAATTCATAACTTATGAATAGAACACTACTCAAACAATTACCAGTAGAATATTAAATTTAGTGAAAGCAGAGAAAGAGAGAACGTTAATTAGAATAGCCGAATCATTCCGTAAGCTACTGGTAGTGAAGTGGGGGAACAAAATAGTATTCCATAAATAGGGGTAGACAATGCCCTGGAAAAGTACAAGCAAGGTACTAACTTGTTTCGGAGGACGTGAGCCGAGAGACTATCATTGTTATGATTCTTTGTACCGTAGCGCAAGTCGGACCAACGTATAAGAAAGACGGCCACACGAGTATGGAAATCAGCGCCCGAATTGGAGCCATGACCTGTACAACAACGTCTCCCAACTGATGACAGGCTATGCCATCCTGAATAGCCCGTAACGGGGCTGACACCTTGTGATAAGGAAACTCAATTTAATACCGTACGTAAGAAATGAACTTTCCTCAACCTGCCTTGTAAATAATGTGTTATTATGTATTCATGCCGGATCATCGGAATGGGTCCGGGATGCATTTTACATAGTTTGATATTTCCTTCTGTATGGTGTGCTTTATGGGATATATAGCTTGATAAGGATTGATTTAGGTGAGTACACTAGATACCAGGATGTCGTAGAGTGTAGTTTAATTGGTGTAGTTAACGAGTCATCTTCTGTCAAAGGCTTTAGTCCCCACGTCAAAGAACGTACCGGGAGTCTAGAGAATAGAAGGCAGCCATTTCATTTTTGGGCATGCTTGTGTATTGTGTTCTGTACTTTCTGTAGTGCTTGAGATTTTCAGATATTATTGAAGTTACAAGTCTGATTGTTCTTCGTTGTATAACGAAGGTCGTCTTTAATTACGAGTGGTTAATTGGTTCATTAATATAAACAATGTTCGAAATGGGGAGTGTATGAGTACAGGATGAGGATCAGGGACGATAAAGTTACGTCAAGTGGGATATAGTACCGGCCATAAGTGTTTTGACATTCATATGTTCCACCATAGGTAGTGCCATGACACCCATGATGCAAAAAAATATAGGAGACCGGCTCATTACTTTGCCTGATTGTGTCTGGGTAGAGTGTTCATTGTTGTTTATATTTAGAATCTAGCAGTAAAGATGGACCAAATATTTACGTGGAGACCGTAGGCATTTTGCTATATGAGATTTAACTTATATCAAGGAATGGAATAAAATACTGTGAAGCGATAAGTGTAAATTGAATATGTTCATGTCGGATGGAAATTATTTTGAAGACGCGATGATGTACGGTACCAAAAACCCTCAGTAAGACTTGGTGGTCATACAATGGCTTGGGGCTGCTTTTCTAGAACTGGACGTGATCCACTGGTAAAAACTGAAGACGTCATGGATCAATTTATATATGGCAGGATCATTGAACAACATATGGTACCGTATGCTAAACAAAATATGTATCGTGGGTGGTTGTATCAGTATGACAATGATCCTAAACATACCTCCAAGTTTGTCAAAACATGTCACAGGAAGAAATGATTCAGTGTTATTTACTGGCCAAGTCCAATCCCTGACCTAAACTCAATTGAACATCTATCGGAAGAACTGAAAGGGCGTATTATACGCAAAACATACACAAACAAGGAGACATATTTCGAAGCTTTAAATGAAGAATGGTTCAAAATTCCTGTCTCATGACTTGAGAAATTGGTGAACTCAATGCCAACTCGATGTGCAGCAGTTGTACAAGCAAATGGCCACCAGGCTGAACACTAGATGATACGAAGTTAATACGAACTTCTGGAAGGGACTTTTATGCTTACTTGTTGACGGGAAAGTATTTATGTTCTCCGTGTATTATTATAAGGTGTTATACATTTAAGTTGGAATGGATGTGATGGTTTGGCTGTGTGTAGAAATGGACAAATTATTTGTGCTGTACAGGAGCACGCACTATGTTAATAAAAACCGAGATAGGAGTAATTTAATCGTTTGTCAAAATACGTATAGCCGGTACTGGATACGACCATGAGATCTGAATGAGTAAGTCGAGAGAGACGTTCCTCACAGATAAATAGATAAATACCGGCTAGTGTCGAGGATGTGATTTTGAGTAAGTATGAATGTTAATATAATTAATATAATGTCAACAATTGGTTGTGAAGGGAGCGAAAAATATGCATTTTGACATCCTGCAAGCGACAGTTTTAAATCTGTCTGTACTTTTTGCGGCATATGGCTGTCCGGGGATTCCCTCCGCCGTGGTAATTGGTTTTGAAGTGACGATATGGAACGAATTTTTAGGTTGACCTTGTTTTTGCTCGGCTGCAGAAGAATGTGGGTTACTGAATCAAATAGCCACCGGTTTAATTAAAAGGGATATAGGATTCTAAGGGTCGTTGGCTCGTGCCGAGAATGGTAGTCATATTACCAGCGGTGAGACCAAAGTGCAAGGGCTCATGACCCGGGTGCCTGCTTCCAAGATGACGTTATTTTATATTTTGTTGCAGGTGCTGATATGGATTTGATTTTAAGTGTGGTGATCTCATTTTGTGTGTTGCTTGTATGTTGCAATTTGTTGATTTGTTCGCTTGTTCATGGAGTGGTAGAGCACCCGTGCGCATTTGGTTTAATCTCATCCGTGCTATTACGGCATGATCATTACATTTAGAATTTGACTTTCTCGGAGTTAGAGGAACGGTCTCATACACAGAGTGAATTAATTAGTGTATACGTAAGTTGCCATGCCCGTGTTAGCTGGGAGAATTTAATGAGGTTGCCAAAGCTTTCTTTTCTCTTATGTAAAATATCGGTGAATAATGGTCTCTGGACCAAAAGTTGAGATTTGTCTGTCATCCGCGTCAATGATCTAACGTCTCCGAGCTTCAATGAAATCATACTTAGCTTGTTAATAATGAAGGGGCGTGAGCCCACTTGACGTTCAGCTTTTGTTCAGTGATTTGTATTTCAAATTGATGAATAGGGTAATTACTTTGTCTTAGACCATTAGATCATATTTTTATCTCTGACGTTGAAATTTTGATCCCTTACGTCGAATAGTTCTCATTCATAGTTACATGCTCTTATCCTGCCACTTAGAATAATTTTATAATTAGATTCAGATGCTCCTCGAACGTCTCACAACCCTTACAGAAAATATATCGCCAGGATTAATTTAGAATAGGTGGAGGGGTACAGTATGTGCCCGACTTGTTACCATTCAGGATATAAAATTTAGCAAAGTTATTTGTTTATTGGATACTGAAGGCGTGTTTCCATATTAGCCTGAATCATCCTCACCTTGTTCATTATTGGTATTCTTATTAAAATTTGTACTTCAAAATTTTGCTTTTAGAATCTTTTTTATCGCTAAATGGCCGAGGGGACGCATTGAACCTCATCTAGCCAGGCAATATAAAACTAATCTAAGCAAATCTATCTAAAATTTGGCAAGCAACGTATCTAACTAATGATAAACACTTCACTAGGATTTATTACTTTTTCCGTCTTCATCTCTTGATGTTGTAATCTTTATGTTCATTTGCATCGTATGCATTCTACGAATAGTGCAATTCTATCCCAATATCAAATATTTACACTGACTGACAGAGCAAATGCAACACCAAGAAGGAGTGGTTCGAAAGGGATGAAAGTTGGGGAAAAAACAGAGACGGCACGGACGAATAATTGATGTTTATTTCAAACCGATATGCAGGTTACACAATGCGCACGGCATCGACTCAGTAGGATGTAGGACCACCGCGAGCGGCGATGCACGCAGAAACACGTCGAGGTACAGAGTCAATAAGAGTGCGGATGGTGTCCTGAGGGATGGTTCTCCATTCTCTGTCAACAATTTGCCACAGTTGGTCGTCCGTACGAGGCTGGGGCAGAGTTTGCAAACGGCGTCCAATGAGGTCCCACACGTGTTCGATTGGTGAGAGACCCGGAGAGTACGCTGGCCACGGAAGCATCTGTACACGTCGTAGAGCCTGTTGGGAGATGCGAGCAGTGTGTGGGCGGGAATTATCCTGCTGAAACAGAGCATTGGGCAGCCCCCGAAGGTACGGGGGTGCCACCGGCCGCAGCACATGCTGCACGTAGCGGTGGGCATTTAACGTGCCTTGAATACGCACTAGAGGTGACATGGAATCATACGCAATAGCGCCCCAAACCATGATACCGCGTTGTCTAGCGGTAGGGCGCTCCACAGTTACTGCCGGATTTGACCTTTCTCCACGCCGACGCCACACTCGTCTGCGGTGGCTATCACTGACAGAACAGAAGCGTGACTCATCGGAGAACACGACGTTCCGCCATTCCCTCATCCAAGTCGCTCTAGCCCGGCACCATGCCAGGCGTGCACGTCTATGCTGTGGAGTCAATGGTAGTCTTCTGAGCGGACGCCGGGAGTGCAGGCCTCCTTCAACCAATCGACGGGAAATTGTTCTGGTCGATATTGGAACAGCCAGGGTGTCTTACACATGCTGAAGAATGGCGGTTGACGTGGCGTGCGGGGCTGCCACCGCTTGGCGGCGGATGCGCCGATCCTCGCGTGCTGACGTCACTCGGGCTGCGCCTGGACCCCTCGCACGTGCCACATGTCCCTGCGCCAACCATCTTCGCCACAGGCGCTGCACCGTGGACACATCCCTATGGGTATCGGCTGCGATTTGACGAAGCGACCAACCTGTTCTTCTCAGCCCGATCACCATACCCCTCGTAAAGTCGTCTGTCTGCTGGAAATGCCTCCGTTGACGGCGGCCTGGCATTCTTAGCTATACACGTGTCCTGTGGCACACGACAACACGTTCTACAATGACTGTTGGCTGAGAAATCACGGTACGAAGTGGGCCATTCGCCAACGCCGTGTCCCATTTATCGTTCGCTACGTGCGCAGCACAGCGGCGCATTTCACATCATGAGCATACCTCAGTGACGTCAGTCTACCCTGCAATTGGCATAAAGTTCTGACCACTCCTTCTTGGTGTTGCATTTGCTCTGTCAGCCAGTGTAAATTCTCAGATACTGTAGGTGCTTCGCCGCAACCCTCCTAGCAAATGACACAATGAGGTATCACGTAATGGATTGCACACCAGCTTAGAGGTGAAATTACCGGGCGAGTTGGCCGTGCGGTTACTGGCGCGCTGCTGTGAGCTTGCATCCGGGAGATAGTGAGTTCGAATCCCACTGTCGGCAGCCCTGAAGATGGGATTCGGTGTTTTCACATTTTCACACCAGTCAAATGCAGGGGCTGTACCATAATTAAGGCCACGGCCGCTTCCTTCCAACTCCTAGACCTTTCCCATCCCATCGTCGTCATAAGACCTTCTGTGTCGGTGCGACGTAAAGCCACCAGCAAAAAAGAGGTGAAATTATGGCGTTTGATATAATATTTCATGCTGCAGTGCATTTTGATTTTAAAACCATGAACCAAAATTCTTTCAAACTGTGCACAAGTTATTATGTCAAACGGTTAGTGGCCTCTTTTTCAAAGAATCCTTTTGATTTTGGCTTCAAATAACATACGGTATTAGCATTCGCTTTGTGTCGAAGCACTAATTGAAGTGATCAAAAGCTGGATGGTGATGGCACAATTTGTGGCTGGCGAATATGGATATGCGTCTTTCTTTGTAGTAGGTTGTGCTCGTAGCTGGAACAACGCCCACTTTCATTCAGAGAATACCAACGCATTTGTTCCCTTCAAACAGGCTCATTGAACAAAGTTAAAATTCCACAGACGAGAATAGCGTGATAACATGTCACCCATGAGTTGAGCCCTGCTAGGACGGAGCGAATGATATCAATCACCTCGTTAGTGTCGGTCAGCAGCGGGAAATAACTCATCATATTTGGAAACCAATCAGTTACAGTCACCAGCAATATTTATTGCAATTGCTGGTAATGACAGGAGCTTTCAGACTACAGACGTGTTTTGTTACGGGAATGAATGCATAGCAAATATCAAAATATAGACTTCTTGAGTCGCATTTGAGAGGAAATAGGATTAGCATGTCCAAAAGTAGAAACGATATCATGGATTCTCCATATTTATTTACCAGTTGCGTTAAGTCTCTTCATGGTGCATGCACTACTTACTCAAAATCCATTCCTCAGCACTAGCCGGCATTTATCTTTATATGAGGAATGTCCCGCTCGATTTATTCATTCCGACCTAATCATGGACTAATATCTCACAGCAGGATGACACTGTATTTTTATTTGATTAATGGGGGTAATTACATTGTCTCAGATCATTGAACAATTTATTTACCCCGGAAGTCGAATAGTTCCCATCAATAGTTATATGCTCTTATCCTGTCCTATTAGAATAATGTTATAATTAGATTCAGTGGGCCCCTCGACAGTTCCACGAAACTGACAGAAATTATATCGCAAGGCGTAACTTAGAACAGGTGAATGCTTATAGAATGTACCCGAGTTATTACCATTAAGGATAAAAAGTTGGCTTAACTTATTAGTTTTTTGGATATTGTAGGCGTGTTAGCATACTAGTCTGCATATCATCACCTTCTTCATTAGTATTAATATTATCATAGTTGTGTTTATTAGACTAATATAGTTGTGTTAATGTTGTTCCAATTCTTCTTCTTATCATTCTTATCATATTTATTGTTTTAATGCTCTTTAAGTTCAAATTCCATACACGAGAACAGAATGATAACACGTCACCCATGAGCTGAGCCTTGTTAGGACGGGGAGAATGACATCAACCACATCGCTATTGTCGCTCATCAGCGTGAAATAACTCGTTACCTATGGAAACCAATCAGTCCATCTCCAGTCTGGCTCATTGACGGAATGATCAGCATCAAGTTCTTCGGTTCATGAGATTCTGAATTCGATTCCTAACAGCGGATTGGATTTTTATATTTGTCCCAATACACTCTTCTTCATATACACACAACGCATTACACTAATAAACATCACAGAAAGACGCAACAGGCAGTATATTCTTTCACATAGAGATGCGTTAAAAGGGCATTCGGCCGTAAAACAGGTTCAACTCAAATTGTGCGACACATTTCGTACCCACGATTCCACCAGCGTGGTAGAAGAAGAATGCTGTTCGCCTTACGTCGCACTACCTATTTTAACTCTTTTCGGAGATGTCGAGCTGCCGGAATTATGCCCCTCAGGAGTTTTCACACATGTGAGTAAATCTACCTACGTAATGCTGGCTTATTTGAGCACCTTCAAATACCACCGGACTGATCCCAGATCAAACCACAAATTTGGGCTCAGAAGGCCATGGTTTAAACCATCTGTCCGACTGTATAAGTGATAAATGATATTGCTGGAGGGCGTGATCAGCTCAGTGGCTTAGCTCCTGGTTTATAACCATGAAAGGCTAATAGTCGAATCCCAGTTCATCCTAGTTGAGTTTTCATCTTAAAATGCATGTGATATCAAAAGGAGCAATCGGCCATAACCCAGTGGCCAAAGCCCAAATCAAAATTAGCCTTAGTCGCTACATCAGCGATACAAATAACTGAGATGTAGGATCTACTGACCAGGAATGAAAAGATCTGTGTATCACATTGCTGTCCGAACATGCAAATAGAGTTAAGGAGTGAATTTGTAACGGTTCTATCCGAGATGACCATTTACAAGAAGGGATACGACTCACAATCCCTACGAGTTACTCGCTCGCAGTCCCCCTTAATTAGCATTCCGTCTAAAAGGAGACATGGAGGGTCAATCAGCTTTCAAAGATAATTCAGTAACGAAGTTGTGACGGCAGAATTCTATATTTCAGAACCAGACAAAATGATATTGGGCGTGTCATGAATTAAGAGTTTCTTAGTAAAGAGAACTAGATAAAAAATTGTACATAGTAAAATGAAATTACACTGTTAATATTGCTTTATATGCTTTCTAATTAAAAGGGAATACTTTTTTACATCTATCAAACAATATAAAATTATCATTACTGAAACATGACTACAGAGCTTAACTTAATCATTTTGAAACATCAAATAGGGTTTCACCATGCCTGTTTCTTGATTTCTACGGACGTGTGATTCTAAACATTTGTAGTTTTGTGATATTAAGATACAGTTAACAGTTTAAATACAGACGTCTCATGCGATATTTATTTATAATACCGAATTTGCCGCCAAAGAAGCAGAATAACAGTTAAAAGGACCAGTAAGACGTGAATGGAAATTTAATTATAATACATGATAATACAATGGCGGAAAATGGAATCCCAACTCCAAGAAGACATTACTTCAGAGGAATGAAATTTAAGCTAAACTATTGTCTATGTAACCTAATATTTCATTAAAGTTTTCAGGTCACAGGTTCAAGTATGCACGAGAAAACATGTGACATTGTGGTACAATAATAACCGCTGCACTCACTACAGTATTGTTTGCAAGCGTGCAAGCTTCCAAGCATTGTGCCTTAGAGGTTCAGTATGTCATTTTGTGGGATGGAGTTCCACGCCTGTTTCACTTGATCACTCAAATCAGCAACGGTTAATGCTCGTATTGGATGACTCTGGAATTGTTGTCCCATACGTACTCAATGGGCCAAATGTCCGGTGATCTCGCAGACCAGGGTAGCCTGTCGACACTCTGTAGAGCATTCTGGGTAACAGTAACGGTTTGAGAACGAGCGTTATGCTGTTGGGAAACACCCCCTAGAATACTGCAAATGAATTGCAGCACAACCGGTTCAATCACCAGCCTGTCATACCTACCCGCTCTCGAGATTCTCCGGACAACGATGAGCGTGCTCCTTCTGTTAAAGGAAGTCGCTCCCGTGATCATAACTCCTGGTGTATTTCCAGTGTGTTGACGCCGCAAACAGCTTGGTTCGAAACACTCATCTGGCTTCCTCTTACAAAACTACGGCCATCACAGGCAACAAAACAGAACCGGCTCTCATCTGAAAACATATCAGGTCTTCACTCCGCTCTCCAATGAGTTCTAGCTTGATAACACTGAAGTTGCAGGTGGCAGTTATTCTGAATCACTGGCATGAACGCTACAGGACATCTGGCTTGGACCTGTCCCTCAAGTTATCGATTTGTTACAGTTAGCTGTGTCACTCCCATGCTAACTGAAGCTATAATTGCTCCTACAGATGCAATACGATCCACCACATCCATGCAGCGAATACGGCGGTCTTCCCTCTCCGTAGTGGCCGGTGTGCGGACGAACCCTGGTATTCTTTAGATAGTCCCTTCCCATGAACATTGTTGTCAACACTGACGCACTGTGGATACTTCCCTGCCAAGACTTTCTGAAATATCCGGGAAGGAACACCCACCTTCTCGTACCCTAATTACGCGGCCTCGTTCAAACTCAGTAAGCTGCCGGTACTACCCTCATCGTCTCCTTTTTTTGCTGGTTACTTTACGTCGCACCGACACACATAGGTCTCATGGCGACGATGGGACAGGAAAGGCCTAGGAATGGGAAGGAAGCGGCCGTGGCCTTAAATAAGGTACAGCCCCAGCATTTGCCTGGTTTGGAAGTGGGAAACCACGGAAAACCATATTCAGGGCTGCTGACAGTGGGGTTCGAACCCACTATCTCCTGGATGCGAGCTCACAGCTGTGCGCTCCTAACCGCACGACCAACTCGCCCGGTCTCTTCATCTCCTTGAGTAACGCCTACCTCACAATGTGAACACCGGACGATGACTAATGCTCACTAAGTGTACACCATGTGTTTAAACAGACTTGTTTTTGAAGGTAATAGTGACGCTACTAGCACCACTCTTCGTCGACTAGCGCGCAAATTTGAACAGGCGTTATCTTTGAGGTTTGCAAATATGCCCTCCGAATTTAATTTATCACTAGAACAAGTCCTTCTTAGTGAGGGTATTTCATTTCCAGCCATTGTAATAATAATGAAAACCTTATTCGGCAAGGTGGCGAAGTGCTCCAATGTACTTAACGGCGTGTCCGACTCCACCTTAATCCTATATACGAACTATAACCCCATTCCAGCCCATAACTGAAAATGGGCGTAGTCCTAAATTATTATTATTATTATTATTATTAAAATAATTATATGATTTAGGATTGTGTCCTAAATTCAGCATTCGAAGACCTGTCCCTCTTCATTGCAATGAGTTGACTCTACTTAAAACAAAACGTGTTCACTTTAAACTCAGTTGGACAGATAGGGAAATGTCAAAAGAGTCAAAACATCAATATTCGTCTCCATCAGAGAAATGTAAACAAATTCGTTAGAGTAATGTGCGTCTCCGTCCTACTGGCGTTCACAGCGAATAGGAGACATCCCGCGCATGAAAATTTTCACCCTGCTTGTTTTAATCTTCTTTTCCTACCGCTCTTCCAAGGTTTGTCCTTTTCTGTAATACACTGATCAGCACAATCATAGATTAGACGTGTAAGTTGCCTTACTTCAGATCTTTACTCACAGAAATGCAATTCTCAAACGCCCAACACATTAGGCAACCCAACACACTGACCTGTATGTAAGGGATTCACCCCGTATAACACATGTCACTGATTGGATTGGATACAATTTTTAAGTTCTTATTTGTCTCCTTCAAGTAAGTTGCACATGCTGTAATACTATTAAATTAAAAGTAAACAAAACAAAATATAGAGGAAAAATAATAACAAAAATGCATAATTTTTGAAATTAAGACGTAAATTAACCTCTTATCTATTTTAGTCATTCACGTCGTAGTTCATGTCTCCCCTCACATGACAGGTATTAAGCCATACGTCCTTCATCTTAGCTGACAGGTGTCTAACCCTTTAAGAACACATTCCGGGATTCTTGGATATTGCCATATATTGATTATACATTATTTTCAGCGGGGAATAACCTAACTTAAAATTTGAATGTCACAAATACGCGACTTAAGTATTTCAATATTATTAATACGTTACTTAAATATTTGCCAATTTGGGGATTTATAATTCTGAGAATATTTATGACTTCCGTATTCTATCAATTTAAATCCTAATAAATCACTGTAGATGGCGGGAGGAATTATATTTCTTTACAGTTCTCTACATTATTTCGTGGTAACAAGGTGTTCCTTATTTTGAAGGCGTAGATTTCAGATCAGTTTTCTGATTGATGATGTGACATTTTATCTTTCCTTGATGGTTAGTGTCTATATTTTTATCTTTTCTTAAGTATTATTAAGAGGACAATGGCTTCTATTCCTGTCAAATTCAAAAACCTCCACAATGTTGAAGAGGAAAGGAAATGGTAAGAAAGGGAAATATGGAGTAGAGGATATGAAAAAGGAGATGAAACAGGGTCGTGAGGGAATGAGCAGGATAGGCTGTGCAGCCACCAGAGAAGTTAAGGACCACCAGGAGAGGAAGGCTTTTATAGAGGTGGGTGTAATTCAGGCTCTGGTCTTGTGTTCCACCTGGCCATGGTTGACTATTGTTAGGCATATAGGGGATATCTGTAGGGGAATGGCAAGTACGTTAAGTGTTATCCAGGAATTAGTTTAATAAATATGTTGAGGAATGTAGAAGGGAAAGAAGAGGTGGTAATTTTCCACGTTAGCACGAACAATGCAAAGCAAGCTAGAATAGTATTAACATAGTTTTGGGCGTGTAGGTCCGGTCACGTGAGTGCGGCAGAATTTTAAATCGATGGAGACTGTTTTTAGAATGATCATGTGGGATACTGACTGGAGTGTGATTGGGGATAAAAATATGAGTATGGCGTGGGCATGTGAGAAATAAGTGGGTGGGTGAGATTTGTACAATATTTTTAAAAGGGTGGGTAGAAGATATGGATCTACGCTCAGACAGCCTTCCCTTGAACAGCAACTGTACGCACGAATTGAAGACTTCCCCGGAATAAGGATGTAAACAACAAGTCAGTCATTTTTTAGTAGGGAAGAAAATTATTTTCGGGCTCCTTGCCATGGTAGTCTATGTAATTGCAACATAAATTATAGCAAATCATTTGAGTGTTTTTTTTTACACTTGGCTTTACGTCGCACCGACACCGATAGGTCTTGTGGCGACGATGGGATAGGAAAGGGCTAGGAGTGGGAAGGAAGCGCCCGTGGCATTAATTACAGTCGGCATTTGCCTGGTGCGAAAATGGAAATCATGTAAGACTGCCGATATTGGGGTTCGAACCCACTATCTCCCGAATACTCTATACTGGCCGCACATAAGCGAAAACATTGTTTTATTTATAAATATAACAACAATAACCATATTCAGAAAACATTTCAAAACATAGATATGATTTCGTCCATGGCCTCTATTAATGATCTATTACACTTGGTGATGAACCAACATAAGCACTGTCCACAATCTTGACTGATATTCCATCCTTACACCACGGAAAATAAAGTTCTGATGTCTACAAACCAGCTTGAATTTCAAATGAACTCCACAGCGTAGAAGCTTGATGATAATCCCTATTTCCTCTGAAATCTCACTTTTCAGATATTTGTTGGTTAAATTCTTATTTCGGGGAGGTCTTCAATTAGGGTTTGTTGTTTGCCTTCGTAGCGTAACGGTTAGCACTCTTAGCTGCCATCCTAGGGGGCCCATTTTCGATTCCTGATACTGCCAGAGATTTAACAATGGCAGGAGTGAAGGTATGTGGTTGAAATAGTACATGCAACTCACTTCCATTCGGGGTGTGTCTGAAAAGAGCTGCACTACCTCGGCACAAGGACACGAATTTACTTTACTATACTTTACTACGGGATTTGTTTAGAAGCGTTATAGAAAGGAACATTCTAGGAAGCGGGATCGTTTAGAGCAGGGCCTCTCAGGGTGCATGCGCGTGGTGCATGCACTGTGCACGGTGCAAAAGACGACTTCGCTTGGTTGACCAGAGTGCAGACCCCCCACTCCTCTCTCCCTACACCTGTCTCCGCGTTCCTCACCTTCACTGCTGTTTCTCCCCCACTACGAAATGTTTACGTGTGGTGAGCGGAGACGCACAGTTGTATGGGACAAGGTTACCAGTGTTATTAAAAAAATTAAAAAAGTGAATTAGAAATACACATACATGTTTGAGAGGAATGTAAACATAATTTTAAAAAAATGCAGAACCCGTAACCAAAATGAAAATGCTACAGTACTGGAACAAAACTCATTTGTGGATATAGAATGCTCTTCTTCAAGCTGTTTCAACTTCCTTAATTCTTTCTCTCTGACGTCTCCTATGATTTCACAATAATTTTCCGAATGTAGTCTGTTGTAGTGTCTTTCAATAGATGATTTTCTTACGCACGTAATTATCGTCCCACAGATTAAGCATTTGGCGTTATCGTCACGACAAACAAACAAAAAAAATACGAAAGTTCCCAGTTCGATTGAAATGGACTTTCGGAAGTCTTTGCTTTCTTCGAAACAGGTTGCTCCATTATTATGTTGTTGTCGTGCGCTTGTCTATTTCACTGATAAACACTTCGTCTACCACCAAACGCTTCGTCGCTCTCAGCACACTACACCATCCGAGTCAAGCCGAGTTGAGGCGAAGCGTACCGATGCACAGTGCACAGAGCCTATGCACCTCGCTCTGCACGCGTGAGAGTTTGGGCGTTTGAGAGGCCCTGGTTTAGAGAGTGATGATGTGAGTATAGGGAGCTGGAGGTATTGCAACGATGATATAGAATTGTTAGTGTTAAACTGTGAAAGTATTGTAAAAAATAATAGAATTAAGTAATTTAATAATGTTATTTGCTTTACGTCCCACTAACTACTTTTTTAAGGTCTTCGGAGACGCCGAGGTTCCGGAATTTTGTCCCGCAGGAGTTCTCCTACGTGCCAGTAAATCTACCGACACGGGGCTGTCGTATTTGAGCACCTTCAAATACCACCGGACTAAGCCAGGATCGAACCTGCCAAGTTGGGGTTATAGGCCCGCGCCTTAACCGTCTGAGCCACTCAGCTCGGCAGAATTAAGTAATTTAATATACTCTGTGTATACATATACGATTTTGCTATAAGTGTTAGATCATGACTCAGAAGTTATATTATAGATGCGTAAATTTTCTCACTGGACTGGAGTGTTCATTGTAGAGACAACATAGGAACGGTAGCAGTAAGGGTATTCATTCAAACTCGTGAAGAAAGAGTTTGTAAGCTACGAAATTGTTAAAGATTCGAAACATGGAATTCTAGGTGTAAGGATCATATCTAAGTATAATAGGCAAATTGAGGATTTGAGGTTTATACACCTGGAAAGTGAGGCTCTAATCAGGTATGTCGGCAATGGCGTAGGAAGCAACGTGATTGTATCGGATGATCTCAATTTAGCAAATATTAACTGCGAAGAAAATTATAACCATGAGCAACAAATGGTGAATACGTTAATCTGGAAAGGAAAGTTGAATCCGAAAGGGATGGAGCTAACCAGGGGGGAAATAGTCTGGACATTGTGCTGATAGCGACAGGTGGTATAAGTGATCATGAAGTAATTTTGTCGTCCTTAAAAGTATGTAGCCGGCCCCGCTGTGTAGGAGTATCGAGCCTGCACCTTACCCGGAGGCCCAGGTTCGATTCCCGGCCAGGTCAGGGTTTCTTGCCTGGATCTGAGGGCTGGTGCGAGGTCCACTCAGCCTACGTGATTACAACTGAGTAGCTATCTGATGGTGAGATAGCAGCCCCCGTCGAGAAATCAATGAACAACTGCCGAAAGGATTCGTCGCGCTGACCACACGACACCTCATAATCTGCAGACCTCCGGACTGAGTAGCGGTCGCCTGGTAGGCCAAGGCTTTCCGGAACTGGGTTGCCATGGGATTTTTCTAAAATTATGTGCCAATGAAAGGTAGTATTGCAACGATGATAAAGAAGTGTTAGTGTTAAACTGTGAAAGTACTGTCAAACATAATAGAAATAAGTAATTTAATATAGTGTGTGTATACATATGCCGGCCCCGTGGTGTAGGGGTAGCGTGCCTACCTCTTCCCGGAGGCCCCGGGTTCGATTCCCGGCCAGGTCAGGGATTTTTACCTGGACCTGAGGGCTGGTTCTAGATCCACTCAGCCTACGTGATTAGGATTGAGGACCTATCTGGCGGTGAGATAGCGGCCCCGGTCATGAAAGCCAAGAATAACGGCCGAGAGGATTCGTCGTGCTGACCACACGACACCTCGCAATCTGCAGGCCTTCGGGCTGAGCAGCGGTCCCTTGGTAGGCCAAGGCCCTCCAAGGGCTGTAGTGCCATGGTGTTTGTTTCGGTTTGTTTTTGTGTATACGAATACGATATTGTTACATGTGTTAAATCATGCCTGAGGAGTTATATTATAGATGCGGAAGTTTTTTACTGGACCGGTGTGTTCATTGTAGAGACAATATAAGAACGGCAGGGGTAAGGGTATTCATACTCGTGAATGAAGAATGTGTAAGCTACGAAAATGTTAGAGATTAGAAACATGGAATTCTAGGTGTAAGGCTCATATCTAAGTATAGTAGGCAACTTGAGGATTTGAGGTTTATGGACCTGGAAAGGGAGGATCTAATCAGGTATTTCGGCAACGACGTGTATATGAGGATAATGTCGAACTTCAGGAGGTGTCTAATACTGGCGAAGTACTAAAATTTCCCTATGATAACTAAGACATTTGCAGAAAGGTACTACGGGTGAAAGCTTGAAAATTCGTTGGGATTGTTCAGATTCCTGGGAATATACTGAAGGCAATAGTTTGGGATACAATGCCATATCTGAAATATTTGACTACTGTTTCCATGAGTGAGTTGAACTAAATGTGAAATTTGCAATAGTGGCCCTAGTGCACTAAAGAAAGTGTGTTAACGTTAATCAGATATTGTGGTCCTGAATGGCAGTATTATTGGATAATTTTACCTCTTTGAACCATTTGTCGGAAACTTTAGGTGTAATGTCAAGAATTTTAAAAATCTGTTTTTTCAGCGTCTTATCGTCCGTTCTAAAAGATGTCCGTTAAATTTGAGGCTTCCTTTCTTCATTGACTCAATCAATATTTCATTTTCTTGGTATAATTCTCCTATTCTTCTTAACCTATACTGGCCATCAACGATTTTTAGTCCCTTTATCTTGCGGAAGATACTTCTCTTAAGTTTCTTTGGACTCTCCTAGTTCTGACATTCCTGCCATTCGGAGGCATGATATGAATCACAGATAATGCTTTTCTCGAATGGTATTGTACTCTACAGCCTTCTAAACAAATAACAGGATTGTGAGCAGCTACAAGAGGGCCTCGACAATGTTGGTGAAAAGGAAAGCCGACAATGGTATGATTGTAAACGGGGTGAAATGACTGCTTGTGGATTTTACAAAGCTGAAATATCCTCTCAGATTTAATTACTGTGTTGATAAGGTGATAGCACCTCATGGGGATCACTGTAAGGACTTAGGCATTAATATAAGGAAAGATCTTCATTGGGATAATCGCATTAACGAGATTGTAAATGAAGGTTACTGATCTCTTCATATACAGTAGTTATGTGGACATTTATAGGTTGTAGTTAGGATGTGAACGACAGAAGGTATAAATATCTGGTAGGACTTGAGTTGGGGTTTGGTTCCAGTGTAGAGCGCGCACACCAGGATTAATTGATATGTGCAATGAAAGAAAATCGATAAAAGCAGCACGATTTGTTCTGAGTGATTTCCGGCAAAGGAGATGCATAATGAAAATATTGCAAACTTTGTGCTGGGAAGACTTTGGAGTAAGGAGATGAGCTGCTCGACCGAGTAGTATGTTCCAGTCCGTCAGTGGTGAGATGGTGTGGAATGACATTTGAAGACGAATAAGATTGATTTGAGATTTTAAGAGTAGACAGATCATAATATGAATGCACAATTGGAATTCACGGGGACTAATTTGACTAATTATTCATTTCACGGAGGGGAATTACTGATTGGAATAATGTATCAGTTGAAATGTTGAATTCATATCCAATTTCACTGAAATCATTGAAGATAAGACATGGTAAACAAATGACAAGCAATTGATAGAGAACCTAACACTGGGTGACAGCTCTAATGCATATCATTCATGAATGATTGATAATGCCCCCACAATCCTTGTTCTAGCTATGTGGCCTCCTTCAATTCTATACCTCCTATCTTTAAATCATTAAACTCAGAGTCTGATCATATTGGCCTTGATTACCCTCTACTTCTCTTACCTTGTGTTACCGAGTCCGTTATTTTCCCAAGTATTCTATCCCCAACATAACTCCACCACCCAAACAGGTTCATACATACATACATACTTAATGACTTTTATATCCTTATTCTGACTATCTTCTTGCCTGTTTTCCCATCTATTCGTATGAGCGATAATTTTCTCTACCTTCATGGTGGTTAATTCTAAATTATGAATAAGGGATACTGAGTAAACCATGCCGCTGGTCCCGTACAGCAGAGTTGATCAGATAATGGACCTTTGTAAACACAATTTTGCGCGGGAGGTACATAATTATGTTGACTGCAAATTTGAGCTCACTGAGTTCCTGCTGCACTTTGATACAGTCGCATTTGTCATACATCTTTTACAATTTGCTTCATGTCGCTCAGACACAGATAGGTCTTCAGGCGCTGGCTTTTACTATACTAGCAGCCTGGGGGAATACACATCGGAAATATTTGTAATGGTCTACCTGTGCCAATTCTGTATTTCCAACCCAACCTTCAATCCCGTTAGGTTTCTTTTCTACTGACGTCACTTTAGCCTTGGAAATAATAGTTTTCACATCATGCTCATTGCACCTATTTTCAAATTCCAAGATATTAGATTTCAGACATTCAGCACAGTTTAGCGTTGAGATCAATTCGTCCGCATAGATTAATCTGCCTATTACATCTCACCTAAGAATCCCTCCCTGCCACTTTATAACTTTCAATAGATGATCCATGTAAACTCTGAACAACAAAGGTGAAATATAACATTTCTGTCTAACCACTGTAATAACTTTGAACCAAGAATTCATGCTATCATCAGTTCCACAGCAGCCCAACTCTTGAAATTTTCGCCTGTGATTGCCTGTAATTGTCTACCCTCAGTACAGAAATTCCTTATTAGGGATATCTTTTCACTCGTTATTTTGTCATATGCCTCCAGATCTGCAAAGCATAAAAATAACTGACTATTCCTCTTGGAGCATTTTTTCGATATCTTGTCACCTGCTTAAAATTTGATCGGATAAACCGTCTGGGATCTGGAACCAAACTGGTATTCATTCAACCTACTTCCAGACATTGATGTCATCGTTCTAGAATTACAGTGAACACCTTGCCTGGTGTAGACTTATATTCAATGAAAAACCTCGATAATTGTTTTTTTTTGCTAGTTGCTTTACGTCGCACCGACACAGGTAGGTCTAATGGAGACGATGGGAGAGGAAAGTCCTGGGAGTTGGAAGGAAGCGGCCGTGGCCTTAATTAAGGTATGAAAATGGGAAACCGCGGAAAACCATCTTCAGGGCTGCCGACAGAGGGATTCGTACACACTATCTCCCGGATGCCAGCTCACAGCCGCGCAACTCTAACCGCACGGCCATCTCGCCCGGTCGATAATTGTTGTCATCGTTTCTGTTCTATTTGTTATATATATTTTTTTTTGCTAGGGGCTTTACGTCGCACCGACACAGATAGGTCTTATGGCGACGATGGGATAGGAAAGGCCTAGGAGTTGGAAGGAAGCGGCCGTAGCCTTAATTAAGGTACAGCCCGAGCATTTGCCTGGTGTGAAAATGGGAAACCACGGAAAACCATCTTCAGGGCTGCCGATAGTGGGATTCGAACCTACTATCTCCCGGATGCAAGCTCACAGCCGCGCGCCTCTACGCGCACGGCCAACTCGCCCGGTCTATTTGTTATAGATAGATGCAATTACTATTTTCGTCCAACCACTTCCTAATTAGGTCCCATGGTAATCGTATTACTATACAAAGCCATTTCATCCCTATCATCCCACTATATATCATCATTCGATTATCGTCGATTTAGAACAATTAGATTAGAATCGCATTTCATGAATTAACGGACCCTGTGTAAAATACTTTCTTAAAAACTGTATTTCACCAGTGCTTCATAAGTATGAACGCTGTTATCAGGTCATTTATTACGTCCTTGAACATCAAAATTTGAAATGAGACGTGGAGGAAATATAACTTACATTCGAGCCCATATATGGAGTGAAACGCAGGAAGCATTTCACGCGAGTTCTAGGTACTCATGAATAAAATAGAGTACGTGTGAGGACCAAGCATGAAGAAAGCAAACACGTAAATTCTTAGGAAGATAACGAAGAGAAATCTGAAAACTACCACCTTTTTTCCCTGTACTTTGTTCAATATCTGCCTCAATCCTATTTCTTGACTGAACTGTACTCTGGTTCCATTACCTCCACACACTTTCCCCTCGTGCATAACTATGGAGTACCCCATGACCAGATTCTCAATCCTACCCATCTAATTACATTCACTATCGCCTACACACCTGGTCTCCTTATCTTTCATTATGGCTGCAGAACCTACTTCTCCGTCATTTTCCTCCTTGCCTAGATCCGGTTCCAACTTCCTATCCTCTGCTCTATGCTTCCCTTTCTTACTTTTCCTTTTGCTCTTGCATCTTCCTCCTCCGTAATTCTTCCCCGTTTCTTATCTTCCCACTGCTCATCAACCAGCTTTGATTCATACCGATTCCTTACCGATATCTCTCCTGAACCATCTCCCTGAATATAACACATGGCCTTCAATTTCCTTCTCCTTTGAACATTGACCCATCTGTATTCTTCACCTTCGCCACTTACTTCCGCTCCTTCTTATGTGCCCACAGTACACGATAATTTGAGGGACGCCTACCTTCGTTTCGGTTCGCCGTTAGAATCCTATTTATGCCCTGACTGTTCCCTCTTAGTCCTTAATGTCCGCTCATACCCACAATCCCTTCACCTGCATTCTTTAGCCATTCGCTAATATTTTTCGTTGAAATACGAGCTTTCTATCGGGGATTGATTGATTGATTGATTGATTGATTGATTGATTGATTGATTGATTGATTGATTGATTGATTGATTGATTGATTGATTGATTGATTGATTGATTGATTGATTGATTGATTGATTGATTGATTGATTGATTGATTGATTGATTGATTGATTGATTGATTGATTGATTGATTGATTGATTGATTGATTGATTGATTGATTGATTGATTGATTGATTGATTGATTGATTGATTGGAATTATGGCACACATCACGCAGAGTTTAATTAATATCATCAGTGCCTTGCACAGTTCTTCACTCATTGCAGTCTTGGATTTACGAGACGTAGGGGCTGTGACTTAATCACCTGTGTGGACAGTCCATACATGTTAGTTTTAAAATGAAAAGTAGGCCTACTTCGTGTGTTCAGATACTGCGGGTAATTTTGTGGTCTAGTGGCTATAATCACGATGTCAACAGTCACTGAACACTGCAAGGTTACCGACTTTATGAAATCTTGAGAACATCCCATCTTCAAGGCTCTTTCGTTCATCATGTCCCATCTTTCGACTGAACAAAGCAATTCGTTTCTTTAATCACATACAAATTTAACGAGCAATTCTCATGCAACTGATCAGTCAGTTCAATGAGTTCTCTAAAGAACATTTTATATTTATTTTTTAAATGGAAGTTGTCTTTCATTAATATCCATTCACCACTTACCATTCGAAAAAAAACGGTGTGTGTGTGTGTATGTATGTACTGGATAGCGCAGTCAATGTTGACGACTGTAATAAAAATTCAACTCATTACAGAGTAATTACATTTTTTACTGAATCGACTCGTTACTCAGTTACTCTATTACAGGACAAGTGTAGGTCTGATTGTGATAATTTTCCAAACGGTATTATATTATTTGGTTCAGAACGTTTTATAAGTCTCATTAGTCATGAAAATAAACGGCGTAAGTGCACAAAAGTGTATCTCTTACTTCTTCTTGGTACTTCTTGACACTTACTGGATCAGCTATTAATGACAGGGCGATTTTTTGCCGATGAATGTTGTTATTGCTGTTGTTGTTCTTATTGTTGTTTGGTAATTAATTACACCGCTTTTTTCCCTACCTATGATGAATTCTATTGATGAAAACGGCACACACACCAAGCCCCTGAGCCACCGGAATTAAGCAATTGAGTTTAAATTCTCTGAAAAGGCCGGAAATCGATTCCGGGACCCTCTGGATCAAAGGCCAGCACGCTAACCCTTTAGCCATGTTTCCGGACAATTAATCTAATGAAACAGGAACTTTCATATAAAAAATCGAATCGAACCACAGCCGTGCTTTGATTCAGACCGCCATGTGAATATACGCAATGCTAAGCATTGTAGCCCCTGAGCATTTTATTTACACCTACCTGTGTTACAAAATAATGGCTTGTTCTACACGAAAATTCTTTTATTATACAGTTCTCGTCAAATCTAAGTGAATATCTGATACTCTTCTCTATGACGATGTGGTAAGTTAGATAAACTGAAACTGAAGATAAATATATATATATATTATACTGCGTGTGTGTGCAGAAAGAAATGGATTTCCGGCCAGATGACTAGATATGATTTATAACAGAAAATAAGGTGGGAGAAATGAAGTGCTAAGTGTTGATAATGAGTAAGAACATGGGACAGCGTGTAAGCTACTATGATCAGCGCAGTGAGCACGTTACAGCTATAGGGATCTACTTGTCTACCGGTGCCACAGGTCATGAAACATGCTTAAAACAGCGTGTAAAACGAGATGAAACATAATTGATTGTGGAAGACCTCAATGCAGCGGCGGTTAAACAAGAAGAATTTGGTATAGGGAGCCAACATTAGCTGGAAAATAAGAATGAATGAGGAAGCAGGCTAATCTATATATATAAAATAACTTGTCCTGACTGACTGACTGACTGACTGACTGACTGATTCATCATCGCCGAGCCAAAACTACTGGACATAAAGAAATGAAATTTTGGGGATATATTCATATTAAGATGTAGGTGCTCGCTAAGAGAGGATTTTTCGATATTCCGTCGCTAAGGGGGTGAAAAGGGGGGTGAAATTTTAAAATTAGTGTATCTATATCTCAAAACTTGAAAAGTTTACAGATGTAAAAATTGGTATTTAGAATCTTCTTTAAAAATAAGGAAACAGGTATTTTTTTGTTTTCAGAAAATCCCAACAGGAGGGGTGAAAAAGGGTGAATATGCGGAAAAATGGGTTGAATGCCTTTAATCAGGATACCGGCACTTATATCTCAGAAACTGAAGATATTACAGACCTGAAAATTGGTACTTTTGATCTCCTTTAAAAATAAAGAAACACGTATTTTTTTGTTTTGGGAAAATCGAATTAATGGGAGGGTGAAAAGGGGGTGAATTTTTGAAATGAGTGCATCTATATCACAAAAGTTGTAAAGTTTACAGATGTAAAAATTGGTATTTAGAATCTTCGTTAAAAATAAAGAAGCACGTATTTCTTTGTTTTCGGAAAATCCCAATAGGAGGGGTGAAAAGAGGTGAAAAACTGGTTGAATTCCTTTAAAGAGAATACTTATATCTCAGGAACTGAAGATATTACAAATCTGAAAATTGGTGTTTGGGATCTCCTTTAAAAATAAAGAAACACGTATTTTTTGTTTTTGGAAAATACAATTCATGGTGGGGCTGAAATGGGGGTGAAATTTTAAAATGAGTGTATCTATATCTCAAAACATTTAAAGCTTATAGATGTAAAAATTTGTATTTAGAATCCCCTTTAAAAATAGAGAAAAATAAATTTTTTGTTTTCGAAAAATCCCAATAGGAAGGGTGGAAAAGGGTGAAAAAATGGTTGAATGCCTTTAATGAGGCTACTTATACTTCAGAACCTGGAGATATTACAGACCTGAAAATTGGTATTTGGGATCTACTTTAAAACTAAAGAAGCAGGTATTTTTTCGTTTTTGGAAAATCCAAATAATGGGGGGGTGAAAAGGGGGGTGAATTTTTAAAGTAAGTGTGTCTACATCTTAAAATTTTAAAAGTTTACAGATGTAAAAATTCGTATTTAGAACCTCCCTTTAAAATGAAGGAAACGTAATTTTTTTTCTGTAAATCCCAATAGGAGGGGTTTAAAATGGTGAATAATTGGTTGAATGCCTTTAATGAGGATACATATATCTCAGAAACTGAAGATATTACAGAACTGAAAATTTGTATATGGGATCTCCTTTGAAAATAAAGAAACACGTATTTTTTTGGAAATTCCAATTAATGGCGGTTAAACAGGAGTGACATATTGGGGTGAATTTTTTGAAAGACTATATCTACAGAACATCTGAGAAACGTAAAATGTTGCAGACGTAAAAAGTGTGTATTTGGAATCTCCTGTAAATGTAAAGAAACATAGGTGATTTGTTTTTGGAAACTCCACTTAAGGGGAACTAAAAGTGGTGAAATTTTAAAATGAGAATTTCTACAGTAGGCCTATATCTCATAAAAGTTAACATGTTACAGAAGTGAAAAATTGCTTTTTTTATCGTATTAAAAATAAAGAAACGTGTATTTTTAGTTTTCGAAAATACCACTTGGGTGGAGGGGGTGTAAAATTGACTGAAGATAGTGTTGATTTCTTTCAATTAGGCTACTGACATCTCAAAAATGAAGATGTTACAGACGTGAAATTTGATATTTGGAATCTGCTTTAAAAAGTGAAGAAACGCGTATTCTCGGAAAATCCAATGAGGGGGGGGGGGGGGTGTGAAAATATTGAAAAATTAATTGACTTAATTGTATGAGAATACTTATATCTAATATAAACTATATTTGTTACAGGCGTGAAAATTGGTATTTGGATCTCCTTTAAAATCAAAGTCAAATGCGTTTTGGGGGGGGGAGTAATCTTGGGGGGCGGGAGTGAAAAGGAGTTGAATTCCTTTCACGAGGACACATAAATCAAAAACTGAAGAGGTTAGAGTCGTGATAATTGGTATTTAGAAGATCCTTTACTATTAAAGAAACGAGTTTGTTGCAGGAAAATTCACTTAGGGTGGGGGGGGGGAGTGTGAAAGATGTGAAAAAAATGAATTATTTTTATGGGGATACTTATATCTCAAAACTGAAGAATATAGACGTGAACATTGGAGTTTGGAATCTCTTTTAAACATAAAGAAACATGCCTTCTTTTCTTTTTGCGGGCGGGGGCGGGGGATGAAACTAACGACGGTGGGGTGTAAAAGGAGGTTAGACCAATTGATTTTACTGTTTATTCATTCCATTCCTGATCCTGTCGAATGACTGGAAACAGGCTGTGGATTTTCGATGTACTTATTCTGATCATAAACCGATCATTTTTAATCTTTCCTGGGTTCGTTTTCCAGAGCCATCTTTTCCTTGGTATTCGGGAGATAGTAGGTTCGAACCCCACTGTCGGCAGCCCTGAAAATGGTTTTCCGTGGTTTCCCATTTTCACACCAGGCAAATGCTTTGGCTGTACCTTAATTAAGGCCACGGCCGCTTCCTTCCAACTCCTAGCCCTTTCCCGTCCCATCGTCGCCATAAGACATATCTGTGTCGGTGCGACGTAAAGCAACTAGCAAAAATATATATATATATATATATATTCCTTGGGAGAACGTTCTTAGATTACAGTAGATTCTCCTGGCATATAAATAAAAATTTAAAACATTTGAAATAAACGATAGGAATGAGATTGATTGTCCAATTGTTCACCTCTATAATAAGGTCAATAATGCACGGAAGTATGTCATTCGTATCGCCAGAAATTCCGCGTACTTGCCTACGCACGACAATAGTGCTGGTCACAATGTCAAAAATGACAATGGCAGCAGATGGAATTTACTGCCAATTAGCGGTCTTGCATCTTGCTGTGGGGTCCAGAACATCTATAATAATAATAATAATAATAATAATAATAATAATAATAATAATAATAATAATAATAATAATAATAATAATAATAATAATAATAATAATAATCATAATAATAATAAGAAGAAGAAGAAGAAGAAGAATATTCTGGACCGTCGTCAAATGTGCGGACCGCGCTGGAAATGGGTCTGGACGAGTAATGACTACAAATGCAGTCCGGCCGCGGGTTCAGTACTGCCAATGCACCCAAGAAGACACCACGCCGGATCTCCTCAAGAATTTGATCCATATTAAAAATGCTTATAGGAAAAGATGGCAAACATTTAGGAACCGAACTGACCGGGTGGAATACGTGGTCCTAGCCCGGGAAGTACGAAATCGATTGCTGGAAAGAGAGATTGAAAAATGGGAGGGAACTTGCCGTAATCTCTCAGAAAACGACTCAGATCTCGAATTTTGACGGATTATATATAAATCGATATCCATTCAATTATAAATTTCTGTTCAATACCGTAGCGAAGCACGGGTATCTTGCTAGTCTATATATATAAAATAACTTGTCCTGACTGACTGACTGACTGACTGACTGATTCATCATCGCCGAGCCAAAACTACTGGACATAAAGAAATGAAATTTTGGGGATATATTCATATTAAGATGTAGGTGCTCGCTAAGAGAGGATTTTTCGATATTCCGTCGCTAAGGGGGTGAAAAGGGGGGTGAAATTTTAAAATTAGTGTATCTATATCTCAAAACTTGAAAAGTTTACAGATGTAAAAATTGGTATTTAAAATCTTCTTTAAAAATAAGGAAACACGTATTTTTTTGCTTTCAGAAAATCCCAACAGGAGGGGTGAAAAAGGGTGAATATGGGGAAAAATGGGTTGAATGCCTTTAATCAGGATACCGGTACTTATATCTCAGAAACTGAAGTTATTACAGACCTGAAAATTGGTACTTTTGATCTCCTTTAAAAATAAAGAAACACGTATTTTTTTGTTTTGGGAAAATCGAATTAATGGGAGGGTGAAAAGGGGGTGAATTTTTGAAATGAGTGCATCTATATCTCAAAAGTTGTAAAGTTTACAGATGTAAAAATTGGTATTTAGAATCTTCGTTAAAAATAAAGAAGCACGTATTTCTTTGTTTTCGGAAAATCCCAATAGGAGGGGTGAAAAGAGGTGAAAAACTGGTTGAATTCCTTTAAAGAGAATACTTATATCTCAGGAACTGAAGATATTACAAATCTGAAAATTGGTGTTTGGGATCTCCTTTAAAAATAAAGAAACACGTATTTTTTGTTTTTGGAAAATACAATTCATGGTGGGGCTGAAATGGGGGTGAAATTTTAAAATGAGTGTATCCATATCTCAAAACATTTAAAGCTTATAGATGTAAAAATTTGTATTTAGAATCCCCTTTAAAAATAGAGAAAAATAATTTTTTTTGTTTTCGAAAAATCCCAATAGGAAGGGTGGAAAAGGGTGAAAACCGGGTTGAATGCCTTTAACGTAGCTACTTATATTTCAGAACCTGAAGATATTACAGACCTGAAAACTGGTGTTTGGGATCTCCTTTAAAAATAAAGAAACACGTATTTTTGGTTTCGGAAAATCCAATTAATGGGGGGGTGAAAAGGGGGCGAATTTTTAAAATGACTGTATCTATATCTCAAAACTTTTAAAGTTTATAGATGTAAAATTGGTATTTAGAATCTCCTTTAAAAATAAAGAAACATGTATTTTTTTGTTTTCGGAAAATCCCAATAGGAAGGGTGGAAAAGGGTGAAAAAATGGTTGAATGCCTTTAATGAGGCTACTTATACTTCAGAACCTGGAGATATTACAGACCTGAAAATTGGTATTTGGGACCTACTTTAAAACTAAAGAAGCAGGTATTTTTTCGTTTTTGTAAAATCCAAATAATGGGGGGGGTTGAAAAGGGGGGTGAATTTTTAAAGTAAGTGTGTCTACATCTTAAAATTTTAAAAGTTTACATATGTAAAAATTCGTATTTAGAACCTCCCTTTAAAATGAAGGAAAACGTAATTTTTTTTCTGTAAATCCCAATAGGAGGGGTTTAAAATGGTGAATAATTGGTTGAATGCCTTTAATGAGGATACATATATCTCAGAAACTGAAGATATTACAGAACTGAAAATTTGTATATGGGATCTCCTTTGAAAATAAAGAAACACGTATTTTTTTGGAAATTCCAATTAATGGCGGTTAAACAGGAGTGACATATTGGGGTGAATTTTTTGAAAGACTATATCTACAGAACATCTGAGAAACGTAAAATGTTGCAGACGTAAAAAGTGTGTATTTGGAATCTCCTGTAAATGTAAAGAAACATAGGTGATTTGTTTTTGGAAACTCCACTTAAGGGGAACTAAAAGTGGTGAAATTTTAAAATGAGAATTTCTACAGTAGGCCTATATCTCATAAAAGTTAACATGTTACAGAAGTGAAAAATTGCTTTTCTTATCGTAAAATAAAGAAACGTGTATTTTTAGTTTTCGAAAATACCACTTGGGTGGAGGGGGTGTAAAATTGACTGAAGATAGTGTTGATTTCTTTCAATTAGGCTACTGACATCTCAAAAATGAAGATGTTACAGACGTGAAATTTGATATTTGGAATCTGCTTTAAAAAGTGAAGAAACGCGTATTCTCGGAAAATCCAATGAGGGGGGGTGTGTGTGAAAATATTGAAAAATTAATTGACTTAATTGTATGAGAATACTTATATCTAATATAAACTATATTTGTTACAGGCGTGAAAATTGGTATTTGGATCTCCTTTAAAATCAAAGTCAAACGCGTTTTGGGGGGGGGGGGAGTAATCTTGGGGGGCGGGAGTGAAAAGGAGTTGAATTCCTTTCACGAGGACACATAAATCAAAAACTGAAGAGGTTAGAGTCGTGATAATTGGTATTTAGAAGATCCTTTACTATTAAAGAAACGAGTGTGTTGCAGGAAAATTCACTTAGGGTGGGGGGGGAGTGTGAAAGATGTGAAAAAAATGAATTATTTTTATGGGGATACTTATATCTCAAATCTGAAGAATATAGACGTGAACATTGGAGTTTGGAATCTCTTTTAAACATAAAGAAACATGCCTTCTTTTCTTTTTGCGGGCGGGGGCGGGGGATGAACTAACGACGGTGGGGTGTAAAAGGAGGTTAGACCAATTGATTTTACTGTTTATTCATTCCATTCCTGATCCTGTCGAATGACTGGAAACAGGCTGTGGATTTTCGATGTACTTATTCTGATCATAAACCGATCATTTTTAATCTTTCCTGGGTTCGTTTTCCAGAGCCATCTTTTCCTTGGTATTCGGGAGATAGTAGGTTCGAACCCCACTGTCGGCAGCCCTGAAAATGGTTTTCCGTGGTTTCCCATTTTCACACCAGGCAAATGCTTTGGCTGTACCTTAATTAAGGCCACGGCCGCTTCCTTCCAACTCCTAGCCCTTTCCCGTCCCATCGTCGCCATAAGACATATCTGTGTCGGTGCGACGTAAAGCAACTAGCAAAAAAAAAAAAAAAATATATATATATATATATATATATATATATATATATATATATATATATATATATATATATATATTCCTTGGGAGAACGTTCTTAGATTACAGTAGATTCTCCTGGCATATAAATAAAAATTTAAAACATTTGAAATAAACGATAGGAATGAGATTGATTGTCCAATTGTTCACCTCTATAATAAGGTCAATAATGCACGGAAGTATGTCATTCGTATCGCCAGAAATTCCGCGTACTTGCCTACGCACGACAATAGTGCTGGTCACAATGTCAAAAATGACAATGGCAGCAGATGGAATTTACTGCCAATTAGCGGTCTTGCATCTTGCTGTGGGGTCCAGAACATCTATAATAATAATAATAATAATAATAATAATAATAATAATAATAATAATAATAATAATAATAATAATAATAATAATAATAAGAAGAAGAAGAAGAAGAAGAAGAAGAATATTCTGGACCGTCGTCAAATGTGCGGACCGCGCTGGAAATGGGTCTGGACGAGTAATGACTACAAATGCAGTCCGGCCGCGGGTTCAGTACTGCCAATGCACCCAAGAAGACACCACACCGAATCTCCTCAAGAATTTGATCCATATTAAAAATGCTTATAGGAAAAGATGGCAAACATTTAGGAACCGAACTGACCGGGTGGAATACGTGGTCCTAGCCCGGGAAGTACGAAATCGATTGCTGGAAAGAGAGATTGAAAAATGGGAGGTAACTTGCCGTAATTTCTCAGAAAACGACTCAGATCTCGAATTTTGACGGATTATATATAAATCGATATCCATTCAATTATAAATTTCTGTTCAATACCGTAGCGAAGCACGGGTATCTTGTTAGTCTATATATATAAAATAACTTGTCCTGACTGACTGACTGACTGACTGACTGACTGACTGACTGATTCATCATCGCCGAGCCAAAACTACTGGACATAAAGAAATGAAATTTTGGGGATATATTCATATTAAAATGTAGGTGCTCGCTAAGAGAGGATTTTTGGATATTCCGTCGCTAAGGGGGTGAAAAGGGGGGTGAAATTTTAAAATGAGTGTGTCTATATCTCAAAACTTTAAAAGTTTACAGGTGTAAAAATTGGTATTTAGAATCTTCTCTAAAAATAAGGAAACACGTATTTTTTTGTTTTCAGAAAATCCCAATAGGAGGGATGAAAAAGGGTGAAAATGGGGGAAAATGGGTTGAATGCCTTTAATCAGGATACCGGTAATTATATCTCAGCAACTGAAGATATTACAGACCTGAAAATTGGTACTTTGGATCTCTTTTAAAAATAAAGAAGCACGTATTTTTTGTTTTTGTAAAATCCAATGAATAGTAGGGTGAAAAGGGGGTGAATTTTTAAAATGAGTGAATCTATATCTCCAAACTTTTAAAGTTTGCAGATGTAAAAATTGGTATTTAGAATCTTCATTAAAAATAAAGAAACACTTTTTTTTGTTTTCGGAAAATCGCAATAGGAGGAGTGGAAAGGGGTGAGAAATGGGTTGAATGCCTTTAATGAGGCTACTTATATCTCAGAAACTGAAGACATTATAGACCTGAAAATTGGTGTTTGGGATCTCCTTTAAAAATAAAGAAACACGTATTTTTTTGTTTCTGGAAAACCCAATTAAGGGGGGTGAAAAGGGGGTAATATTTTAAAATGATTGTATCTATATCTCTAAACTTTTAAAAGTTATAGATGTAAAAATTGGTATTTAGAATCTCCATTAAAAATAAAGAAACACGTATATTTCGCTTTCGGAAAATCGTAATAGGAAGGGTGGTAAAGGTTGAAAAATGAGTCGAATGCATTTCATGAGTCTACTTATATTTCACAACCTGAAGATATTACAGACCTGAAAATTGGTGTTTGGGATCTCCTTTTAAAATAAAGAAACACGTATTTTTGTCTGTGGAAAATATAATTAATGGGGGGGGGGGTTGAAAAGGGGGTGATTTTTTAAATTGAGTGTATCTATATCTCAAAACTTTTTAAGTTTATACATGTAAAAATTGGTGTTTAGAATCTCCTTTAAAAATAAAAAAACACGTATTCTTTTGTTTTCGGAAAATCCCAATAGGAAGGGTTTAAAAGGGTGAATAATGGGTTGAATGCCTTTCATGAGGCTACTTATATTTCAGAACCTGAAGATATTATAGACCTGAAAATTGGTATTTTGGATCTACTTTAAAAGTAAAGAAACACGCATTTTTTCGTTTTTGGAAAATCCAAATATTTTTAATATGAGTGTGTCTACATCTTAAAACTTTAAAATTTACAGATGTCAAAATTGGTAGTTAGAATCTCCTCTAAGAATAAAGGAACACGTATTTTTTTGTTTCCCGTAAATCCTAATAGGAGGGGTGTAAAAGGGTGAAAAATGGGTTGAATGCCTTTAATGGGGATACACATATCTCATAAACGAAAGATATTACAGAACTGATAATTTGCATATGGGATCTCCTTTAAAAATAAAGCAACACGTGTGTTTTAGTTTTTGGAAAAGCCAATTAATGGCGGTTAAACAGGAGTGACAAATTGGGGTGAATTTTTTGAAAGACTATCTACAGAATAACTTGGAAACGTAAAATGTTACAGACGTAAAGAGTGGGTGTAAATCTCCTGTACATGTAAAAAAATAGGTGATTTGTTTTTGGAAACTCCACTTAAAGGGAACTCAAAAGGGGTGAAATTTTAAAATGAGAATTTTTACAGTATATCTAAAAAAAACTTAGCATGTTACAGAAGAGAAAAATGGTATTTTTTTATCTCTATTAAACATAAAGAAACGTGTACTTTTAGTTTTCGGAAATACCACTTGGTTCGAGGGAGGGGGGGGGGGTAAAAGTGACTGAAAATGGTGATGAATTCTTTTAATTAGGCTACTAATATCTCAAAAATGAAGATGTTACAGACGTGAAATTTTATATTTGCAATCTGCTTTAAAAGTAAAGAAACACGTATTCTCGGAAAATCCAAAGAAACGGGGGGGGGGGGGGTGAAAGAATTGAAAAATTAATTGACTTAATTGTATGAGAATACATACATCTAATAAAAACTGAAGTTGTTACAGACGTGAAAATTCGTATTTGGACCTCCTTTAAAAACAAAGAAGAACGCGTTTTGGTGGGGAAACCATCTTGGAGGGCGGGAGTGTAAAGGAGTTGAATTCCTTTCATGAGGACACATAAATCGAAAACTGAAGAAGTCAGAGTCGTGATAATTGGTATTTAGAAGATCCTTTACTATTAAAGAAACAAGTACTTTTTGCGGGAAAATTCAAAGAAATTGAATTATTTTTATGGGGATATTTACATCTCAAAACCGAAGGTAATAGACTTGAACATTGGTGTCTGGAATCTTCCTTAAACATAAAGAAACAAGCATTCTCTTAAATTTGTTGGTGGGGGGGGGTGGCGGTAATTAAACTTAACGGCGGTGGGGGGTGGGGTGTAGAAGGAGGTGAGACCAATTGATTTTACTGTTATTAATGTACTTATCAGGATCCTCCGTTTCTCAGGCGGCAGCGCGCCAGGCCTCTCACAGCTGGGTTCCGTGGTTCAAATCCCGGTCACTCCATGTGGCATTCGTGCTGGACAAAACGGAGGCGGGACAGGTTTTTCTCCGGATACTCCGGTTTTCTCTGTCATCAGCCATTCCAGCAACACATAATAATAATAATAATAATAATAATAATAATAATAATAATAATAATAATAATAATAATAATAATAATAGTAATAATAATAATAATAATAATAATAATAATAATAATAATAATAATAATAATAATAATATTCCGGACCGTCGTCAAATGCGCGGACCGCGCTGGAAACGGCTCCTGGACGGGTAATGACTAAGAATGCAGTCCGGACGCGGGTTCAGTGCCACCAAGGCACCCAATATGACACCACGCCGGATCTCCTGAAGGATTTTATCCATATTAAAAATATTATAGGAAAAGATGGCAAAGATTTACGAACCCAACTGACCGGGAGGAATACCTGAGTCTAGCCCGGGAAGTACGAAATCGATTGCTGGAAAGGAAGATTTAAAAATGGGAGGAGACGTGCCGTAAAATCATAGAAAACCAGTCAGATCGGGAATTTTGGTGGATTCTCGCAGAAAACGAGTCAGATCGCGAATTTCGGCGGATTATATATCTAAAACAATAAGCATTCAATTATAAATTTCAGTATAATACCGTAGCGATGCACGGGTATCTTGCTAGTAAAATATATGATTATTCTTTTATTTCATAGATATTTGATTGTGACATTATAAGTCCGAGCCACGTTCACACGGCAAAATCTTAAATATATGTGCTTTCGATGCATGTGTAATATGAAAACCTACAACCTGTTTTCCAGTCTTTGACCGGGTCAGGGATGTAATGAATGAACCATATACAGGCTATTATTACAATGGGGTGGCAACTCCCAAAGTGATTCATGAATAACAAGGAAAATGCTATGAAATGATAATGGAGAGTGTTGCTGGAATGAAAGATGACAGGGAAAACCGGAGTGCCCGGAGAAAAACCTGTCCCACCTCCGCTTTGTCCAGCACAAACCTCACACGGAATGACCGGGATTTGAACTACGGTATCGTAGTAACATAGCTGCATGCCACAGAGGCGCACTCGTGCTTCCTACAGCCAACTGGGTGAGTTGACAGGGATCAAATTGTGGCCTTCCGAGTGGCGGGATGGTCCATTCCAAGGATTGCCATACAAGTTGGATGTGCTGCGTGAGTTTTGCAACGATACTAGTTGCAAAGGTCACGTGAACATTCTCACACCCGTAGACGAGTTTCTGGACGTCCACGCAGTACAGACGTCAGTGGCAGATCGTACAGCTACCACAGCAGAGACAGGAGGGTTTGCGAGCTCAGAAGTGTCAACACGAACTGTTGCCAACTGGTTACTAGCAGTGGGACTACGGGCACGTACATCTCTAGCCCGTCTTCCACATGCACCACAGCATGGACGTGCACGGTTCAACTGGTGCGTCAGAGGATCACTTGAAAGATGGAATGGCAGGCCGTGGTCTTCAGCGATGAAAGCAGATTCTGCCAGCACGCAAGTGATGGTCGTTTGCGCGTACGACGTAGACATGGCGAGTACTGACTCGTAGAGTGCATTCGTCCAATACACACTGGCCCCACCCCAGGCCTCATGGTCTGGGGTGCGATGAGCTAAAACTTTAGTTCACCTCTGGTGTTTGTGAAGGGAACGCTGACCAGCACTCGGTACGTGCAGAATGTTATAAGACCCGCCCTTTTGTCATTCTTGCAACAGATGATGTGTTCTTACAACAGGATAATGTTCGCGTGAAACTCAACGTACTCTCCAAGACGTGCAGCAAATTCCCTGGCCAGCACGATCTCCGGATTTGTCTTCCATCGACCAGGTGTGGGATATGATGGGACGACAACTGCCACGTGAGACTCGTCAACCCACAGCTCTTGAAGAACTACGTGAACAGGTCGAATAGGCTTGGAATAATGTATCCCAAAACAGTATTCGCTATATGGAAGATCGAATGGATGCCAGAATCAGCGCCTGCACTGCCGCGCGTGGAGGATACACCAAGTACTAATAAGGGTGTTTCAGCAAGGATCGACACCTGGTGTCTCAGTACCACTTGAACAATTGATCTGTAAATGTAATCATTTCATGTACTCCGTATGAACTGTTACAGCATTAAATCTTGAGTGAACTGGAAAACTTTAAGAGGGGTGTACTAATTCTGGCAGTGTATGTTGACTACTTCGGACCAGATAGGCTCTTTTTTTTACAGTTTGCTTTACGTCGCACCGACACGGATGGATGGGCCTTATGGTAACGATGGGATAGGGAAGACCTAGGAGTGGAAAGGAAGTGAACGTGGCCTCAAATAAGGTAAAGCCCCAGCATTTGCCTGGTGTGAAAATGGGTCAAATGTTTATTATAGAGATAAATGTACAGGATTTATTGCTTTTTTCATATTTAATGAAAGAAGTCTGCATGCTGTGATGGCCCATGCTCTCATTTATGCTTTGCAGAGGTACCCACTCAAAGATAAACGATTCTTCTGACATGAGAACTCACTGTAAATGTGTGAGCTGAAATATTCGATTAACTGATTAGAGTTTCAAACACAAACGTTAGCTGTGGTAAAATGATTAAATGAAAGACGTGCATTGTGATTGTCCAGTCTATGATCTCGTAACAAACACAAATTATAGATAGTTACCGTGATTTGTGGAGCATAGGGATTTGTAAATGCAGTTGTAAACCCAACTATACCGCCGAACAATAGCATAAATTAGCGTAATACAGATGAAACTTCACGGAACAGTCCTCAGATCAAAACTTACTAACCTCAGAGAAAATATCTAGAGAAGTAGTTTGACTTCAGTTTGCGATTGGATAAGCTCTGAGTCGTAAATGAATCCTATTTACTGTTTCCTTAAATAATGAAATCAATAGTTGCAAAGAGTACCATAGTAATTAGTGTGATACAATTAGTTGTTGAGGGAGTTACGCAAAAGATGTATGGGAACTATTTCTCTAGCTTTGTAATTGACAGCAATTATAGTTTGAAAATTCAGTATAGTGTAACGTGTCATACACCGTCTGTTGGGTTACTTCATATAGGCCTAAAAATGACCTCTCTTCCCTAACTAGTCCACAAAAACCGATCGCCTTCAATATGCAATAAAACACGATAATCACTGAACCTGGTAGCCACCATCCATTGACGCATTATTAAAAATAAGAAAAAAATAAAAAGGAAGCTTGTATGAATTCTTTACTTATTCTGAACTATGGTGTTTAAGAAGGAGTTATTTGGCTTCTGCTTCTCTTGAAACAGCGGTAAAACGCTCGCTTAATGGTTCGAAATTTGCGAGTTCGAGCCCTGTCAATGCTGCCACTTTTATTAGTTTATCATTATTTTGTGATATGAGTACAATAAATGATAAGTTTCAAATAATACAGCTGCATAATATTAGCGTTAGATTCTTCGTGTAATATTATATTGTACTATCCTGTAATAAAAGAAAATAATGCATGCGCTTGTAGATGTGCTGTAGAAGCACTGTAAACTGTGCTAGAGTATGGTGTTTAAGAAGTACTCAATCGATATATGCTTCTCGTAGAACAACTGTAAATCGCACGCCAAATGATTCGAAGGTTGCGAGTTCGAGCCCAGTTAAATAATACAAATGTTAATTTTGGAGCAATAGAGCTGCATATTTTTTTAAATGCATTTATTCTCCATGACCGGTTCTTCCCCAGACTCTGCGACGGATCTCACCTCCACCACCTCAAGGGCAGTGTCCTGGGGCGTGAGACATTTGGTTGGCGATACAACTGGGGTGGGCGACCAGTACTCCGCCCAGGCGGCCTCACCTGTTTTGCCGAACAGGGACCTTGCAGGGGATGGGAATATTGGAATTGATAGGTAAGGAAGAGGGCAGGAAGCGTCCGTGTCCTTAGGAATAGGTACCACCTCGGTATTTGCCTGGGCGAGAAATGAGAAACCACGGAAAACCATTGAAAAGGTTGAGATTGGAATCGAATCCCCTATGCTCAGTTGGCATTCCGATGCTGTGCAGACCCCGTTCCAGACTTCGTACCACTTTTAAAGTTTCGTGGCTGAGCCAAGAATCCACGCCGGGTCTCAAGATGTGGCAGCTAATCGCAGCAACCACTACAACACAGAGCCAAACCAGGTGCCTAATACTAGGGTTCATTTTCTCCTTCTTATATTCTTACATTGTACTATCATGTAACGAAATACAAACACCTGCAGATAATTGGAGTAATAAGAGACAGCATATGTAGCAAATACAATGAAGCAGAGGAAACAGCTGAACACATACTTTTCGAATGTGATGCGCTGGGTAGAATCAGAGTCTCCACTCTAGGACTACCAGGTGAGGAGAGATAAAAAAATCCAAGAAGACCCAATAAGAACAACCTGAAGCTTTGTGAAGGGAGCATGTATATCTAGGTGGGAATGAAGGAAAAACATGGTAGCAAAAGATCTTAGAGGTCGACGCTAATTAGGAACTAATATTTAGAGGCCCCATGAAGAAAGAAAACCTATTATCTCTGTTAAGTACTAACTCCATGGGTATAAATGATTTATAAAGCTAGGAAGGGGACTTCATTTTGAGAATTTTGTGCGCAGCAACAGCTACTGAGATTTCAGGACGTTCATGTAGTTTGACGCATTGCAGCTGTATGTAATAGGGTGTTATGTGCTGATCACGCCTGCCATCTGTTACATAAAGAACACATACCTATTGTACAATCTGTAGTTTTATGCTCAAAAATTTCAGGTAAGTCGTTGTATACGACTGAACCATAGACAATGTTTGGGAATATAAGGCTTTAAACAAGTAGTTTTCGCATTTGAAACGTTACGTTTCAAAATATGCATGGATGATACAACTTTTCGAATCGCATTTGACGTATGAACTGGCCAGAATAAGGTTCTGTCTAAAACTAGACATAGATTTTTAACGGTGTCACTGAAATGGACATCTGTATCTAGAATCTTTATTGCAGGAAGAGATTTGAGATCAACAATTTTTAAACTTTTTTTTTGTAACTTATGGAAATAAGCTCGGTCTTAGCTACATTTAATCGGAGGTTATGAGTTTCGCTCTATTCTCTCAGTCGAAAGATTCCATGGTTAAAGTGCATTATACATGAAGGTGTGTTAGTGGGACTAAAGGGATGTAATCTTGTCAGTCATCAGCATACATGTGGAAGACACTGCTTTTATAGACTGTAGAAATGTCATTAATAAAAATAGACAGGCATGATGGCCCAAGGACCGATCGTTATGGTAGCCCCATTTTAATGATTCCCTGCTAGAGGGTAGTCCTTCAACTAACGAGACTATTTGCGATCTATGTGACAGATATGATTCAATATTACGAGAGAATACTTTGCGAGAAGCGAATTGACTTCAGCTTAGCAAGAATCAACTGATGGTAAACAGAGTAAAATACCTTAGAGAAATCAAAGAGACGTAAGGCTGCTTCTTATCGGCAACCGCGCGTGTATCCTCTGTAACATTCAGCAGAGCAGTAGTACTATTATGGCCCTTCTTTAACCCAGATTTTTAGGGATTTAGTATGTGGTATTTAGACAAAGATTCACAAATCTGCTCATGAACATTTTTCTAGTGCCTAATTAGGCGCACAGAGGATGTTGATAGGCCCAAAATCACTACAGACTACTGGTATTTTCTGTTTGGGAACAGGTCGTACATTGGCAAGCTTCCATTTGAGAGACAAATTCCATTCTGCAGAGAGAAGTTACAAAATGCGCAAGGGCAGGAAGGAATATCTCAATACAAGTATAAATCATGGATATTCGTCGAGTGGAGCCCTGCAAGCGAAACAGACGTGTATGTGGGAGTACTGAGTGTTCGGTGCGTGAGTGAAACGG
This sequence comes from Anabrus simplex, assembly GCF_040414725.1. Taxonomy (NCBI): domain Eukaryota; kingdom Metazoa; phylum Arthropoda; class Insecta; order Orthoptera; family Tettigoniidae; genus Anabrus; species Anabrus simplex. Next base: position 571,124,626 of record NC_090266.1, read on the forward strand.
GGATGGGCATATAACTCTACCGAGCGGTCATCAGCTGATGGAATAACAGCATAAAGTACCAGGTATGTGGACTAAAGTGCGATGTAGAAAACTTTGAAGTGGTGTTGGCAGTGATAGTGATCGCGGTGCTATTGGTAATTGGAGGAGTGGAAAGCAATCCTGGGCCATCGAGTTGGGAGGGTATTTAAAGAGGTTTTATAAGAGGTCAGCCAAGCAGACACAACGAGAGAGCCGATTATGGAATAGAGTAAGGACATTCAGGACTTGAAAAATAGCCTGAGAGGTGACATGGCAGGTATAGGAAAAATTCTGGATAAATACCAGGCGGAAGTGAAAATTGCAAAGCAACATCGCTGGGTGTTAGAGCAGTGCAGACGGGGACTGGAGATGCAGGTCTGGAGATTAACCCTTGCCCAACAACATAACAAATTCCTGATCATATATTGGATTAAAGAGAATAGGGGCGATGGTAAATTGGCACTATTATCTTCTGTGTTAATTGCACGGAATCCCATGTGGATGACGTGCAGAGACGATCCAAAGAAATAGACCGATTAATGTGCAGTTCGGCAAAACATGTGAGATACCAGGTGTGGACGCCTGGGCGGAGTACTGGTCGTGAGCGTGGTCAGCAACTAAACCCCATCCAGATAGAAAGGTATGCACATCTAACAATTAGCATTTCACTATCAAACTGACAAATTTGTGTGCATCGAAACTCTGAAAGAACAGTAAACATTCAAGTAAAGTGAATACGAAGTGTTTAGGTCAGATGAAAGCAAATATCAGTGAATACATTGTTAAAAACAGACAATTTCAAACTAGAGGAGGATCATCGCCGTTGAAATATCGATTTAACATTTCGCAACGTCTCCGCTATGAATGCTTGTGTAGAATGTGGTAAAACAGTTAGCAAACGGAACAGTTCACAGAAAATTAAGTGCAGAGCATGTCAGGGTTGGTACCATAGTAAATGTGCGGATTTAACAGATCAGGGCGTGGACATAATATAATCGGAGGGACGGTTGTGGAACTGTAAGACATGTCAGGTGGTAGGCAGTGGTAATAGAGCGCATACGCCATCTGTTAGTGATATATACCAACTACTAACTGAATTAAAGAATAAAGTAGCGAAAATTAAAATAGGGAAGGAAAGTGTAAATAATGAACTACACAACTGAAAATGAAGAACAAGGAAACTGATCAGTAACTGGGCAAGCGTTATGAATTGACTCTCAAGAAACGTGAAAACGCCGCGGAACTAACTAAAGTAGAATCAAAAGAAGTAACTTAGCTTCGTGCTTGGAAAACGTTGACAAACAACAAGAGGGGAACCAGCAACCCAAAACGCAGCTTAACGATGTGACATTGCAGCTTGACGATTTAGACCAGTATGGCAGAAGGAATTCCAGAGAAATTCACGGAATTCCTGAAACAAAAAGAGAAGACACACTTGAATGTGTGAAGGTGTTAAGTCGAGCGTTGGATATTGAAGTGATTTACGAAATGATCGATACCTGCCACATATTAAAAGAACAACCCAATCAGTCTTCAGGGGGATCATTGTGAAGTTTGTGTGGAGAGCAGGTAAAGAAAACTTAATTGGAAGAGGTAAGGTGAAGAGCAATCTGTACGCATCTCAAGCTTGGCTTTCCAAGTAATGGAATAATCTACATAAACTAGAAATTAACTCCTTATCGTAACAAGATTCCTTGAGGATGCGCGCAGATTCTAGAATGAGAATAACTACGCGTATTTATGGATGGAACCATCAGGCAACCTAAAGCTTCTCAAGCGGAAAGAGCACCAGTACGTTTATAACCAAAAAACGCTTGAAGACGTCAGTAAGTTAAACTAAAATGACTTATCCTTCAGACTCATAACAGATTCTAATATCATTTATACTTACCATCAGAATGTGAGGGCACTCAATACAAAACTAAACGAATTTTACGAAAATAGTACAGAATCAGAACATGATGTATTGTTAAGTTTCTAGACATGGTTAAGTAGTGACGTCAGCAATAGTGAACGCTTAGAAAACAGATATAATATATATTGCAGAGATAGAATGGGTACCGAGGGTAGGAGGGGTACTTATTGCTGTCAATCAGGATATTATGTCATAAGCAGGTTTAAAATGTAAAGATTTTGAGACAGTATGTGTTAAAATAGTGTTACATCATCATACATTTTACCTTGTATCTGTATATTTTACACCCGTCTGTGATCTAGAAACATACCTAATATTTTATCATTTATTTAAAACTTATCACAAATTTCAAAGCCGGGATATCACTCTTGTAGGCGATTTAAACCTTCCATTAATAGATGGTTTAGATTTTGATATACGTATTAAATGGTGGAATGGCATACAAGCATAAAAGAATTTTCCCACTATTTTTTAAACGCTAATGGTAGAACTCTTAGTTTGAACTAATGTAAGTGGTGTTACTGTAAGCAATCAGCAACATCACTTATCAAAATCACGTGGAGAAAATGCAGAAAATTTTCTTACGTTACCTGCACTTAAAAAATATAAAAGGTTTCTTCCTAGAGGCATAATTCACAATAAGGGTCTCCTGAAAGGATTCAACTTAACTTCATTATTAAACAGACATATAATAATAATTGATCAAACATACCTCCATAGAGTTATTAATGATGAACTAGATAACAATTACTTTCTACAAAAGTCTCGTACAATACCCGGAAAGGAAATTTAAGACAAAAACATCCCTAGTTACTTTCGATTTCTAAAAGAGTATTTTATGGAAAATTACCACCGTTTAGAATATGCACTACATATCTTTGGTGTTTGGCCAGAACATGATATCTCCAAATATGCTGTTTTGTGATATAAGCATTTTTGTTTTCAATTTTAATTTAAAAATCAGGGATCTATTGCAGATATAAATTGAAATGAAAATACTATGCATTAGCATATTTTACTGTTAGATACATATGCTTACGCTTTTATACAGTTTCTAAACTGCAGTAATAAATGAAAGGAATGGAGTTATCATGGTCTGACCAAATTACGTTGCCCTTAATCAGAACGTAATATCTGCTTATTTATTTACATTTTTAACACAAATTGACAGTATTAAATCATGTACAAGAGGAAATGAATATAAGAAAACTACATGTATGTCACTTTCAGGAAGCCTGCGTGCTTCATAACTTTTAAGAATTTTACAGTATTTCCATCTGAAAATAACACAAAGTACTTGGTATTAAATGAATTCTTCATCTCTATCACTCACATAGGTAGTAGCATCCTCTGAAGCATACAGCTCCTGGGTAGAATCTATTGTACCGGGGATCAATAAGCTCAAACATGGACACTAAATCATCATACTTTTGAATCTTCACCGGTTCCTCATATGCAACAGGCAAATGCATGTTTTCCTTTGACAGTTGTCCCCGTCTATTTATAGTTAAAATTCTGAAAGGTACCACATTTTGAAGTGAATACTTGAATTTAAACTTCAATTCTCTAAAATCCTTAGTGACATGCAGCCAGAAGATATTACGCCAAACAAATTTATTTTTTCTGTGTCAATCATCCTTCTAGTGAAACACAGTTTTATAAAGGTTCGAAAATGAAAATAAAATAATTCTGATTTATCTGAACCACTATTGATGTGTTGGACCTTCAGCTAAGTGTTTGTGGCAGATTTCTCTTAATGTCTCCGTTACGAAACTATTAATTTTTATCCTGTCTAGTATTTGACGAAATATATTACTTGCAAGTACTTGCTTATTGTTGCGGCTTTTAATTACAGAATCTACTATTCTTTTAACACGAAAAACGTCAAATATTATGGATGTTAAAACAACGTATGCATCAGAAACAAGAAGTCTTATCAAATGATTGATGCTATGACTTACTAATGCTATGCTTGACAACTGAAAAGAAGCAATGACAACCTATGTATTAACATTTAATTTGATCCTAACATCATAACTCCCTGTGTTTACATTATACAAGGTGGACAGTGGTTTAGTCTATACTCGATAAGTGTTCTTGTCCGGATCTGACCAAACCTGAATTGCAATATTGACAGTTATCAGGTTTATACCAATTCTGTAGTGAGCGCTTAAGAGCAGATGGAGATATCAGGTATATATCTAATGAAGGAGGGTTGTTTCCTTTACATAACTACAGTGATAGCACAGATAGGCCATTGTTGGAGTTATCATGTTCTGCCCAAACGCCACAGATATAACATCACAGTTCATAAATTTCCGGATCTTGATTTAGACTTTGCTGTTAGTTACAATTATATGTAAAATTATTGAAGAAGGCACACAGTAAATGTAATGTGCCGCACTATGCTAGACAGCTTGAGTTCAATTAAGGCACTATTTCTAAAGGTATAGACTGTAGGTGTATGTACACTGCAGTGCAAATCTTAAGGACGAGATAGATAAAGCAAAATAACATTTCAACTACTCGGTGGAAATGAATGAGAGTGAGGTAACATATCGTCAGAGGTCTACGATACGTACAGAGAAACCTGGCGTGAAGTCAGTGCGACTATAGCGCCAAATTGGTCTGACATTTTGAAGGAACGGGACAAGAGAGTGTGAGTCAATCAGAAAGATGTTACAGTGCACTGTGGTGGTGTTGTTCATCACAACATGGACCAGAGAGAAAATGTGGATGACTTCATTACGGGAGAGAATCATCGGGAAACTGGAAGAAGGACGAAGTGTGACGAGTGTAGCCCAGGAGTTTGGCATTTGCCTACAGCATTGCTTCACGTTAATGGAGGACATTCCGAACAAGAGTCACTGCTGCGGGAGGGGGAGGAGGGGGTCGACTACTGACAACTACAGCAGCACATGCCCACTACGTTGTGCAACAGGCAAGAAGAGACTCCCATTAAACATCGGGTACAATTGCAACCACATTTATCAGGACTGCAAGGCTCCAACAGTTGCACGATGACTGCATGGGGGGGGCAGTTTTCCTGACGAACATTACGTTGTGTTCCATTGACACCCGCACATCGGCGGCACCCATTGTCATGTTACCAAGTGCATCAAGTCTGCACCTACGAGAGCAGATTCAGTCTGAGTAGTGATTCCAGACCTACCCTCATCTGGCGAGAGGTGGGAACACGTAATGCACCCAGCGACATTGTCTAACATGATCATTTTGGTGGTCCAAATGTTGTGGTGTGGGGAGTCACAATGTTGCATGGGAGTACCGATCTCCAATTCTTTGAACGGGATACACTTAGTGGTCAACGTTATTCTGACAGTGTACTTCTTCCTCATGTGCGTATTTTCATGGGTGGATTCGGCCCTGACTTCATTTTTATGGATGAAAATGCACGATCGCTTCGAACAGCGTAGGTGGAAGAGTTCTTGGAACCAGAAGGTATTCGGCGAATGGACACAAATCCTGACATAAATCCCATCTAGCACGCGTGGGAATGTTGGGCAGACGTATTGCAGCACGTCCATATGTACCAACGACCATCCAGCAAATGTCAACCGCGCTGGTGAAGTAATGGAAAGCCTTACCACAATAACTCCTTACTAATCTTGTTTTCAGTAATGGAACACGTTGCAGAGCAAGCAACGCTGTCCTTGTTGATCACACACTCTTTTAGAAACCATGTCCCTTCTTTTGTGATGCCCAGGGGACCATAATGAGTCGCAGTGACTTACGTGAAATTTATTGCCTCTGTATACAAATGTCATTTCTATTCATCTCATCGCATATTCCTTTCAGTTGCCTATCGTACCATACTGTAGCAGTTCTTCCTGTGTATGGTTCAAGTTTTATAGGGCTATGTCACTTGGCAGTGACACAACATGCGAAAGTTACTTTCATCCTTATGTTTTGCACAGCAGCATATGTCCCATGTTCATACTTATTGCATGGTTAGTTCTCCTTTTACATTTATACCTGCCTGTAACTTCGCAGATGATATAAAAAGTACATGGTAGTTTCTTTAAAGCCACGAATCGTTTAAGTCCTTAATATTATATCCTGAATTATTATAACACTCATTGCTACTGTAAATCTGTTTGCCCGTACACTATAACTGTTATAAACTATTTCCCTGTGTTAATGTATCAGTTTTGTTTGTTTTCACATCTGAATTACGGTACACAGTTTTATTTTGTTTTGTATCATACATTGAGAATGTATATTATGTAAACCTCCTGTAATTAGAGAGTGATCTCTGTTGGTGGTGCAGAATAAATGAATAAATATATAAAGTATAAATCCATTTTCCTACCAAAACGCGGCCATTTCCCAGTATATTATTGTTTTTACTGTAGATAATACGATTTGGACAGTTGGTTTCTGTTGATTTTCATAATGAACAAGAGCTGTAATCAGACTTTTTTTGGTGATCAGTCTTTCAGAATAAAAAATATGTATTTGAACCTTAAGAAACTTTGAATGTGGCAAAACTAAACCAGTATATTTACAGGCAAGTTTAGTGAATCAACCATTAGGGCTGTACTGAGATATTGTGGTGTTTCCTAAATTTGAAAGCAACTGAAGGGAATTGTATTGTAAATAGTTTTTAACGTTGCAATTTATTAATATCTTACCTGTCGAGAAAGCGTACAGAAATAAAACAGAATACAATTCTTCTGCTGAATCGCTCACTGAGTAGAGTGAAATTACTTTGGTGCTACGAGAAGGGGGACGATATTCTTCCTTCCAAGTGGCCAGATATTGCTTTCCTCCCTCTACACTAGAGACTGCGTCCGGAAATGACGCTGTCAACGAATAAGTACACAAGATGGAGTTCCTTACTCATTTCATTTCCCAACCAGCGAAAGGGAATATGAATGTGGATCAAGGTTACAAAAAGACCAAAGCTCTGAGTCCTTGTACGTGTAATTATGTATGGACGTGGGTTTTACTTACCAACATTGAGAGTATAATGTTATCAATAAATGAAAATGAAATGTCGTATGGCTTTTAGTGCCGGGATATCCCAGGACGGGTTCGGCTCGCCAGGTGCAGGTCTTTCTATTTGACTCCCGTAGGCGACCTGCGCGTCGTGGTATCAATAAATAATAATCCATCTCTTCTAAATTCACTTGGTTTAATGGTCTTAACAATATCTAACTTAGGAACAGCTTTTTAATTAAACCTTCTTTTCCACTCCGTGGCTGGTTAAATACTTTTCTCATGTGCTCAAGATAGAAGAATTGAAATCTTTCACAGTCATTTACCACTTAAGTGTGAGAGATTCATGTCAATACTTCAATGGCGGATTGGACATTACTTTTGGACTTCGAAATGCCTGCCCTTCGGCGTCCCTAAGACAGGCATTATGGTAAGGGAAATAAGAATTATTATTATTAATATTATTATTACGAAAACGTACCTTCAAATAACATGATTCTAATTCCTGTCCGATTCACAATGACTACCGCTTTATAAACTGCTGTATTATGCGAAGGCATGTCTAATAGAAAATTTTGCACATGTTTGTGGCAGTGGTGGTGATTATATATTAAAGGCGCTACACGAAGTAGTCTTCAACCATATCTGGGTTCATCCTCACACTCACAGAAGTCATGGTTCTGGAAAACGCTCACCATTTTAATTCATATTTGTTTTGAGGTTCCATCTCCTTTTGACTCAAAAATACTACGCATTCATGAACTGTTTTCCTATTTTTTTATGGTTATGATGATGATTATGATGATGATTGTTATGGGTATACCCGTGGAGCAGCAAGAGTTTAAAGAAGGTGCCGGGGTGAATGGGTCCAACTCCAATATCAAAATTAATTTAAAAATCTGAAGGTTATATTTTCAGAACTTCAAACTTAACCATTTTTTCACGACAATATTACAGGTACAAGTAGCAATCATTAAATAAGATTGGGAAAATTCCAAGATTCAGAACCTTAATAGTTTGGGCCTTAAGCCACCAGTTTTACAATTCCGGAGATACCGGATTCAGTTTACACAAAAATTGAGAACCATTAAGTCAAGGGCAGAAATCCCCCAAATCAAGAGCACTTGCTCCCAAAATTACAATATCTAGCCTTCCAAAGGCACTCTTTAATCTCACAAAAACTTTGAAAAAGAACAAACAGGCTCTCAGCATCTTCTAGCCTATTCAAGGCAATATCAGAAAATTACAATCACTCGCACAACTTACAAATTGCAAGATGTTATACAGGGGTATCTAGTACCCAACCTACAGGGCCTTGACGAAAAAGAACAGATTATATGAACGGCCCGAACACAAACTCAAACCAAGATGAAAGGGGAGCTCGAGAGGGTACGTCACTCTCTATCCCCGGTTTACAGTTAAATATGTTATGAAGGTTTTTACATTAGCCGGAAGAAAGTTACATTGTGGAATAGCTTGTTACATCACTAAAGAGTCGGACCTTTCCCTCGGGTTAAACTGCGGAGGTAGCAAGAGAGAAAGAAGTTATGTGGCCATTACCTTGCAGATGTTCTGTTGACCGATGAAAGAGGCCGTCCGCCTCCCGCTTTGACACACACACTCAGTGAGATGACGATCAATTGGCCAAGAAACGTGAAAAGCCGCAGTTTATAAACCCTTAGGGAAGGTTCGAAATCATTCAAGACTAAACCAGCCACACCCTCTCAATTTTATTGGTTAAATTCAAATGAAACACTCAAAATCGAACAAGAAGCCTGTGATAGGTGGAAAATTAATTACAGAAATTATTGATTGGCTAGATTCAAAACTGTTGGAAAGAAAAAGGTAATATCGGCAACCAGAAAACAAATGGACACCATTCAGTTACAAAAACCTAGAAATACGAAACTTCCTTAAATTATAACTTCTTACACCTCGCACCAGTGTGCATGAACATAGTTTTTAGTATTGCCATCCGTGGAAGAATGTCCAAACTTCTTGATGAATGGCAAACAAAACAAGGATAAATTCACTCGGTTTAGGCAACTGCACAATAACAAAATTACATCATATTTCTGTGGTGACATCTTCTGAGTAAAGTTCTAAGTTGGTGAAGTTTCAGTTTCACTCTTTTACCAATAGAGGGGTTCGTTTAGGCGCTGAATTTGAATGCGCGGCGTTGGGGTGTACCTCCCGGTACAATGATGATGAACTTTGTGTCGTGGAATGATCTTCAGTAATATTACGAAGTATTATTTTAGTAACTACTGTATTTGGTAGCATAGTTTCATCAAAAAATCACGGTACAGATTACCATACAAGCTTTCAAACTACGTACAGCATACTGTAGACCGCGACGTTCGAACAAACTACCATAATACAATAACAAGAAAACAGGGGATTGCATTCACTATATTAATGTCAGCATCATCAACTAGTATCGCCTTTCACCTCCCTGGAGCGTCAGGTGTGGTTTGGTCATGTACGTAGGTTTAAAATACTTCATTTTTAGTGGAGAAATTAATGATTTGTACCAGGTAACGACCATCCCTTTAATGTACTTGGTGGTGCTCTGAGCAATATTCTGGTAGCGCAAGGAAGTAAGTGATTAACCTAATGAAATTAATCTTCGATTCATTTTTACTAGAATCTGAGTGATTTCCCACAAAACAAAGGGCAAATCCATTTCCTAGCTTTCCCTAGCGGTGTTTCAAGTCCATGTCATTCCAGGTGGACCAAGAATATCTTTACTGCTTCCGATAAGAAATATCGATAATAATGTAAAACGTTCACATATGAGACTATACACGAGGGGGGAGAGGAACGGCTGGAGATACTATTCACCTACAGTGATGTACTGGGTAGCGATTGGATCCTGTGACAATCAAAGAAGAAGGGAAGTCTGAAAAAAAGAATTTATTTGAAACATACTACTTAGGATGTTGGAGGAGTTTGAACGTACATCTTGTTTGTTGTTTACGAATTGAGGAAAAATTAAGGGTTAAGGCACGATAGATAGTATGCCAGTATAAGGTTTGACAACCGTAAATATTCCATCATCCCACTACAAATGAGACGCTAAGTTATGTGACTCTAGCTGTAACAAGACAGCTACATATAAGTGTTACCTAAATGAAATCTAGGCTTTAATACGGGTATCGTTACCCGGTGAAGAGAAAGTTGTGCGTGCTTCGGTCCATAGCTATATCTGCCAGGAATAAAGCTTATATCGCCGGAAAGTGCGTAGAGAAGCAAAATTACTTGGTAGGCTTTTTCCATTAACTTGTCCAAAATTGCCCAAGTCGGGTATTCAGTTTATGAAAGCAGATGGTGTTAGCGGAGTAGACGTTTATCGTCGTATGAAGGATGTGTATGAGAATGAGTATTAATTACCTGTACGGTGCTCAGACAGTTTTGAGAATTTCATCATGGATGAGTAAGGATTGTCAATATCAGGTCACGTACAGGGGCAGTCTAGCGATGAAACGAAGGAAGAAATTGAAACAATCGAGGGATGCCGGTTCGCAAGCAATGGTGAGTCTGAGACACCGTTGAAGGATGTTTCCGCCGCCAACCACAGACGTTGTTCTTTCGAGGTTACCAATGGGTCACTTGCTTGAACAAAAATGGCGAATATATTTATGCATCTATGTCACCCATACATCACTCATTAATTCCTGTATATTCACATATTACAAAAAGTAAACCATTACTGAAACCAAGAAGAGCCTCAGTTTCATTTGGGCAAACCTTATAGAACTACTAGGTATTGAGCAATGATTGTGTTGATCAAACACTATACGAGGCACTGATTAGAATTCAGTAATGCATCAGTTTACCTGGACTAACATTATGCAACATCTGTATTCTTTCTACGTATGTAAACTACAATTTCCACTTCAGAAATAATATTGTACTTAGTGTCTTACGAAAACGAAAATTACTTTTAAGGTCTTATATTTCACGGGGATGATATTTATTCTCACCTTGTGTATCAGGTAATCTCATAGTGGCAGTTCGTCACCAACATAGCCTGCACTTTGATATATATCTTTCAGATCAGGTCGACCCGGTTTCAATTAACTATTCTCTCGCTACCTGATGACTGGTTTGGTTCTTCACGAACGGAATGTAATCATCCTAGTGACCGCAACCTAAGAGGAAAATTGGGTTATAATTGCACACTCCTCCATACTACATGATGTGTCAATATATTTGCTTTTTCTTTCTTAAGGAGGAAACCATTGTTTCAGTGACGGCACAGTTAATAGAACAAGATTATCAGTCTATCGTGGCAGGAAATGCAATACTTAGAACACTATAACATATCAGTAAAAAATGGACAGATGTAAGGGCAACGACATGCTTCGTTCTACAAGAACGTCCTCAGATTCTAAAAAAATAACTTTAACACTGCATATTATAACCATTTCATCTCTATACACAGATGCCCGTCAACAGATTAGGCCTAATATTGGGTAAACCACCCAGTTATTGGCACTTTAAGAACATGTTTGTAGGAAAAATTATGTATCCTCGACACTTGTCTTGCTTGAAGTATGATTCTAACACAAAACATACTAGAATATTAAAGTAACATTATACTAAGTTTTAAACGTTATTTTCCGTTTGAAATAATTTTCTTAAAAATATGTAAAATTTTACCAGTTATTGTCTCAATTTTCCAGTAGTTGGCATCCATATTACCAGTCATTGGCAACCCCAATTTGTATCGACCTTAATTCTTCTTCTTCTGCGGATTATTATTCATAACTAGTAATCACAAGCTGTTCCTAATACTTGGTACTGCAACAGCAGGTAAAAATTAAGAAAATTAAGAAAAAATAAAAATCAGTTTACAAATTCAGTAAAATTACATAACACTGTATACAAATACAATTATTAACTACAGAAACACCAAGTGGAGTTTGATCTCAGTCATTTTCTTTTTCTGAGTCCAATTGCTAGAAATCTGCTATACATAGGTCTTTGTATGATATAAGCAGTAAGAATTTATTCCCCTGATTCAGAGAAGTCGTCACTTTCATCATCAGAGCCATCAGAATTGTCACTACCATGTATCACGTAATAATTATTGCATACAAAAGGATCATCATCTGAATCAGCTGGGATATGTATTTGATGCTCACTGGTGATACATTTAGAGTGGAAAAGTTTTTTACAGCTATTACATTCATATCCCTTCTTGGAAGAAACTTCTTGTACATTTGAAGCACATTCCACGGAACCTTTTCTTTCTTCTTCATGCAACCACTCATAGAAGCTGGAGTGTTCTCAACCTATGAATGCTTAGCTTGAGATACCAGCTCCGTCGGTGTGCTGGTATCTCTCTTCATGTTCTTCTTTTCCTTAATTTCTTCAGTAGCTTGCCTATGCATTTTCTTCCCTTCTCTTTCCTGTTTTCGTTTTTATTTCTGTTTTCAAGTTTCCCTCCTTCATGTTTACCTTTTCTTCCTGCAGGTCATTCAACTGTCTTGAAGTTAAAACAAATGGGACTCGTTCCACCTGACGCTTCCCTTTCTTTTTGGGTGTTTCTGGCCACAGAAGCACTTGTTTTATACATTTGGTTGGAGCTTTATTTATATCTTCTCTGTCGTCTCTTTCTGATGAACTCTGACTAGCTTCTTCACTCGCGGCATGTTGTGGATTTGAAATGTTCAGATTTTCATCAGAAAGAGACGTGTTGGCATTTGGTGTGATTTCGGTAACTTCCTGTTCCTCTTTCTGGTTTTCATTTTGATAACATTCCCATTGTTGATATAGAAGAAAGAAATCTTCTCTATGAGCATTTTCTGTCACATTCTGTATAGTCTCGAAATTATTTATTGTCGCTTCTCTAACAACTCGAACAAAAGTGTCGTATGGAAGAGGCTGGATTTCTGACTTTCTGCTATTGCCGCTGTTGCTGCTAATATTTTTGCGGTTAGAAACATTCCTGTCCAAGCACATTGAAAAATCAACATTATTTTGGTTCCAGGGATACAAACCGGTAGCTCTGAAATCATTCTTAATTGTGATTTCAAAGTCCATTTTTCAAGCATTTCATTCAAGATAAGTGCAAGGTCCTCTTTTGTTATAGCTTTTCAAACCGTTGTCTGTTTGCCATTTGAATGCAGCATTCTTCCATTCACTTTTGAGAGGTCTGAAGGCATCAACATTAGCAGGCTGTAATATTCGTGTAGAATTGGGATACAAAGACGTCAGAATAATTTTTAGATCTTTACACTGCTCGTTCAAGTAGTACGTTAGATGGGTTTTATGCCCATCAACAAACAAAATTACTGGCAGTTGGATGTTATTTTCTTGGAGGTATGGACGACAAACGTTAGCTATGAATTCAAAGGAAACTTCAGAATTCATCCAGGCATTGACGCTTCTCCCGATGCCCCATTTTTCAGGAATCTTGTTAATAACATTAATAGAAATTCTCTGAAAAGGGTAATCATTGGAGGGCATATTTTTCCATCTGCTGGGAATGTGCACATAACAGTGAGAGTGGCTTTGGATGGAATTTTCTCTACTGCGTAGACTTTTTTACAGCCTGTGGGTGCAAGTCTTAGGTCATAGAACAAAATTAGTATCATCGCCGTTGAAAACACGGCTCGGACATGACAGTGCATAAAATATATTTTCCTCCTTAAGGAAGTATTCTGTGAACGTAAACCATCCTCTCACGTCTTCTTCACTTACACAAGCACTTGCAGCAGTTATACCCTCGGGTGTTCTTTCAGAAACTTTCGGACGCCTTTCTGGAAAGGCAGAACACGATTTGTTACCAGGGGTGTCATCTTTAACAGGCTAGCTATTTGCTTTACGTCGCACCGACACAGGTATGTCTTATGACGACGATGGGATATGAAAGCCCTAGGAAGTGGAAGGAAGCGGCCGTGGCCTTAATTAAGGTGCAGCCCTGGCATTTGCCTGGTGTGAAAATGGGAAACCGCGGAAAACCATCTTCAGGGCTGCCGACAGTGGGGCTCGAACCCACTATCTCTCGATTACTGGATACTGACCGCACTTAAGCGACTGCAGCTATCGAGCTCGGTATCTTTAACAGGATTAGGACGTTTATTCTTCTGAAGAAATTCTGGCACGCTTGCCTGAATATCTTGTTTTCGCCGTGGTAATCCCTTACGAGCACATTCAAAGATCCACCTGAACAGATAATTCAGAATATTGTCAGAAATAATGAATTAGCTTGTAAATTGTCAATGAGTCAAGCTATGGGGGTACCAATACTCACCGAACAAGGGTGCATTCCTCCTCTTTGCTCAATATAGGGGCTGACCCATGGGATGTTTTGGTATATTAATTACTGATCCGGAATCGTAATTTTGATCTGGGAATCCAATACATTCTGGACGCTGCTTTGAATGAGATGCGTTTCCTTCCTGGAGTGCTTTCTAAAGGCTTTCTTAATCTTTTTACCTAGGACCCATATTCCATTCAGTTTACTTCCATAATGAAGAAAAAGACGCAGAAAATAGTTAAAATCAACGCCAATTATTCGTTAATAATTCTCCAGCTATTGGTACATAATTTTCCAGTTATTGGCACACAATTTTATAGTTGATGGAACTGTGCCATTTACTGGTTGGCGTTATCATTTGAAGTTGCTGTTCTTGTTATTTGTGTCATCAGTCCTTAAACCGGTTTGAAGCAGCTCTCCATGCCACCCTATCATTGTTAAACTTTTCATTTCTATGTAACTACTACATCCTTCAGCTCTTCTAATCTGCCTGTCATATTCATACCTTGGTCGACCTCTACACTTCTTACCACCTACATTTCCCTCAAAAACCAACTGCGCAAGTCCTGGGTGTCTTAAGATGTGTCTTATCATTCATTCGATCCCCTCTTCTGGTCAAATTTAGCCAAATCGATCACCTCTCACCAATTCGATATCTCCTCATTCGTGATTCCATCTACCCATCTTGCCTTTAGCATTCTTCTGTAGTACCACATTTCAAAAGCTTCTACCCTCGTCCTGTCTGAGCTAATTATCGTCCATGTTTCACTTGCATCAGTGCCACACTCCTGACGCAAGTCTTCCGAAAAATCTTTCTAATTCCTGTATGAATGTTCGAAGTGTGCGAATTATTCTCCTAAGGAAGGCCTTTCTTGCTTGCGCTAGTCTTTACTTGATGTGCTCCTTACTTCTGCCATCGCTAGTTATTTTACTACCCAAGTAACAATATTCATCTACTTCCTTTAAGACTTCATTTCCTAATCTAATGTTTCCTCCGTCACCTGACTTCGTTCAACTGCACTCCATTACATTCGTTTCGAACTTATTAATTTTCATCTTGTACTCCTTACACAAGACTCTGTCCATACCATTCAGCAATTTCTCCAGATCTTCTGTAGTTTTGGATAAAACAACAATATCATCAGCAAATCTCAGGGTTTTGATTTCTGCTTCTTGGATCGTGATTCCCTTCCCATATTCGTATTAGATTTCCTTTGCTGCCTGTTCTATATAAACATTGAAAAGTAGAGGGGGGGCGCGCAAGCTGCAGCCTTGCCTCTATCCATTCTGAATTGCTGCTTCTTTTTCAAAGCCCTCGATTCTTATCACTGCAGACTGATTTTATATAGATTGTAGATACTTCTTCGTTCTCTGTATCTCATCCCGATCACGTACAGAATCTCAAATAGCTTGGTCCTGTCAACATTATGAAATTTCTTTTCTAGATCTATGAACACCATGTAAGGGCTTGTCCTTCTTTATTCGATCATCTAAGATCAGACTTAAATATCAGCACCGGCTTTCTTGGGAATAGGTAAAACGACATTCTGCCGAAAATCGGGTGGCACTTATCCTGTCTCATTCATCTTACACATTAAATGGAATAACTTCACCATGCTGGTTTCTCCCAAGGCAGTCAATAATTCATAGGGAATGTTATCAATTCCAGGTGCCTAGTTCCTATTTCGGTCTCATAAATCTCTGTCGAATTCTGACCTCAAAACTGTGTCTCCCATTTCTTCAGCATCAACAGCCTCTTCTTGTTCCAGAGCCATATCATCTACATCATTAACTTGATACAACTGTTGGATATGTTCCTGCCATCTTTCTGCTTTGTCCTTTTTCCCTAGAAGTGGTTTCCCATCTGCGCTCTTAATATTGATATACCTAGATTTCCTTTCTCCAAATGTTTCCTTGATTTTCCTATCTGCAGCATCTACCTTTCCTACGACCGTACAACTTTCAACATTTTTCCACTTCTCCTTCACTCATTTTTCCTCAACTGTCCTGCACTTTCTATCCACTTAATTCTTTAAACGCCTGATATTCTTCTCTGCCCTCTTCATTTTGTTTGCATTCTTTTACTTTCGTCGTTCATTCATCAGGTCTAGTATCTCTCCAGTTATCCATTGTTTCTTAGTTGATCTTTCCTTTCTTCCTAGCAATTCTTCAGCAGCCCTAGAGACCTCATTCTTCACGACTATCCATTCTTCCTCTATTGTGTTTCCATCACACTTTTCACTTAGTCCTTGTGTAGCATGTTCCTTGAAACCGTGCCTTACACTCTTTTCTTTCTACTTGTATAGATTCCATCTTCTTGCATTCCTTCCTTTCCTTAATTTCTTCAACTTCAGGTGGCATTTCATGACTAACAAGTTGTGGTCAGAGTCCATGTCTGCTCCTGGAAAAGTTTTGCAATCCAACACCTGGTTTCTGAATCTCCGCCTAATCATAATGAATTCTATTTTATACCTTCCAGTGTCTCCAGAACTTATCAACGTATACAGACATCGTTTTTGATGTTTGAACCAAGTATTAGCAAGGACTAAATTGTGATCGGTGCATAATTCTAGCAGCCGACTTCCTCTTTCATTTCTTTGTCTCAATCTGAATTCTCCTACCGTATTACCTTCTCTTCCTTGGTCTACCACTGCTTTTCAGTCTCCCATCACAATTAAAATGTCATCATCTTTTACATAATGTATTATTCTTCTGAAAATGAAAACCTTCAACCTGTTTTCCAGCCATTGATCGGGTCAAGGATATAATGAATGAATCATATATAGGCTATTAGTACGATGGGATCGCCACTCCCAAAGTGATTAATTAATGACTGATAGATGCTATGAAATGAGAATGGAGAGTGTTGCTGGAATGAAATATGACAGGGAAAACCGGAGTACCTGGAGAAAAATCTGTCCCGTCTCCGCTTTGTCCAGCACAAATCTCACATGAAGTGCCCGGGATTTGAACCACGGTATCCAGCGGTAAGAGGCCAACGCGCTGCCGTCTGAGCCACGGAGGCTCCGTATTAATCTTCTATCTCTTTATATATTCTTTCTATTTCTTCATCATATGCTGAAGTAGTGGGCATATGGACCTGCACTATTGTGGTGGGCATTGGTTTGGTGTCTACATTGACAACAATAATCCTTGCGCAATGCTGGTTGTAGTAGCTTACCCATTTCCCTATTTTCTTATTCATTATTAGACCAACACCTGTATTTCCCCTGTTTGATCTTGTGTTGATAATCCTGTGATCGCCAGACCAAAAATCCTGCTCTTCCTGCCAACTACATCTAACTTTAATCTATCCATCCCCCTTTTCAGATTCTCTAACCTGCCACAACTGTTAAAACTTCTAACATCCCACGATCCGACTAGCAGAATGTCAGTATCCATCTTCCTGATGATTGCCCCCTCTCGTGTAGTCCCCACCCGGAGATCCGAAAGGGGACTAGTTTACCTCCGGAATATTTTACCCGGGAGGAGCCATCATCATTACATCATTCATACAGGGAGAGCTGTATGTCCTTGGGGGTTAGTTAGGGCTGTAGTTTCCCGTTGCTTTCAGCCGTGTAGCAGTATTAACACAGTTAAGCCATGTTGTGTATTATTACAAGGCTATATCAGTCAATCATCTAGACTGCTACCCTTGCAACTTCCGAAAGGCTGCTACCCCCCTTTCGATGAACCATTCGTTAGTCTGGTCTCTCGGCAAATACCCATCCAAAAGGTTGCTCCTGCGGCTAGTCTATCAGCTTCACTGGGATACGCAAGCCTCCCCACCGCGGCAAGGTCACATGGTTCGCAAGGGAGGTTCTCATTCTTATCAAGATAAAAATGAATTTCACTCTGAAAGTGAATCAATACAAAATGCCAGTTGTTGGCACCTGGTGCCAATTATTAGAATTACAGGATTTCCAAAATCCAGTTATTGGCACAGCTAAAACTTCTACACTTTTGAGGTTAGAATGTTTGAATTTATTCCAGTTACTCTATATTGCTTGTATTTCATAACCATGGTGCCATAATTTACACAATTAAATCATTTAATGTACAGCAGTATTCCTTAATTTACCTCTTACAAAACCCTATCTCTCACGGAGAACTTCACAACAATCGACTTGATGTCAGCTTACCGCCGCACCAATTCGTAGAAGGTGTTGAAACATATGAAGAGACACAAGCGATAAACAAGCTCTCCATTAATTTATAAAATAGCACTACCAAATTAGCAATTTCCTTATTACTCAATATTTCTTAGGAGGGTGCCAATTACTGGAAGGGTTGCAAATAAAAGGGTCGTTTGCACTAACAGTAATCTAGATGGAATTTTACGTATTCTGAAGGGAAAGGCTGAAGGGATGACTTATTTGACATTTGGGAATGTAAGATTTTGTGACACGAAATAAATTATTTATATTTATGAATCGATTGACGCCGCTATCTTAGACTGTACCAGTGGAAATTAATTTACAGATGGTTATATGATGTTGTCATAACATATTCCAGACTTATCGAAGTTATTAATCAAAGAGTACAACTTAGAGAAACTTCTAACTTATTTAAATCATATCAAATATAAACCATGAATGGGTAATTCTCAGAACGTCAGAATAATGTTAGAGGAAATGGTCATTTGGGAAACACAGCTTTTTAGATAAAATTATTGGTTCACTCTTGGGCGTTAACTGTAACGTAACATACTTGCTTTACTATTAAGCATCAGTTTTAATATTTAAAACAGTATTAATATCAATCCTCATACTGTAACGAAATGTAATTACCACTTGGTGACTTCCAATGAAATATCATTTAAAATATTTGAATAATTAAATTAGGATGGTAAAAATAATAATAGCATAAAATATACTTCTCAGGTCATGTTCATAAAAGCTACAAATTGGTACTCTGTTTACTGGCCCTTACCTACTACACACTGGAAACATTAGAATGTCACAAGGCTGAAATAAATGAAGTTCATTAACTGTTTGACTCTAATATATATATTTAAAACATGAATATATTGAATTTTATCAATTATAATATACAGTTTTCTATAGGAATGAGAACAACCCCACTCCGGCATAGTATCATCCATTTACATCCAACATTTATAATAGATGGTCACTCACTGCAACAGATTACTGCTTCCGTGACTGGATCTGAAGCCTCGTGTCCTGGAATTATAGAACTATTCGGCTCGACCTCCCTGCGACGATATGTCTCCAAACTCGCGCCGTACTACGTCATTGCACAAATCTTAATCCTCCCTCGTGCTTGACACGCTCAGTCACTCTTGGTAAATAGTCCTATCCAAACTGATGCACTTGATAATATTTGTCGAGCCAATCCCTCATAGCCCAATAAACAGACGATAGTAAATATGCGACCGAACTGAGACAGTCCATAATCTATCCCTCACTTACAACACTGATACAATGAATATACCCAATCAAATTACAGAAATATCGGACTGGCAGCATGAGACACTGGCAACAGTTATGGTACACAATCAATGAGTACAGAATGAGAGTCACAATCGGAACAAGTATCCACAGAACAAAATGAGTAATATCGTGAATACTGTGAATCAAAATAAACAATCTCCCACCAGACTAACACTTCCTACGTCTTTAGTCGTTTTATACTTCATTCAAATCGAAATTATGTGGCTTTCCATTACTCCAACTTTTCCTGATCAAGTGCTTGGACAAACCCTGGCTGACCAATTTTCCCTTTTGTATTCTTCAGATGCATATGACTGTTTTTACCTGGATATTCATGGCCATGGTTTGCAGCCCCAGATTACAGCACCTCTTTGTATACACGTAAGCTGAGTTAAAATGTCCCAGAAAAGTATGTCTGATTCTTACAATTAACATGCCTAATTTTAACAATTAAATAATCGAAATGGCTATCTTAATTATTATAACCAAGATATGTATATTGCATTATTATAAATTAATTCTGGCCGAATAACAGCAAGATTGAATCGACATGTTCTCACATAAAACACCGTGACGCATTAATAATATAAAACAACCTAGACTGCCGTGCGTATAAAATGGTACATGTTAGAACACCGCTAGGGTATCTCTTAACAATGTATCTTTGATCACGGCATATTACTATGTCCTTGACTTCGGTTAAGTGCCTACTTTCAATGCTTATCGGCGCGGCAAATTGTTATTGTTGGAGCGGCCATTGTAGCCAGAATTTGACGACTGTATTCATATTGGAGTGTCGAAAGGAAACAGCTATTATTACATGATTTGTCAACTGTGTCAACTATATTATAAAGTAAAGTGCAAAAGCGCCATCCTACTAATAAAGAACATCTTAAGATATACTCTCAGATGCACGGTCCAATATATCTGAAGAGTACACCAAACATTTAGTTAACTCAATGCAAGACGTCTAGAACAGGTCAACAAAGCTAAAGGCATGCATACAAAATATTAAGACTGAGTTTGAACAAAGACTTCGGCAAGTGTTTGAATTATCTAGTAGTGTACGAATAATTTTTGTTGTGTTAAAAGACGGGTTTATTTGTTTATTATGTTGAGTGCTGTAAATCAGATAGCAAATGTAAAGCGAGGTGTATTTTCTTTATACATAGGCCTATATCTCACTGGATGTGTTTATATTAGTTCAAGGTGCATAATATACGAGCTATACGTTAAAATATTGGTGTACGAATACTTTCTGTGGGTGCTGTATATGTGAGATCTTAGAAATGAATTGCGCGGATAGTTTGCCGGTATACCTGGATACGTCTTCGAAAGTGATCTATTTTCCTGAAGTACGAAATACCGAAGGTCATCCAAATAAGATTCAATTATAATGTATGTAAGCTGGCGTGTAAAATCTTTTGAATTGCAAGAGACTCTGAATCCAATAAGATCGATTTCGTTGAGGCAAGAATACAATGCATCTCTTAATTTAACGAATTGAAGTATGCATACTGGAGGAGTATGACATGAATCCTCTCTTTTTTTAAGATGTAGTGAGGTTTCCAATTAGTTATTAGTAGCACATATTGTTTTATTTCCAGGCGTGCACCTGAAATACGTCCATATTGTTCGGGGGTTGTCTTATTATAGTAGTTTAGCGGTGGAGCAACAGAGCGGGGCAGTTCCTGGATTATTGTTTTGTGTGAGTCGTACGATATATTTTGTCATTCACAACGTCTGCAACATTGTAATTTTCCGCTCACATTACGAGTAACTATTTGTGTTTAATGAAGGTTATGCAGTTGTAGTGGATATTAATATGAAAGGGGACGCACACCGGGTAAAGGTGAGGATTCCCACACGTCTTAACCTCGATCGTGAAAAAAAAACAAGCAATAATTAAACTTTATGATGGAAATGGCATTCTTTACATACAATTACTTAGAATTCTTCACATTGTTTACTTGCAACATTCATTTCATTTGTAGCTTCAATTATATTGTGCCGTGTATACGGAATTCGCTGGGCGATGTTTATTTGGTTTTGTCGCGGTGTTATCATTTATAAACCGATCTATTATTGAAGTAATAATGTAAGACAATCTTTCCTATTGTTTAAATATCTCATTGTTGTATACTTACAATCCAACTTCACTGTAATGGACAATATTTCGGCAATTTATTATCATTCTTTGGCAATGCATCACTCCATATATATCAATGGGGAATTGTCATTTGACTTGTAGCGAGTATATTAACCATTTTGTACGTTGTCATCCCGTCGTGTGAGTGAAAAACCACCCGGTGTTAGTATGAACTATTACCCCTACAAGGTGTGTATCATGCCCAACCTGAGCAAGCCGGCTTAATGTAGTAAAATGTACTTCTTACAGGTGCAATTTACACAATATTGTTTAAGTTGCGTGAACGATTGTGAATGATTGTGAAATGGTGATATTGGGGACAAGTGATCTGAATTATGAATCGAAGTCCGAAGTTTCCAGTACTTATGTGAATGGCATTTGTGCTGCTAAGTGTTGAACTAAGTCCAGTTTAGTTGTTCCTACTTGCAGTCTCTTAATTTACTTCTCTGTGGAGATACGGGGAAAGGATGCATTATTTCTTCTGTGGGAATACGATAGCGCCCTTCTGACTGTCATTAATTTTTCGGCGGTATGTTTTGAGGCTTTTTGACTGACGTATTAATTTAAAATAATAGCAAATAGCATTGAATTGAAAAATATTCAAATAATAATTATTAAATAAAATATTCAAACGTCGGACCTTGTAATCACACTTTATTCTTACCAGATTACTTTGCTATTTGCTATTTGATTTACGTCGCACCGACACACATACGTCTTACTGCGACGATGGGATAGGGAAGGCCTAGGAATTGGAAGAAAGCGGCCGTGGCCTTAATTAAGGTACAGCCCCGGCATTTCATTGGTGTGAAAATGGGAAACCACGGAAAACCATCTTCAGGGCTGCCGAAAGTGAGGCTCGAACCCACTATCTCCCGATTACTGGATACTGGCCGCACTTAAGCGACTGCAGCTATCGAGGTCGGTTTACCTGATTACTTACACATACAACATTTGATGGGCGCCAGCTACAAATCAATGCAGCAATAATAGAATGAGAGTCATGAATATCTCTAGGGTGTATGGTAATATGCTTACCTTTGACAACATACCACATAGGTTCTTGGAAAAGGATATTGGCGTTCAGTTTCCCCATTAAATTTGAGGTTATCTAATTCTACAATTGAAATAAAACGATAAAATAATTTGATAGAACATAATATATTCTTTAAATTGTATAGAAAGAATAATAAGACTTGCTGCGATAAATGACATGAAAATATAAAAGTATGACGTAACAACTGAAATAAACTAAGTTAGGTATTAATTTGAATTCCTCTTGACCGGACATTTAAAAATTATACAAGAAATGTATCCCTCACTGGTTCACTTGACTGTACCTTCAACATTTTGAGTGTAATTACGACGTTTTCCTTTGAGCTGGTGTTTGCTGTAGGTGTCTCAAGCCTAAGTTTGGGATGTATCCTTTTTATTTCACTGACGACTAAGTATCCATGTGACTGCTACTTCTCCATCCAGATGACTGATTACTATCATCTCAGTACAACATTTCTTAGCAAGTGTCTCCATCCATATGACTTCATGGCTATTCTCTCCTTCTATATGAGTTCATGGCAAGTCTCTCTCTCCAACTGAACTGACCGAGTGAGGTCTCACCTTCCAATTGACTCTCTTACAGTTCACCATCCTTTTGACTGACTCTATAAGACCCTGGTACAAGTGTATATATAGCCTTAGCCGACACACCTACGCAATCTCCAGAAATAATTATAATATAACTCCCACCCGGCGACAAATATTACATACAATGGTGAAATTGCCTGGGGCACTCAAGGAACTTCCCAAAAAATGAGCTCATCGCTAAATGCACACAATGACAGAGCGCTGACTCGGCAGTTACGCAAGCAGTATTGCACAATATTGCAATGCCACAATTTATTACATACAATAGATTCACCTCCGTTATCATACAGCAACTCTCACTGTACATGTCTTGAATGTTAATCTACACACACACATATATACGTAACAATTTAACTACAATCAAGCAAGCGATAATCATTGCAGAATTGAATTGAAGAATAATAATAATTACAATAATAATAATAATAATAATAATAATAATAATAATAATAATAATAATAATAATAATAATAATAATAATAATAATAATAATAATAATAATAATAATAATAATAATAATAATAATAGAGATATCACCATATAACGGAATTTGAACCGTTATAATTCGCCTCCCTCATAAATAAATTGAAGAAGAAAGAATCGATTGATTTATGAACAATATGATATATAACACTAACCTTGACACTTGACACATATAAACACTTTGAATGAGTATTCAACAATAACTTTTTAAAGAACATATCAATACATTTAATAAAATATCACAGATATGAGAATTTTTCTCGCACATTGTCATCATAGATAACTGTCCAATGTCCCATTCTCTCCTTCTCATACAATTGACAAGAGTATAGCTCCTAATTTAACACATACAAATAATTTTAAATGAATATACAACATACACTTTTTTAACATATCGAAACATTTTATGAAATATCACTTATATGAGAACATTTCTCGCATATTGTCATCATAGATAACTGTCCAATGAAAAAAAATGGCTCGTACTCTCCTTGTCATACAATACATGACATGTAGCACTTATTCTTCCATGTACTGGAGTTCAATACACCAATTCGGCACTTGGTTCACACGCAAATTCACAGATGTTAGTTTTGGTCCAGTTTCTTACAAAAACAATAATCTTACTAATAACACAACAAATCTCACGTGAAGTACTTTTTTAAATTAGTAATGTTGTAAGTACCAACATTCATCCCTTCCTGATCCTTTAGAGAATATGCACACTTCCCGATACGGCTCAAATCGTGAAATACCCCTGATACAAAAGAAAGAATTTAGACATATTTCTCGCCTCTGAATATAATGGGAATGGAACCCTGAGTAGCACCTTGTCACCCAAACTGAATTCGTCCAATTTTGCCCTTTTCTTCTGGCGAAAACCTTTATTGCCTGCTTTGATTAAATTTTCCCTTGCCAGCTGGATATAATAATCCTTAGATTTTGCCTCTTCCAAGTCTAAGCCTAGTATGCTTGCAATTTGATCGGTTGGATTCCTACCAAAATGAATTTCATGAGGCGTACATCCCGTGGGCTCGTGTAACGTAGTATTACACTATCGTTCTATATCACCCAGTCGTGCAAACCACGAAATGTGCTTATCGTGTACGTATGCTCTGAATATTCTCCCGATCTCTCTCATGATCCGCTCGAACATATCACCTTGTGGGTATCGAATAGACGAATATATGGTCTTAACACCCAGTTCATTCATCTTGGTAGTCCACATCTTTGAACTGAACTGACTGCCGTGATCTGATAATATTCTGAGAGGACATCCAAACTCAGCAATATATCCGTCAATGACCTGCTTCAGGCAACCCCTTCCCGTAGGTTTTCTCAGGGGATACATTTTGTCATATTTGCTGAAGGCGTCAATGAAAACGAACACTTATCTGTATAAATACCCAGATTTTACTAGTTGCCTGAACAGATCTACGCATATAAGTTGGCCTGGCTTGTTTACAATGACGGCTTGCCGTGGCCCATCTAACGTCCTGTTAGGATGCTTATTGCGTTGACATAGATCACAAGTCGCAAGTAATTTCCTAATACTCCTTGCCATATACTTCCACACAAAATTCCCTTGAATAGCATAAAGAACCTCCTTTGCCCCGAAATGACCGAGTTCTTTGTAGTAATACCAGATCATATCTTCCTGTAATGACTTTGGTACACAAACTTTAAATATATCGTACTGACACTTCCATGACAGGAAACCACTACTTAGTTTGTACTCATGTTTACTTTTCCTCACGACAACATCTACCTCTTATGTCTTAGCAAAGTCACGATAGCATATATCTCATTCTCCCTCTCTTGTTCCAACATGTGATGACGTAACCGATCTCGTTCTTTCACTTTTTCCGTTACATTTCCCACACACACCAGTATTCCTTCTGTTATCTCTACATACCTGGACTCCGTATTATCTGAGATATTCCTACTGAGGAAATCAACTAAATCATTATCTTTACCCTTAAAATGTCGAATGGTAAAGTCAGATTCACTCATAGCTAAAATCCACCTTGTCATTCTACTACTTGTTAACTAACATGTCTTAATAAATACTAATGCCTGGTGATCTGTCCATATCTCAAACTTATTTTCAACACATGCATCCTAAACTTGCTTAATGAATAAATAATGGCTAAGAACTCAATTTCCGTGATGGTATACCCCTTTTCTATCAAGCTGAGTCCCCGACTCGCCAAATAAACAATACCCAAATTTCCTTCATCATCCCTCTGACACAAACACGCGGAAATACCTTTTCCCGATACATCGGTCATGAGTACGAACTCGCTATCAGGCATAGGGTATATTAACAATACGGCATCATTGAAACCCTTCTTCAGCCTAAGAAATGACTTATCATGTTCAACCATCCACTTCCATTTATCTCCGCCTTTCATAAACCTCTGAATGGTAACAACGCTGCATGTTGAATGACAAAACGTTTAAAATAACTACAAACCCCTAAAAATTATTTTAACCGTTTAACACAGTGTGCCAAAAAATGTAATCAGTTATGTGCAAAATGTTGACTTACCCAGTTTTAATGTGAAGTCCTCTCTCTAACTATCTGTAAAAGTATGTTCAAATGTTCCATGTATTCTTCAAAAGTGTGAGATGCTATTACTACGTCATAAATATACATTGTAACAAAATCCCCTGTATCCCGACCAAAAACTCTAGACATAGCACGAATCAACGGTGCGGAAGAGGTCTTTGTACCAAAAGGGACTCTTGCAAATTGGTAAAAATAGTTCTTATATGCGAAAGCTGTGAGAGGTCTATCCTCTTTTCTGAGGGGAATTTGCCAAAATGAAGAAGACAAATCCATCATGGAAAAGCATGATTTTCCTTCAAAACGCATACTGAGTTTTTGCACTGTTTCAGGCCTCTGTTGGTCTGCCTCAATTCTCTGATCCATCAGCCTGGTGTCGGTACACAACCTGACAGGCCCATCCTTCTTGGCAACAATAATTAAAGGATTAATACTATGGCTACAATATGGTTCAGTTATTCCGTAATCCAGCACAATGCTTATTTGTTCTTCGACGGCACTAGCATATTTAAGTAGAATGGGGTACGTAGGTCCCACAAATGATGAATGGTCATGTCAACAAATTTGTGTTCATGTGTTCTTCCTGGCTTATCACTAAATACATCTCGATGCTCAACTAACATAGAACACAATTGCTCCTCCTGTAATTCACTCAAATTTCTTCTCGTCACTGTGTCATACAGACTATCCTTCGGATCTTGTCGTATAGACACGTGACACACATCAAAATATTTCCTCTCACTAGGAACACTTTCACTCACCTCTCGAATATCTTTAATAGAACACACGTTACCAACACTTAACTCTTACGCGTCATAATTTACACATACTTCTTTGCTAGTTTTCCCCCAGGACAAACACACACTACCTGAATCAAAGTGTATTCTACCCCATGATTTCTAACCCAGTCAGTTCATAAAATAACTGAGTACACAAGATTTGGTACAACAAGGCATGGCTGAAAGTTACAGTTATCTTCAATCGTGATTGATACCGCTATCATTGTATTGACTCACTGCGACTTATTACCAACGGCTGTACTAGTATCTAATAGTACCTTCACTTACCTTCACCATATCACAATTTTTATCGCCGGAGTTACTGTCTCCCTACTTATATTCTCAGTATAATAAGTATATACATCACTTAACGGATCACTCATTACGTCTAACTTACTACTACCATTCATTGCTCTATTAACTATGACTACGTCATTATTTAAAACATTTCACTTAACATTACTTAGGTCACAATCACACTATTCTCTTAAATCTACATTCACTACATAACTATACTACATACCTGTTCATCTTCTACCTTCTGCCGGTCCACTTAACTTACTTTATGCGATTCCGTGTAAGTTTGAAATAATCTGGCTCGATAACCATACCTTGATAACCTTCACATTCGGCCTACCATAATCTCTCTGATAACTCAGATTCATACGCCTCCCATTTTCGGATTGTCTCTGGTAACTCTGCTGACCCCTATCGCCATAAACATTACTATCAGTCCTCATATTAGGCCTATCATTATCTCTCTGATAACTCAAGTTCATGCGCCTCCCATTTTCGGATTGTCTCTGTTTACTCTTCTGACCCCTATCTCATTTGACATTACTATTAATCCTCTGCTGATCATGATTACTACCTCTCCTCCGATACTTGGCTAATATTTTCCGCCTTCTCTCTACTGTACTACTTTCACTAGACATCATGCGTTCTCTCTCGCGCACTTGTACATTATCCCAAACCTGTCGATGTACTTCTCTTTAAGTTCTCCTAAATTAGACATATTATCTCAGTATACTCAAACCTATATTTTACTTTCACCAATAAAAACATTCGGCAAGATTTCCAAGACATATTCCCATTCAATGATATTATTCCTCAACTTACTTGCAAATCTTTTCTCAATTCGTTTTACAAATGCCATGGGATTGAACTCTTTTCCAGAAATCATAGGTATATCACGATCCCTACTCAACAAAACACTCACCACTGCCACATCTCCCGCCGTCTGACATCTAAGTTGTTGCAATTGCACACTCTGGCAATTCAAAACTTCTTCCGATAATCTCTCAGCATTCCCTTTTATTCTCACTTCTTCCTGCAATTCATCATCTTTCTCCGTTGCCTCCTGTGATAGCGTTTCCTGGTCGTTCCGTAGTTCAATGGCATCCCCATGTTTGCTTTCAATTTGGTCGATTCTACTAACCTGTTCCCTCGTATCATCCCCAACTGCAATGTAAATCTTGTCCAATCCTTTTATCGACCAACTCATGAATTTCTTCCCGATTACTAGAAATAATATTGCCTAACTGTACGATGTTGTTACTGTTATCTGTACATATTTACTTGACTTGCTCGGTCTGAGTATGAAGATTGCTCCCATTCAACTTCATTTCACCTCCCATTTCTGCACACCCTTCATTTGACTTCCTTTCTAACGTGGATGTTTCATCACTTATCTATAATACTTTGGTATCTATTTTACTATTGATCGCACTGTTACTACCACTACTACTACTACTCAATCCTTCCGTTTTGCTACTTAGAGAGTCAATATATTTATTAAAATTTTCGCTACAACTAATAATCCTTTCCTTGACCTTGTTTATTTCGGCCAACAGTAAAAGAAGAAGTTGTCGGTCCCTCACCCCTAAGACTTCCTTTTGAGTTTCAGTGTGCATCTCGACTTCAGCACTTTCCTGACTCGCTTCAGAACCTTCCATCGTGTTCATCAGCTCCCTATTTTCAACCTCACCTTGGATGTTCTTAGAAGCAATGATCTCGTCGCCACATAACTTGTTACTGACTTCCTTGTCCATGTTTGGTTCACTAGTAATAGAGCGAGATCTCAAATGAATTCCCCTCTTCAAATCCCTTGACATGCCACCAAAATACAAATACATAACAAAAATTACACTCCTCACATTTACCGATTATAATTCCGCTGGCTTGTATGTGCATATTCTTCCCAAAATGAACCTATGTTATACTGTTAATCAGAACAAGTTCTGAGTTTATTCGAGTCTCACGTTGTGGCGAAACATTGTAGCTAAACGGGTGTGGGTTAATAAGCTTACTTTTCACAACATACCATATAGGTTCTGGAAAAAGGGATATTGGCTTTCGGTTTCCCCATTAATTTTCTATTTGTCTAATTCTACAATTGAAATAAACGATTAATTCATTTGAAAGAACAAAATATATCCTTTAAATTGTATAGAAAATAAAAGTATGACATAACAACTGAAAGAAACTAGCCGTTAATTAGAATTCCTCTCGACCGGACATTTGAAAATTAAACAAGAAATTTATCCCTCACTGGTTCACTTGACTGTACCTTCAACACTTTGAGTGTAATTACGACGTATCCCTTTGAGTTGGTGTTTGCTTTAGGTGTCTCAAGCCTAACTTGGTGATGTATCCTTTTTGTTTCAATGACGACTAAGTATCCATGTGACTGCTGCTTCTCCACCCAGATGACTGACTACTATCATCTCAGTACAACACTCCTTGACAAGTGTCTCCATCCATATGACTTCATGGCTAGTCTCTCCTTCTATATGAGTTCTTGGCAAGTCTCTCCCTCCAACTGAACTGACCGACTGAGGTTTCACCTTCCAATTGACTCTCTCACTGTTCACCATCCTTGTGACTGACTCTATAAGACACTGGTCCAAGTATATACACTACCGCTCATTAATTTCAATACACCGAATAATTGACACCTCCTTATCTGTAGATAAGGTCTAATACCGTGGATACGGTTGAGGAAGCAAAGGAATAGTCCAACAGTTGTACACATGACATGATTTTTTTTGTGGTCATCCAGATACAATGGTACCCAACAACCAATGTTGTGTCCATAAACACTGTGTACCTATCGGATAAGTTTGTTTAACTATTAGGTGACGGACGCCGCATTTGGTGCAGCTGTGTTGTTCCCTGTAGTGATGTGATATCTGCAGCGAACGGCAAACATTGCTACAATACATAACATGTGGTTCCTGCATGTCAGTTCCTTCGTGACAGTTGAAGTGCGCACATCGCTAGTATGTCTCCACTAGTTGAGATATCCATAGAAAAACGTGCTGCAATTGTAGCACTTAGCCAAGCAGGTTTACCTATTCGCCAAATTGTGAAACAGTGTAGTGCGTCTATAAGAGAGTTCGATACACCCTATACACCCTTCACCGCCAGAAAACAACAGGTAGCAATAAGGACATACCATGACAAGGACGACCTCTTAAAACAACTGAAAGTGATGATAAATATAACAGAATAACCAGTAAGAGCAATAGATTCCAAACAGCACCCCAAATTCGTGCAGAATTGGTAAAAATGAATACGACAAAAATATATGTTGCAACAGTAAAAAGGAGACTGATTGAAGCCGGCTTTAAAGGTTGTGTCATAGCAAGAAAACCCCTTCTTAGGCCCATAAATAAACAGAAGAGACTTGAATGGGCTAGAAAACATCGTAATTGGACATCGGAAAATTGGACGAAGGTGTTATTCACCGAATAATCGAAGTTCGAGATTTTTGGAACCAGAAGAATATTTGTTCGCCGATTTGTAGGGGAAAGGGTATCCCAGCAGTGTGTTCTACCTACAGTTAAACACGGCGGATGTTCTATTATGGTTTGGGGATGTTTTGCCGGAGATAGAGTTGGCGACATTATGAAAATAGAAGGATGTACGGATCAGAAGCAGTACCACTGCATACTTCAGTATCATGCAGTACCAAGTGGATTGCGCTTAATAGGGAAAGGGTTCACCTTACAACAGGATAATGACCCAAAACATCGGTCAGCACACTGTACGAACTACATTGCATCAAAGAAAAGCAGAAAGTACTGAAGGATATGGTATGGCCGTCCCAATGGTCCGAATGTAATCCCATTGAAATGGTCTGAGATGAAGTGGACAGACGTATCAGGGAAGTTAATACATCCAGCAAGGAACATATCTGGAATATTGTTAAGGATGTGTAGAATCATACAGATTCACGATACCTGCAAAAACTGATTTACCGCATGCCTCGAGTTTGTGAGGCAGTCATTAAATCCAAAGAAGGAGACTTTGATGAAAGTAAAATATAATGTTTGTGATTGTATTATATATGTGTAAGTTAGTATAATTATCTTTTGTGAGAAATAACGTTTGATTTGTGTTTTAAATCTGAAATACCATGGTGTATTGAAGTTAATGAGCGGTAGTGTATAGCCTTAGCCGACACACCTACACAATCTCCAGAAATAACTATAATATTACTTCCACCCGGCGACAAATGTTACATACAATGGTGAAATCGCCTGGGGCACTCAAGGAACTTCCCCCAAAAATGAGTTCATCGCTAAATGCACACAAGGACAGAGCGATGACTCACTTGATGTTACACTGGCTACGTGTTCAGGTTTAACCTTACAGACCCCTGTTCGACCCTAGGCTTAAGGACGTTAACCTTACAGCCCCACGTTTCATGCCTAAGAGTGTAAGCTGAAACTAGTTTCAAACGTGATTATGGTGAAGAGTGCGAGCTTAACCTAACGGGAACGGATTCGACTCAAAGTTTAACCTCACAGGCCCTGGATTTGGCCTAAGGCTTAAACTTACAAGGGCATTAGCTTTACAGATTCAAGTTTAATGCCTAAGAGTGCTAGTTTAACCTGACTGCCAACGTGATTATGGACAAGAGTGCTAGCTTAAGCTAACTGGCACGGATTTTACGCCCGGCTTTAACTTCCAAAGGCGTTAGATACTCAAGTTTGAGATTCAATCGCAGGCTTAACCTAACTAGACAAGATGAGACTTGGTGTATGGTAACTTTAGAGGGCTTTGACGCTGAGCTTGGTGGATGCTGAACTTGGAACAAGATCGCGGCTATACGTTGTACTCATAGGACTAGGGATATGGCGTAAAGCTTAAAACGTGTGCCTAATTCACAGGGGCGTAACCTTAAAAAGCCAACTCAGTGGCTTGCGGCTGAACTTGGAATCTTGAATAAGATTGCGGCTACACGTTGTACTAATAGGACTAGAGAGATGATGTAAGATTTTATATGTGTACTTTGTTGATAGGGATGTAACATTGGAAGACAACCTCAGGGGCTTGGAGCTGAACTTGGAACAAGATGCCGCCACGGGACTAGGGCGATAGTGTAAGGCGTAATACGTAAGCATTATTCACTGGTTCCGTAACGCTGGAGCTGAACTTGGACCAAGATGGTGTCTGTGCTGACGCGTATCGCGCTGTTCGCTTCTTTACTGTCTGGAACACACAATTTTATTTGATTTTAGAGCTCACAGATTTGTACTCTAGGGACTTATAGTAGCTTACAATATTGTTGATATCACCCACAGACTAAACCACCGGGCGAGTTGGATGTGCGGTTAGGGGCACGCTGCTGTAAGTTTTCATCCAGGAGATACTGGGTTCGAGCCCCACCTTCGGCAGCCCATTTTCACGCCATGCAAATGCTGGGGTTGTACCTTAATTAAGGCCACGGCCGCTCTCTTCCCACTCCTAGCCCTTTCCTATCCCACCGTCGCTATAAGACCTGTCTGTGCCGGTGCGACGTAAAACAAATTTAAACCAAATTATATTAATCACTTGTGTTTAGATCCGAAAACTGTTTGAGCTACTTACCGGGTGCCTAACAAGAGAGGTTAAGACTTACCTGATATGTACTGACGACATTTCCAGCACATGCAACAGGAACATAATCGTTTAAAACCTATGCATGAAGTAATACTTACACGTAGCACGACACAAAAAATTATTCTGGATAACTGTGCATGTGTTCACTGATTAAGGTAGGAAGTAGATTGAGGTTTTAGGAGTGGCGTATAAAGGGATAGGCTTAACAAATTAATATTATTTTTAGATTATCACGCATATTAACACATCTGAGGTACAGCTTCAAAAGTACATAGCTTTAGAAACATTGCTTAACTTACGCGTACACAGCCTACAGTCCTTAATCATTGCATTTGATCCATTCCAATGGGTATTCCTATTGTCGCTTAAAGGGGCCTAACAGCTAGGTCATCGGCTCCATGCAGTAAATGAGGAGGGCAGAAATGAATATACACGAGTAAAGAATGAAGTAGACAAAAAGTACAGGACATCTACGGAAGAATAGATGAAAGGGAAGTGCAAGGGTGTTGAAGGTTGTATGATTGTAGGAAAAGTAGGTGCTTCATACTGGAAAATTAAGGAAACCTTTGGAGAAAGGAAAACATATGTGTATGAATATTAAGAGCTCAGATGGAAAATCGCATCTAGGGAAAGAAGACAAGGCATTAAAGTGGCAGGAAAATATCCAACAGTTGTTAAGAAGTTGATGTTATGTTTCCGGAACAAGAACGGGCTGCTGATGCTGAAAAAGTGGTAGACCCAGTTTTCAGGTCAGAATTCGACAGATCTTTGAGAGATTTAAACAGGGCCAAGGCACCTGGAATTGATGACATACCCGCAGAATTACTGACTGTCCAAGGAGAAACCAGCATGGCGGGTTTATTCCCTTTAGAGTGTAAGATGAATGATACAGACGAAGTGCCATCCGATTTTAGACAGAATGTAGTTATACCTATTCATAAAAAAGCAGGTGCTGTCAAGTGTGAAAACTAAAGCACCATTAGTTTAGTTTAGTACCTGCCCGACTCGTTGGCCTTCGGTTCAATGGTTCCCGGGTTCGACTCCCGGCCGGGTAGGGGATTTTTACTTTCATTGGTTAATTCCAGTGGCCCGGGGGCTAAGTGTTTGTGCTGTACCCAACATCCCTGCATCTCGCACACCCCGCACGACACTATCCTCCACCACAATAACACGCAGTTACCTACTCATTGCAGATGCCGCACACCTTCATTGGTGGGTCTGCCTTACAAGGGCTGCACTCGGCTAAGTACCTCACGTCTGCAAAATTTTAACACGTATTATTTGCAGATGAATGGAAACACAAGTTGAAACTGGGTTGTAAGAACAATTTGGCTTCAGAAGAAATGTTGGAACACGTGAAGAAATCCTGACTTTACGTCTGACCTTAGAGGACTGAATTAAGATGGACAAGCCCATGTACGTGGCCTTCGTAGATCTAGAAAAGGCATTTGATATCGTTGACTGGACCAAGCTATTTGAGATTCTGAATGTGTTCGGGATCAGATACCGAGAAAGTAGAATTATCTACAATCTGTACAAAAATGAATCTGCAGTGATAAGAAACGCGGACTTGAAGAAATAAGCAGCAATACAGGAAGGAGTAAGGGAAGGCTGCAGTTTGACACCCATTTTAAATCTTTATATAGAAAAAGTGGTAAGTGAACTCAAAGGGGATTTCGGAAAGGGAATCACAATCCAAGGAGGGAAAATCAAAACACTGAGATTTGCGGATGCTATGGTTATTTTATCTATATCTGCAGATGATCTGCAGAAATTGCTCAATGGTTTGCACAGTGACTTGGGGAAGGAGTGCAAGACACAAATAAATAAGTCCAAAACAAAAGTAAGGTGTGCAGTCGAAGGAAATCAGGTTACGCAGGAAACATTAGATCAGGAAATGAAGTCATAAAAGAAGTAGATGAATACTGTTTCTTGCAGGTGCGCCGGGTTTTGAAAATAAGTGGGGGTGCTCTAACTCTCATTCTAACTGATTAAGTGACTGCGGGGTCTGAGTCATTCGGCTTTCATTCGGGAGAGAGTGGGTACGAAGCCCACTGTCGGCAATCCTGAAGATGGATTTCTGTGGTTTCCCATTTTCACACCTGGCAAATACTGGTGCTGTACCTTAATTAAATCCATGGTCACGTCCTCACCAATCCCAGCCATTTCCTATCCCATCGTCGTCAAATGACGTATTCTCGTTGGTGCGACGTGAGGCAAATTGTAAAACCTCACAGTCCAAAAAGGCATAAGGCCTCGGAAAATTTCGAAATTTAATCCTCCTGAAAATGCAGTTTTAAGTGTTTCTGAATGAGCAATACTTGATGGAAAATGAATTATTGGTTTATTAGGCGTTTTTCAACAATAATGAATGACTGCAAGCAATAGTCCATATTAATTCATAATATATAGGCAAGAAATCGCATAAAAGGTAAAAGTGTGTTTTAATAATGAAAAATTATGAGATTAGATACTTCAAGTATGTGTGAATTAAAATGATGGAAGATAAAGAAATACAAGTCGCGTCTCAAAAATAAAGAAATTAACTTATTCGTCTAGAATGATCTCAAACTGAGTTTATAAAAAGCAAATTGCCTTAAGACTTAAATACAAAATTTAACTTATTTGCGGAATTTCTAATTCTCGCTCATAAAGGGAGTGTTTCTTACGAACAATCGACCGTTTGCTGAAAATGTTCGCCAGAGGTCCGATTTATAATTCATTCTTTGTTTCTTGATTATCGATATGCATGACTGCAATGTAGTTCAATTTCCCTTGCCTCACGGAAATGAACAGGTTAAGATTTAAGTCTTGTCAAGGCGGAGGATTAAGTTCTGATGCACATATAAAAACGGATATAGCTAAAGCGATCCTAAACAAAATATCACTGGAATTGATTTTTTTTTACAATTTATTTTACGTTGCTAGGGGCTTTACGTCGCACCGACACAGATAGGTCTTATGGCGACGGTGGGATAGGAAAGGCCTAGGAGTTGGAAGGAAGCGGCCGTGGCCTTAATTAAGGTACAGCCCCAGCATTTGCCTGGTGTGAAAATGCGAAACCACGGAAAACCATTTTCAGGGCTGCCGATAGTGGGATTCGAACCTACTATCTCCCGGATGCAAGCTCACAGCCGCGCGCCTCTACTCGCACGGCCAACTCGCCCGGTATTTTACGTTGCACCACACCGATTGTTATTATGGCGACGATGGGATAGGAAAATGTCGGGAGTTGGAAGAAAGTGGCCGTGGCCTTAATTAAGGTACAAATTCAACAATTGCATGGTGTGAAAATGGGAAGCAACGGAAAACCGTCTTCAAGGCTGCCGACAGTATGGTTCGAATTCACTATCTCCCGTCGGTAATGTAATGATGAAAATACACTGGTACTAATACGGTTACGAACTATGACAAAAAAATTCCTCCTCTTTTTTTAACATTTCTTCTGTTATCTCTTTTTAATCTTTCTTCTCTCTGTCTGTGAGCGGTGCCGGGCAACCCGTCAAAATTTTTTTGGGATATTCGGGCACCACAGCACCCCCGGAGTCTGCGCCCTTGGTGACTTGTGTAAAAATAACTAACGATGACAGAAGCATGGAGTACATAAAACGCAGTCTAGCACAAGTCAGGAATGTCTTCCTTAAGTAAAGAAATTTTCTCACTTCGAAAATTGGTATAGGAATTAGAGAGATGTTTGAAGACTTTCGTCCGGAGCGTGGTATTGTATGGAAGAGGAACTTGGATGATAACTAGCTCGGACATAAAGAGAAGAAAGCTTCTGAAATGTATTGTTACGGAAGAGTGTTGAAGGTGAGATGGGTAGATCGAAACACGATTGATGAGATACGAAATCGAGTTGGCAAGAGGAGATCGATTTGGTTAAATTTGATTAAATGAAGTGGTAGAATGATAGGACACATCGTAAGACACCCAGGACTTGTTCAGTTAGTTGTTGAGGGAAGTGTAGGCTATAAGAACGTAGGGATAACACAAGGAATGAATATGGCGAACAGATTAAAGCAGATGTAGGATGTAGTGGTTACGTAGAAATTAGAAACTTCTCCTATGCGATTACGTGTCCGTAATTTCGTAGTCACCTGACAGGAAATTCTGCTCTTCCCGCAACGAATTTTATTTATGCCGAGTACATCTATATATTTCCCTTTTCAGATTATTTAAGCTACCGCAAAGTTTCAAACTTAAAACACCGGGTGAGTTGGCCGTGCGGTTAAGAACGCGCCATGGGTGGCCCAGATTGGATGCGCATTAGATGTTAGTTTTCCCTCGTCCTGCTCGTGACGTCATCACAGGAGCGCAATGACTGTGTAGCATACAACCGCACGTGTACCGGTATCTTATTTCGTTGTTTATAGCTGTCTGTCTTACAAAGAACGGATTTCCACGTAATATCTATACGTAATTTCTTTCCGTATATTGCTGTTGGTTTATATAGTGGCATACTGTATTTTGCGTAGCGTGTGTATGTGGTAGTTCGCTTCTGTTAGATCTCTGTTAAGTTACTGTGTTTCGTGCAGTGAGGTGCACGTATTTTCTTTTCGTTAGTTGCGTGAACAGTGTAATAGTAGTTGGAGTGAAATTTCTGTGTTCATAGTATCATTGCGATAGAAAACCGTGCCGTTAATAATTCACCACAATCTACGGCGACACCTGATTGTTCAGCAGAGGGATTTCGGTACCTTGCCGGCTACATCACATACCGTGGAAGAAAATATGACAGGTCAATGGGAAGTCACACTGGCGAAATGCTTTCCATTTCTTCTGTTACAGCCCCGGTGGGATGGATAGGAGTGTTATCTCGGGGAGGTCTACTCGTTCTATCGGAAGAATGGTGAACCAAATAAAGGAATTTGAGTTAATTTTTACGGACACTAACGGACGTGCTGAACTGTGGCGCATACCTAATATTATACGCAAAATGTGTCAAATAATTAGCAGTAAATTCCCCGTAGTACCACCAGAAATAGTAAAAATGTATGTTAGAACGAGAACATTTATACGCATACGACAAGAGAACATTCGGGCAAGAACTGAAAAATCCATGGCAGCTCTTCGGCGAAAGGCACGACAGTGGATTTCATCTTGAAAAGCAACCACTTCATGACATCTGATGTCACAGGTAGGACTGTGCTCTAATTAAGTGTTTTTTCTGTTCTTTCTTATTCTTTAATTTTAAGAGGTAGGGATATCCATTCATGGTTTCGAATATGAACTTGCTTCTGCTGCTGTTGTAATGTATGTTAAGCTGTAAACTTGATACCTGCGGAAGTGAGTCAGTATATCGTATGTTAACATACGGTAGGTAGTTCCATTACGGAAGTTCTGCTGTTATGATTTAACATTACAAACATTTCATATCTGTAAATATTTATGTTTACAGATTTGAGAGCGCGTACCCTTCCTCAAACTAAATAGAGGGACTTGGAAATGTTAATAAATTTCAAGCGTTATTTACGCCTTATTCGTAATAGAAATACTGAAGACTTACTATGCTGTACTCTCTTTCAATCTTATAAGAGCAGTAATCTTTATGTCTGGTCTGCAATTAGTTCTGAGAAACTGTAATGTTTGCTGGTATTATGGGATTTCTACTCATTTGCGCGCTCTGGGCTCGGCTGCTTTGCTCCTACTGTGACGTCATTTCGTTAACCAATAGCAGCTCGTCTCGCGTTGGGCCCAACCTTTAGTAGTGTTTAACAACCTTGGGAGCGCGCAGCTGTGAGCTCGCATCCGGGAGATAGTGGGTTTGAACCCCACTGTCGGCAACCTTGAAGATGGTTTTCCGTGGTTTCCCATTTTCACACCAGGCAAATGCTGGGGCTGTACCTTGTAACTTTCATTCACTGATTTAAAAATATAAAAGTGAATTAAAATGAAGTACAATATTAAAATATTCATGAATAAAAATACTCAATCGTCGGACTGTGTACTCACACTTAGTACTTACCTCATTCTTACACTATAATAAAATTGTTGATGGTCGCCAGCTACAAATAGATGTAACGATAACAGAATGAGAGTCCTGAATATCTCAAGTGTGTTGGGTAATAAGCTTACTTTACAGCATAACATATAGGTTCTGGAAAAAGAATGGCGTTCGGTTTCCCCATTAAAATGTGAGATTGTCTGATCTACTTATTGAAATGAAACAGTTAATTTATTTGATACTGAACAAAATATATTCTTTAAATACTGATTTTAAAGAGTGAGATTTTCTGCGATAATTCAAAAGATAATATAAATCTCTGACATTATAACCGAAGTAAACTGTAGTCATTAACTTTGAAATCCTCTTGACCGGACATTTAAAAGTTGTATAAGGAATTTATCCCTCACTGGTTCACTTAATTGTACCTTGAACACTTTGAGTGTTATTACGACGTATTCCTTTGAATTGGTATTAGCTGTAGGTATCTCAAACCTAATTTGGTGATGTATCCTTTTAGTTTCACAAACGAGATACAGCATGGCTTGAAATTATATTCACACTTCACAATGAACTTTACAAGTAATTCACTGATAAGCGTTAGTCTGCATTACGACGACTCAATATTCGGCTGTCACCGAACTGACACAAGAACTCAACCGAACACATACACGAAACACACTCGGAACATATAATCCATTTGGTCACTGACGATTACGTATCCATATCACTGTTCCCTCTTCGTCTCCTTCCAATTGACTCCAATTGACTTCATGGCAAGTCTGTCCATTCATCTCCTTCCAACCAACTGAACTATCCAACTGACTGCCGCTGTAGGATACAGCCCATACATATAGACATAAGTTGTCACCCACACGCCATCTCTCAAAATAACTATGATGTCACCCCCACCCAGCTACAAATGTTACATATTGTGTTGTAATAGCCTCCAGCAAACTATGAGTTCCCTAAATGTGATCTCATCGCTAAATCCATACAATGTGAGAGCGATGACTCGACAGTTACTGTAGCAGTATTACACCATATGTTGCAATGTCAAAAGGTTTCACAAAACTTATCCATATCTGATATTAGGCAGTTAGTCTCAATTTACATGATTTTAATGGTAAGACAGGCACATACATATACAGTATATACAACAAATTAAATACAATAAAGCAAGCGATAATTAATTAATACATAGCGAAATCAGATTTTAGAATGCAATCAAATAATAATAATAATAATAATAATAATAATAATAATAATAATAATAATAATAATAATAATAATAGTTACAATAACAGTAATAATAATAATACAGATACAATAACAATAAGAATAATAATGATGAAATGAAATGGCGTATGGCTTTTAGTGCCGGGAAACCCCAGGACGTGTTCGGCTTGCCAGGTGCAGGTCTTTTGATTTGACTCCCGTAGGCGACCTGCGCGTGATGAATATGAAATTATGATGAAGACATATTCACCGGGCCCCCGTGCCAGGGAAATTAACCAATGATGGTTAAAATTCCTGACCCTGCCGGGAATCGAACCCGGGATCCCTGTGGGCAAAGGCCAGCACGCTAACAATTTAGTCATGGAGCCGGACATAATAACGATAATAGTAATACAAATCAAATAATAATACAGATTAATGCTTGTAACGGGATTTGAACCGTTACAACCTTAATTAAGGCCGCGGCCAATTCCTTCCCATTCCTAGGCCTTTTTTGTCCCATCGTCGCCATAGGACCTATCTGTGTCGGTGCGACGTAAAACGAAACAAATAGCAAACATAAAACATTCCATGCTCTGACTCGCAGAATCTTCTTTTTCTTCTTCTTCTATCGCTTTTCCCACGCTTGTAGGGCAAGGGGTGTGAACAGTGGTGCACATGTGGATTTAGCCCTGTTTTACGGCCGAAAACCCTCCTGACGGCAACCTTATATGGACGGATGAAATTACTATTGCGTGTTTCTATGGGGGTTGTTAATGTAGTATGTTGTCTGAATATGAAGAGTGAAGTGTTGCGACAAACATGAAAACCCCGTCTCAACGTCAGAAGAATTAATCAGACGCAATTAAAATTCCCAGCCCAGCCGGGAATCGAACACGGAACACTCTGAATCAAAGGCCTCAACGCTGACCATTCATCCAAGAAGAATGACTCCTTGAATGTCTATATTCATCATCCTGATTATTGCCCCCACACCTCTCGCATAATCTTCACCTTGATATCAGAACGGCAAACAAGATTAACCCCCGGAATATTTTAGCTGGGAGAAAACCATTCTCAGTACATCATTCCATCATAACGAGCGAAGCTGCATGTGTTCCAGAGTTGCGCATGTAGTTTCCCGGAGTTTCCAGCGACCCCACAGGTGTGGGAAAAGCGATAGAAGGAGAAGATTCTGCGAGTCGGAGCATGGAATGTTTCAGGTTTGCTATTTGTTTCGTTTTACCAACATAGAAAAGCCATGTCAAATTTTAAATATTATAAGGCTATATCAGTCAATCCGGCTAAGACAGAAGTATGCTCCATTCCAGCTGTGTAAGCAAATAGCTCACCAAAAGCTCAACGTTGTGTTCTGCCAACAAAGAATTAAACATAATTTCAACCCCAAGTGACTTGGCATCACCTTACAAGTTAGACCGTTCTTTAACGTACAAAACGAAAAACCAGGAAAATACGATTCAGAAACCGCATCATGAAGAAACTAGCTGGGACTACATGGGGAGATAATGCATCCTCACTACGCACTACTGCCCTCACCATGGTTTATCCACTGGCTGAATATTGTGCCGTAGCGCTCATATTATGGGGATCGACGTCCATTTGCACGAATGTATGAGAACCATAACAGGCACACTAAAATCCACCCCAATCCCGAGGCTACATACTATCAGTAACATACCACCTCCGGAACTGAGGCGACAGGGAGCAATTATACGGGAGTGGAAAAAGTTACACCATCCTGATAATCCACAGAATCCATAAGGTCCTTGCTGACCTACACCCTTCTCGTCTTAAATCAAGGAACCCAGTATGGCGTGACGTAACTGGCTTCAAAATCCAGTAAAAATGGCGTCAAAGCTGGAATTCTGCACGTGTAAAATACTAAGGCATCCGTGACCCCACAACTGGACTCCCAGGATTTCACCTGAAGAGACACCAATGGTCTAAACTCAACCGTTCAAGAATAGGTCACGCTAGATATAATGCCATACTACATAAGTGGGGACTTAATGAATCCCCCGCCTGTGACTGCAGAGCTCCTTTCCAGTCAGTGAAGCACATTATTGAGGAGTGCCCTCTGAGGAAGTATGATGGGCCAGCCCAAGATGTCACCAGTGCTACACCTCCCTTCTTAGAATAGCTACAACAACTTGACATTGATTTGTATCTGTGAACGCTACCAACATTATCGTACTTGTATATATTATACATTTTTTTCTCTTGTATACTTGCCATACGATAAATAAATAAATAAAATAAATCGAGAATGCCGCCCAGTAACTTCCGAGAGGCTGCTACCGCCTTTCGCTGAACCATTCTCTCGACAGATACCCATCAGATATGGTTGGATAAACGGCACGTCTGTTTTATTCGGACGCAAAAATCGCCTCACAGAGAAAATACATGGTTCATAGCTATTTATTATTATTATTATTATTATTATTATTATTATTATTATTATTATTATTATTATTATTATTATTATTATTATTACTATTTCGCCTCTGCGGTGTAGTGGTTACTGTGATTAGCTGCCAGCCCCGGAGGCTTGAGTTCGATTACCGGCTTAGCCACGAAATTTGAAACGTGGTACGTGGACTGGAACGGGGTCACTCAACCTCGGGAGATCAACTGAGTAGACGGGGTTCTATTCTCACCTCAGCTATCATCGAAGTGGTTTTTCGCGGTTTTCCACTCCTCCTCCAGGCAAATGTCGGGATGGTACCTAATTTAAGGCCACGGCAGCTTCTTTCCCGCTTCTTTGCATATCCCTTCCAATCATCCGACCGCCTCCCCCCAATAAGGCCCCTATTCAGCATAGCACGTGAGGCCGTCTGGGCGAGGAACTGGCCCTCCTGCCCAGTTCAATCCCTGACCTTAAAACTCACGCCCTTGAGGCGGTAGAAGTCGGTTCCCTTGCTGAGTCCGAGAGAAATGCCAACCATGGTGGGTTAATGGATTACGAAAGAAAGAAAGAAAGAAAGAAAGAAAGAAATATTATTATTTTGGTTGTTATTATAATGAAATACATTATGGTTATATTTTTAATATTTGTTACTAAGCACGTTTTCAAAATAAATTATTAAAGTAAACCCGACCTTCCCTTCTGCATTTTCCAAAATGCGCGTGATATCAATGCTGTGAAGTTTCCCACAAGTTGGAGCAACAGGCGCTCTGTAGTATTGATAAATCAAACTATAAATGTGATCACAAGCGCTCCACCTTGGGGAACAAGTGAACTAACGCGGGGAGAGTTGAATGGAGCATTACAGCCCCATCATACGGAAGTGAAACGAAGTACTAGCAGTGTGAATTGCGGCCACTCGATTCGCTTGTGTGGACCGCCCGATGGCGTCCTCTGCTGTAATTCACGACGGTATTCAACAGTACTAAAATGTTCTTCATTATGTTCTGCCCCACAGTCCAACAAGGATCTTCCAGTGACAAAATGATCTGCAAGATCATTAGCATTTAGAAGATAATTTCAACAAGTGACATAATTATATGATTAGACATTGACACTACTTGTTGCCTGCTGGCTATTAGGTACTGTATACTTCTGAAACAACAACAACAACAACAACAACAATAATAATAATAATAATAATAATAATAATAATAATAATAATAATAATAATAATCCGCCTCTGTGGTGTAGTTGTTAGTGTGATTAGCTGCCACCCCCGGAGGCTTGAGTTCGATTCCCGGCTTAGCCACGAAATTTGAAAAGTGGTAC
Organism: Anabrus simplex; assembly: GCF_040414725.1. NCBI lineage: Eukaryota > Metazoa > Arthropoda > Insecta > Orthoptera > Tettigoniidae > Anabrus > Anabrus simplex. The sequence goes on from NC_090266.1 coordinate 571,168,673, forward strand.
GAGGACTGGAACGAGGCCCACTCAGCCGCGGGAGGTCAACTGAGTAGAGGTGCGTTCGATTCCTACCTCAGCCATCCTGGAAGTGGTTTACCATGCTTTCCCACTTCTCCTCCAGGCAAATGCCGGGATGGTACCTAACTTAAGGCCATGGGAGCTTCTTTCCCTATTCCTTGTCTATCCCTTCCAAACTTCCCATCCCCCCACAAGACCCCTATTCAGCATAGCAGATGAGGCCACCTGGGTGAGGCACTGGTCCTCATCCCCAGTTGTATTCCCCGACCTAAATTCTGAAGCACCAGGACACTGCCCTTGAGGCGGTAGAGGTGGGATCCCTCGCTGAGTCCGAGGGAAAACCAACCCTGGAAAGTAAACATATTAAGACGAAGATAATAATAATACGGTAATAATAATAATAATAATACCGGCAAGGTATAGGAGCAGTTATCTTTGCCCCGTCATTTCATTTCCCTCAGTATCTGTAGTGGTACCTAATGTGGCTTGTTGTGTGTAGATGAAGAGAAATACATTAAGACAAACTCAAACACACTAGAATCTCTATGGAGGTGCAAGATTGCATGTGGTGGTTATTTACTTTTAAGTGGTTGGGAACATTTGCGGACAGAAAATTTCCACGGAGTCTAGACAAAAGGAGTTTTCAGAGGGAAAATCTGAGGCTGCAGAATCTTTCCAACATTAACGTTGACTTACGTATCATACTCAAAGACGATAATTCCGCGGCATCCTAACTTTTGTTAATACATTCAATAAAACGAAAGGACAATCCTTCCCTCCGAGTACCGATGTTTTCACAAGGACACCTACGTTCCGCTCACCTGAACGAAGTTAGTAAGAAATGTAAACACCGAGGTCCTGGTAGTTAGTCCCGCAGGAGTTCCTTTTCGTCCCAATGAATCTATCCACATGAGGCTGATGTATTTGAGCACCTTCAAGTACTACCGAACTGAGCCAGGATCGAACCTGTCAAGCTGGAGTCAGGAGGCCAGCGCCTCAACCGTCGGAGCAAATCTGCCCGGCTAGGAGTTGTAAGAAGCGACCGTGGCCTTAATGAAAGTACAGGCAAAACATTTGTCTGGAGTGAAAAAAAACCACTGAAAACCACCTTGAGTGCTGCCGACAGTGAGATCGAACCAACTATCTCCCAAATACAGGTCGATATCTACGTGACCTGAACCGGACAGCTCGCTGCTACGATGGTTATCCCCCTTTCTACCATCGTCCAACGGGAGCACATTTAACAAACCTACACAAAGCCATTGATTCTTAACAGGGACCGCCTCTGTGGTGTAGGGGTTAGTGTGATTAGCTGTCAGCCGCAGAGGCCCAGGTTCGATTCCAGGCTCTGCCACGAAATTTAAAAAGTCGCACGAGGGTTGGAACAGGGTCCCCTCAGCCTCGGGAGGTCAGCTGAGTAGAGGGGGGTTCGATTCTTTCCTCACCCATTCTCGAAGTGATTTTCCGTTTTTTCCCACTTCTACTCCGAGCAAATACGGGCATGGTACCGAACTTTTTTTTTTGCTATTTGCTTTACGTCGCACCGACACAGATAGGTCTTACGGCTACGATGGGATAGGATAGGCCTAGGAATTGGAAGGAAGCGGCCGTGGCCTTAATTAAGGTACAGCTCCGGCATTTTCCTGGTGTGAAAATGGGAAACCACGGAAAACCATCTTCAGGGCTGCCGACAGTGGGGCTCGAACCCACTGACTCCCGATTACTGGATACTGGCCGCACTGAAGCGACTGCAGCTATCGAGCTCGATGGTACCGAACTTAAGGCCATGGCTATTTCCTTCCCTCTTCCTTGTCTACCCCTCCAATCCTCCCATCCCTTCACAAGGCTCTTTTTCAGCTTAACATGTGAGGCCGCCTGCGCGAGTTAGCGGTCTCTCTCCCCAGCTATATTCACCCCCGACCCAAAGTCTCACGCTCCGGGACGCTGCCCTTGAGGCGGTGGAGGTAGGATCCCTAGCTGAGTCCGAAGGAAAATCAACCCCTGGAGGGTAAACGGATATAGAAACGATTTTAAAATTGTATAATAATAATAATAATAATAATAATAATAATAATAATAATAATAATAATAATAATAATAATAATAATAATAATAGCAATAAAAATTGTATAGGAGGTGTGGCTACTCCAACCACTACTCTTATACCTTCATATCTTCCACACAATATGAATAACATTTGTTTGAGCGCCAGTTGCTTTTTTAAGAAAAACAACAAAATTCGGTAGAGGATACCTCTTATATCAATTATCTCAAGGCGTGAGGTGATAAACTCACATATCTGGCAATATACAGGGATGTGGATCAGGACAATATTAAATTACTGTTGCATTTCTACAATTGAGGATTGTACACGGAACTGGAATCACTTATTATAATTAAAATAAAACTGAGTTTATGACTATAATTTAGGTCACAATGAACAATCATTGACGTCTTTTAATTTAACAAAAAAATATATATAGTGAGATTTGCGGTACTAATAAAACGAAAATTTAATTTAAACAAAAAAAAAGCTATTGGCATGAACTTGAAGTGAGATGTGATATCGCCGCTGATTACATTCTTCTTCATGTTATGAATGCATAACATGTCTGATGCTTTAATTACCTGATGTCTGCATACACCGCTGTTGAACTTGAAATTCTTGGGAAAACCTATGAGCTGAAGTCGGGAACCGTCTGCTGTTATCTTCTTATATAACAAAGAGTTGGCCTACATACCATGTACGCGTGTAGGGAGCTCCAATGTAATTACGTCCACTCAATATATTATAAGAACTTGGAAAATATTATTGAAACATCTTGTGAAGTCCATCCTCACAAGAAGATGATGTTTCTTTATCAGCATAGTACCCGTCTCTGCTCGGGTACAACCACAACTTGTAGACTTCCTCGATTATTACTTCTTCAAACACAACTCTTAGCTCTGACCATCACTCGAAGACCACTTCTTCCATTTGACACATCTGACTGATACATATTATCTGATAGATATGATCTGAATACATCTCACCACCGTTGCATCGACTTTTATAACCTCGCGATGACGACTCATCTCCCTACTCTCTGTTCATCCCTTCCACTTCAACATACAGTAGCTGGCGAATACTGACACTTGGTCGCAATCACGTGCCCAAGCACTGATGTCATCAGTCAAGTGTTGTCTAAGCGTGCCCAAGCGGATTGCAGATGACTAAGTTTCATGCGTCACCGGGAAATCTACATGCGCATAACATTCTCAGTTAAACATAGCCTCGATTGCAAAATACTATGCCAGCTCATCTAGCCAGAGTTACAAGCCACAGCCTGACTATATGAAACCAACAAATCTCACTTACTACAATACAGAATAATTACAAACAAATTTCACTTAACCTATGATTAAATACATTAATATACGTGATACCTAATTATTACAGTCTAAGTGATGAGAAACAGAATATAAAATCTAATGAATCGGGTTAATAATAATAATAATAATAATAATAATAATAATAATAATAATAATAATAATAATAAATACTGAATGGGATCTGTAACCCTGTTGTACGGTTACGGAACGCCTCCCTCATGAAATAATCGATTAAATGAATCGATTGATTCATGAAATATCTACATAATCACCTGAAATCGAGTACACCATATATACATGTATAAAAATGCCCTTTTACAAATTGGGTACATAGTATCATCCATCTGGATGTTCGTTGTTACACATATAAAACATTGATCAATTATCATTTTCACTTTGATTATACAGTATTATTTACATACAGAGATTACATTACTTTCTCACTTCTGTCGTTTCAAACGTTCATTTAGTGTCCAAAAGTAATTCTCGAAGGCATTTCATTATATACACTTTCTCCAAGCACTGGAGTTTATCGCACTGCCGTGCTTCACTTAATATCACAACACACGCTAATTTCACTGAAGTCCTGTTCGCAATGCCAGCTTCATAAAACATGGTGAATTAACATAGTAATGAGAATTAATCAACAAACTCACATGATATATTTCTTAAGATTTCTTTTATTGTATGTGCCCACGATATTTCCTTCCTTGTCTTCTGATGAATAAGCACATTTCCCAATCCGTTTCACTGCGGTGAAATATCCCTGATATAACAAGAAAAACTTAGAAAATTGACCAGCTTCTGCTGATGACGGGAATGGCACTCTGAATAAAACTTTGTCACCAAGTTCAAATTCATCCAATTTAGTCTTACAAAAATTATCACGCAAAATCTTACCGTGTTATCCTTGTTAGGTATAATAACAAGTGGATTCAAATTAGGACTACATGATGGTTCAATTATATCTAGCATAATGTCAATCTGCTCTTCAACTGCGCTAGCGTATTTCAACGGAATAGGATATTTCGGTCCTACAAAAGTTGAGTTATCAAGAACATTAAATTTGTGTTCGTCAGGATGTGTTCTACCAGGCCGGTCACTAAAAACATCACTATGTGATATCAATAATTCACACAATTGGTCCCTCAGACTCTCTTCTAAATTACATTTCTCCACTGTCTCATACAATTCATCTCTAGAATTTCTCTGTATAGACACATGGCAGACATCAATATTTTTTCTAATATTAGGAATTTCACAAGGCCCTTCCGTACTAGAACACACTTTATTCGCACTAATTTCTGACAAAACATCATATGGTAAACTGACTTCCCTGCTGCTCTTTCCCCAAATAAGATTGACATTACACAGATCAAAATTTAATTCAGCCTTGTGACACGTTAACCAGTCAGTACCTAAAATAACGGCATAAACTTAATTAGGCACAACTAAGCATGGTTGGAAAATACATTCTCCACTTATGTTAACGGGGACAGCTATTTGTTTATTCACTCTTTGAGACTTGTTTCCAACAGCTGTTACGATGAACGTATTCCTCACTGGAATTTCCGCTACATCATACTTCTCTCTCAAAACTTCCTCATACAGCTTGGAATTTACACATGAATTCTCACTACCAGAGTCCAACAAAATCTTAACTTTTCTGCCCCATATCAGCAGTTCAATCGTCGGTGTAACAGTAACACTACTTAAATTATTCTCATTACATAATATAAGATCACTTAACAAATCTTGCCTTATATCTAAATTTAAATTACACTTATAAAATTTATTTTCTACGATTAAGTCGTCACTTAAAACATTTGAATTATTGCTACTTAGGTCACAATCATGTTCACTTACAACTATAGGTTGGTCGACATTAACATACTTATCTACCTTATACGTGAACTTACCCTTTAGGGACTGTCTCAGTGACCTGTTTATACAGTCCGTTGCGCGTTTAAAGTACTTGGTTCGGTTACGACTTGTTGGTTACACACCTCAGTCGGCCTCCCCTGTTGCGTATTTCCTCTAGCGTCATTATTATTATTATTATTATTATTATTATTATTATTATTATTATTATTATTATTATTATTAATAATGCTATTTGCTTTACGTCCCACTAACTACTTTTTAAGGTCTTCGGAGACGCCGAGGTGCCGGAATTTAGTCCCGCAGGAGTTCTTTAACGTGCCAGTAAATCTACCGACACGGGGCTGTCGTATTTGAGCACCTTCAAATACCACCGGACTGAGCCAGGATCGAACCTGCCACGTTGGGGTTAGAAGGCCAGCGCCTTAACCGTCTGAGCCACTCAGCCCGGCTATTATTATTATTATTATTATTATTATTATTATTATTATTATTATTATTATTATTATTATTATTATTATTATCATTATTATTATTATGGCCTGGATTCTTCCGCCTCCCAGATTCTGGTTGATTTCCATAATCACGCCTCCCAGTCCTGAAATGTTCCGAACTATTTTGATAATTTCTCTCCCTGTGTAAATTATTATTAGGTCTCTCCTGATATTCTCTTCTGTAGTTACGATTATTCATAGGCCTGTCCTGATTATAAGATTGCTTACCCCTTCCTTATACATTCCTGTTTAGTGTCCTACTATTATTCAAGCTACTACCTAAAGCATCAAAACTTTCCAACAAAATCTCCATTTCCTTAATAGTCTCCACTTTTTGCATACAAACAGCTTATCTCATTCTATCGGGATAGTGCTTAGCCATAAGTCTAACTATATCAGCCTCAGGTCCAATACATTCTAAATTTCTCCACACCAAAACATGAGCCAAAAAATATTCTGTCATTCTAACACCCTCGTTAGAATTATACCTGCCAAACATTACTCTCCCTCTCTCTACTCTGAACACCTTCACTCCAAAATTTAGCCATAAATTTCTCCTTAAATTCAGTTAGTCTAGACATCGAGCTTTTATATACTTGAAACCAAGACTTAGTCTCTCCTACGAAAGCATTAGATAAGATCTCCAATTCAGTTTCCCAGCTAATAATATTGTCTCTTAATTGAACAGCAAATTTCTTCTCTACTACACTCATAAATTCCATCGGGTTGAATTCTTTCCCAGAAAACTTAGGTAAATCATGATTTCTAGTGATTAAACCATTATTTACAATTATTTCAGGTACATTTCTACTGTCACGCACTTCTTTCTGGAGTACTCTCTGGCAACTCAGAAATTTTTCTTCCACTGTTTCCTCAGCCTTCTCTTGAATTTTTCTGAATTCCTCCTGCAACTTTTCTTCCGATTCTCTCACCTTCTGTGATAATGATTTTTGTTCACTCTCTAGATCACCTACTTCTCCAAGTTATCTTTCCACATATTCTACCCTACTAATACATTTCCTAGTTTCATGCCCCACTGTATTGGTTATCTTTTCAAACCTTTCTTCTACTAACTCATTGATTTCTCCTTTATTAGACTCGATCTTGGCGCCTAATTCATCAATCTGTTTGATGCATGTCTCACTAGTTTGCTCTATTTCCGTATGGAGATTGCTCCGACCGAATTCCATCTCAGCTCTGATGTCACTACACTCCCTATTTACCTTACTTTCTAAATTATTAATTTGCTTACTTATTTCTAACACCTTATGAACTATCTTATTACTAACATCATCAACCTTCTTATTAATACTATTTATGACATTACACTGAGCTTCAATTTTCCCACTCATAATATTATCCTGAGATTCAATTTTCTCACAAATGACCCCTTCAATTTTCTCACTCATAATATTATTCTGAGATTCAATTTTCTCACTCATAATATTATTCTGAGATTCAATTTTCTCACTAATAACCGTTTCAATTTTCTCACTCATGGCATTATTCTGCTCAGTCATTTTGGACATCAGCAAATTAAATAAACCCAGGTCAATCACCCCTTTACTTTGATCTTGCGTGACAGCGTTTTCCTCACTTTCTACTATTTTCTGACTTTCAGCAGGTCCCAACTTGGTCACCAACTTCCTATTTATGTTACCACCTTGGATTTCCTTGGACACAATAAACTCAGCCTCATCACCTGACTGCATATTGCTATCCTTGTCCATCTTCGGTTTCCTACTAATTTTTCGCGATCTCAAAGCCATTTCCGCTTGCATTTCCTCTGACATTACCCCTTAACTCTTTCCCGCGGATTGCGTAGTAAAGCGTACTGGAGTTGCACATTGTCTCCCGCGGGTTGCGTAGTAAAGCGTACTCGACTTTCAAACAGACTTCCTCTGCCATCTGTCTGCTAAACATATAACTTTTTGGAACCAGCGAATTCTCTACGCTTCCTAGATACTACTGGCATGCACGGAATCCTAAAATAAAGTGTTCTTTTATACGTTTTCTTAGATAGAACAGACAGCTGACTGAATGTAAACACACTGCAGCAACATGGCTGCTCATAACCACTTGAATGTGGTGGATATTTGTTACAAATTAGATCAATATGTTGACAAATGCAATGGTAGTGAATTTGAAGTTGTAGATATGATAATAAAAATAATATGGGAAGCATTTGGGACAGGATATGAATCTGAGAGAAATCGAAATACGGCACAGGACAGGAAATGTTCATTCAGGTACCGTCTAGTTTTAAAATATTAGGCCTACTTGTAAAATACATAATTGTCAGTTTTAATCCTTCAGTTAATTATCATTCGGACTATGAGCCTCTACCTGATTACATAATAGCCTATTCCAACTAATGTCAGTTTATCTTCCAATCCCATTCATTTAAAAATTGCTTATAGTTTGTATGTCCGAGAGGAAGCACGATTTGCTATCGAAATATCTTCATCCGACTGATCCCGAAAATGAAACAAATTGGTAGATTCAGGGTGAATTCCTGCGTTCTCTGCATTACCAAGAAAATAAGAGCCCCGTCATGTCCAGCAATTTAGACTGACTTCAAGACCAAGCAATTTAACATTATGTACCATATTGGATGCTTCCTGATGTACCATTCCGAACAGGGGGGGGGTCTTGCGTGTAATTAGGTGATCTCATTGTATCATTTTAGAATAACTATTGTGTATTTTCCATAGTTAAAAAATTTGAAATTGATATCTTAAGTGGTTTTTACAGAAAAAAATATTTAGTGAAGGTACTCCACAACTATACATGACAAGCAAATTATTACTCTAGGTTTCGCCCGACAGTGAGTCAAAGATATTCCGTGGGAAAGGGTTAAATACAAACTTCAACAAAATGACCTTCCTAATATTATTCGGTGAATTTAACATGTGCGTACTCATTAAAAGAACTGATCCATGTATATTGCCATTCAGAAACACTTTTTCTGAACCTTTCGAGTCCCACGTTGCTGGCGACACGTTGTGGCTACTTTAACCACTACTCTTATACCTTCATATCTTCCACACAATATAAATAACATTTATTTGAGCGCCAGTTGCTTTTTTAAGAAAAACAACAAAATTCGGTAGAGCATACCTCTTATATCAATTATCTCAAGGCGTGAGGTGATAAACTCACATATCTGACAATATACAGGGATATGGATCAGGACAATATTAAATTACTGTTGCATTTCTACAATTGAGGATTGTACATGGAACTGGAATCACTTATTATAATTAAAATAAAACTGAGTTTATGACTATAATTTACGTCACAATGAACAATTATTGACGTCTTTTAATTTAACAAAAAATATATATAGTGAGATTTGCGGTACTAATAAAACAAAAATTTAATTTAAACAAAAAAAACTGTTGGCATGAATTTGAAGTGAGATGTGATATCGCCGCTGATTACATTCTTCTTCATGTTATGAATGCATAACATGTCTGATGCTTTAATTACCTGATGTCTGATACACCGCTGTTGAACTTGAAATTCTTGGGAAAACCTATGAGCTGAAGTCGGGAGCCGTCTGCTGTTATCTTCTTATATAACAAAGAGTTGGCCTACATACCATGTACGCGTGTAGGGAGCTCCAATGTAATTACGTCCACTCAATATATTATAAGAAATTGGAAAATATTATTGAAACATCTTGTGAAGTCCATCCTCACAAGAAGATGATGTTTCTTTATCAGCATAGTACCCGTCTCTGCTCGGGTACAACCACAACTTGTAGACTTCCTCGATTATTACTTCTTCAAACACAACTCTTAGCTCTGACCATCACTCGAAGACCACTTCTTCCATTTGATACATGTGACTGATACATATTATCTGATAGATATGATCTGAATCATTCTCACCACCGTTGCATCGACTTTTATAACCTCGCGATGACGACTCATCTCCCTACTCTCTGTTCATCCCTTCCACTTCAACATACAGTAGCTGGCGAATACTGACACTTGGTCGCAATCACGTGCCCACGCACTGATATCATTAGTCAAGTGTTGTCTAAGCGTGCCCAAGCGGATTGCAGATGACTAAGTTTCATGCGTCACCGGGAAGTCTACATGCACATAACATTCTCAGTTAAACATAGCCTCGATTGCAAAATACTATGCCAGCTCATCTAGCCAGAGTTCCAAGCCACAACCTGACTATATGAAACCAACAAATCTCACTTACTACAATACAGAATAATTACAAACAAATTTCACTTAACCTATGATTAAATACAATAATATACGTGATACCTAATTATTACAGTCTAAGTGATGAGAAACAGAATATAAAATCTAATGAATCGGGTTAATAATAATAACAATAATAATAATAATAAATACTGAATGGAATCTGTAACCCTGTTGTACGGTTACAGAGGATCATCAACCTCGTTCATTAAAAGTGAGCGCATTTTAGAAGGCGTGTACTTCAAACCGTGCAGTGAAAGAAGTATGAACATTTATCGCCAGACGTCTGTACTGTCGATTTATGCGCCCCCTCTGGTGGGAAGATGAACAATCAATTTTCTAGGTAATTTGTAATTTCGAGGTTTTCAGGACTGAAATGTTGTAAATATTTTTGTGTTCTTAAGTTACTAGCACTGCTATCCCTTCCTTCTTCTTTTAAATTTTGGACCAATAAGAAGGAATTTTGTACATTTATTACATCAACCAAAAGAAATTATGGGTGTGTACAGGGCTTCGGACCAAAGAATTCTGGAATATTCCTCTACGCTATAAAAGCTGGGACCTTTTGGGCCATGTTGTATTTCGATCGCTCCAGTCAAGAAGTTTAGAGTGTGTTCATAGATGAGGCAGGGGGATAGCCTTGTCCATCTCCGAAAGGCACACCAGCTCAAGGTAATGACAGACAGATTTTAATCATGTAATAGTCTCAGAAAGCTAATCTGAGGGGAAAGTTTCAAAATCCTTTCTTAATGTAAAATTCAACCTTTCAATGTAAATTTTCTACCAAGTTTAAAGACCTTAGTTTAGTTTAGGGAATAAAAACTGAGAACTGTCTTTTATTCTCCTTGAACTTGGTATTGGGGTGACTACGATTTCGTAAACTTTAAAATTTGTCCCTTCCTTTTGTAATTTATATTTTTCTATCTTTCCAAACACTCCGTAGTATGGGTTAACTTCTGTAATTTCGGGCCACTTAGCGTTTTAAGAATTTTCAGTGAACTTCATAGGAGTACAATTGTTCGCCTCCTAACATTTTGATTTATGGCCCTTAAATTTAACCTTTTCTTTTTCACTAAGGCCATGTAAAATGGGCACTTACTGCCCCTGTTACAGTTAACTACTCTTATTTAATTCGCTATTTAAATGTTACTTAGACTGTTGATCGGGTAAGACAGTGAGTACTGTTTGCTTATTTGATAAAATTTAGATTGTGCTTTGGAGAGGCTTGAAAATTATAAATTTTGAAGCACAGTCTCCTATTTGATAGTGCGGAGCAATGACGCTCATTTGAATGTATTAAATGTTGGAGCTCAGTCTGCTAGAGGATTATTTGAATGGAGCAGTGGTGCTCTTGTAAAATTTGTAACTTGGGAGCTTCAAGTTCATTCGGTTAAATCGTTGTTGTCTGATTGTTGTAGGCTTTTCTAATATTGTTTCTCGAGATCACGAGGTAACCTTTATCTATCCAATTGTTATTTGTTATTGTTTAACATTTAAAATCTGAAAAGGAAAAAGCAAGGAAAGATATAAAATTTCAAATTTCAGAATATTTGAAGTGATTTAATGTCTTCTCCGTCCACCCATTCATGCCCGCTCCTTCTTGCCCCTGTGTAAACCACAGGAAATCCATATCCAGTGGTAGCAGAGTGTGGTTGAATGGGTCTGGACACAGCCCCCATTTGACGGCTGATCATAGAATTTGAAATTGAACTCTAAAATTCTTTTCCGTTTCTGAAATTTTCTAAATTTTGTCACTTTCCATCCTTATGTCTGGTCCCGGGGATATCCTTTCACCGTGGTATCTGCGCGAGTAAGAGCTCATTTACCATTTTTTTATTAGAAAAGTCCAATCTGGTGGCACGGTTGGGATAGACGCAGCTACTGTAAAGTTAAAGAATCATTAGACTGTCCCATCTGTATTCCGGTGTATGGGGAGGAGGAAATTGATAAGGCTCTGTCCACCATCATCGACAATTCTACTGAGCTTGCCACTGTTTTAAGTTTTTTTGAAGTAGGTGAAACTTCTAGAAATCAGCTAAAGCGTGTTCAAGCTAGGTTGTTCCATTTCTATAATAGGGCTTGGGACCTATTGTCCCTGAAACGGAAAGACGATCATGCTGGTATAGCCAACACTCTTGCGGAAAATATCTCGGATTTATCTAATAAGGTCCATCAATTTTTGTCTGACGCCGCTAGTGCTGAGGGTGACTATCTTCCACCAGCAAACGTACAAACTGATTATTACCCTATTAAGTCTTCTGGGAGTAGGGAATCTGTTGACCAACGAGAACAAACTTCTGCCGAATATGAACAAGTAAATCATCCACTACAACTTCCAACCATTATTATCAGTAATGTTGCTTTTGAACATCCTCAACCTCCAACGCCGTCTCCGATTATTTCGCCAGGTTTCAGTAGCATGCGTCACCACTTAGTCATGTTGCTTAAGGGTATTTCAAAATTTTCGTTAAACACGACTAATGAGGTAATTACCATCCTAAGGTTTCTTGTAGAATTTCAGGATCACGCATTGGTGTTTTCTCTCTCTCATTCACAAATTCTACAAATCATTTACCCATACTCGGTTGGTGTCCTGCCGGATAAGATTGTAAAGGCAATAGCTGATAAAAGTTCTATAGAATATTTCCATGCACATTTTATAGCTAATTTCATTTCATCGACGTGTGGCCCATCAACCCGAGGGATCCAAGAACGCACCACCCCTGAGGAGAAGAGTCTACATGAGGCGGTAGGTATTTTTAAATATCATTATTTGCAGGAGCAGCCGGCTCACATATCAAGAAAGGAGACCACCGCATTGGGTGCCTTTAAAAGGGAACAATATCTTGAATAAAATATGCTAGGTTCTTGTCTAGCCTTTGAACTCAGAAATAGAGCTTTTGTATTAGAGATGAGGAAATGAAAGATGGGGTAAACTAAACTATTAAATGACGGTACCCAAAGACTGAATTAAAATTTAAATAAATAAAATGGTTTATTTAACACATTTTCAAAGTGTAAAAATGAAAGTAAAATGGTGTAAAATAAAGTAATGTGAAAGGAAATTAAAATTTTAAACAATTAAAAGATCTGCATTACAATAAGTTAATTATCTGCCTTAATAAAATTCGACTGAAGGTCGATTAAATTTAAAAATTTCGCCTTCGTAAGGCCGGGTTATTATTAAAGTTATCTAAGATAGATTTTGCTAACGAGGGAACACATACATGTGTTTCACTCGGATTCGGTTGAAATCTGGTAAGAATATTCGTGGGAGGCAGTAGAATGCTAAGGTGAAAACTGCATGTCCCCAGCGCTAGTTTAAACGCCAAAATAGAACAAATAAATAGTCTTAAAATTAGAAGTGCCGCGGGAGTATCGGAGTTTGGCGGAGAGGTTGGGGGAACGAAGCAGCGGGCGTGAGCCAACCGGGCTGTGCCGAACTGCGCCAGCAGCCAGGCAGTGTATAGTTAGCGCGTTCCCCTTAACTTCCCGATTAGATGTGCGAAACGTAAATGTGAAAACAGCACATGAAACAAGTGTACAAGGGACGATGTTTGAAGAATTCACGCCCCAGTTCTTGTTACTCGTTGTAATTAGTGCAATAGTGATTGTTTAAAAAAAGTGTACAAGGCACAGATACTGTGTGCACCATGCATATCTTACAGCTCTGTCGCTTTCGCAAGTATTACATTGATTACAGGAAGGCTCTTCTTAGAAACAATAATCGACTGGATTAACAAATTGTGAAGGTTTCTTGTTAACATAGCCACATTTGTACCATCTGTACTGCCACATGCTACGAAAACGCGGAGAGGAGAACTGGTTGTGCGAAATGTTGTTCCTTAAATGTGCCTTGATGTCTAACGAGTTTAACAAAATTAAATCGTACAAAATACGTATAAATTGCTTCCAAATGCGGAAGCCCAAAACATCTAACGGCTGGATAAATCCAGTGGCTTCTTTCGGATTTGTTTGAACATTAATTATTTTCTTACTCCCAATTTTAGCATTTAAATTATTTTCTTCTTTCTGTCCGGTCCAGGAATCGAGAACTAAAACACTGTACTCTGGTACTAGCTCACAATAAACATCCCGTAACCATTTCTGTACAAGTTCTTTGGTCAGTTTTCCAGACTTTGAAGGCAATGTGTACACATTTGGTGCGGTAGATAGTTTTATCTATATTAGGACCAAATTTGCCATTTTTTTCCTTCAACACCACTAGCATATTCGGCAGGAATTGTCAATCTGCCAAAATTATTGGCTGTATTGTGTAGCTATGAGTTAGTGAATTCATAGATTGTGCTTCCTCTAATACGACTTTTTCTCCTCGTTCATTATGGGTCCTGCCAGAATGAAACTCTTCATGGAAACCAGACTGATCAGTATTGAACACGCACTCTGGGCCATGACTTTCTATTAATTGCGACACTTCTTCAACACGCAGTGTCGCGTTACAATTAGTATCTTCTTGTTCAAATTGGTACTATTTAGATACGAATTTGCAAATTTTTCTTGATCCAATTTTGAATTTCCTTTTAAAACTCATTACCCAGGAATGAGACGCTCGAAACATGTCGTAGTTAACTAGACGAGAGTACTTTAAGGTCCATTTTTTAAATATTTATATCGTGAACAATTTTGTTTCGTTGTCTACTTTCTTTGAACTTTTGATAAGTCTTCTTCGTAACAATTTTTTTTTCTCCCATTGTGTCACTGTTTTCCAGTTGTTGCTCCCACCTGTAAAGCTCTTGCCGGAACTTTAATTTACTAAACCTGTGTTTCACTGATGCGAAGCTCCTCTGTTTCCCGCCTTTGTTTCACCAATATTCGACGACCTTCTTCTTATAAATTATTGGTATTAGGCATCGTTCAGCCATTGTTGTGGATGCAGGGTTAGGAGCAACATATTTGGAGACGAGGTCAAATAACGGTGTTTCAATATTGTCTTCCTCGAAATCAAAGTCATCATCTGACATATCCAATGTGCCATACAGTTCCACTGTCATATCGGTATCCAAAACCCTGTCGGCAATTAGACCTGTAAAACGGAGACAAGAACGCAATTCCTGTGAACGCTTGTTTTTCTCGTAAAAGTAAATATATATAAATACATCGATCTACTTACGATATAATTCCAATCCCAAATTCCTTTCATCTTCAGAAAATGGGGTATCTTTTTTGTCACACTCTGCAAAACAATTCTGAAGGCACACTACTACATTCCACGTATTGAATGACTTCTGTAGTGGGCGTTTTTTGTATCTAGGTGTAAAAAATCAATTATTACCATACATGGTTAAAGTAAATATACTGTCACCATTCATAAATATGACTATAAGAACGTCAGATTTTACCTGTCATTGTAAGAACGTTGTCTCATCGGACGACTAATCAATGCGCACCCCTTGATCTGATTTGACGTTACTAATCGGGAAGATACGAGGTATGTGCGAAGTGCGATGTAGTAAAGAAGAGTGGCCGGGAGGGTGGGGGTGGATGGTCTTTCATTCGACTCGAGCGAGCAGCCCGACTATACGCTGCTCACGTCCGCTGCTTCGCTCCTCCCTGCCTCTCCGCCACACCCGGATACTCCCGCGGCACTTCTAATTTTACGACTATTTATTTGTTCTATTTTGGCGTTTAAACTTGCGGTGGGGACATGCAGTTTTTTACCTTAGCATTCTACTGCCTCCTACGAATATTCCTACCAAATTTCAACCGAATCCGAGTGAAACACAAGTATGTGTTCCCTCGTAAGTCTTCTATGTCCTTTTTATATCATATTGTGTCACCCGGTGGAGTTTCTTTCGATCATTCCAGAACGCAGGCAATTCGTGCCTTTAAGCCTCCTAGAGATGTTAAAGGATTCGATAGATTAATTGGCATGGTGAATTTCTTCACGAAATGTATTCCCAACTTCGTAGGAATGATGTCAAGTTCAAATGGGGCCATCGCAGCAAGCTGCGTTCGAAGACCTGAAGTTATCTCTCTGTAACGCCCCAGTCTTTGCTATGCCAGATTTCTCTAAGAAGTTCTCCCTCTAGACAGGTGCCTCTTCATCTGCAGTCGCGGCTGTCTTTCTCCAAGAATATGAACTCAGAAGGCAGCCAGCCAATTGCCTATGCGTCTACGACATTATCGACTCAGGAAGCCAAGTACTCCATTTGTGAGTTAGAAGGACATGCTGTCCTCTTTGCCTTGGAAAAGTTTCGCCTGTATCTTGAACATGTTAAGTTCAAATTAGAAACCGACAATCAGGCTCTAAGTTAGGTTTGTCTAGGCCCCGTCGTACAGGACGCATCGCCCGTGGGGCCGTCCGCATCTCGGCGTTCCAATTTGACGTGCGACACATTCGAGGATCAGAGAATGTGGTCGAAGATTGGTTAAGCCGAATGTTTTCTGGAGATGTTGATGCCAATGAGTCGGAAGAAAGTTTTTCTCCTTCTATTTCCGGACCTTTTTGTGCTAACTCTATTTTGACTGATGCCCTTATGCAATTCCATGATATTGAAAAATATCAACGGGAAGTTCCATTGCTGGCTGCTATTCTGGAAACCCTTTCTTCTAGGGAACATGCTACCCCTTATGTTCTGAGGAATGGGATTCTGTGGTGTCTTTCGAAGCATGATCAAAGGATTAATACTTTAGTTCCAGCTGCTCTTGTGCCTATGATATTCACGTACTACCACGAGACCCCATCAGGGGGACATTTAGGAATCTTCAAAACTACTGAAAAAATAGGGAAATACTTATCTGGTAGTATATGGACGGCGAAATTAAGGAAATAGTTAAAGCTCGTAAATCTTTCTGCTTAGTAAGCCCACCTTGTCCACTAATCTAGGGTTTTTGTCATCTCACCAAGCATCTCGCCCTACGGAGCGATTATATATAAATTACGTTGGACCTTTCCCTCAATCGAAGGGGAACGGGAACAAAATCATCCTTGTGTGTGTAGATGGTATCACACGGTTTTCAGGGATACTTCCGACTAAGCTGACCACCGCTCAGTCTGCCATTTATTGCCTTAATAAAATTATTGCTTATTTTGGCCCATGTCATTATATGGGCATTCATCTATCATTTATTCCGCAAATTTTGTTCTGACTTACCAATCTCACATGTAACAACATCTGCCTATTACCCCCAGCCATTTCTTAACCGTTAACCGTAATATTCGATCTGCCTTGATAGCTCTTCATCATGAAGATCGTTCTAGGCGGGATACTTCGCTGCATTGGTTAATTTTTGCATTCAGCTCGCATGTTCACGAGTCACACAATTTTACACCTGCATCTCTCATGCTTAAGTTCGTTCCTAACACGCCGTTGTCTAATCTATGGTAAATCAATGAGATATTGCCAGAGGCAATAGACCCCGACAATATCAGGATCTGTGGAGAAAGGTAACCTTAAAGCTTCTCATGAGAAAGTTAAAAAAAATATATGATTGTGGACGGAGACCAACCAATTTAAAGATTGGAGATCAAGTCATGTTGAAAAATTTGTTCCTTCAGGCAAGCTTGCCTCCAGATTTCATGGACCGTACATTATTCTGGAATTCATAACGCCGGTCACCCTCTTCGAGAGTAATCCAGACACAGAGATAATTTTAGGGTTCATCTGTACCAAGTAAAACCCATATGATATCTCTGCTTTTCAGTATAGACCACCAAGTCATGGCATTGCGAATATAATTATATTTCTTTCCTCAATAGCTCAGAATCTTAAGTATCCTTAAGTAAGAGGAGGAGACTTCTTGCCCCTGTTAATAGTTAGAAAATGTTAATGTAAACAATTTCTTTTTCTTTGGTTTATGAACACTTTTAAAAACCTTTCCTTCAGTAATTTATTTTCCTGTCTGCCATTACCTTGCCCCTACCTCCAAGCCTGAGCCTGGATTCCACACACTCGTCCTCGACGCCGCCTGCCTTAACTGCACCGCCAATTAAAATCTTAAACAAACTCTCTCCATAAAATCAGTCACTGTTCCCCAGGAAATTATTGTTGCAGTGCCCTGATTTCATCTGAGGCTGTGTCATAACAACTGGCGAGTGATGCTTGCGCGGGGTAAGGGCCCAAATTGATCAGGCCGATTCTCCTTCACTACGGCGAACTTGAGCACCATCATTAGTGGCAAGGGCTCAGATGATGTTCCACAACCGCCCACATCATCATTGGGCAGAATTCTAGATTTGGTCCGTGGCAAACATCTCCGTGGCTACCCCTCTCAAGGTAGCAGGAGAGACGTATCTGAGGATACATGGGCGGTCCGGCCGCTCCTGCCGTCAACCTTGGACATAACCATCCGGAATTTTACAAATTCCTAAATCACATCAATTATTTTTTGCATCAAAATAGCTGGTGAATGAATACCACATCAAGATATTCCTTTTTCTTGACATCGATCTCTAATTTTCCAAATTTCGATAATGCTAAATTTTAAAACTGAATCAACCGAGGAAGGACTTTCGGGGGTGGAGGTCTGTACCGGAGGTACACCAACCCAGATTATTTAAAGTGAACGCCGTTTAGAAGGCCATCTGCAACGTGTAATTGAAACTATGTAGTGAAATAAGTTTTAACGTTTACCGCCAGAT
Source organism: Anabrus simplex (assembly GCF_040414725.1). Taxonomy (NCBI): domain Eukaryota; kingdom Metazoa; phylum Arthropoda; class Insecta; order Orthoptera; family Tettigoniidae; genus Anabrus; species Anabrus simplex. Next base: position 571,187,260 of record NC_090266.1, read on the forward strand.
GTCTCTATTGCCGATTTATGTGTCCCGTCTGGCGGTAAGGTGAAAAATTAGTTTCGAGGAAATTTGTATTTTCGAGGTTTTCAGAACTGAAAAGTTGTAATTTTTTTTGAGTTCTTGAGTTGCTGGCACTCATATCCAGTCCTTCTTTTAAATTTTCGACCAATAAGGAATTTTGTATATTTATTACATCCACCAATAGAAATTGTGGGTGTAAACAGGGCTTCGGCCCAGAGAATTCTGGAACCTTCCTCTCCGCTATAAAGGCTGGGACCTTTCGGGCCATGTTGTCCACCGATCACTCCAGTCAAGAAATTTAGAGAGTGTTCATAGAGGAGGCAGGAGGACATCCTTGCCTATCTCCGGATGGCCCACCAGCTGAAGGTAATGGCAGGCATATTTTAATCATTTAATAGTCTCAGAAAGCTAATTTGAGGGGAAGGTTTCAAAATAATTTCTTAATATAAAATTCAATCATTCAATATAACATTTTCAACCAAGTTTAACGACCTGAGTTTAGTTTAGGGAATAAAAACTGTGAACCCTCTTTTATTCCCCTTGAACTTGGTATTGGGGAGACTACGATTTCGTAAACTTTAAAATTTGTCTCTTCCTTTTGTAATTTATAATTTTCTATCCTTCTAAACACCTCCGTAGTATGGGTTAACTTCTGTAATTTCGGGCCACTTAGCGTCTTAAGAATTTTCAAGTGAACTTCATAGGGGTAAAATTGTTCGCCTCCTAATATTTTTATTTAAGTCCCGTAACTTTAACCTTTCCTTTTTCACTAAGGCCAGGTATAATGTAACATGGACTGTTGAGCGAATAAGACAGTGAGTACTGTTTGCTTTATTGCTAAAAGTTAGATTGCGCCTTGGGGAGGCTTTAAACTTATAAATTTTGAAAAAAACAGCCTCCTATTTGATTGTGAGGAGCAATGACGCTCTCTTGAATGTAGTGAATATTGGAGCTCAGTCTCCTCGAGGATTAATTGAATGGAGCAGTCGTGCTCTTGTAAAATTTGTAACTTGGGAGTTTCAAACTCTTTCTCTTAAATCATTTTGGCTGATTGTGTTATATTGTTTCTCAAGCTCACGAACTAACCTTTATCTATCCAATTTATATGTGTTATTGTTTAACAAAGCTTAAAATCTGAAAAGAAAAACCGCAAGGAAAGAAATAATATTTCTAATTTTCGAATTTTTAATTTAGATTTAGTCTTTTCTCTGTCCACCCATTCATGCCCGCAGCTCCTTACATCTCCGTAAACCACGAAAAACCCGTATTAATAATAATAATAATAATAATAATAATAATAATAATAATAATAATAATAATAATAATAATAATAATACATGGTTCGTGGTGTGGGTAACTGTAGTCAAGTCCTAGTTCGTGAACCATGGGCAAGGTCCTGAGAGTCGGGATATCAGTTGCTATGGAATGCGAGTGGGCGTCTCGGACATATTTTGAGTCATGGTAATCATTTTACTCACCCGGATAGGACTATATAATCTACCGGTGGTTCCTCACCTGTTGGAGGAGGGATCCCCAATGGGACTATGTAAATGTAGGGTAGCACCATGCTTTACCGAATCTACCGAGCTCAGAACATTTTATACCAGAGTCGGACCTATGAGTGTAATGGTGTCCCACTTCCATTTGACAGTCGAGGTAGTCGTTGGAAAGAACTTGGTGAACGAAGAGGAATTTCATTAGGAGCTATCAATATTAATGGGGCTTATGGAAGAAGGAGAGTAAAACGTTTTGAGTCATGAAAGGTGATGCTTGTGTAGGTGTTAGGAGTCCATGATATTCACGGAATGGACGATAACTAGGAAGGGACAGGATAATATCATTTGCACTCAAACGGTGTTAAAAAGGGAAGGGCAGTGTGTGGGGTAGGGGCTGTATATCAGGAATACTTTAGCACGCCGTGGAGTAACAACACCGTGTTTATTACAAGCTAGTCCATTTTATAAAAAATCCGCGGAATCTACACAACCACATATCTTTACAACTACCACTAAAAAGCGTGCGTTGTCACCATGAGTCCGTTATATCTCCTCCCCACTTTGGTCAATTTCCTCAGGAATGACCAGCTGCACCCATCGACTGATTCTGGAGCCGTCTGGCTGGCGTAGATTGTTTGTTCGGATATTTCCATCTCTCCCTAAGAGATGCTCCTCTATTCTCGCTTGTTTCCATATGTGTTGTGGTCTAGAGTCCTCCTGGAAGAGGGCAACGTCTCCGATCCTTGGTGAACCCTGTTTATTTTTCGGTCTTTTCACCTCGCGGTAGTTTCGCAGCTGGAGAATTTACTCTGCTTTCCAACGTTTCCAGAAAGAACTCTTTGTCTCGCTTGAAATTCTGATGTCAAATTTTCCCCTTGGGGCGTTCTACTCCAAACGGGATGGCTATTGACACTTTTGGGACTAGAAAGTGAGATGTAGTCAGAACATCGCCAGTATTTGTGTCCTCGGTGATTATGCTGTTAAGGGCACATTCTATGCTGGCAAGTATTGGGTACAGGCCTTCCTCGTCCTGATGTGAGTGACCTAGAGCCTTCCGCAGGCATCGTCTGGTAGGACCAACCTTCCTCTCCCAGAATCCTCCCCACCAAGCTACCCGTGGTGCGATGAATTTCCATTGGACTCCTTAGTGAGCTCAGTAGTGATGCGTACTGGGGTCTACCAAGACGTCTTCGAGGGCCATGAGTTCCTTATTCGCTGTGGAGGAAGTGCGTGCTTTGTCTGAGTATATGGTGTGGAGCAGACCCCGTTGGCTGGTGAATATTTGCAAAGCCACAGAAATTCTTCTGTTGACATATCGCTGGATAGTTCTAGGTGGAGTGCGCGAGTGAAAGCACAACTGAACAGAACGATGTACGATTTCTTAACTTCTCTATCCCATTTAACGTAAAGGGAGTCAGCGAATTTCACACCTATTATAGATAATTTCTGTGTAGGTTGTAGGCGATCAAGTGGTAGGGGAACCCCTATCTCGCTAAAGCGAGTATTTCGAGCTATCCTCCATGGTAGACGTGAAAGGAGTAGTTTCTTAATTGTTTGCCTAGCTTGAAGAATCCAGCATTCTTGTCGTAGATCTCCTAATACGATGCGAACTACTATGTGGTGGAGTCGTATATGGGTGTGTCTAGTTAGCAGTTTTGTGAAGTGTTGTTCACCATGCAGTATAATTGGGTGTTTCTGCATGTTGGTCAGCTCCGTACATTGGAGTCTTCCGCCTAGTCGGATTACACCTTGGTCCATGAAGGTGTAGAAGCTTGCAAGCTTAGATGCATTGGATAACTGTTCCCCCTCTCTGCATTTCACTCCTCGGCGGGAAGTTTTCCTTGCTGGACGTTTTTGATCCAATATATTCGGGCGGTTTGCAATTCCGAGGCTGTCAATGCGTCAGAAGGGATTATTTTATCTTTGAGAGCTTGGATGAATCGAAATACCCACACTGTGACATGTAGTAGTTTCCAGGAGGCGCTGAAACTTAATATATCAAGGGCAGATTCAGTAGTGTGATCAAGAACACATTTGGCAGATTTCTGATCTCTGGTAGTGGCAGGTGTTCCGTTATTGTGTTAGGTGGCCGAATGACGCTTTGAGTAAGCCAGCAAAGACCACACCATCACATGTCTATGGATGGTAGCTGGTCTGTGTCTATCCCTCGCTTGAGATAATATACAGGGATTTGGTCTCCGGGACAGTGTCAATACTGGCTCTGAGCTGTGTGGCTATCTTTCTTTTTTATTCGAATCAGAAGTACAATAGAATAATACTACCTTTAAAAGAAACAAACTATGTACACAGATGTATACAAGTAAAAGGTCTTCAACAATATATGTCATACAGATGTCACACCGATTCGGCCCAAAATTTGCCCACTTCAAGGACATTTAAATTGGCCAGCACCAAGTCTTCCATTGTGCAGTTTGGTGGACACAGGGTTCAGCATAGCAGGTGTTTGGTTGTCTGAAGTTAACCAGTCACAAAAGGCCGTATCTATGGGGAAGTTCCATTTTTGTAGATTCGCTCTGATTCTACCCACTCCATATCTAAGCCTGTTTAAGGACCTCCAAGTCAACCAGTCCTCGGTGTGACCGGGAGCAACACTTCCCGTGGTTCCATCCATTTCGAGAGGCCAGGGGTCTTTTGTTTCCATTTGGTAATCCTGACTTTGTCCGATTATCCTTCCAGGTGTTCTGAAGATGTTAGAAAGGCTTTGCTCGACTCCAGTCTTCGTTGGGCAGGTTGGTATCCAAAGAGTGGATGTGAAGGCATTAGATTTGTTTTAATCCTTTCGTTATTAGCAGCAACCTCTCTCCTGACATCACAAGGAGCAATACCGTCAAGGTAATTGATTTTCTCCGGGAGGAGTTGGCTTCAGGACACCAGTAATATTTCTACAACTTTCATTGAGTGCCACATCAATTTGTTTTGCGTGGGCAAATTTCTACCACGCTGGGAAGGCATATTCACCGGCGGAGTAACATAAGGCTAGTGCAGTAGTCCTAACAGTTTGTGGATATGTGCCCCAAGTAGATCCAACAAGTTTTCTAAGTAGTGTGTTCCTGGAAGGTACCTTCCGTTTCACATTCATACAGTGCACCTTGAAGGTGAGACTGCGATCGAGAGTGACGCCCAAGTATTTGGGATGGAAGCAGTGGTCTAGCGTAGATCCATTCCATGTCACAACGAGTTTTCTGTTGGCTTGTCGATGTGGTAAATGGAAGGCACAAACTTGGGTTTTGCTCGGGTTTGGCACAAGTTGGTTTTGATCATAGTAGTTCTCCAGTTCTACTAGGGCAGGTTTTAGGGAGCATTCTATCGCTTCAAAACAATCTGATTGGACAGCGAGAGCAAGGTCATCAGCATAGATGAAACTCTTGGTGTCTTGAGGCTGTGGCTGATCTTTTGTGTACATATTAAATAACAAAGGCGCCAGTGCACTTCCTTGAGGCAAGCCGTTCTTTTGAGTTCGCCAACGACTCCGCCGACCCTGAACTTCAATATAGAATCGGCGGTTATGAAGAAGTGTATCTACCAGTCGTGTTAACTCAAAATCTTTAGTAATATTGTGAATTTTTTTTACAGGAGTCTATGGTTTACCGTGTCATACGCCGCTGTGAGATCAACAAATGCTACGCCTGTGACTTTTTTTAACTCAAAGCCATCTTCAATGTGCTGAGTTAGCTGCAAAATTTGGGAGGTGCAACTTCTTCCAGGTCCAAATCCTGACTGCTGTGGGGTAAGAAGTGGGTCAATAACTTCAGTAAGGCGATCCAAAATCATTCGTTCCATTATTTTATGCAAGTGGCATAGAAGATATATCGGTCTATAACTTTTTGGATCTTCAGGGTTTTTGCCTGGTTTTAGGATTGCAATCACCCGTGCCTTCCGCCAGATCGTTGGGATATTGTATGATGCTAGGCATTTGTTGAATAATTCCATGAGCCACAATTTTGTTCCAGAACCGAAGTGCCTTATTTGCTCAGTGCAGGTATCGTCGAAACCTGCAGCTTTACCACTGTTGCACATTGTAATACCAGTTTCTAACTCCGTCAGATTAACTGGTCTGACTAAAGTACTGATAGCCTCAGATTCTCCGGTCACAATTTTTGACTCTGATTTCCTAATAGTTGATCGTGATTTGCCATTATTAAGCAACTGTGAAGCAATATGATTAGCTGTGACATTAGCATGGACTGAGCATTTAGTAGGGTCACTGTTCAGTTTTTCAGAAGCCTCCAAGCCTTTTGACTAATAACTGAGAAATCTATTTCCTCCATCAGTTTCAACCAAGTTTTCCTCTTGTTTTCTGAGATTGAAGAGATTAAGTCATGTCCGGCTGAAATTGCCTCTTTGCTCAAAGGGTTTACTTCGAAGAGGGCAAGGTACTTCTCTAGGTAGACTTTTCATCAGCAGTTAAACCTTGGTAGTAATGTGTTCTGCAACCTCTGGGTATTGATAAACGTGAGGCTCTCGATACTGCATCAACAAAAGTGACGTAAGATTCTGGTTCTGGAGGAATCTCCATTATAAAGCTCTCAAGTGTATTGCTAAATTTCTCCCAATTAGCCTTTTTGAAGTTGAACCTTCTCCGAAATGGTGCTGTAATCGGTCGTGTTACAGTGGTTATTTGGCAAATAATAGGGCGATGTTGAGAGTTGGGTAGAGGAGAACAGACTGATTTCACACACTGCTGAGATACATGTTCACTGGCGATAATAAGGTCTGGATTGTAACCACGTTTCCATCGACCACAGTTGAAACTTGGTGGAAGCTTACTGTCATGTATAAGGTTAAGTTAGAAATTATCAGCCCACAGAAATACAGCATACCCACTTCCATCATCCTGTGCATAACCCCAAACTGTACTATGACTGTTGAAATCGCCACCTACAAATTTCGTAGTTTGCTTGCAAGAGTTATCAGGGGGCATAAAGGAAAAATCAATACTTGGTGGCTTGTACACTGATGAGATAGTGCAAATACTAAGCTCAACTGTTAATATTTCAATGTTATTGTGATCTGTTACATATGTTGACAAGACCTGAATGTCACGACAAACAAATATTGCACTTCCGTATTGGCTATGTGGTCTCTCAGCCACAAGTCGTAAACCAGCAATTTTGAGACGTCGTTGATGGTCACGTCTGTACGTTTCCTGAATACATAGCACGTCACAGTTATTTGCTTGACAGAGTTGACTCAATAGTTCCTCTTTAGATGGTGATAGACCTTCTACGTTGTGGCATAATATAGTTAATAGATGTTGTGTGGGTAATTACCTCTGTTAAACGATTGGCAAAGAAGGTTTTGATTCCTTTGGGTAATTTTTTATCCATCCCACGTCACTGTACATTCGCTCCACAGAGTGACCCTGTTGAGGTCGAAACCTGTTTCCTCACAAACGTAGAGCAGGAGGCGAGCAGCTCTAATGTTGGAAGCGTCACCTTTAAACTGATGCTAGTCTTTTTTGCTGGAAATCATAGAGTGAGGGTGGTATAGTCCAGTATTGACCTCACATTAATAACTGCTCCGTATTCCTTTTCAGAGGCATACGTGCACGTGTGAAAATTTGTCGGCCCCATCCCGATCCATTTGGGGATGTGTAGATGTGGCAGGAAGTGAAGTTTGCTAATCCAGGAATGCCAGTTCATTGCTATATCTTCCCAAGTTAAACCTCTGAGCCAGGTATATTGAAAGATTAATTTAGCAACAATTCCTACTGGTGCGAAACGTCAATTAAACATAGAACTGGGCGGTGGCACGAAGAGTGTTTATCTTGGTTCCTGGCGTTTACATAAGATCATTAGCAATCTTCTCCTTGTTGGTGAGAAGACAATCTTCAACAACAATCTTCCCAGAACGGTCGTCACTATTCCTTCCTCCAGCTTTTCCTCGCGCCATAACGTCCTTAACGGTTCTGAGTTAGTCGCCCACTTTTAGAGTTGAAAGAGTGCGGTGAGTTCCTGAGTACATTTCAGTCATCATTAACACTTGCAATGAAGTTGTCCATAAACGTAGATTTGTCAACTGGCTCCCATGCATCTGTATATCTGTCCCGATTCAGTGTGGCCGATTCACTTACAGTGGCCGACAGGTTGCATGGACTAGATATCAGTCCAAAAGGCAAGCGTTTAAAGCGATATAATATAAGCTCGTTTGATGTGTCATACGTTCCGTCCTCCCTCCACTCGACACGATACCATAGAAATCTCGCAATATCTCTATCATCCTGTTTGAGTGTTGATTGTAGGAATGCTTGTTGGCCGTCGCATACAATTTACTTGGATTTTTTCTAGATCATAACAATGTCCCTAGAATTTCTGGTACCAGGTTAGGGCACATTTCCAGCGCAGCGTTCAGTGATGGAAAGTCTATTTCGCGGGAGCATGCGTCGAAGACGACTCTGAATTTTGTGCAGCTCACGTTGGATTTCTTCACAACATGGTGGGGTAGGGAAAACACATCTCCAGAGCTGTTGTTGTAAGAGGCAGCCTCTACTTGATCTCTGCGTATATAATCTAACATGTGTTTATGGTAAATGGACTTCAGGTCAATATTCTCTTGTAGTCTATTTTCTAGTGAAGAGAATCATCTTTCTGCTGTGGTGAAGTTGAAGGAAAAGAGAACGTCCTCTTTCCTAGGCAACGAGATGACTCTCCTCCCATCTTACTTACGATAGGTGTTATGGAAATCTTGGAGAGTGGCGTGGTCCTTGGGTGACAGTGCTTGCCCTTGGTTGACTGTAACGTCGGATCTCTTGAGTTCCAATGAATCTATCAGAGAATGATGAATAAAGCTAGACTGGCTGCAGGTGTCCCTGATACAACGGGTAAGTTCCAGTCTTCCTATCGGTCCTTTGATCCACATGTGAATAGTCTGCAGATATGTGAAGTTCGAAGCGGTGACTTCTATTTTGTCAACGGAAGTAGAGGGGATGTATGCCTTACTGCAGATAGATGCGTGATGGAGGCCTTTACACTGATTGCAGGATGTGTTTTCTTGGTTGAAATACCGATCCTTACCGTAACCTCTCCTGAGACACAGGGAACAACGTTTTGCCGTCTTGAGTTTATCAGTTATAACCTAGGAGTCTTGTATTTGCTGACAGTCTTTGCCCCAGTGCCCTCCATTTTCACAATATACACAAAACAGTGCCGTTTATCGCTTGCTTCTACTCGCGGTGTGTTCACCTGAAAAGCGGCTGCTGTAGGTATGTGAAGTGCTGCAGGAGAAATATCTCCTCCTATTTTTGTGCGTTTAGAGCACTTTCGACCTCTTCATTAAGCAATTCCATTAATCTCGAGAGGTTCCCTTCATGCGTGTTATGATTTTTGGCGTGAATTAGGAAACGGCGACAGATGCCTTCCGCAAAACCACGCAGTAACGTAGGAGCTAGTATCCGTCCGTATAAGTCCACGTCCTCTCCTAATGCCCGTAAGGCTTTAATTCCCCTGTGGCATTCGATGTACGTATTGTTTAGTACTTCCTGGATCTCTGAAGCCGTGACCTCAAGATTTTCTACAAAATCTAGATGTGATTGGATAATTCTATTTTTATCCCCATAGCGTGATATATGTGCCGCTTGTAACGGCTATCCCGTCCACAAGCGGCTTTAGTTCGCTTTCCAAATAGCCGCTCAGGAAGACGTATTTACTTATGGCAGAGACTGATTGATTGATTTCTCTCTACGTATGCCTCAAACTGTTCCAAAAACCGGAACAATTCTTCTAGTTTTTCACGTGAAAAGTTGTACTTTATCGTTGGTAACCTGACTTCTGGGACAGTGTGTGAGCTGTTGGATTTGTAGAAGTTTGGATTGTGACATTCGTGCTGTTTACAAATCGACTCTGCTCCAGAAGATGTTTCGCCTTTCTAATAGCTCGTTTGCTTTTGTCTGTGTACTCTTCACATGCTCAACTCAACATAGGTTATTCACAGCTATATTTGGGAATGTAGAGGCACCAGATCTACAACAGACTATATCTTAACTGACTTTGAATTCAAGAAACTTGTTAGCAATGTGTGGGTTTCTCGTGTATTTTTTGATGATACAAACCGCTATCAGGTATGTAGTAACTATGTACCTCTAGGCCTAGGATAGAGAGGATGAAATATGTCTGCAGACGAATAAGGGCAGAACATTTCCGGGATGAGGAAATTAGATAGAAGTACATGGATATGATTAGTGAAAGGTTCCAAGCAATTGACAGTAAGCAGGTTAAGAATACATAAAGAGAATTAGTGTCATACAGGGATGCTGTAGTAGAAAAAGCAAGGGAGTGCCTAGGAATATTTGTGTGTAAAGATGGGAAAAAGAGAACATCTTGGTGGAATGATGAATTAAAGATTGTATACGTGGAAAGAAGGCGTATGAGAAAGAGATCCAGACAATGACTGATGCAGGCAGAGAACTGTACGTAGACGAAAAAAACAAAGCCAAACAAATACCTGTTGAATCCAAAAGAAGTCGTGGGAAGATTTTGGTAAAATCCTGGAAAGAGTATAACAAGCAGCAGAAAATCCTTTCTGGACAGTAATAGGGCATCTTAGGAAGGGAGAGAAAAGGAAATGAATAGCATTTTGGGTAATTCAGGTGAACTCATAATTGATCCCAGAGAATCACGGGACCGGTGGAAGGAAAATTTTGAACATTTTTCCAAAGTAAAAGGAAATCTTCCTTGTGATGTCGCGAACAAATTCATGGGGAACAAGAAAGTGATGTTGGTGATATCATGCTTGATGAAGTGGAAATAGCGATAAATATACTCCATTGTCATAATGCCGTACGAATAGATAAAATTGGACCTGAAATGGTGAAAAATAGTGGGAAGGCAGGGATGAAATTGCTTCATAGAGTAATAGAATTAGCATGGAATGTTAGTATGATAACTGCCGACTGGACAAAAGCAGTAATTGTCAGGATAAGATTTTCAGTATGCGCCATGTAATTGAAAAATTCCACGAGAGTAATAGACAGTTACGTTTGTTTCACAGATGTAGAGAAAGGATATGAGAGTTTACCAAGGGAAAATTTGTTCGATGTACTGGGGGACTATGGAATTATGGGAAGATTTTTAAAATCAATCAAAGGCATTTATGTTGACAAATGGGCTGCAGAGATAATTGACGGTAGATTGAGTTCTTGCGTAAGATACTTAAAATGGTTAGATAAAGCAACCATACACAGTTGACGTTAATAGTCTACACTGACCATCTACTGGAATGTATCAAGTTGCAAGGAGGAATTCTGTTAGGTGGAAATGTAGTAAACAGTCTGGCCTATGCTAACGACTTGGATTTAATGGCGTAATGTGCAGAAAACCGCTGTCTAATGTCTTAAGACTAGAAATAGGTGCAATGAGTAAGGTATGAAAATCAGCCTTTCGAATACTAAATTGATGTCAGTAGGTAATAAATCCACGAGAACCGAATGTCAGATTGGGATTATAAAGCTGGAACACGTAGATCATTTCAAGTATTTAGGATGTGTGTTCTCCGAGGATGGTAGAATAGTAAGTGGGATTGAATCAAGGTGCAGTAAATCTAGTGCAGTGAGCTCGCAGTTGCGATCAACAGTATTCTGTAAGATGGAAGTCAGCTCCCGGACGAAGCTATCTATGCATCGGTTTGTTTTCTGGCCATCTTTGCTTAGAGGAGTGGAAGCTTGGTGGACTCAGTATATCATATTCATAAGTAAGCAGTAACAAACCACAATGTAGCGAGAATGATTGCCGATAAAAACTGGTGGGATGAATGGCAGGAAGGTACTCGGAATGAGGAGATAAAGGCTAAGTTTGGAATTAACTCGGTGGTTGAATCTGTACACATAAACCAGCTTCGGTAGTGGGTACATGTGAGGCGAATGGAGGAGGTTAGTTTACCTGGGAGAAGAATAAACTCTGTTATAAAGAGTAAGAAACGTAGAGGGTGAACAAAACGACGATGTTTAGGCTTAGTTTCGAACGATTTAAAGATAAGTGGTAGAGAATTAAACGTGGTCATAAAACTAGTTACAAATAGAAGATTGTGGCAGCGGTTAGTACACTGACAGAGGCATTCAGACTGAAAGCTCTAAGGTATAATGGTCTGTAATGAAGATGTATATCAGAATGCATGTATTGACGTTTAATTGCCGGAAAAGTGTTGTTCTTAATTCGAGTGTGTTTTTAACTGTGTGAGCAAATCTAGTTGAGATACTCATTCCGATTAGGGTTGCGTTGCCTAGCTTGAGGTGAACAGCTCCCCCACATGAAACTCCACTTAACATTCAGTGGTTCTAAAATCTCGTCAATTTTTATTCATGTGGTTACTGTATTTTATTTTCCCTTGTTTTTACAGTCATACAAGGGTTCGACTGTCGTACATTTTAAGTATAATACCAGACAGTGTTGTGTACATTTCTGTTGTTTCGAATTCCAAGTGTTCTTGAGCGCCAGTTGGACTCACTGTCAGTGAAACTAGTGTTTTTAATAGGAGTCTACATGTTATATAATTTATTTTGAGTTGTGTTTGTTTTTGTTTTACGGAACACTAAAGGGATAAAGCAAATGAGTACGTAACGTTTCCTTTTCAGACCGGGGAATTAACAATTTGATTCTCGCTAAACCAAAACAAACATTGCTAATTTTACTGGAATAAAACCTCGTGATTAGTTTCTTCACTTAATTATTCAGAGTTAACCTGAAAGTTAATTATTACATTTATTTTAAAAACTTTACTTCAGATTAACTTATTTTTTTCTTAGATCCTTACTTGTTTACATGAATAAATTTAGTTTACATGTTTATTTCAGCAATTTAACTTACAGACGATGTAAATTTATTATCAAGTGGTACAATCACTCTTTTTTCTCATTTACCTAAATTGAAGTTTGAGTGCCATGCTTCGTCAGTTAGCACGTAAGACTTCGCCGAATGTTCTCTGACAGTTTACGAATGGTCCAAGTTTAGCTGGAAGTTATTTCATTTCAATTAAGTGTCCATTCTTTACTTGTACTGCATGTATCCTGCGTTGGTATTCAATCGGTGAACAATCTTATATTAAACGAAAGTTCGGAGCTTGGTTACGAGAGATTGAACATTGATGAATAAAATAGATTAAATTACGGCTTCAAATTGAAAACATATATTAGCTTTTAAGTTTTCTTATCATTGGTGGTTTTAAGGCAAGATATCCTCCGAAGGGAATGGGAGTATTAATTTATAGGGAAACGAAGTAGATTATTTATTCATTTCCAGATAATTATTACTTACGTTGTTTGCTTTTATTTCCATGTTTTCACATAATTTTATTTTCTTTCAAAAGTTCTGTATTTTGAATAAATCTGAGTCACATTAACTATCATATATTATTCAAAGGTTTTTTATATTTCTTCGTAGCTTGTCGATCATTCGACGAACTGACTAGAAGAAGAGAAGAAACGCCCTGATGTATTGTACATGATAGTTTGTAGGCATTTTCCTCTACTGCAGCCATTCCGATAAAAAACATTCAGTTAAAGGGAACAATACATACAACCATATGCATATACATGCAATCATACATCGATCCTACTTGTCAAATTACTCTCAAAAAATTAGCAAGGTGCAATTAGTTCTATTCGAATTCGTTTTGGCAATTTAGTAATCCCAGAAATTCATCAGTTGTTTTTATGTTTACTATGTCGGGCTAAACATGAAGAGTTAAGCCTGTAAGAATGTTATAGCTGTTATCTGGGAACTTCGTTTGATATTTTAATAACAACTTAAAGTGAAAGTGAAATTGGGAGTGTATTTGTTTGATTACTGATAGCCATACAGCCTAAAGGACTAGCGGTAGTAATCTACAGCAACCGCACTGCTCAACAAGTAAGTAGAACAACAGTTTCACCATAATTATTAATCAAATTGTGATGTTTAGAGGAAGGGAATAGCGAAATTACTTCAGGAAAGTTAATATTTAAACGTTCGCTTATTACTAATTAGGCCTACGTGTTTTCGTTGCAAACAGGATATAGTTAGGAGAAATTAAGCAGGAAGTGCATAATCATGGTGAATACTCTTCGCATTAACTCTCATCTTACACAAATAGAAACACTACAGTTTTATGTATTGCACCAATAAGTTTGTATGACTGACTCATAACTTTCAGACACCCCAACGCTTCCGTGATTCTGGATGTACCGAGCTCGATAGCTGCAGTCGCTTAAGTGCGGCCAGTATCCAGTAATCGGGAGATAGTGGGTTCGAACCACACTGTCGGTAGCCCTGAAGAGGGTTTTCCGTGGTTTCCCATTTTGACACCAGAAAAATGCCGGGGCCGAATCTTAATTAAGGCCACGGCCGCTTCCTTCCACTTCCTACACCTTTCCTATCCCATCGTCACAATAAGACCTATCTGTGTCGGTGCGACGTAAAACAAATAGCAAAGAAATAAGATTCTGGATGTTTCTGATATTTCTTTGTAAGGGCACATAAACTGGTCACAAAGAGACAGAAGCTACATGATGATCACGGGTTTGTCTCTCCAGCTTAGTATATCATAAAATGAAAAGTATTTAATATTATGTACCATAGTGTAATATGGTAGCTTCTTTGCATTTCTGAACCAAAAATTTGCAAATCGTATCATAATAATGCTAGTGTAATGGACGGAGCGAACAAAACTTCCTAATGCGGGCACCTATGTCACAACCGCAATTTTAAGACATAGCCTTCATTTTTGAAGAAAAATTATTAAAGCGGACATAATATTGTAATTAATAAAAAAATTGGAAAACAAACTACACTGAAGTTAGTCGATGTAAATGTCGGGTTTGGAACGTCATGAACGTCAGTGTACCTCACCTATCTTGGTTGTCTTCATTTTACATCTTTCTATACCCATGTGTGCTAAGAACAGTACCATAATTCGACTATAACCATGCATGGCTAGGGTCACGTAACTGTGGGCTTGCATTCTGGAAATGGTGGGTCGAATTCCATTGTGAATTCTAATTTTCACACCAAGAAAATGAAGGGGCTGTACAGTAACTAAAGTCATGGCCACTTTCTTACCAATCGTAGCCCTTTCCAAAACTTGCGTCGCCAAAAAACCTTCAGTGTATTAGTGCGCCCTTAAATCACTATCAGGAAAAGGTATACGACTCAATTTTGTCACTTTCACTCCAGTAAAATACTGACATTCCATATCGTTGCCATTAACATCGCATCCCGCGCACGCTCAACACATAGAATTTATTATGAACTAGAGTCAGAAATGAGGCAATAAAAAAAAATTAGTTCGTCGCCATAAGACCTATCTGTGTCGGTGCGACGTAAAGCAAATAGCAAAAAAAATTAGTTTGCTTACTATTTTAGAGCTGAAACTGCAGTAGAAATGTTATGTAGCTTCATTTAAGGCTTCGAGCATCGCGATCAGTACTTACTCCGCATGAGTTTTTCCTAAAAACCACTGCAAATTAGGATAACATTAAATGTTAGAAATAAAGTGGCAGTGGCCTATGAGTTAGTTTAGAACACAGCATAAGCCTGCAATTTAAGTAATTATACTGAGTGTCCAGCAGTTTCACTCTTCTACAAGGAATGGCATTCCTTATGGTGAGGGCCTTACCGTACTATAACTGGCTAAAACACTCATTTATGAATTCAACTACAATTTTATGAAGAAAAAGTATCCTGATCATGTTAAATTACTTTAAACCTATACTGATTTCTTTAATTACCAGATTAAGACGGATAACTATTATGATGATATATTAAACCTGACTTAGATCGGTTTGATAAATGTAACTATGCAGAAAACAATTTCTATCATCTCCTACTAGTTAATAAAACAGTTCTAGGTAAAATGAAACATGAATGTACTGGAGATATTATAGATACACTAGCCAGGTACCCCTAGCGGTGTATTGTTTTAAATCCACTTCTTTTTTGTATCCTCACAAAAAGAATTGAACTCTTAAGTTGATTCGATCCCCCCAAAAAGGCGCGTTTCTTCATTTTTAATGGGGTTACAAATACCTACTTTTATGTCCGTAATATCCTTCGTTTCTTGTGATATAAGTATCCTCATACAAAGGAAAAACTCATTTCTAAATTCTTTTTCCCACCCTGAATTTGATTTTCCGAAAACAAAAAAAGCGTATTTTTTAAAAAAAAATAGATTCCAAATGCTAATTTTCATGTCTGTAACATATTCAGTTTTTGTGATATAAGTAACCTCATGAAAAGTATTCAACCCATTTTCAGTCCTTTATACACCCCCTTTAAGTCGATTTTTACGAAACCAAAGAAATACGCGTTTCTTTATTTCTAAAGGAGAATCCAAATACCATTTTCACGCCTCTAATATCTTCAGATTTTGAGATATCAGTAACCTAATTAAAATAATTCAACGACTCTTTCGGTCCTTTTTACTCCCTCCCCCCCACAAGTGATTTTTCCGAAAACTTATGTTACTTTATGTTTAAAAGTGATTAAGAATACCAATTTTTACGTCTGTCATATGTTCTGTTTTTGAGATATACTCATTTTAAAAATTCGAGCCCTTTGTCAGTCCTGTTCAACCGCCCGCTCCCCTAAGTAGGTTTTCAAAAAAAAATTAAAGTACGTATTTCTATAGTATTAAAGAAGATTCCAAATACTACGAATTTTCACGTCTGCAGCGTCTTCAGTATTTGATGTATGAGTATCTTCATAAAAAGAGTACAACTAAGTTCACTTCTCTTCACCCACCCCACCACCTTCAGTGGATTTTTCGAAAACAAAATGTACCGGTTTCTTTATTTTTAAAGGAGATTCCAAATACCAATTTCCATGACTGTAATACCTTCAGTTTTTGAGATATAAGTATCACCATAAAACTAATTCATTTCTTTCATTTCCTTTCACCCTCCGCCCTTAAGTGAATTCTGCGAAAACAGAAAAAAGGGGTTTGTTTGTTTATTTATAAAGGAGCTTCAAAATACCAATTATCACGCCTGTAAAAACTTCAGTTTTTGAGATATATGTATCCTCTTAAAAATAATTCAACTCCTTTATCACCTCCCGCCCCCAACAAACAGATTTTCCCAAAACTGCGTATTTCATTATTTTTAAAGGTGATTCCAAATGCCAAATTTCACGTCTCTAACATTGTTTTTCGATATAAGTATCCTCGTACAAAATTTTCAATTAATATTTCAATTCCCTCACGGCCCCCTCAAGTGAATTTCCCGAAAACAAAAAGTTTATATTTCTTTGTTTTAAAAAGGAAATTCCAAATACCAATTTTCACGTTTGTAACATCTTTAGTTTTTCAGATATAAATATTCTCACACAAAGAATTCAACTAGTTTTCAATTCTTTCAGACCCCGTTAAGTGGGTTTTTGAAAGCAAAAAATACACATTTCTTAATTTCTAAAGGAGGCTCCAAATACCAATTTTCACGTCAGTAGCATATTCAGTCCTTGAGTTGTCAGTATCCAAATAAAAAGAATTCAACCCATATTTCAGTAATGTTTACCCCCACCCCCACCCCACCCCCTTAAGCGTTTATTTCTGAAAAGTAAAAACACCTGTCTTTGCTTTTGAAAGAGGTTAAAAGTACCAATTTTCATGTCTGGAACATGTTACGTTTTTGAGATGTAATGTAGAGATGCTCATTTTAAAAAATCACCCTCTTTTTTACTTCCCCTTCAGTGGATTTTTCGAAAACAATTATCTGTGTTTCTTTGCATTTACAGGAGATTCCAAAAAGCAATTGTCACGTGTGTAACGTGTTACGCTTCTGAGATGTACTGTAGAAAACAAATTTAAAAATTCGCCCAATTTGCCACTTCTGTTCACCCCGCATTAATCAGATTTTGCAAAAATAAAAAATACGTGTTTTTTAAAAAGAAGATTCCAATGATCAATTTTCATGTTTGTAACATATTCAGTTTTGAGATATAAGTATCATCATTAAAGGTATTCAACCCCCTTTCCAGCATTTTTCAATCCTCTTAAGCGGATTTTCAGCAAAGAAGAAAATACATTTTCCTTTATTTTTATATGAGATCCGAAATACCAATTTTCATGTATTAAAACTGTACAGTTTTCGAGATGTAGATACACTCATTTTTAAAATTCACCCCCTTTTCATCCTCTTAGCAACTTAATATCAAAAAATCCTCCCGTAGTGAGAACCTACATTGTAATATGAATGCATCCACAAAATTTCCTTTCTTTATATCCGGTAGTTTTGGCTCGGCGATGATGAATCAGTCAGTCAGTCATGACATGTTATTTTATATATATGGATTTATAGGCACTACATTTAAATGGTATTGGATTCTAAAGCTAAATGATCTAGCTATAACAAATTTAAATATATTAAGAAATATCTTGTTGGAATGAACTAAGTGTAGAAGATTGTAAACATTTTATACATAATCAACCACAAGTTTTACATAAACAAATAGCTATCATTGGAAGTAAAAAACGTTAGTTGTATACATAATTAATTATCTCTTAAGGATCTCTTAATGGTGAAGATTGTAAACGGTTTTATAATTCCAAATTCTACTGATACGCTTGCTTCGCAGCACAGTGGTATTCTTATGTAGTACTTAATGCTTATGTAAATAAGCATGTGTAAAACGTGTATAAATAGTGACGTTGAATTACAAGAGTATATCTTAGTGTGTACATGCACAATCTAAATATTAGTATGCAATAAATTTGAAAAAAATATGCTGGCCACAATTCTCTTATTTACCTATCCCAATCTGTATATATTTCAATATTAAAGCGAATAATTTAGGTAGTTCTGACGCGTAGCTGCAGCTAATAATACCAATAGCTGACTTTCTGCTAATACAAATACTAATGTTTCTGGCCTTACATCCCACTCACTACTTTCTAACGGTTTTTCGGAGAAGCCGAGGTGCCAGGATTTTGTCCAGTTGGAGTACGTTTACGTGCCAGTAAATCTACCAACACTAGGGTGACGTATTTGAGCGCCTTCAAATACCACCGGACTGAGCCAGGATCGAACCTGCAAAGTTTGGGTCAGAAGGCCAGCGCCTCAACCGTCTGACCCACCGAGCGGCGAGTTTTCTGTTATAAGCAAACCTGATTGGGAAGCAAATGCCATTGTTTATACATTTAAGATAACCTTCAAATCTCTTTCTGCAAGATATAGAATGTAACAAGGGAATTAGTCGCCAGTATTCTACTACTCTCACACTGGCAAAGAAATGAAAGGGAATGTCACTCATTCATTTCTTAAAAGCTACGAAACCCTGCCGGTTAAAATGATAAAACCGCTGAATTAAGTTCAAACATACTAGCTTGTAAGACAGTTGTTCTCATATAACTAATGTGCGTATTAGGCATATTACCCAGTTAGGTTAAGCCTGACTAACTTGCAGGTGAAATCGCTAAATTAAGGTCACACATAATAGCCTGTAGGACAGTTAGTGTTATATAACTAACATATAGCAGCCATCTGGCGTAGTTAGGTTAAGCCTGACTGGCCTTTCAAGCGCCAGTAATCTACTACCCTCAAGTAAGGTTGAGCCCCACACGTAGCCGTGGCCTTTCATAGCATAAGCTGTACGAAGCAGGTGATCCTCAAAGAAGTCTGTCAACAGTAAGTGATCCTCAGATGATCTATGAGGAGCAGGCGAAGATCTACAGTAGTGAAGATCTGGTGAGGACCAAGTGAGCGGTCAGGAGCAGTAATCCTCAAAGAAGTCAGTCAAAAGTAAGTGATCTCAGAGGATCTAGTGGGGAGCAGGTGAGGAGCAGGTAAGGATCGAAAGAGGATCTAACTCCTATGGCACTACAGCCCTTGAAGGGCCTTGGCATACAAAACGACCGCTGCTCAGCCCGAAGGCCTGCAGATTATGAGGTGTCGTGTGATCAGCACGACGAATCCTCTCGGCCGTTATTCTTGGCTTTCTAGACCGGGGCCGCTATTTTACCGTCAGATAGCTTCTCAATTCTAATCACGTAGGCTGAGTGGACCTCGAACCAGCCCTCAGATCCTGGTAAAAATCCCTGACCTGGCCGAGAATCGAGCCCGTGTCCTCCGGGTAAGAGGCAGGCACGCTACCCCTACACCACGGGGCCGGCACCGAAAGAGGAACTAGTGAGAATCTAATGAGATGCAAGTGATCCTCAAAGGAGTAGATGATCCTCGAACGATGCTGGTAATACTCAGTAGATTTCATTCTTAACCCCAAAACATTAAAAATAAACAGTCAGGGGTATCGAGATCAATATCGCAGGTAAGGAAATAACTGTTGAAAAATTTTGAGCAAAAATGTAATTTCCTAGGACTATCGGTTTAAGGGTTCTTAATTTTTCGAGTTATGTGTTGTTTTCACCCCTAACGCAATTCTTACTTTTCCCCTAAATGTTATTTCTACCTCAAAATTATAGAAGGGCAATCTGGAAAATGGAAGGGCATCCTGGCGTAAGGAATGGCAGCCAGTAGGCCAGCTTTAGCCTCAGCCATAGCACCGCCTCAGCCGTAGTGAGGTTAAGTCCTTACTTATGTAGGGAAGGACAGTCGAGTAAAGTAATTACTTTTCAAATGATGCCCCTTTGTGACGTCAAAGCGTGGTCTATCGATCAGTCATCAATATGTCCTTTTCAAATGACCTTCGTAAATAGCGTTAGGAAGGGCAGCCAGGTGCAATAAAGGGAAGCCGGTGAGGTTAATCTCACATTCTCAGCTATCGTTAAATTAGGTTGGGTACTTTTCGGATGTCCTCGTACTTGATGTAGCAAGAAGAGCAGCCAGGCCTTAAAAAGGAGCTCTGAAATTCAGCCAGTGAGGTTAACTACGCACACTTAGTTAAAGTTAAATTAGGTTAAGATTAACAACAGAAAATATCCTTCTTGGTACGACTCAGAACTAATCCAGAAACTGAAGGAGAAAGGAAGGGTGAGCAGGAAAAGCAAAAGATTATGTCAAGTGTGCGACTATGTGCGCTTTTCCACATTACGAAGTGAATGTAAAAAAACTGTAGCGTGCTAAGTACAGGGACTACGTTAAGTAGGTAGAAGATGACGTCATCACACGCCCTAAGCGCTTTTGGAATTTCATTAATAATAAAAGAAAATCTTCCCGTCTGCCTCCCACTATTCTAATCAACGAAACTGAAATCCACGAAAAAGATAAAATTCTAAACACATTTGCGCAAACTTTTGCGAAGTACCATTCTCCTTCCGAGCCCTGCAATGCAAAATTTCTCCCCCATTTTCAATAGAGCCTGTGTCTATTCCAACTTCTGTTGTAGAAGTGACACGGATCCTGTGGGCCTGACGAGATACCTGGCATCGTACTCCGTGAATGTGCTTCCCAACTGGCAATTATGTGAAATTATAAATAAATCATTTAAGTGTGGGTGTTTTCCAGCTGAGTGGAAAAGGTGTTACGTAATCCCTACCTTTAAGAAAGGTGATAAGGTGTTGTTCGATAGTTATAGACCAGTAGTGCTGCTCTCACTTTTATCGAAGGTGGCGGAGAAAGTCATATATAATCGCCTGTATCTCTTTTAGTCAGTACATAGACCCATCACAGCATGGATTTCTGGGCAGGTCAACTGTTACCAATATGGCAGTTTATTTATTTTCAATTTCAGATGCATTGTACAAAGGTTGATGTGATACATACTGATTTCTCCGAAGCCTTCGACTCTTTACAACACGAAGTCTTGTTGAGAAAGTTGTCACCGTATGGAGTGTCCGGGAGTGTTTTCGAGTGGCTAAAGAGCTACTTGACAAAACGAATATGTTTTGTCAAGTCCGAGGGTTTGATCTCTAACCCCTATCAACCTTCATCTGGCGTCCCACAGGGATCACTGTTAGGGCCTCTTCTATTTGTTTTGTTTCTAAATGATATTACTACAGTCGTTCAGAGCAGTGAATGTCACCTGAACGCTGATGACTTGAAACTATACAAAGTCATAGAAGGAGACAGTGATGGCGAATGTCTACAAGAGGATCTGAAGAAAATATGTGAGTGGTGTGATAAGTGGTCCCTTAAAGTGAATAAATTCAAGTGTGGTGTCATGTCATTTATTCGGAAATTAACACCTGTATTTTACAGTTACAAAATCAATGGAGAAAGTTTAAATCGTGTGGAGGAGTTTAATGATCTAGGTGTAATTCTTAGTAACAGGAATGGCTCATCCTTTGAGAAATGTATCGATGGTATTATAAAGAAATTTCTCAGACTCCTGGGGTTTGTCAAAAGAATTGTGAAGTTTTCAGTAGCATTGCATGTGTCAAAACACTGTTTTGTTCCCTGGAGAGACCCTGTCTCGAGTATGATTGTGAGGAGTGGCTCCCGTATCAGAAAGGCCACATACACCATCTCGAGAGAGTACAGATAAGGTTCATCAAGTGGATTACTTTTGGATTCCTGGGCATGCCACTCTCTTCAAGCAGGTATGAAGAACATTCTTGGAATTAATACGCTGACAATGCGCCGAAAATGTGAGAACGCAATGTTAGTGATTAAATGCTTGAAGAGTAAAGTGGACTGTCCGGCTATACTGGGGTTGATCCCAATTCATGTTCCAAGCAGACGAACAAGGCAAATATGTACATTCCACCTGTCCAAATGTAGGACGGTTCCACATGAAAATTCTTGGTTCATGCAAGCTCTTACGACCATAAATCAGTTGGAAGGGTCACTCGACATTTTTACCACCCTTCCACTGCAATGCGGAAAGTTCTTCTCAAGGGTGGAACGTGATAATTTTGCAAATTATGTAAATAATCTGTAGTAAACATGTACAGATTTATATGTTTGTATAAATAGTATATATATATTATTTAATTTTAAATTAATTTAATTATTTTATTTTATTTCATTTTTAATTTAATTTTCTATTACACCATGTGTAATTGGGACATCCTGTAGGTGATAAATAAATATATTCTATTCTATTCTAAGTACTTTTTGAATGAGCCTTGTAGGTTATGCAGGTTGAAGAATAGTCAGGCGCAAAAATATTAGTTGGGAAGGGCAGGAGTGAGGTTACAGCCTGCTGTATGGAAGGGCATGCAGCGAGGTTCGTTAGCCTCCGTCTTAGCCCCCGCCTCAACCCTAAGACGACAACCAAGGAAATGACCTTCGTTTGTGACGTCATGGCAACATCAATCAAACAATAGGTACTTTTTAAATGCCCCTCGTGAGTGGCGTTAGGAAAGGCAGCCGGGTGTTTGGTAGGGCAGCCAGTGAGGTTAACTACGCACTCTTACTTAACGTTAAATTTGGTTCAGTAATTTTTCAATGGTTCTCGTAGGTGACGTCAGTAAGTGCAGTCAGACGTAAAGAACATCAGCTGAGAAGTGCAGCCAGTGATGTTAACTACACCCTCTTTGATTACGTTAAATAAGGTTAAGCACTTTTCGAATGACCTTCGGAGATGACGTCAGGAAGAGTAGCCGAGCGGGTAGCCTGCTGTAAGGAAAGGCTGCTGGTGAGGTAAAGCTTATACTCTTAGCTAGCGTTAATTTAGGTTAGGTAGTTTGCAAATAACCGTCGTAGGTGACGTCAAGAAGGGCAGCCATATGTAAAGAAAAGCAGCCTACTGTATGTAAGGGCAGACAGTGAAGTTAGGCCCCTGTTCTTAGCTAGCGTTTAGTTAGGTTGGATACTTTTCTTATGGCCCCGTGTAGGTGACGCCGAGAAGAGCAACCGACTAGGTTAAAGTGAAGTTAACGCCACACTCTTAGCTAACGTTCATCCTTTTCGACTGACCCTCGTAAGTGACATCAAGAAGGGCAGTCGTGACTAAAAGGGAGATGTTGGGAAGGGTAAACGGTTAGGTTATGGATGGTTTAACGCCGCATTCTTAACTAACGTTCATACTATCGGAATGACTCTCCTATGTTACGTCATAGCCCAAACAATCAATCAATCAATCAATCAATCAATCAATCAATCAATCAATCAATCAATCAATCAATCAATCAATCAATCAATCAATCAATCAATCAATCAATCAATCAATCAATCAATCAATCAATCAATCAATCAATCAATCAATCAATCAATCAATCAATCAATCAATCAATCAATCAATCGATAATGAGGAAGTGCAGCCAGGCGTAAGAAAGAGCAGCCGGTGAGGTTAAGCTCGTAATCTTAGCTAGCATTAGGTTAATTTAGGTCGTTCTTGAATAACCCTCGTATATAGCACCGGTGAGGGCAGCCAAGCGTACAAAACAGCAGCTGGGAAGGGCAGCTAGTGAGCTTATGGTGAGGTTATGCTCACACTCTTAGCTACCGTTAGATTAGGATAAGTACTCTTTGAATAAATCTCGTAGGGACGTCAGAGGCCGATAAATCAAACAATCGATAATCAATTAATAATGTGAGGTTGAGGTTAATTTAGCTTAACTTCGCCAAACGATCCTGGATCTTGCAGTCGGAGCCCCAACTTTATACTACTTCTATACAGTGTATTTGTAATCAGCTGAAATTTAATTGCGGTTAGATTCATTTTCTATATCAATTTCTGAAAATTAACGGTCGTATAGCTCACAATCAGTAACTGAAATATAGCATAAAAGTACAAGTCCGTGTAGGAAAAGTGTCTGATTGACACTATTTACTGAAAGAGGATACAACAAGAGGAGATTGTTCGAGATGATCCTGCGTAAGTTGTGAGCTCTAGATACTTTTTGTACCCAGATTTTGTGTTAAATGGATAGTTTATTTAGGCGGAAAATATGTTCATATTTGAAGGAAGAGAGGCAATAATTTAATAGAAATTTGAAAGATTTCAATAAGTAGATTTTACCAAAAGTCCTTCCTCAGCCTCTGTTCATTTCACAGACTATTATAGTTTTAGATCTTCGTCTGTGATAGAACACGATGAGCCCAGATGTAAGATTATACTGAACTCATTAGCGGGTAAAATGCTTTTATTGCGTTTTCATGCCTTCTTCGCTCATCAGTCTTACGTCGCTCATTTATAAATGTTTGGTACGAAATGGAGATTGATTGCCAACCACAGAATGCACAACTCTGTCAGAAATATCCAGCAATACAGTTAACCAGTAACTAATTTTGTTGGATCGATAGAAGAGTTAATTCACTGAGAGTTTGAACAATCACTTGCATTTTAATTAACATTTTGTTTAGCAATGAAATCCAGAAAATAACTACATATTAAATAAAAATGATGCATTATAATTCATACTAGGATCTATAATCATGGTAATTAGCTCACAATGAGTAAAGAGGACAAAATATTGACATAAAATAACTCATTCAGTTCCCAGTGTCGCTAAAATATTCTGATGTTTATAACAAGTTTATTAAATCACAGAGCACTAATTTGAGGCTAAAGCAATCCCTGTCAGGTCGACGTACGTAACGTAAATGAAATTGATTTAGTGTCAATGAGCTCAATGTCAACCAAAATATAGGTTTTACTTCAATTAGTTAAGAGTGTTACGGTGATTATAATGCTTGAAGTACAGTACTTTACATCAGTCTGCAATAGAAAATTGCTGGTTCAGTTACGGTAAACAGTATAATTTACGCTTCACGATAGTACTGTACGTAGTTGTTAAAAAGTGGCTCAATCGTGTACTACGGTGACATTGGGCAGTTACTTTATTTTTATGTCTTTGTTTCAAAGATCCCATGAGCTAATGCTCATAGTAGGGAGAGTTATAATATTGATATGCGAATTAAATTTTCTGCAGGATAAAATTATATGTTAAAATGTATACAAACAAAATCATTCAGCTAGAAATAAAACACGATAAGTTCATCTAAATAGGCCAAATTCAAGAGCATTAAATTTTATCCTGATTTTTCTTAACATTTCCCTTGATTTTTTAAAATTCTGGCAAGCTTGAAGCGATTCAGGAATGGAATTAAATTATTTTATATCCATATACAATACACCATTAATTCTATACTTCATCCGGTTAATTTTACAGGTTACCGTGTTGCATAATCATGAAATAATGAATTAATGAAGAAATTAAGTTTTGTATTAGTCCGAGCTAAATTATGTATAATTTCGAAGGCAAGTATTCCCAAAGAGTATGCAATAGATAACCTAACCGGAGGAGTGCCTGTTTATAAGTACGTTATTTGTCTGGACATTAAAAACGGAAAAGTATAAAGTGCTCTGAGTTCTTCATTCTGAAGAAATTGTGGCTCCGCTGTCTGACGATGAATCCGACAACTCCGTACGACGTTAGTGTATTGCATATGGCTGTGAATTAGTAGAGACATTTTATTTTAGACTCAGGTACTATTCTGCGTTCTACCTAGAGTAGGTACTATTTTATTTTTGATAATTTTAAAATGGTGGGTCAATCGAAATATTTAATACAGTCACCTTGTTTAACAAATTCATCAATAAGTGTTATCGTAAATGGCTTTCCCACGTGCTCTTCTGCGGTCACTGCATGAAAATGATGAGAAACCTTACATTACCCGAAATGTAACATACTGACGCACAAATCATATGCCGAAATATAATTATAATCTTATCCATCAGGAGAGTTTTACACTCAGTGTAGGGAAATTCCTGGATATCATCTTTTTTCGCGCACAAAATAAATACCTCCCATAATTATGCAAGTTTCAGATTGCGCACTAAACTGCATATTTGGGACATTTTTCTCCTTAATAGGGCGAATATTTATGTTTTCCCAATTTGAGAGCATACCTTGGGACAATAGGAAGAATTATTACACTTCCTTACCCCGTCAAGACGCGGGTGGTATGTTACACTCTTCAGTGATCTCCTTTTTCGTAGCAGCCGATCGAATGAAGATGTAGTTATTTTCAATATCCCGGTACCTTGAATCCGAGTCACAAGGGAAAGATCCTGACGTCTATTACCAAGCAATCCCCTGGTATCCTTCCCTAGTACTGAATTAAAGTATGTAAATGGTGTGTCACACGCCACATGGGCCACCTCGTAACTACAAAAAGTATTTCAGAAGTAAGTCTTATGGCGATACAATTATATTCTTTTAGTTCAGAGTATTCTCTTCTGAAAAACCCTTACGTTTTGTATTCGTTCTGTCGATAATTGGTTATGGTTTACACTGACTAAAGATTGTTCTACACTTCAGGCATCCAGCGAAGCTGGAGAATCATTGAAGAGGTCACCTCCACCAAAGCGGGATGAGTGGGTTGAATGGAATTTGTGACCATGATCTAGGGACAGAAAGTCTAAGATCAGATGGAAAGTATTCTCGAGAATAACGTGCATGGAGCATCTCATTCCGTGTTTTGCACATTGTGCGTGTGAATGAGTGGCTACGCACATTCATAAACTCAATGTTCAGAACGCGTTTTAACTGATTTTTATGTATTGTAATTTTTTAATACCTTATATACAAACACGGATTAGCTACGTGTACTTGAAAGTTATGACCATGTTAGGCATTCTTTCTTAACCGTAGCGTACACAAGCAATATTGTTATTCTTATAAGATGTGTGAAATCAATTATAGCCTTAACAAATGTAATATAACGAAGTAACTGCATGTTGACAGTATTAACATAGATGATGAGGTGTGTCAAACGCCACGCCAGCAGCGATACTACAGTATTTCCTTAAACCCGAGTAATGAAGTGTTAATATACTGTTGAACGAACAACAAATTTCGGATGAAATTTTCAAAGTCCTGTATCGGGTATCACCAACCTCGGTGAAGGGGTTCAACTAAAACAAAAATATATTGTTAAACAGTACGTTTCTGACGAATTACAACTGTCAATACACAGCACAACTGTCCGCATGTCAGAGTAACGTAAAATAACAGAATAAAATCGACTAGAAACGGCCATTTGTGTGAAATGAGGTAAACGATTGGCAAATGAAGCTCGATGTGAAATACATCCCGACGTATCAGTGTATGGGAAGGGTCCTGTGATGCCAATCAGAAATTACAGGCTTCAAAAACTGCTATCGGCACTTTTTAAATACTGGACTCCATTACTCTATTGTGTAAATACACCATACTAGAAATCTTAGCACTTCCACAACGATGCATGCAATAAGTGCGTAGTTTATTATCATTGGCATCTCAAAGGACTGCTACAGAGGTGTAAATGTGCTACGTGCCACTCAGAGCCGGGAATGCCCTTACAATATTAAGCGCGTTCATGCAAGTGCCAGTTAGTTCCAAGGAAGTACACCCGCCTATCAAGTTGAAACCCAGTGTACGTGTTCTATTCTATGCCTTACCATGTTGTAGTCCGACTCGTTGGATGAACGTCAGCGTACTGGCCTTCGGTTCAGAGGGTCCCGGGTTCGATTCCCGGCCAGGTCGTGTATTTTAACCTTAATTGGTTAATTCCAATGGCATGGGGGCGGGGTGCGTGTGTGTTGTCTTCATCATCATTTCATCCTCATCACGACGCGCAGGTCGCCTCCGGGAGTCAAATACAAAGACCTGCACCTGGCGAGCCCAACCCGTCCTAGGATATCCCGGCGCTAAAAGCCATACGACATTTCATTTCATTTACAATGTTGTAAAACTTTTAGAATATTGCAATAAATATGTGTAAATTGATATTTATTGCGAAATGTGACATTGCGATTTTAATTAGATTAATCCTGAAAAGGACGGTTTTAGACATAAATTAATGTCTCGTTCAGTATCCATCGCTTTAGGTAGTGAGAGAGGACATGCCATTAACTCAGCAAGATTCCTAAATCATTCCTCGTCGTGGGTGATCTCCTCCCATGCATCCAACAGAACGCCCCAGAAAGCACCACACGGATGTGGAGGATGGTGAGGCCAGTGTTTCTTTACATGGCATTCCTACGTTCCCAAACATATTCTTTTGGGGTTCAAGTCTGGAACACGAGGTATCCAACTGAAATGTTCAATAGGACCCTGTTCACAAAACCAGCCCTGAATGCTCATGTTGACTGAGAAGTTGTCATGCACGAAATTCATCACCCCTTCTGGATACCACTCTCTCATACTAGAAACTACAATATTCAGTAAAATGTACAAATATTGGTGCGATATGAGACACTCATCTATCAGATGATCAGATGATATCCATCCCAACACGACACAGATATGCGGTCACTGAGTGACAATGCGTCGATATACATTTTGTCGTATCAGGCTCCCCGTGGCCTGTAAGTATAAACCGGTCCGACCTCCATCGAACTGAAAGAAGTAACCTTAGGGAAGATCAAGCGATCCCAATTACAATTCAACCCTATCTCGGCAAAGGAGCACTGACCGACCATGTCTTCGTGGGTAGCTTTTCTGCATTGGAGTCCGGCTTTTTGTAATCATTTAGGAAAGTGTATGGACTTTCAGAAGGTTTGGTCGCCTGCACAAGCTCCATCGAACTTAAGAGCGGATTCTGCGGTGAAGTTTCAGATTATCTATTGTCTTCTTCCCTAGATGAAACCTGCTTTAACCCATTGTCCAGTAGACATCCGATGTCTCCTGACACTCACCATTGCTGTATAGATCTCTGAACAGTCCTAGGGGAAACGCCGCACCAAACCGTTGCCGCACGAATGATTAAATTGCGTGTTGGACGAGACCCAATACTTGCTCTCTTCTTGCGTACAAATCATGTGCCTTGTTAGAATGGAGTGAAGCATTTAGCATCCAAATTAGCTCGGCCGAACTTGGTGTGTTCGTTACCTGAGGCCACCACAGTGTATTCGTTCGGAAACAAAAAAATCGTCCAAGCCGAGTTTCGAAACTTATTTGAAACGGTAGGTAGGAATTGCGTAGTCAATAGCTGATCCACTGCACTACGTGCGGGCAGGCAATGTACTGTGGTTCGGAAGGCCTCCGTGACGCCATTTTAACAGAACGAGCCTGGGTGAAGCAATTCAACCTGGCTCCACGGTGGGAGAATCGCTGAGCTACGCTCTCCACGCTCGCGTCACTACGGACAACCCATCGGAGACGAGATGGTCTAGACACTACTGCCAACTCATTTACCGCCCTGGTAGTGTGGAAATTACGAGAACCGTGAACCGGAGATTTTCACGGGCTTCTAGTGTCCGGTGGCTCTCGAAGGGTCGGTCCCCTTATATAAAGGCAACCGACAAGTGCCAGACAGTTCAGTGTGAGCTCAGTCAGTCGGTGACTTAGAGCGGTCATGATAGTCCAGTTCAGTGTGTGGACTGAATGTGCCACCGAATAATGAGCGAAGGGTGTGGTCAGCGAGATAATGCTTTGAAGTGCCCACCGCTAAATATTGGATCATCGTGCTATAGAGTCACCAGAGGAATATGAGGGGACCCTGAGGGATTGTTGTGTGGAGGAGTGACTGCAGTAAAAGAGCGAACCGTGTATCTCACATGGACTTGTTAGACAGTTTTGCGCGCGTTTAAATTGTGAATAGTGTGGTGGCTGAATGTACGGCAAGCTTAGACCTGAACTCCCCTAGGGTACAAGTTATAGTGTATAGTGCCTGTGAACATGAACTATGCAATGTAACGGTCTTAGCCTGTAAGTATTACACTGAAACATTAGTGTGACTGAACAGTGAAAACTGTGAGAGTACAAACGTATGTAACTGCATACTTGTGTTTAAGTGGGTATTATGATCAATAAATCATAGTGTAGAAGTTACCAGTCGACTATTTATTTATCTACTACCACGCCATCATGTTACAACTAGTGTTAGAACCGGGGTCGACTGGTAGCTGTAGCTTCGTACCTAGTAATTTCTAGTGAATTCTAAAGTGGATGCCAAACAGCTCCAGACCTCAAGAAAATCCAAGAAAGAACATTCATCTACTCAAGAAAAAACTTGAAGATAAACCCGCATATAATCAAGACCTATTAATTAAAGATATCAAAAGGAACTAAAAACTGAATTAAGAGAAGTGAAATAGGGGTAGTTTATTTTAGAACAGGAAGTGCAGTCCATTGAAACAAAACTAAAGAGTGACATTATGCAGGATATTCACGAACAGGTAGAGAAACAATTTAAAGAAATACCGCAAGTTGTGGAGTCAAGTGTTCGAGACCTGAAGGAGGAAGTGTGTACACTGCAAACAAAAATGACGGCCACGGAGACCCGTACTGAGCCCACCGGCAGCGATGGTAGCTCCAGCGCGAAGAAATTTAAACCTGCACGCTACGATGGGACCACTTCATGAAGTACATTCCGGATCGAATTCGAGACTTTCTGCGCACACTACTGTTGGACGCCGGAGGGAAGGGCCGTACAGCTGAGCGTCCGAATACATGGATAAGCAGCGGAGGTACTACATAGCCTCCAACCGGGTGCTACTTAAAACGCTGTACCACCTACGACCTACGGGACCGCTCGACAGGCCATAAGGCAGCCATCTACGGAGTCCATCTGAGGAACTGGACCCAACGTGCTAACGAGAAGCTGCAGGAATTCGGACAAGATTTGGAGCAGCTATCCCACAAGGCTCTGGATGGGCTGCCCCAGGACGGCATTCAGTGCAAGGCAGCCTATACCTTCATAGATAGGCTCCACGTCGTTGAAGTTAGTCAAAGGCTGATGCTCAGAAGGAAGCATAACCTCAGAGAACAGCTGCAATATTACCAAGAATACGAACCTTAAAGAGCGAGGACGCCGGATACCCGCCTGGTAACAGGAGGATGACGCACGCCACCACCGAAACGCCGACGCCCCCACGAGACCTACTGGAACTGCGGTGAGCGTGGCCACCTATGGTTTAACTGCCATTTGAGGGGCGGTCCCCGATCAGAGGAACAAGTGAAGGACCGACAAGAAAAATGGCTCGACGGTGCCGTCACCATCACTCCATCACTTCACGTTAAATGTGGTCACCGAGTGGAGCGAAGACAGCTTGATTGCCAAAGGGTGGGTCGGAGAGAGGCCGTGCCGGTTCACGATAGATACGGGGTGGCATTAACAATCACCAGGCCACACATAGCTGAGGGATAGCAGGAGAGGGAGACTTACCACCTCTACCTGTTGCGTACAGCTTTAGGAGACACAATCCCTGTCCTAAAGTAGATGCTACTTGAACTGCCGCTCCTATAAGGACGCGTACGACACATGGTTTTTGTCACCGCCATCACGGATGAGATCTTTCTGGGCCTAGATGCGCCAAAGGCACATGAGGCGACTGTCGACTTAAGATGACGTGTATTGTGGCTCGGTGGACAGGAGATAATGCCCCGATGCCCAGCGACATGACCCAGATTAGCGCGGCCAGTGAGGAATTGATACCCGCCAACAGTGAAAGGCTACCTCACAAGGTGACAGCTTACTCATGAAACCCGAATCGATTAATGCCGATCAAGGACTCTAAATATCCAGGACGCTCGTTGCAGAAGGAAACTGCGTGCCGGTACGGATGTTGAATTCATCGTAGCGTGATCAGAGGATACGGAGCGGAACCAATCTTGGGAAGTGCGAACCAATAACGTGCTTCGTGCCGGTGAACAACGAAGTTGCACAGACCCTGGAAGCAGGCGAAGGGTCAGATAAGCTTCGAAAGATTATATCTGACGCCCGGAGGCATCTGGAAGCGGAAGAGTTCAGGCAGCTTAGGGAAATAATTCATGACTTCCGAGATATCTTCAATACTACCGGAGGCGACGACGGAAGGATGGACAGGGTGTACCGTTACGTTAACACCGGCGACGCTACCCGAATTCTGCAGCCACCCCGCAGGGTACCTATGGCGGAGAAGGCGGAAATCTACCAGATAATGAATAAAATGTAGCAGCGGGGAGATAACGAGGAGGAGTCGAACAGCCCGTGGCCATCGCCGGTTGTACTGGTGAACAAAAATAACTGTGAGCTCCGCTTCTGCGTCGATTAGTGCAACCTGAACTAAATCACGAAGAAGGACAATTTCCCCTTATCTCGGATAGATGACACCCTGGGCTCGTTATGTGGAGCTCCGTGGTTTTCGAATTCGGACCTGAAGTCTGGTTAGTGACAAATGGCGCTCGATCTTGGAAGACAAAGAGAAGACGGCATTCTTGACCGGCGAAGGGCTGTACCAATTCACCGTGATGTCCTTCAGCATCTGCACCACACCGGCGACCTTCGAGCAAATGATGGATTCTGTACTGAGAGGGCTAACTCAGGACGTCTGTCTTGTGTATCTGGACATCATCGTGGGGCGCATGTTCAGGGAGCATATTGGGAACCTGCGGAGAGTGTTTCAGGGACTCCAAGGACCTCAGCTGAACCTAAACCATGGAAAATACCAGTTGTTCCAGAAGGAGGTACCCTACCTGGGCCACGTCGTGTCATCGGAGTGAGTAGCCACGGATCAGGAGAAGTTAGGAGCCGTGAGGGACCGGTCGTTGCCAAAGGACAAGTGAGACCTCAGGAGTTTCGCTATCGTACCACCGCAGTGTTTTAGCCGGCTATGTGCACATCTCAAAGCTACCTAAACGGCTCGCCGAGGAGAGGAGGCCATTCCAAAAAATCTTGTGAGGCGTAGGCTGCCTTCCGTACAGTTAAGAAGTTTCTGTGTGCAGCACCTCTCCTGCGATATCCCAAGCCTGGGGAAAAATTCATCGTAGACACCGACGCCAGCGATGTCGCAATTGGTAGTGTGCTGTGACAGGTTATGGCCGTCAGAAACTCAGCAAAATTACTAGGTGACACGTCGGAATTGTTGGTCTTCGCAAAGACCTTGGAGCACTTCCAAAAGTACTTGCACGGGCAGCCTTTCCATCTGCGCACAGAGCACATATCGCTGACCTGCCTCCTAAGATTCCGAAACCTGGACGAACAGATAGCCCGCTAGATACAACACCTTTACGAGTAAGACTTCACCGCTGAGGAAGGATGCACTGTAACGCAGACGCTCTATCCAGAAGACCATGCCCTGTGAACTGTGTACACTGCCAGAAATCGCAGAGACATTTGGACAACGTGGACTTCGGAGCCATGGGGGCCACCGCCGCTAAAGGACGGAATCGACTCGCCCTGAGAGGGAGCAGCTGAAGGATGACGACATCGGGAAAATCCTACAGAAGTCGAGTAGGTGCAGCGGCCGGAATGGAAGGACGTCGCAAAACGTAATCCAACCTACAAGGCGTACAGGGGCCAATTTATCGTCTCTCAAGTGTGGGGGGAAGATTGCCCAGCGGATAATTCCCAGGAGCATAAGAAGAGAGGTACTGACAGAGCTGTAAGCCGGCACCACTTCCGGCCACCTGGAGTGAATGAGAAGCTAGACTGTGCCCGAGAGCATTATTACAGACTGCACCTGAGGAGCGATTTTGAAAGGACGTGCCAGTTGTGTGACTGCTGTGCGACGATGTTAGGCCCACGTGCCAGGAGGTGGGGGGAAATGATGCAGTAAAACGTTGGAGCACAGTTCGAAAAAATCGTCATTGATACCGTTTGACCATTCCTCGAATCTGACACCTGGAACCGTTGCCTACTCCTGGCTATGGACCACTTCACAGATGGCCGGGGGTCTATGCTATCCCCAGCAAGGAGACGTCGATTGTAGCCGACGACTTAATGAAGAACTTCTTCTGCAGCTTCGGTGTACCGAGGGAACTGCACAGCGACCAAATCAGGAATTATTAATCGAGGCTGAAGCAAGAGGTTTTTCAGCGCTTTGGAGAGTGGAAGAACCGTACGAAACTTAGTCGGATGGCATGGTGGAGCGTTTTGTGAAAACAATCGAGAAGCACCTCAGAAAAGTGACTTCGGTGCACCAGAAGGACTGGGATGTGAGGGTCCTCTACTGCTTGATGACATATGGAGGGTCTACCTATGTGACGACGGGCATCATACCCACATGGTCTTCGGGAGGAGACTCCGCCTGCTATGCTATCTAATGTTCGGGTCGGTACCGGACTGTGTGTGTGGCATTTGGTGGACTTGCTCAACGGCATCCGCGATTAAGCCCGACAACATATCAGGTTAGCAAGCGACAAGATGAATGATCGCTACATGTTGTCGAACGCTGCGGGTTTCGTGAGGGCGACCGAGTTTGGCCAATAACATCTGATGCGGACCAAGGGGAAGTCACCATATCTCCGGTCGCCATGGGAAGGCCCGTACACCAACGTCAACAGAATCAACGCCGTCGTCTACAGGATCCGGCGGCTCCCTCGGGGGAATGTGATGGTTATCATTTTTGATCGAAAGGTGGTAAGTACCCCGCAACGCCACTTTAACGGAACGAGCTTGGATGGAACAAGTCATCCGGGCTCCACGGTGGGCGAATCGCCGAGTTGAGCTCCGCACCCTCATGCCACTGCGGCGGAGACGAGATGGATTATGCATTGCTGCAACTCATTTACCGCCATGGCACTGTGGAACTGCGAACCGAGACTCTTTCATATCCAGAGGTTTCCTAGGGCTTCTGGTCCCCATATATAAAGGTAGCGAAAAAGTACGAGGCAGTTCAATGTGAGTTTTGTCAGTCAGCGGCTGAGAGCGATCGTGACAGTTCAGTTCAGTGTGTGGACTGAGTCTGCCACCGATTCATGAGCGAAGAATGCGGTCAGCGAGAGCGGTGTTGGTGGTGTTTATTGTTTTAAGAGGAAGTATAACTAGGCAACCATCCTCGGTCTGCGAGACAATGCCGTGAGGTGTGTACCGTCGAAAGTTGGATAAGCGTGCTACAAAGTCGACGCGGACATGTGACTGGACGGCGAACGATTGTTTTGCAGAGGAGTGACTGCAGTGTGGGTGCGATCCGTATCTCTCAAACGGACTTGTTAGACTGTTGTGCGCTCACTTAAATTGTGAGCAGTATGGCGGATTGAAGTGTACGTCAATCTTTATCTTGAACTGCCCTGGGGTATAAGTGACAGTATGCATTGCTTGTGGACGTGAACTGTATAGCGTTTTAGCATCTATGTATTACACTGTAACGCTAGTGTGACTGAAGAGTGAGAACTGACAGAGCGGTAACGAGTGTAATTCTGCACTTGTGTGTAATTGTTTACTAGAATTAATAATTCTTAGTTTAGAAGCTACCAGTCAACTATTTATTTATCTACAACCTCACCATCACGTTACAGTACTCAACATTTCATAAAGTTGTATGCAAGTGCATGTCGCGAGCAACAGAGCGGTCAGAGAGTGGCTTGTGTGGGACTGACACAATGAATGACAACTACGGCTCGCTTTGAAAAACCCATCCAACTTCCTGTATGAAACCGATCATAGCCGAAGTAGACTTTCTTATGTCTCACGTCTCCAGGGATGGGAATTTTTTTGTCCATTTGTGTGTGTAATCATCTAGTGCGTTATTCATGCACTCATGCCACGCTTACGAATATTAACTTCACTAGGTAGGTTTGTTTATAGGTCGGAAGTGCCTCCTGTACCCACATATAACTTGTCTGTCCGCACCAATTCAGGCAATTTCTGGTTCCAGTCGTTTTGTTTATAATAAATTATTTCCCCAGTTTTCTGTATCCTTCCTTGCATCATCAGTTCTTCTCAGTCCCAGCTAGTTTGTACATGAACAAGTTCGTATTCGATAGTTAGAGATAAATATGATTTAGTTACTACATAATTTAAGAGTCCCTTAGGTCAATAGAGTTCTATATATGCTCGGACGTTTAAAGTATTTTCTACAGATATAAGTTTTTATGGATAATGATTGTAGCCCACAGATAGCTGCAAATAAGTTCTACCTATTTCTGAAATATCTTCGAAAGAAGAAACATACTAGACAAGAACACGAAGCTCATTAAAATGCAGGTTCAATTACATCTGGACCAATGTAAAATAGATGTTGTACGGATCTGGCATACAATCTGCTAAGGCATTTTGGTGAATTTCAGAAGGAGAATAGAAAACTATGAGTCTCATGTGAGTCGAAATGGGGTAGAAAACCGTCCCTAAATTTTATGAACCGTAGTTAAGCAATTAACGGAAAATACTTTTGGAAAATATATTTGAGAGTCACTGAACGATAGAATAGAGGAAAAAAGAGGGATTTGTAATTAACCTTGTGTTCAGAAGATTAGAAGAAGAAGAAGAAGAAGAAGAAGAAGAAGAAGAAGAAGAAGAAGAAGAAGAAGAGCGAGATAAATCATACCTACTAAATATCGATGTGTTACCTAAACTGAAGAATTCAGAATTTGCTGCATTATATCAATGAAATATCCCATACTCTTGGCCATAAAAAATAAGTACGTTAGTATACTTGTTGGTGCACAATAATAATAATAATAATAATAATAATAATAATAATAATAATAATAATAATAATGTTATTTGCTTTACGTCCCACTAACTACTTGTTAAGGTCTTCGGGGACGCCGAGGTGCCGGAATTTATTCCCGCAGGAATTCTTTTACGTGCCAGTAAATCTACCGACACGGGGCTGTCGTATTTGAGCACCTTCAAATACCACCGGACTGAGCCAGGATCGAACCTGCCAAGTTGGGGTTAGAAGGCCAGCGCCTTAACCGTCTGAGCCACTCTGCCCGGCTGTTGGTGCACAGACGATGAACTTTTAGTATGTAATCTGTGGGAAGTGTTGTGTTTTCATATCTATAAATGAGGCATTTCATATTAGTGCTGTGCATGGACTATATCAGGTCCTTCAAAAAGTGCGAACTTCGTTTCATGAAGCGAAATTCGTGACTTCTGCATTCAAGGGTAGCTTCGCCAACTATAACGAGATTAGGAAGGTTTCTTGGGAGTTGCAGTTCGCGTGCAATTTCGTGTTAATAGAAGATCCCGAAGGAGCTCATTCTGTTAATTAAGCACAAGAAGTTTTGAGCAAACATGGTTTACAAGGGAAACTTGTATTCATTACTTGTAGGATGATTTACATATCACCGGAGTCCGTACCGTCACATTAGTACTGAAATTGTTGAGGAAGTACAACAAACACTACTGAACACACAAAGTAAAATTTTCTCTCAAAAAATATAAATAGTGGTTCAGAACATTTCTCATGAAGAGAAGTAGCCTATAGAGGAGTCCAAGTACAACTACCTTCGAAGAGAAACGTACAGTCTAGGAAGAGAACCTGTATCAGTGCAACGACCAAATGAGGAGTTTCTTTTATAAATTGTTCAAAAATACTCGATATTAGTAAACAATACCAAACTGGCAATCAATGGAGCGATATTCGTTTGTGCACACAGTTACTTTAGTGCTGGACACTGAATGATTCAGGGTCGAGTGTCTAACTTTACTGTGTGCAAATCGGCTTTTCTCTCATTGATTGTGTATTCTGAATTGCTTGGGAATCTCCTGAAAAAAAAAAAAAAAATTGTCCAATTATGTTCTTTCTTGCATTCCTAGACACGCACTGGGGCAGGGTTCTGACATGGAATGTACGTTTCTGATCAAACGTTCTTGAATTTTTACCCCTATGTGGCCCATTTTAGTTCCTGCAAAGCCATTAGAATAATTCTCTGAAATGAATGTTTAACAATCCCGCACAATTCCAACTGAAGAACATTGGAAGTATTAGCCCAGGAAAAGAGAAAAGTGACGAGAATTTGATGCCAGAAGTCTCTGATTGGTTGAACTGGAGTGTGATTTCTTGTGATAAATTATGAAGCGAGGTTTATTTCGTAATACGAATGCGTTGTTAGTGAATACAGGCGTACGATTTTTGTCTCAGTACCCGTTGCACTATGTTGTAATTAATTGTAATCATGACTTGTGAATTTATTCAAGAAACTAATCCATTCCGGAGTGGTATATATGCAATGGCTTTGCTCTTTTGGTTAGATATGAAATGTACCATTCAGTTCTTTTAAGAAATACGTATAATTAAATGATATCAAATATGTTCTCCTGTAACAGTTTATTTTTAAAACTTTTGGAATAGGGCCTCTGTCGATAATTTATGTCATATTTGCTTACATATTTCGGAACTTTACTGTACACAAATTTCCGATGCATAATGGTACAACCGTAAGTGTAGCTGCGGTTCATACACAAGGGGAGCTGAATCAGCATTATCCTACGGGTGTCCAGTTACATCCGGGGACTAGTTCCTCTGATATCACCATGACGTGATAGTCCCCTGACATTCCCAATCCACTAAACGTTGATTATCTGTTCGGGGTATGACGTGACCCGATTTCAGGCATCGGATTGGCTGTGCTGTGGGTTGTGGTTGGAGTTCGTCCACCAGTTTCCGTCTTGTCATGGTAGTTAAGTTCGGCGAGAGGGTAGAGAGGTGTGTGTGATGAGTATGTTCAACGTTAATGGGAGGTGTGGTTTG
This sequence comes from Anabrus simplex, assembly GCF_040414725.1. Lineage (NCBI taxonomy): Eukaryota > Metazoa > Arthropoda > Insecta > Orthoptera > Tettigoniidae > Anabrus > Anabrus simplex. The sequence goes on from NC_090266.1 coordinate 571,225,922, forward strand.
CTTTATTAGTGGGTTGCTAAGGTTACCCGATAAGTGGCCATGGTTAGTAGTTAGTTCCACCTCCCCCGAGATCAAATACCTGGTGGAGTTGTTGTTTATAAACAAACCAGACCACGTGAGTATATGGCGAGTGTCTTTTATTTTTTACATGAAGCAACATGCTGTTGCTGATTGTGGTATGATAGTCATCGTACTGACGAGCCCTTGCCAAAATGTATGTTTTTGTTATCGCCTTTGCTGAAATAATAATAACAAAAACCCGCCTCCCTGGTGTAGTGTTTAGTGTGATTAGCTGCCATCCGCGGAGGTCCGGGTTCGATTCCCGGCTCTGTCATGAAATTGGAAAAAAAAGTACGTGGGCTGGAACGGGGTCCACTCAGCCTCGGGAGATCAGTGACAAGAGGTGGGTTCGATTCCCAACTTAGCCATCCTGGAAGTGGTTTTCCGTGGTTTCCCACTTCTCCTCCAGGCAAATACCGGGATGGTACCTAACTTCAGGCCACGTTCGATTCCTTCCCTCTTACTTGTCTATCCCTTCCAATCTTCCCATCCCCCCGCAAGGTCCCTGTTCAGCATAGCAGGTGAGGCCGCATGGGCGAGGTACTGGTCTTCCTCCCCAGTTTTATACCCCGACCCAGAGTCTGAAGCAGATTAAGAAAGGAATAATAATAATAATAATAATAATAATAATAATAATAATAATAATAATAATAATAATAATAATAATAATAATAATAATAATAATAATAGAATCAGGGTACACCATCCCTGGCTATTTAACTGTGCGTTTTCACCACTATGGCCGTCTCTCACGGTGACGGAGAACTTTTAAGATTCTCTAAAATCTCCGATGGTTAGGTAGCTCTGGCATCTATTTTCTAGCGATCCCTGGTGAACTGTCCCAATTTATCGCCAGAGAAATTTCATTTATTATAGTAGGTAAATCTTTTTCACGGGTTATTGTTTTTTTCTTACGTGCCGAATTTGTCAACACTTCACTTGATTCCTCCTATAACGTCTTCGGCCTATCACATACCTATAAATAAGTTCTTAAACTAGTCAGAACTCAGGGAAGTGTATGGAAATTCAGTCTGTCAGCGCACTGGATTCTGATATAGTCTAGGACTTTCCCCTGTGGAGCTATTTATGGAGAGCGCTTTCGGACCGTCTCGTCTGATTTGCTCTGGTGATTACAAGTACGACTTGGCGGAGGTTAGAAGGGGCTGGAGGCAGCAGGCAGAGGATGGCATGGTTGAATAAGATCCAGCGCTTACAGGTAATGGCAGAATGTACCTAAATATTGCCTATGATTGTGCCGGCGTGTGTTTTGAGGGGAAGATTTCAGCAGTTTTCCTTAAAATCTAATTAATTATTTTTTTGCTTCGGACTCGGTTTATGTTCCCTGCTGGGAAGATATATATAATGTAAGGGAACACGAGTGGTGACCCTCTGAAATCTCCCTTTAATTTTGAGCTGGGTAACCTTTCATTACCTTTTCTTCCTTAACGTCAAGTGGGATAGGCAATATGCCCCTGTATATTCATTGTGATTTTGCAGGTAACCGTGTCTATATTTAGGTTCCCTTGTGCAACAGTGCTTCGCCTGTCTGCGATTTTCGTAATTGATAAACCCACCATGTGGCTACCTGTATATGAACAAGATGAAATTGGGTCTCCCAATTGGTTAAGTGTTTAATTAAGGATGTTCGGAGCAATTACGCTCTTTCATAATATTGTACCTGTCAGGAGCAATTATGCTCTTTCATATGTAGCTCACGACTGAGAGTTCCTCCCAATTAATCTTGTACCTGATTAAGGTTTTCTAAGACGAATGCATTGTTGGAATTGGCGAGCTCGTTGTTAAATGTGAATATTCTCAAGTAATTTTTCAGTTATTTCTAAATAATTTCATTTCTTAGATAGATAGTAGATAAAGCCTCATTATCTGTGGCGAAGTTGGGCCTTATTATTACAATGAAACTGATAACCTTAAAACACTAAGAACTACAAAAAACACTATTGTTTAAGAAAATATATTAATATGTACACACAAAGAAGAAAGGAAGTGAAAAGTATCTGCCTACATCATAAAGATTTGAAAAATACTCATTTCAATACACAACTAAAGAAATGTAAAAAGTAAAAATACTAGTGAACTTAATAAAAATATTAAATGAAATTTAACTAACAGCATTCTTGCAATACTAGATCTAAGTTAAAAACTGTAATTAATACTAGCTATGTTTACTTCTAATTGCTAAACACAGTACGGATGTTTTAATTTAATTTAATTATCATATTAATCCAATATTTTATGTAATTTTGCAATAATCTCATAACATCATTTTCACATACAATCACTCTCTCCACTCATACAAGTACCTTGCTGGAAGCACTTAACGAGGATCTGCTGGTAAGAGGTTTCGTTTAATTAAATTATCATATTAATCGTATATTTAATTGTACAATAATCTCATAACATCATTTTCACATACAATCACTCTTTCCACTCATACAGGTACCTTGCTGGAAGAACTTAACGAGGATCTGCTGGTAAGAGGTTTCGTGTATACTTTTTGATGCAGCATCCTTGATGTCTTTGGGGAGAGCATTATACCACCCCGAAGCGGTGATAGTGATTGATCTATGGTATGTGGTTGTTCGGTGGGCAGATATTTCTAGGAGGGACACTGAGCGAGTATCATGGCTATGTAAAGAACCAAGGTGACGAAAATTGCTGGAGAGATAAGCAGGGATGTCTTCCGAAAGCACCTGATACACAAGAGTATATGAATATAGTTTACGCCTGTCGTCCAGTCGTAACCAAGATAAATGCTTATAGTAGGGAGAAACTCGAGCGTAATACCACACATCCATAGCGTATGTAAGGTAAGAATTTTGAGTGCTTTATAATTTCAAGCTTAATTCGTTTGTTATATCCGTAAAAATTACATCACAGTAGTCGTAAACGGGAAACAATAATGACTGAACAAGTTGAATTTTTAGTGATCGAGGGAATACATGTTTGAACCGTTTAAGGACTGGAGCCACAACACACCTTTATACAGATATGCGTAACTTGCGCTGACTAGTTTAGAGTTTCCGTTACAATAACTCCAAAGTAAGAAACTGATTCACAATAAGATATAACAGAATTATTTAATTTTTGTGGGAGGAATGCAATATTTTAATGAGAAGATTCTTTGATATACCGATGATAATGGCTTGCGGTTTATGGGGGTTTAATTTAAGGTTGTTTTTAATTGCATAGCCATTAATTAGCTCATGGTCAGCATTTACATTACATATCGCTTGTTGTAAATTGTTAGTCCTAGTATGGTAATGAATTTGCATAAAGATGGTACTTACAGTGCTTAATTGATGCGGTAAAGTGAACAGGAGAGGGCCCAGGACTGACCCTTGTGGGACAATAATACTTTTTGTTCGCCCCTTTGATTTATTATTATTTTCAACCACACACTGCCGGCGGTTTGTGAGGTAAGAATAGAAAAATTCCAGCACAATCTGGCTAAAGTATAAGGACTGTAATTTGGAAAGAAGCAACCTTCGATCGACAGTATCAAATGCGCCACTGAAATCTAAAAGCGTAAGTATTGTCACTTTTCTGTTGTCCATTGCATATCTAATGTCATCTCTCACTTCCAGCAGAGCTGTAATGGTACTATGATTTCTTCTTAAAGCCCGATTAGCAAGAGTCGAGTAAAGCATATCGTTCCTTAAGAAACAACTCCGCGTATCTGACAATGCACTTTCTAACCATTATGTTCCTTAGGACTGGTTACACCTCTTAGCCTCATATGGGTATGCAGTCAATCAGAATAATTTTCGTTGAGCTCAGAAAAATGAACCTTACTATACCGTAATGTAGGAATGTAAGTTTGCATGACATAACCTCCCTTCTAGAGTATGATGTATTTAAGGCTCATTTTCCTTTACACATGCCCATAGGAAAATGTACTCAACGAAAATTGTTCTGATGGACTGTATATAAAAATGTGGCCCGGGAGCGTGACAAGAGTTAAGAAAAATATTGGAAATGAAGAGCATTTGTCAGATACGCGTTATTTTTTCTAAAGGGACTATATTTATGTATGTACGTAAGGATTTGCTTGTGTACCAGGCGTTCCAGCACTTTCTACCGGGGTGGTAGGATAAAAACTGGTCAGTAATCTGAAGAAATGCTTTGTGCACACTTTTTCGCTATTGGCATGATGAGGGCATCCTTCCACGCCGGCGCCGTAGAGAAAATTCCTTGGGTCAAACAGTAGTTTATAATGTGTACTATGATCGGCGGAATGGCGCCAATGATGTATTTTTAGAAAGACAGAGGTACTGTATGTCATCGTGTCCAGGAGCATTTGATCTGAGAGAATACATAACTCGTTTCATGTCATTTATACCAACCTCTTTAAACACAAACTTACCTTGAACTGACATAGAAGAAAAATTATTATTATTATTATTATTGTTATTATTATTATTATTATTATTATTATTATTATTATTATTATTATTATTATTATTATTATTATTATTATTATTATTGTAGTTTTCTGTTACGGTGGGTTTGCCCAACGTGAAGTGTAACTTTTAATCATCAAGGGATACATTCGGTGCCTGTTTTGATAACATTCGACGTATTCCCATCGTTCGTAATTGTTTCCATATTTCTGTCGAGCTCTTACATTTCGATACTTGACATACGTGTTTATGTTTGATGTTTCTGATTAACTGTTTAACCCTGTTGCGCAGAACGCGGTAATTTAAAAATCATTAGCATTACCCGTTCGTTTAAATCTTCTGTACCATGAATCACGCTTTGCCATTTATGATTTAACCTCACTAGTCAACCACGGAGAAGATGGTCGAGGTACCCGGATCTCGTTTTTGGGAGCAAATCTGTCACACAGTTCTAACACCAGACCAGATCATTTATTTATTTTTATATCAATATCATCCATGTGTAAAATATCGTTCCACGGCAGATAATATGCTTCCTGTCGTATTCTTTCCTCGTCCAGATTTTTTATATCCCTAAGTGTTATAGGCTATATTTAGTTTCATATTTTGGCATCTTTAATGAATAGCAGACATATATTAGATAGTGGGTAGAAGTACCTGATACCGGGCGAGTTGGCTGTGCGGTTAGGAGCGCGCAGCTGTGAGCTTGCATCCGGGAGACAGTGGGTTTAATCCCACTGTCGGCAGCCCTGAAGATGGTTTTCTGTGGTTTCCCATTTTCACACCAGGCAAATGCTTGGGCTGTACCTTAATTAAGGTCACGGCCGCTTCCTTCCCATTCCTAGGCCTTTCCTATCCCATCGTCGCAATAAGACCTATCTGTGTCGATGCGACGTAAAGAAAAGTAGCCAAAAAATATACCTGGCACTGCAAGCTGTCCGTGATTAAAAACTTTCTGAAGATTGTTAGTTATGATCAAGTCAATCAAAGTGTGAGTCGCCCGGTTTACTTTGTGCAGATGATTAGTAGCATTCAGAGGTAGGATGTGTAGGACTAAGCTATAGAACATTCTTTGTAAATGTAATGAGTCGTTTGTCACAGTCAGAAGATTTGTATTAAAATCTCCAAGTATAATTATATTTTCGTACAGTGGATTTAACATGGATAATCAAAGTTCAAGGTCAGATTTGTCTTTTACGTCTGGGGGTTTATAAACTACGGTATTCCTGTCAGTACATTTTCATAATACGCCGGAACGTCTACAAACATAAATTCTGGTCGAAAGGGAATTGTCGTGTCTGAAGCAGCCACTATTCGACTTTTGAGTTCAATACGACAGTACGTACCACACCCTCCTCCTATACGTTTTCTACTGTCTAGATGTAAAGTCATGTCATTTAATTCAACAATTCAACAACGATAGCGCGTTAATATGACAACAATGAAGGGCTCGCGGAGAGCTTGCAATATTTTCCCTGAGAATGTATCCCATTATCACTGTGGAAGGGTATGGTGAGAGGGGCGACTGGGGAAGGGGTGGGATCGGGTAACTGAAATCAAGGTCACCGCAGTCGGCAGAAACAACGCTTGTATTGTGACTGGCCATAGTCTATGAAATACTTCTGGCTACTCACCTTATATTCTTCACAAGTACTTCGAGGGGCACAATCACCTTCACTCACACACATACACACACATTTACTTAAAACAACACTAGGCCAATGCGTTAATGCCATCTAAGTACTGAGACCGTATCAATGGCCGCTCGTATTCTTTCATTACACTAACAGGTTGTACCATTGTACACTTTTCTCCCATTGTCACATAGCGTAACGATGAGACCGTCCTGGCTCCAAACACGATTTAAACCAAAGTGATCACGTGCACGATTTAAAATATTTATCCTGGTGCCCGTGAGCGATTCCGTCAGGAGACGGCGCGTGCCTTTTAGCCGACGTTTAGACCTCCAGTTACGGTCACGATCCTGGCACTGCAGGAATTTAATAATTAAAGGGCGTTTAGCCGTGGCAACCACATCAGCCGTTGTTCTCTTCGGAACGGCAACGGTCAATGTCCGACATATTAATCACTAAGTCTAGTTTTTCTTTAATAGTTGATATTACTTTAGTGCACACGTTTCCACCTGGTGCTTCCGAGACGCCATGAAAATCAGACAGTTTCGACGGCTATACTTTCCGATTCGTCCATCCGTACATTTTGTTCCTCCAGTTTTTACCTCTATTGATTTTTATGTCTTTCAGATCACCGGACATTTTATCTTGAAACGTACTGAACTTCTCCTCCAGCTGCTGTAGTTTCTCCTCCCGGCTGGCGCTATTGGTCGCCTCCTTGAGTTGGGCGCGGAAATGCTGCATTGCATATTCAATTGCCGATACCTTTCGAACCACATCCCATAGCGTCATGATTGTTGTCAATCTTGGACGGTGATTACTGAAACTATCGAAGTCACAAATGGCACTTAGCTGCTCTTTATCTTGCAGATTTACGAGTTCTCCTTGACTCACACATTACACTATGACTGAGCTGACCGCCATTTTGAATTGCTTTTTGTTAAATCATTAGATTACTCTATTTGGGTTTTAAGAGAGGAAAGAAATCAAAATTTACAATTTTTGTTAAAGTAAAGTTTTGCTCTAAGTGATTCACCATCCAGTCATTCACCCCACGCGCTTCTTTACATCTGCGTTCCACGATAAATCGCCCAATAATAATAATAATAATAATAATAATAATAATAATAATAATAATAATAATAATAATAATAATAATAATAATAATAATAATAATAATAATAATAATAATAATAATAATAATAATAATAATAATAATAATTGTTGTAAACAAGATAAGGTTTACAAGAACACAACTTATTTATGTGCTTCACACAGAATTCTACAGTATGTACAGGAATAAAACATAAAATTGTCTTGAAGCAAAGTAGATGATTAATCTTGAGAGAGTTTCTGTTTCTATACACTATGTACACTCTGAATGTATTTGCACTCACTGCTATCTTGAAAAGATAGTTCTTGGGAAAGATATAGTTCGCGATAGTTGAAAACTATCATTTGCATTAGCATAGATTAGCTAAGAGAGTTCCTTCTAACTTGAAGTGTCTGAGTTCATAAGCTTGTACTAAATGAAAGCTATGTTCACAATTAGAGAATCTAATGTGTGTGTCGGAGCTTGAGTGAGCTTGGGGATGTGCGGCATACAACATCGGGGCTCGACATTGATGAAGGAACGGGAAAGTGGAGTAGTGACCTGAGGTGAAACCTCATACTACCAGAATTCCGTCCACCTGGTCGAGACACAATTTTAAGAGGAGTAGCCTTCGTGTTCGACGTTCAGTGTATTCTGGAGCAGGATACTGGGGAGAATCCTCATGAGTGACATACAGGGACCTACTTATATACTGCACACGACGTAACAGACACGCGCACTGAAGACTGCGCGTCGAGTCTCGAATGATCCACGCTTGCGTGCGTGCGGCTGGCTGGCGCTGAGCGAAGAGAGCGGAGGACATACAACACCCTCCCCACCTAAATACGCCGATACGGCGTGAAGCGGCGGCAGCGCTGGAGGCGGCTACGATGCTGGGCAGGAGCTTCTGACGACTCTGTTGTATTGTCCGGAGCTGTGACTGGGAGGAGTGGCGCTGCATCGCCCTGAAAGGAACCCATGGTTATTAAATGGCCTGAAGCTCGTTCAGCAATAGATTTATCTGGCTTAACAAGAGAATCAAAAGCCGGATATGGACGGTAGCGCAGGCGTATCTGGTCCTGGTGGCGGCAAATGAGTCTCTCAGCAGTCTGAATCTCGTAGAGACGATGGCCCAAAGATCTGCGGATGACACCAGGTAACCAGAGCGGGTTTGACTTGAATGTCCTTATGTAGACCCTGTCGTTGACGGTGAACTTTGTTGGCGAGGTCTTAGGCTGGGCCGGAAGAGGCTGCAACAGAGAAAGAAAAGTTCTGTGAGGTCGTCCATGGAGCTTTTGTGCGGGAGTGACATTATCAGCGCCGGGCAGAGTTCTGTAGTTGCTTAAGAGTTGTAACAACGCTTGGTCTTTAGTTAAGCCTGAAGAGACAGCTATTTCATACTTTTCTTAAAAGTTTGTACAAACCGTTCAGCTTCACCATAAGATTGAGGGTGAAAAGGCGGTGCTAGGATATGGCGAATGCCATTATATGTACAGAAGTTCTTAAAAGCAGTAACTGTAAATTGCGGTCCATTGTCAGAAATTAGGACTTGAGGTAAACCTTCAGTTGTAAATATTTTCTGAAGAGCACGAATGGTAGCTTCTGTAGTAGTAGTCGAATGCATATCCACTACATAGGGAAAGTTCGATAGAGAATCTATGACGATGAGCCACATGGAATTGAGGAAAGGACCTGCGAAATCGATGTGAACTCGTTCCCATGGAGAAGTAGCAGGAGGCCAGGAAGCTAGATCTTAAGACGGGGCGTTCTGATTAATTTGACATTGTTCACAATGGCGGATGAGCTTATCGATGGTGGCATCAATACCAGGCCAGTAGCAGTGTTCACGTGCCAGTTGCTTAGTGCGGGATATACCCCAATGACTTTGGTGTAACAAGTCGAGAACTTGTGTCTGTAGACTAGGTGGGATAACCACTCGGAAGGTGGTGCCGGTTTCGAGGAGTATAACTCCGGCACGAGTCGTAAGACGATGCTGAATACGATGATAAAGCGCAAGGTGGGGAGGAAGTTTGTTCTGAAGGGGCCAACCATTGCGGATGTAAGTACGTACCGTAGAAAGTGTACTGTCTTTATCCGTAGCTTTAGCAATTTAGGTAGCGTCAATAGGAAAGGTGGATACGGTGTCTTCGAATTCTATGTCTAACTGAAGACATTCGGATTCTTGAGAATCGAAGGCGGTATCAGGACCGACTGGTAAGCGAGAGAGGGCATCAGCATTACAATGCTGGGATATGGCAAGATAGGCGATCTGATAGGAATAATCAGAAAGGAACATGGACCATCTTTTAAGCTTTCTGAGGGAATGCTCAAGGATCTTATTACCAGGATGGAATAAGTGTACTAGAGGCTTTTGATCAGTAATGATCAGTAAATGGTTGCCATAGAGATATTCATTGAAACGGCGAATACCAAAGATGATTGCTAAAGCTTCTTTTTCTATCTGGGAGTACCGACGTTGATGCTCATTAAGTGTCTTCGAAGCAAAGGCGATGGGGCGTTCTTGTCCGTGCCGATCCTTCTGGGAGAGAACGGCGCCGACGCAGTAATCTGATGCGTCAGTAGCTAGCGTGATGAGCTTGCCAGGCTGAAAATGAGTGAGTTTAACAGCTTGAACAAGGGCTTTGTTGATCGTTTGCCAGGCCTGTTGGCATTGCGGAGACCACTGAAATTTAACACCTTTTTTTGCGTAAGGCGTTTAATGGAGCTGCAACTGAAGCGAAGCGGGGAAGGAACTTGTTATAGTAGTTCGATTTGCCTCGGAAGGATTGGAGCTGCTTGATGTTCTGTGGTACAGACATGTTTGCAATCGCCGAGACATTCCGTTCACTAGGTTGAATACCGTTTTTATCGAGGATGTGTCCCAGGTAGTGAACTTGCGGCTGAAAGAAAGTACATTTAGCGAGATTCGCTCGTAGGCCATTGTCTTTCAACTTCATGAGAAGGAGGCGCAGATTATGGAGATGTTCTTGATGATCTGCGCCGGTCACAATGATATCATCAAGGTAGTTAGCACAACCGGAATGGAGGCGGTAAGTTGAGCTAAATAGCGCTGAAAAATAGCAGCTGAGGAAGAGACGCCGAACGGGAGACGCTGGAGCTGGAGCAGTCCGATAGGAGTGTTGAGTGTGAGAAATTGCTTGGATTATTCGTCTAAAAGTAGCTGTAGATAGGCTTCTTTAAGATCCACTCTAGAGAAGAATTGTCCACCAGGTAGACGACGGAATAAGTCCTCTGGACGGGGAATTGGAAATATATCTGTGTGGATGTGTGCGTTGGTCGTAGATCGGAAATCACCACAAAGTCGTACATTGCCATCAGGTTTCTTGATTAAACTAGTGGAGTGGCCCATTGACTGGAATTGACTGGTACCACTATTCCAGCTTTTACCATCTTTCTAACTCCTTAGTGACCTGGTCTTGAAGTGCCAGGGGTACTGGACGTGCTTTGAAAAAGCGCGGCTTAGCTCCTGATTTCAGCTGTATGTGAGCTGTATAGTTTTTGGCGGTTCCGAGCGTAGAGTCGAAGACTTTAGGAAACTGCTCGAGGAGAGCCGTAATATCAGAAGTAGGTTGCAAAGTAGATACCACGTTGATATTGTCATGAATCTGGAAGCCGAAGAAATTAAAGAGATCCATGCCCATAATGTTCGATGGGGGTGTAGTTGTTGACTACGAGTAGTGGAATGACCTTCCGAATTCCTTTATAACTGGCTAGAAGCGTGAGTTGGCCTTTAATGTCAATCTTCCGTTTGTTAAATGTAACAAGCTGGATGTCAGCTGGAGAGCATGAAGGTGAACCTAAGTCGTGATATGTAGCCAGGTTAATGATAGAGACAGGTGATCCAGTGTCTAACTGAAAATCGACAGAGCGATCAGAGAATGATAGAGGAACGATGATCTTGTGAGAATTCTTGGTGGGAAGAATAAGATTTATCTGATCAACTTCCATGTCCTGTCGGGGCTGTATATGCTTCGGGCGCGCTGCAGGAGTCTTAGCAGGGCGGAGCGAACTCTGACATACAGTCTTGATGTGTCCTACTTTATTACATCGTTCACAAGTGGTTTTGAAAAAACGACAGGCACGACGTTCATGATGTTTGAAACATCCTCTGCAGGAAGGCAGGAGTTGCGACTTACTCTTAGAAGTGGGCTTCCTTGGAGAAGAACGAGAGGGAAGCGGGCGAGAATGCTTGGCAGAGAGCGACTTGGCTGCGCGGTTCAAGGTAGCAGAGGACTGGCGGGCTGGAGTAGAGACTTGAGCGACTTCGTGTTTAGAAGCTATTTCTGCCGCAGTCTTGGTAGTAAGTTCGTATACCGTAGCAATACGCTGGACGTCTTCTAAAGAAGGGTTACTCTTCTTGACAGCGTCAAAACGAACTTTGTCCTCAGGAGTATGCAGAATGACCATATCCCGAATGAGGGAATCGGAATAGGGCGTACCACAACCGTCCTTGGAACAAATAAACTGGCAGGGTTTAGCTAGACCTCGCAATTCCGCTATCCATTCAGCATGAGTCTGATGCAATTGCTTCCTGCTCTGAAAAAATTTGTAGCGAGCGGCCACTACGTGCGGGGCTTTAGCATAGTGTTCAGTGATACGGGCTAAGAGCTGTGCGAATGGCACTTCAGAGAGTTGCTCCTCTGGACTTAATTTTTGTAGTAATTCGCACGTAGCATTGCCAACCGAACTGAGAAATAGTGCACGTTGGCGCTTGTCATCCGTGACGGAATGGCATATGAAATGTTGCTGTAGGCGGGCGAAATAGACTGACCATTCTTCCTTAGCCGGATCAAAAGCAGAGAACGGAGAAATTCCTGAGGGCTGTGTAGAAACAGAAAGAGTTTTCATAGCTGTGAGCAATGCCGCTTGTTGTTGCTGCATGAATTGCTGTTGTTGCTGCTGTAGAGCTTGCAATACGGCAGCTAACTGCACGGCTGTAGCCATGTTGAGATGCGTGAGAGAAAAGAACTTGTCTAGCAGCAACTTTCTTACCTATCAGCATTTTTTATGAGATCTGTCTCTTGACTCGTTTCGGTTTCTTAGTCACTTGCTGAGACAAAAGGTAGGGTTCAGTAATCCTAATCTATCTACTCAAATGAAAGGTCTATTCACAAAATATTTGTATTTTATTTAGGAAATCACGAAAGAAAATATTAAATCAATATATTTTGGATTCAATCCTTTTCACTTGACATCACAATAATTTAACACAGATGAGCAGAATACTGGTTTGAGTCTTTGACTTAACTGTCTGTTGGGCATCCTTACTAGAAACCATTGTCTCAAATATTGAATAAAGAAAATAAAGTCTGGAAATCCTTAAATTCGGCTTCCATGTGAGACTGCATGTACCATCATAAAGATTCGTGATGGTCCAGCCCTTGTAACACGAACTCTGGAATCTGGGTATAATTAAGGCAGTCCAATCGGTGTGTGCCACAATGTGGTTGTACGGCATGGACACTTAATTGAATTGATGTGACCTGTGACTATGTCATAGACCGACCTCTAAACTTCTAAGTTACTTTAAAGTCATTGTGGATGATGGCTGCAAAGAAAATGATGCTACAGTGGCATATGGCCCTAATCTAAGTCACTGAGGTTGATGACCTCATGACCATCCAAGTTTCTAAGCGGAAGGCTAAACACAATTAAGTTACATCGGTTGAAGACCAAAGTTTTCACTTTACTAATCCCAGCATATTTAATGCTCAATCAATCAAAGTCAAACAATACAACAACAACAACAACGCTCACAATACTTTGTGACAGTAAAATCCATTACCTTCGGATATGTCATGTTGAGCGTTAGGTTAACATTTGAACTTTCCCAGGAAAAGAAACTAAGATTTCCAGAATGCACCTTCAAGTTATTCACTTGGTTTAAAGTTACTTCACAAACACGGTTTCCACTGAATTTAATAATTTAATAAACTTAAATGATTTAATGAATCTTAATGAACAACAAATTCTATCTCCGCGGACGAATGGTTTACTTAACAAGTCCCTTCTCCAATTCTAACATTATCATCATAACATTTCCATGAAGCTTTGTGCACCCCGCAAGAGTAAATCATTCAACACTAGAATCACTCTATATATTGGAAAACCCTGAAATTGGCTAACTTCACTCATAATAGTCTAACTTTGTGGTTTCAAATATACATTACGATCTAAAATAAACAAATTCACAGTATCTAATAACCTACACGTTATTACCGGATGAAAATTCAACTACTTCGCGCACATTATGATCTCCGTTCCAAAGAATGCAATCTAATTTTTATCACGTAGCAAGCGCACAACTCCCGTTAGCTTCGAACTGCGAACTCCGATCAGCTAGCGGCATCGGAAACAAACGACCCTCCTTGCAGTCAGCTTTGATATCAAACATCTGTCCTTTACGCTTAACTTGTTCCACAAGAATGAAATCTTCGACTTCGCAAATAGAATTAAAATACGATATTCCTGACCAAACAGATATGCACATAGATTTTACTTTTAAATGTCCTGCAATAATTGTACTCGTCGCAAATTAACACTTGTTTGGATTCTCTGACACTTTTCCATCCCAAACATTATACAAATGTCTTCCTCGGGCTCACATAAAATCCCGGCATCAATACAGGCTTCCAATCAGCTGATTCGCAACTCCTATCTCAACTCAAACGGCAAATCTAACCTCTTGTCTCAAACTCGACGACTCTCACTGACAAAAAGAACTGGAATAATAATACTTAGAATCCACGACGCATAATTACGCACAAATACATTAATAATGAATAACTTCGCATAAAATGATCTCGTATTTTTATTAAAAATGGATTATCACAAAAATGACTGACAAATTTTACTGTTATTTACTGTCAGTCAGACACGGTTTAAACGGATATAGAATAGAATTACACTTCGTGACAGATATTCACCGATCTGCATTACTCAATACTACAGCGCGCTTACACCCGCTTGAAGCTGGGTAACCACGGATATCTTGCACCAAATCCATCAAAATTCAAACAGAAATTTTTGCGTCAAATAAAACATCTTGACGTCACAACAATATAGGCAATAAATTCGCGTAAATGACGATCTACTTTGGATGTGATATCACTCCGTAACTCTCACTAATAACATTTTACAACATCTTACATGGCGCTCATAATACTTTTAAATTTCATCCAAGCAGAAAATAAAACAAATGACCTTTCGTCATATTTCTGACATCCATGAAAACATATGGGTGACAAACTGTGTCATAAATACCCTTTACAAATATATATATATATAAGTTTGACATCATGAAACAGGATATAATAGGCTGTAAGATGGCATTTCACCCACCTTATCTGCACGTCGGCTTCCATTTTAGGCTCACCTATGACTCTCTGTCATTTCATTTAGCCATTAATACATTTCTGGCTTTACATTGGTTTTTATTCATGTTTCTTTTCTGGAAGACAAAGCATAAAAAAGAAATGCCCTTCACTCGGCGTCTTCGTTGATCGCACTCGACTGATTTTATTTGTTACCCGCACAGAAATTACTTTCTTTACAACACAATTATTTACAACTTCATGAATACTACTTCGTAATCTTGACCGTCTTTTTATCAGATTACTTCTGCTCTGAACACCTATCTCCACATGGAGTCAAGACCCCGGCCACATCGGCCAAAAATATGTTTGCTGGACTTAATCTACTTCTTGACGATCGATTTACTGAACAATTCAACCCTCTCTCTCTCAAGCCTCAATGATACAAATAAAGGGTTTCAATATGGTGTCCCTTCTTATTTTATAGACGCTATCCTCTCTCTCCAAGCATTTTTCTTTGCCGCCAAGAAAATTTGCGTAATTTTTCCCACTTAGTGGAACTGTATTAAAAGGAGCTTCTGCTGTAACCGCGTACTTGCCAACTTGCTAGCGGCAGTGTTCACGAACATTTAAAATTTATTCTTAACGAATTACGTGGTTAAATGACCTCATTAGATAGGCACTATTTTCTGACGACTTGGCGTGGGTAAAATTGACTCGCGCGTCTCTAATCGACGTATCCACAGAAATGGTTTAGCAGTCTCAAATCTGCCTTACTACAGACTAATTGTCTTATAGATAAATACAGGACCCTCATTATACTGCGTTCACTACTAACTCTTTCATTTAAATATACTTATTCAACCTAAACTTTCGTCTGTATCCATCCACTTTCGACACGTGCGGATGACGTCATATCTCATAGCTTGGGAAGGAAGGTAGCCACCTCTTTGCCACGTGTCGCCTCTGTGATCTAAAGAATATGTTCGAGCTCCTCATCACAATTGACATGGGGCCTCATCTAGTAACTTTAATACTTAAAATTCTTAGGACACAGGTCATGGGTTCAATATCTATTCAATTGCTTTCTTTACACTTCTTCTACAGTTCAACACTAACATTTTTATGTCATCCCTATTTGACTTCCAGATCTTCGTACCTCTAGACTACCGCGTTTACCTGAATGTACCTCCCTATGAACCTTTAAAACAATTTTCGTAACCTATGTTAGACAGTATAATATTTTTATTATTATTGAGATTTGGAAAACGGTTGTTTTACGTTACATTATATTATAGGAATTAGTCAAATGAAACTTAGTGACCCCATTTCATTTCATTCCGTCTTGTAACATGGCGGGAAATTAGTTCAGTTTAGGTGCGTGGGAGCCACTTGAGATGATGAGATGAGTAAATTCAGGGATGTCAATTTTTAAGTCGTATCTAAGTGATGATATGAAATTAGAGATACTCATGGGGTAGAATGTAATGTCAAGCTGTAGGAAATGTTGATCTTAATGCATGCATGCAATGTAGCACGCATGGGAGAATTTATGTTAGTGTGAGAGGATCTGTTTATTTATTGAATTGATTATTATATGACTGTTAATTCGGAATCAGTGTTGATTAGAGAATGCTATTAGTAATGCATGGTATCATGGCTACAGTAGTTTATTTTGTGTTATGAAAGTATATAGAACGATGTAAGCTATTGCGAAATTAATAGAGGCAGGTTATTTCAAGGATTACCATCATGCAGTGAATGAGATGGGAATTAGTATTATTATGAGGTGTGAGTTTGGATAAATTTAGCACGGAGAATGGAAATAGCATCCAACTTTCGATAATTAAATGAACGTCACCTTAATTAGGCAATGTTGATGAGAGTACCCATCACAAAATTAATGTGAGCCAATGGGGATTTTCGGAGAGGCCATTAAGGTAAGACGGAATGAAGATATTCGATAAACCTTGGGAGGATGTGTATTATTATGCAGCGACGTTCTCCTGGTGTACGCACAGACGTGCGTCCAGTGAAGTAAATTTAGTTGAATTCCCGTCCACGTAAGGCGGAGAATATGTGTGATATTGGTTATCAATGTCAGCTGAGGTAAAATGACAGACGGACTGCGAAAGTATTTACATGAAACCCAAAGGAAGCCCTCATGAACACTGCGAAGAGGTTTGGAATGGAATTCCACACTCTAGTGACTATAGATTGTACGCTACCACTTCTCCTACCCTGCCGGCCAATTCCTGATGGTGATGTTCTTTTTTCGACCAACTGGACTCGAACGGACTAACCACGGTCTCATACCACAGAGACTTGAAACAACCAAGTAGGTCTCTAATAACCACTATCATCACCAGTTCGTTTCTATGACGACTGAACGATATGTCCTTGTCAGCGATGCTCAGCTTAGATGGACTGGTTAATAAACATGTATTCATAAATATCTTCCTTATTACACTTCGTGCAGTACAATTATAAAAAATAGAATATTAGTAATTATGTTTTCCATTATGTAGTCAATATTTAGGGATAAATCTTGAAAGTTTGTGAAGTTCATTATAATCATAGGGAGTACAAGTCTCTGGTAAGATACCAATTTATAAGAAAAAACTTCCAGTGTGTGGAATCCACAGCAGAATTGCTTGAAACGACAAGGTGAAGGAAGGAAGGATGATGTGTTCCTATAACTGACTGGCACCTGTTATGTCATCCTTCGAAAACATTATTGGTGTGAAGCTCGCTATGAATTGTCGTCTAATAGCAATTCCAATATTGCAGAGGATATCTAGGTGGGACATCTGCCTGAACTTGCGGCTGATTGGGAGCATGCGCCTAAATTACTACTTTCACTACTTGTGGCTTCTTATTACACGTCCAATACTCCTCTCTGGAATCTCTCCTGTGCTACACGTGCCCATCGTAAATTATTTTTTGCCACTTCGAACTGAGGTTATAATCTGAGGATCGTTTGATATTCCACTGAGTTTGGCACTATTTCCATGGAAACATATGTGATTGTTGCAGCACTCGCGAGATTGATATAATAGCGACTGATGTACGAATGGAGCAGAAATTATTGATCCAACCGTACACTTAGAATCTTCAATCTCTCATCCGACTGACATGGATAATGAGAAAAAGATTATTTATCAAGCAACCACCTCTATCTTCCTTGAGTCCTATATTCTTCGGAATATTATTGTGACTGGGCTCTTCATTAGCTCGAGGGAAACTCTTCCGAAGTCTTTCGTGATACGGCGACAGAAATATAAACTGTCACTATAATCAAATACTACGTATCGATTCATCGATAATTTTATACGGAATTCATAGCATTTAACATGGTCAATTGTAACCTAGGTTGCGTTTAAAATTATTCAGATTTAGTTGTTCTAAAATTAATCATATTTCCTCAAATTGTAAGTGCGTGCTATTCTGTGTCGTTTCACAAACCTGGAATGCCCTGGATCAAATTAGGTAAATAAATAATAAATTCTTATAATTTTGCGAGGGAGGAAAGCAAAACTGCTCTAGGAAAAATAGAATAGGCAGAAAAAATATTTTAGGGTAGAAAATGTTTGGAGTAGAAATGCGCTAGTGAAAATTGTCTAGGGAAGTAAATTTTGCGGATAAAGCGCTAGGGTAAAATAACCGAGAACGACACGTGCGATGTAAAATGTCGAAAATTGTAATTTACATAACTTTCATAAAAAAGGAAATTTGAAAATGAACATTGTTTCGTCCGCCTCTGTGATGTTGTAGTTATTTTTGATTAGCTGCCACCCTCGGAGCCCCGGGTTCAATTCCCGTCTCTGCCACGAAATTTGAAAACGTGGTACGCGGGCTGGAACGGAGTTTATTCAGCCTCGGATGGTCAACTGAGTAGGCTGGAGTACGATACCTAGCTGGGTAATCCTCCTAAAGGCTTTCCGTGGTTTTCAACTTCTCCTCCAGGCAAATACCGGGATGGTATCCTAACTTACTGCCACAGTTGCTTCCTTCCCTCTTCCTTGTCTATCACTTCTTATCTTCCCATCCCCCCACAAGGCCGCTGCTCATCAGAGAAGGTGAGGCAGCCTGTGCGAGGTACTGGGCCTCCTCCCACTTGTATACCCCGACCCAAAGTCTCACGCTCCACCACACTGCTCTTGAGCTGGTAGAGGTGGAATCCCTTGCTGAATCCGAGGTAAAATCTAACCCCGGAAGGTAAATGGGTTAAGAAATAAATAATATTTTTTCGCCACTGCACACTAATCAAATAATATACAGCCTGATATTAACAGAATTTCTCGAAATTCGGTACCAGTAACTATGTCGTTTTCCCGTGATACAAAAGCCTTTTTGTTGTTAAATCTGAGAATACTTTCGACTGTTAGGACTATACGTCTAATCCAAGAGTTAATGTATGATGCAAAATTTTCAAATGTACGGAAAAAAATTGCATACAGCTGGTGTTACACTCAAACCAGCCCCGCGGTGCGGGGCGGGGTAAGCGTGTCTGCCTCTTACCCGCAAGCTCCGGGTCGATTCCCGGTCAGGTCAGGGAATTTTACCTGGATATGAGGTCCACTCAGCTAAGGTGATTACAACTGAGGAGCTATCAGACGGTGAGATGGCGGCCCCGGTCTAGAAAGACAAGAATAACGGTCAAGAGGATTCGTAGTGCTCACCACACATCTCGTAAACCGCAGGTATTCTGGTTGAGCAGCGGTCGCTTTGCAGTCAAAGGCTTTTCAGGATTTGGTTTTGTTTAGATGGTTCGATAGGGTTTGAGTTCTTCAGTTATTTTTCCTTTCCATTCCGTGGACGCCTATCCCACCAGAGAAGTTGAAGTTTGTCTTATATAGCATTTAGAAATCGTTTTTCTGTCGTAAAATAGTTACGTCTGGTTATTGTCATTTGTTTACCTGTTTTTAATATATTTTTAGCTATTTGTGTTCGATTGAACTTTAGATAATTTGATTAACAAATTTCAAGGCAATTTTCTGTGTCAATTTCTGTTTGGTTTTTGATGAGCTATCGTACAATGACCCGACTTGTACGCTCAAACTTATATTCGTTCAAATTTACGTTTCTACATTACATAGAGAGGATATTTCTTTAGGTAGAACTTACATCTACTGATACAGTTTCCCTATTACGCCACAATTATCGATCCGTTACGTATTGTTAAGGTATATGGCAATTCTGTTGTATTGTTACTTTGTACGCGTTCGATGCAAGACGCAACAGTGCAGTTTTTCAGTAGAGAAAGGTACGTAGTTAGCAATCTTAACAATTACATACATGACAATGGTCATTTTACTAGTAATAATAATTAAGAATACTACAAAATTATAAATTCTGCATGAAATATAACATTGTGCATTCAAAATGCTTTACTTATTTGTCCATATTTCGTCTTGTATCTCTATTTCTTTATGGTTCAATATTCATAGATAGGCTACGTTTCAATAATTCTTGAGTTTCAGATATTTTATTGGTTGCAATATCACATATGCGGCATTTGTCTGTTAAAACTAGCTTCAATGCGGAGAATAATCTGAGTACAGCTATGGATGTAAGGGGATAGGACATGAATTCGGGAGCGACTGTAGGTGTTAAAACATTCTAGTAGACGTGTTGTGATGTAAATAAATACCGAATTTGTATAGTAATTTAGGGATATCTCGACACGCTAAGCAAAATCCTGTAAATTTGATCATGTTTTATTTGTAAAATATTTCAATTATTTTCCAGGTGATTTTGTACACAGTTAGTTTATGTTTTCTATTATTTATGACAAAAAATAACATTTCATATCATGTTAAACTATCGAATAAATAAAGGATGCAATAATATCCACTTCTCCCGCACTTAGGGAGAACTTGACACTAGGTAGGACCTCCGAATAGTTACGCAACTATTGTACACAATGGCTACATATACACTGTTCATCATTTCCATTTTCCACACACATCTCGAGGAACCATTTCTTGCAATCTCTACCCATGCCTCATTACGGTTGTCCTCACATACTGCGCAGTAATTCTCAGATCAAAGAAGATTGCTTGAGAAAATAGCTTCCCCGTTGCGCAGGCCGAGTTCTCGTTGTTGTCCTTCGATTTGAAGGATTCTTTTCATTTTCACGTTTCTTATTCTTTAAATTTTCCCGATAATCCTGAGAAGTCACCGTGGCGGATGGGGGAGGGGGGAAGCAACACATCCCTATTCATACAGCGTATGCCTTATAAAGCACATCCGGATCTTTGCAGTGCGTTGAGTGTCCGTCGATTATGATCCGAATCCTGCACTGAGGTTTGTAACAGTTTAGGTAATCAAGGAGTGATGATGCGGACATTTTAACAACTGATTCACTGGGCATTCCTTTTGAGTGTATCGTTGCCTTACCCATTTCATTATAACAAGGGTGGAATAGCATATTCAATAGCATTACCAAACAACATTACTTTTACCGTAGATCCCTTTTCTACCGTGGTGCTGTGAAACACGTTTTTCTTTCCTTTTTCACTGATAATCTTCCCTGCCTTAAATATGAGCTGAACATCAGTTTCATTGACATTCAAAATATTACCAGGCTCTTGAAAAACCCAGTAATATCCAACCATTGCCTTTTGGTTTTTAAATATGCTTCTTAATACCATCCCTCTGAGTGAACCTAAAAGCCAGTTCTCGTAAGTCGGTCACTGTTCGCCGAAACCCTTTAGAATCGAGATGAAAAAGATGGTTGACTAACTGGTCCTCCATAGCTTTGTCAATTGTTGCTCCTTTTTCCAGTTTTCTATTGGTAGATATACCAGATGGTATTCTGGATCTGAGTGTATTCCTTAGAATACTGAAATACTTCGCAGCTGTTGCTAAAGTAGTTCCATTTTCTTTCACGTCCTTAATAGCAACAGCCATATCTTCTGCATTCCATCGTCAAGCAGACATTTGTACACATATTTTCGTGGCATCCTACACCTATAACCATTTGGATGCAAAACAATTAATGCGAAACTTCTACTTTATCATCAGTCTCCAACATTCGAAATTTGAGTTTAACACTACAAACATTATTATAAAAATATCGCATTACAAAAATATTATACATATCCTAATACACTACATTGTCATAATTTATTACTCATACTAAACTGTAGAATTAACGCGCCATTAAACCATGTCCCCAAAAATGTATCCCGGTTTAGAAATTCAGGGAGATCTCGACAGAGATCTCGACTGTCGAGATCTCCCAGCTTGTCGTGTCTAGATCTCCCCGAGTTTAATTGGCAGGCAAGAGGTCGCAACGCTTACTAAACTGAAGGTTTGGCGATTTGGAAATGGCATGACCGCTTCTCCGAAACTTGCTTAGTGCGCCTAACGTAAAAAATTACCTTAAAAGTATCGCATATCTACCTATTTCGTTACACAACCTACTCATCATATTATAGCACGTTACTTTTAAATCATATATCACTTACTTACTCACCTTCAATTGTTCATATGCCTTGTATTTATAGTGATAATCTTCAGCTAACAGCGTGACCATGAGCACAAAACCATACGTCTCCAGTAAATGTAGTTGCAAGTTTGACCTGTGCAGTACTGTGGTTACCAGAGGGGCTAAGCTTAAAAGTGTCGAGTTCTCCCTCATGTCGGGATCTCCCTAAGTTACCTTATACAATTACAAATTTTGCAATATGCCTGTTTGTAGATATTTCTACGTAATACATATTAAAGAGTAATACAGTATAATCATGAAAATAATTGTCTGTATAATTCTTGAAAAATATAGGCCTACATAATATGGAGCATTTACTGTAAATATATATGAGTAGTCTATTATCGAAACTGATCACCTGACATTTTTGAAATTGTACATTAGAGGCAAAAATTTTATTTAGAGAACAGTCTTTGTGCAAGATTGAAATAAATTGCATTTCAGGCTTCAGGGTGGTTCAAAGTAGTGTGTCATTTAATTTTGCCTTATGAAACTTGCATTTATATATGAAGACTAGCAATTGCCCGCGGCTTCGCTCACGCGGATTTCGTAGTTTGACCAAAGAAATCGTTCCTCGGCATTGCACTAGGACATTATCTGAAAATTCCTAAAGTATAAGCACAACTCCAAAAAATTGAGTTTCATTTACTCCAGAAATTATTTGTAAACCATGTTTGTGGTATTACCTTTTGGGGCTAAGACGATCATGCGACATAGAACTGTACATTCCCATAAAAATAACTCAACCCCATGATCAGTCATTCCGCAAATCCCACCCCATTTTAGGTGTATTTTCCGAAAACAAAAATACATTTTTCTTTATGTTTAAAAGAGATTCCAAATAAAAATTTTCACGTCTGCAACATATTCAGTTTCATGATATAAGTATCCTCATAAAAATAATTCAACTGTTTTGCACGTCTTTTCACCCACCGTTAAGTGCCTCCTCCGAAAATAAGAAGGTGCATGTTCCTGTATGTTTAAAGGACATTCCAAATACCAAGTTCCTTGCCTGTAACATCTTAAGTTTTTGACATATAATGTAGATATACCGGTACTCATTTTAAAATTTCACCCGCTTTTTCAATTACTTTCAGCCACTTAACTGGATTTTCAGAAAACGAAAAATATATTTTCCATTACCTTTAAAGGAGATTCCAAATAACAGTTTTCGTGTATGTACTGTGACCGTGAGGCCACAGATGAATGGACAGGTGTTGGTCTGGCTTGTGTTCGCTTGTCGGCGAGATGGGGTGTGCGCGATCTTGGGCGAGGACGAGAACAAGTTTTTTTACGTGAAGAGGGCGGCCGGTTGACTAACAGAATAAAAAAAAATGAAGGTTGGCGAGAGAATGAAGGAGGCCAGCGTGTGTCACTTGTAATTGCGAGGAACGATATGAATGAAATACTTATAATATCTTTGGTGGCGACGTGCATAAGTATGGAAGGCTCAAGGCTTAAATTAAAATAAACTGGATAAATAATAGCACATTTAGAGGATATAAATTAAAAACTAAAATTTTTGAAATAATTTACACGACCTTGTGGCTAAAATGGTGATAAAGTTGTGTGTTCATATGGTAGAAGAATTTAGTATCTAAATTGACTTTACTTCCGTGCATGTGCACCAGACACGATATTTAAGTCATGTGATACGAGTACTCACTCTCACACACTCTGACGTGTTCCTGGACTATCATCGTTAGTGGCTCCGAGCCCTTAACAGCAAGATTTTCAACGTGGAACGTCGTGGATACTGTCGTCAAGAACAGTGGCTTCACTCCTGTGCTCTACACCTCTGATAATTGTGTACAACTTAGAACAGTGCTGTGATCAGACGTCGAATGTGCAGATATTAATCCCTTAAGTACGTGTCATTTCCAAAATACAGTTACGTGTGTATTTGGAATTTATTCTAAAGCACTTTGTGTAAGTTTCAGCTTTCTCACGAGTGGACGCGGAAGACGTGGACGTGATCATTTCCAGAAGAGGACGGAACTTTGCATTATGGATTACCAGTGCTTCACCATGAAGTTCTAAACCTTCGACCACCGTCGGCGGCGTCGGGATGCAGATTCTTTCATCCTAGCATGGCTGATTGAGAACCCAGACTTCCAGACGTGAAGATTTCTCCTTAAGTTAAGTCGATTACGTCTCATTTATATCTGTTCTATGTAGTTTTGTTCTATTCTTTCTTTCTTCTTAGTAAGCTATTTTGACACATTTTATGGTTGTATATTTGCTCGAATATGTCGTAAGACTGACACATGCGATTACTTAATAACCATGTGGCCATGAATTTGACAGTGAGGGTTCTGGTAGAGTTATCCATGTGTTATCGACACCATCTTTTCTTATTGAGTGAATTTCGTCACGAATATGAATTAATTTATGTTCGATGGATTTAATGGTAGGATATTTCGTCCAGATTTTCAATATTTTCCTTGTAATGGAACTTCTACTTGTACCTCGTGTTTGAGATAACGTGTCATCGGGATATTGAGTCTGAATTCTATGTACGAATTTAATGTGAATATGTGCATTGGGGCATGTGATAATTAGTTGGAGTAATTGATCATCGAGACACATTTAAGTGGATATTATGTATTTGTAGGACGATGGTAGGTCCTGATATTTCATGGTTACACATATTTGAGATGAGGGTGCGACAAGTTAGAGTCGTCATGGTAGTACACTGTACGTGTAGAGTATATGGAATAATTGCGCATGACATGAATCCTCGTGAAACTGAGCTTTTCACACGTTAATGGATTATTCGAGATGAATGCAGTGTAGTCTAATATTAGTGTCTTCAGATGAAAAACATGAAAGTCCATGTTAATCGATGTACTTCTTAATTCGTGGGAATATCCCAACTTTTCTCAAGTGATTCAATAATTTCAAGTTGAAGGTACAGGTGAATGTTCGAGAAGGCCTTAGGTTTAAAGAATAGGTCTTCGACGAAATATCTAAATAATATTTGATTCGTGACTATGCCAGCTCATTCGTCGATACAATTTTTCGCTCTCATGGGGTAACTCAATCTTGCTGGAACTTAATAAATCTGTTAACAGGAGAGTAATACGGTTGATCGACACTCGTCGACATGTACATAGTGTAGATATTTTCTTCTTAGTAATCACAGTCTTCTTGATAATTTCCGTAGGTAGCTGTAGAAGTAGTAATTTGTTAGTAGTTAGAGAATTATTTTTTATGTGTTCTGTTCTGAAAATATGTGACACTTTGATATTATCGATTGATAGTGGACGGGATTTCCACATGGATGATATTCTCCCCATTTACTTACGTTCGCAATCCCAGAAGGCGTTTTATTTTGTTTAATGATTGATCAGATGCTTAAAGTTCAGTATCAATTCTCACGAAAAGAGATGTGAGATGACGTGAACAGGTATATCCGACGTCTCGGATTGACTTAGAGAAAACCAAGGCAAATTCAACTTTTCATTTTATAATTACAAAATTGTTAAGATAACGATTGTAAATTTTATTTTTGTTATAATTGTTAACTTTTTGAATCTTGGATATTTTTTTTATTAAACTCGTTCTTACAATTACTGCATTTTTTCCAGATTGTCGATGAAGGCTTGGCCGAGACCTCATTTTTCTGAACGACAATTTTTAATTCAACTTTAAATAAATAAATAATTTAATAACTTTAAAGACGATAAAAATTTTAACTATGTAAAACACTCTGTTAGAATATTAGGGAAACAACTACCGTGTACCATCCCATTTGTTTGCACCTAGGTTTGTTACATCAAGAGCCATATTAAATTCCATAACGTAGTGATCATAGTCATAATCACAGACTTCAGGATGGCCAATATTTCATTTAATTAAATAAAAGTGTCATATTTGTTCTATACCTGGAACGTGCTTATTCGATGACCCCTATGATAATCCTGCCACATTCATTTATTTTACAAGCCTACAGCCACCGAACTGAGCACCCCTGGGGTGTCTCGTGTTCGCAGACTGACTATGTCGGGTACAGTACGTCTGTAACAATTTCAGTTTTCGAAATAAATGTATACTCATAAAAATAATTCAACTTCTTCTTCTTCTTCTTCTTCTTCTTCTTCTTCACTTCTTTCCACCCCATCTCCCGCCTTAGGTAGAGTTTCCAACAACAAAAGTACCTGTTTCCTTATTTTGAAATGAAATTCAGAATACCAACTTTCAAGTCTGTAACAGCTTCAGTTGTTTTTTTTGCTATTGGCTTTACGTCGCACCGACACAGATAGGTCTCATGGCGACGATGGGACAGGAAAGAGCTAGGACTGGGAAGGAAGCAGCCGTGGCCTTTATTAAGGTACAGCCCCAGCATTTGCCTGGTGTGAAAATGGGAAACCACGGAAAACCATCTTCAGGGCTGCCGGCAGTGGGGTTCGAACCACCTATCTCCCGAATACTGGATACTGGCCGCACTTAAGCGACTGAAGCTATCGAGCTCGGTAGCTTCAGTTTTTAATATAAAGTATCCTCATAAACATATTTCAGCTCCTTATTTACTTATTTTCAACCCCATACCCCTTAAGTCTCTTTTCCGAAAAAAACAAATTCGTGTTTCTTTCTTTTTAAAGAAGATTCGAAATACTAATTGTCACGTCTTTAATTTGAAAGAAATTTCCAAATACAAATTTTCATGTTCTTAACGCATTCAGTTTTTGAGATATAACTATCCTCATAAAAGTAATTCAACTCCTTTTCACCCCCTTCCTACTCGTTAAGTTGATTCCTCCTCCCCAAAAGTGCATGTTTCTTTATTTTCAAAGGAGATTCCAAATACCAATTTTCACGTCTCATCTTTAGTTTTTGAGACATAGTATTCTCGTATAAATAATTCAATAATTTTTCAATTCGTACACCCGATTAAGTGGATTTTCCGAAGGCAAAGGACACCTGTTTCTTTACTTTGAAAGATGATTCCAAATACAAATGTTCCTACCTCTAAAATCTTCAGTTTTGAGTTATAAGTATCCTCATGAAAATAATTCAAAATATTTTTCACCCCAGCCGTTAAGTATTTTCCCCCTCCAAAAATGCGTGTTTCCTTAGTTTTAAAGGAGTTTCCAAATGAAAATTCTCACGTGTGTAACGTCTATAACTTTTGAGAATTAAGTATCCTCATACAAGGAATTCAACTATTTTTTCAATTAATTCATCCCCCCCCCTAAGTGGATTTTCCAAAGACAAAATATTAGGTGTTTCTTTAATTTGAAAGAAATTTCCAAATACAAATTTTCATGTCTTTAACGCCTTCATTTTCCGAGATATAAGTATCCTCATCAAAAGAATTCAACTCCTTTTTCACTCCAACCCCGCCCGTTAAGTTGGTTTACCTCCCCCCACAAAAAACTGCGTTCCTTTATTTTTCAAGGATATTCCAAATACTAATTTCCACGTATGTTACCTTCAGTTTTGAGATATAAGTATCTCCAGAAATGCAATTTTTTCACTTACTTTCACACTCCCCACTTAAGTGAATTTTCCGAAAATAAACAGTACCCGTTACATTAAAAGAGCTTCCAAATACGAATTATCACGACTGTAACATTTCCAGATATAGATACACTCATTTTAGAAATTCACCTCCCTTTTTACCCTCCCATTAATTAGATTTGTCAAAAACAAAATATTGTGTGTTTCTTTATTTTTAAAAGATAAAAATACCAATTTTCAGGTGTGTAATATATTCAGTTTCCGAGGTATAAGTACCGGTATCATGATTAAAGGCATTCAACCACTTTTTCACCCCTTTTCACCCCTCCTATTGGGATATAACGAAAACAAAAAATACGTGTTTACTTTTTTTAAAGAAGATTCCAATTACCAATTTTTACATCTGTAAACTTTTAAATACACTCATTTTAAAATTTCACCCCCTCTTCACCCCCTTAGCGACGGAATATCCAATAATCCTCTCTTAGCGAGCACCTACATGTTAATAGGAATGAATCCCCAAAATTTAATTTTTTTATGTCCAGTAGTTTCGGCTCGGCAATGATGAATCTGTCCGTCAGTCAGTCAGTCAGGACAAGTTATTTTATATACACCAGGTGGCTCACGGACGCCGTAATTTCTACTTATAAATGTCCCGCATGTATAAGTGATGTGTGGGGTGTCTACCAACTGATTTTAACAGGGGACTACTGCCAGCAGGCAGGTTACGTCAGAATATGAAGGGATAAGAAACAGAGTCACACTCGCAGCATGTTACTCAGCGCTGCCGGTCGAATGCATCCCTTGCATTCGTAAACATCGTTTTCGACCGCATAGTTCTAGGCTGATGTATGGTACAGCCGTACTAGATTTGCTGTCTGCATATCGGCAATGGCTAGTGTGATCAGCAGCGGTGAATACATAGGTATTATTTTAAGCTGGACAACCTGGTCGGAATGCAACAGAAGCTCCAAACAAACGCAGGCCTTCTACACACATATTTCGCCGAACAGTATTCGTTTTTGTTCCATGCAATCATCTCTTTTATCGAGTTGAATGTCTACACGTGTCTAAATTAATAAGTTGTTATATTAAATTTACTGCATCTTTGGCGTGTCTACAAACAGTAGCGGCGGTCAGGGGGTGGGGTGAGGAGGGACAGTCGCTCCCACCCGCACTTTGTAGAATATATATGACATTTATTCCATTTTAGCCAGATGGAACTAGGAATTGTTTTCAAAAGGCTATTTGTACAAGCCTTGTTGTCTTACATGCTAAATCTTCCCTTTATTGTATAGCGCTACGGCAAGTAGTGGAGACGTTGCATGTGCTGTGAGGAAGGGTAGTAGGGGTTCAAATTTTTGCCGAGGTCGTAGCCACGGAGTTATAATTCACCCGCTTGCCGCGCGCATTCGTCAGTCTGGCAGTCTCTTTATTGTCTGTTAGTTTCTTAGTGTGTATTCAAATACTAAATGATTATTAATTGCATAATCATGCCGTACATATATGTAATTGTACAGGGCGATATGGCCGGGGGTTACGACCGCGCAGTTGTTAGCTTGCACTCGGGAGATAGTGGTTTCGAATCCCATTGTCGACACCACTGATGATGGTTTTCCGTGGTATCCCATTTTCATACCAGGCAAACGCTGAGGCTGTACCTTAATTAAGGCCACGGTTGCTTCCTTCTCATAAGTTCTATCTGCGTCAGTGCGACATAAAGTCAATTGTAAAAACAGATATATTTAATTGTAATTGTAATTTCAACGCGAGAGAATACCAACTTTACATTCACCGGACTAAATTATTTCGTTTTTATTATGCTTTTTTATAAGTAAATGTAATTAATCAGCCCCGTGGATTAGGCCTATTCGTAATAATAGTTTTTTTTGAGATTTTGATTCAATGCTGTATAATAAAATTGTCACCACGTCTCACAAACATACTACGGGGCATTTACTTAATAAATAACATAACACAAAGAAATAACTTAGGAACGTTGGTATTAGCTCCTGTTGAAATACGATTACAACTGATTTTTTTTTTACACTTGGCTTTACGTCGCACCGACATAGATAGGATTTATGGCGACGATGAGACAGAAAAGGGCTACGCGTGGAAAGGAAGCGACCGTGGCCTTAAATAAGGTACAGCTCCAGCACTTGCCTGGTGTGAAAATTGGAAACCACGGACAACCATCTTCAGGGCTGCTGACAGTGGGATTCGAAACTACTATCTCCCGAGTGCAAACTCAGAGCTGCACGCCCGTAACCCCACCGCCACCTCGCCCGGTATAATTACATAGAAGTACGGCATGATTATGCAATTAAAAATAATTAAGTATTTGAATACTCACTAAGAAACTAATAGACACTAAAGAAACTGCCAGACTGATGAATGCGCGCGACAAGTGGGTGAATTATAACTCAGTGGCCACGACCTCGGCAAAAAATATACACCCCTACTACCCTTCCTCACAGCACAGTCAAAGTCTCCATTACTTGCCGTAGTGCTATACAAATTGGTTAGCGGCGACGAACAGCATTTTGTGCGTATTTCTGTCAATAATTATGTTAATAATTAAAGAAAATAAACGAAGGAATTAGCAGAAAAGATAACAAGGTTTGTACAAAGAGCTTTTTTAAATAATTCCTAGTTCCAGCTGGCTAAAGTGGAATGAAAATGTAATGTGTACTCCACAAAGTGGAGGTGGGGGGGGACTGTCCCTCCTCGCCGCACTCCTAATCTCCACTACTGTTTGTAGACACGCCAAAGGTGTAGAAAAGGAAATCTAATAACTTATGTATTTATACACGTGTTGACATTCCACTCGATGGAAGAGTTGCATGTATGAAACAAAAACTAATACTGTTCGGTGAAGTACGTATGTAGAAGGCATACGTCTGTATGGAGCTTCTGTTGCATTCCTACCAAATTGTCCAGATTAAAATAATGTCTGTGTATTCACCGCTGCTGATCACACTAGCTACTGCCGTTATGCAGACAGCAAATATAGTGCGGCTGTAGCATACACCAGCCTAGAACTATGCGGTCGAAAACGATGTTTAATAATGCAAGGGGTGCATTCGACCGGCAGCGCTGAGTAACATGCTGCGAGTGTGACTCTGTTTCTTATCTCTTCATATTCTGACGTTACCTGTCCGCTGGCAGTAGTTACCCTGTTAAAATCAGTTGGTAGACACTCCACACAACACTTATGCATGCGGGACATTTATAAGTAGAAAGTACGGCGTCCGTGAGCCAACTGGTATATACTAGCAATTACCCGCGTCTTCGCTCGCGTGGATTTCGTAATTTGATCAAAGTAATCGTTCCTCGGCATTGTACTAAGACATTATCTGAAAATTCCTAAAGTATAAAATCTCACCCCAAAACTGAGTTTCGTTTACCCCAGAAAATTTGTAAACTATTTTGGTGGTATTACCTTTCTGGGCTAAGACGACCATGCGACATAGAACTGTACATGTGAGAAACAGTCTTCTCCCATGTCGGAAAACAATACATGTTTTTTTATTTATAAAGGAGATTCCAAATAGCTATTCCCACATTTGTAACATCTTCAGTTTTTGAGATACACATAAGTATCCCCATAAAAAGTTTTCAATCCCTTGATCAGTCCTTCCCCACCCTCACCCCCATCTAAGTGTATTTTACGAAAACACAAATGCATGTCCCTTTAATTTTAAAGGAGGTTCCAAATACCAATTTTCAAGTCTGTAACATCTTCAGTTTCTAAGATATAAGCATCCTCATAGAAATAATTCGACTATATTTGTACTTTTTTTCACACCCTTCTCCGAAAACAAAATGGTACAGGTTCCTGTATTTTTAAAGGACTTTCCAAATACCAAGTTTCTTGTCTCTAACATGTTAAGTTTTTGACATACAATGTAGATATACCGGTACTCATTTTAAAAATTCACCTGCTTTTCCAAATCCTTTCAGCCCCTTAACTGGATTTTTCGAAGAAAAAGAAACCTTGTTTCATTATTTTTAAAGCAGATTCTAAATACCGGTTTTCATGCCTGTACGTCTGTAACAACTTCAGTTTTTGAGATAATTGTATCCTCATAAGAATAATTAAACTTCTTATTCTTCACTTCTTTCCAACCTTCTCCCGCCTTAAGTGGACTTTCCGAAAACAAATGATACGTTTCCCTTTATTTTGAAAGGAAATTCAAAATACCAACTTTCACGTCTGTAAGAGCTTCAGTTTTTAAGGTAATGTATCCGGAAAAACATATTTCAACTCCATATTTACTTATTTTCAACTCCACACCCCTTACGTCGATTTTCCTAAAAAACAAACGCGGGTCTCTTCATTTTAAAAGGATATTCCAAATACTAATTTACACGCCTGCAATATCTTCAGTTTATGAGATATAAGTATAATCTTAAAAACAATTCAACTCATTTTCACCCCCCTTCCTACCCGTTAAGTTTATTCCCCCCTCCACAAAAGTGTATGTTTCCATACTTTAAAAAGAGATTCCAAATACCAGTTTTCACGTCTTTAACATCCATAATTTTTGAGATATAAGTATGCTCACACAAAGAATTCAACCAATTTTTAAATTCATTCATCCCCCTTAAGTGGATTTTCCTAAGACAAAAGAAAAAGTGTTTCTTTACTATGAAAGAATATTCCAAATACAAATTCTCATGCCTCTAACATCTTCAGTTTCTAAGATATAAGTACCCTCATAAAAATAATTCAACTATTTTTGACTTCCTTTCACCCCCTGTCAAGTGAGTTCTCCGAAAACAAAAATGTACAGTTACTGTATTTTTTTCAATTTTCTTTACGTCGCAGCAATACAGATAGGTCTTATTGCGACGATGGGATAGGAAACGCCCAGAAGTGGGAAGAAAGCGGCCATGACCTTAATTGAGGTACAGCCCCAGCATTTGACTGGTTTGAAAGTGGGAGACACGGAAAACAATCTTCAGGGCTGCCGACGGTTGGGTTCGAACCCACTATCTCCTGGACGCTAGCACACAGCTGCGCGCCCCACTAACCGCACGGCCAAATCGCCCAGTGCCTATAATTTTAAAGAACTTACAAATCTCCTAGTTTCTTATCTCTAACATGTTAAGTTTTTGACATACACTGACTGACAGAGCAAATGCAACACCAAGAAGGAGTGGTTCGAAAGGGATGAAAGTTGGGGAAAAAACAGAGACGGCACGGACGAATAATTGATGTTTATTTCAAACCGATATGCAGGTTACACAATGCACACGGCATCGACTCAGTAGGATGTAGGACCACCGCAAGCGGCGATGCACGCAGAAACACGTCGAGGTACAGAGTCAATAAGAGTGCGGATGGTGTCCTGAGGGATGGTTCTCCATTCTCTGTCAACCATTTGCCACAGTTGGTCGTCCGTACGAGGCTGGGGCAGAGTTTGCAAACGGCGTCCAATGAGATCCCACACGTGTTCGATTGGTGAGAGATCCGGAGAGTACGCTGGCCACGGAAGCATCTGTACACCTCGTAGAGCCTGTTGGGAGATGCGAGCAGTGTGTGGGCGGGCATTATCCTGCTGAAACAGAGCATTGGGCAGCCCCTGAAGGTACGGGAGTGCCACCGGCCGCAGCACATGCTGCACGTAGCGGTGGGCATTTAACGTGCCTTGAATACGCACTAGAGGTGACGTGCCGCGTTGTCTAGCGGTAGGGCGCTCCACAGTTACTGCCGGATTTGACCTTTCTCCACGCCGACGCCACACTCGTCTGCGGTGACTATCACTGACAGAACAGAATCGTGACTCATCGGAGAACACGACGTTCCGCCATTCCCTCATCCAAGTCGCTCTAGCCCGGTACCATGCCAGGCGTGCACGTCTATGCTGTGGAGTCAATGATAGTCTTCTGAGCGGGCGCCGGGAGTGCAGGCCTCCTTCAACCAATCGACGGGAAATTGTTCTGGTCGATATTGGAACAGCCAGGGTGTCTTGCACATGCTGAAGAATGGCGGTTGACGTGGCGTGCGGGGCTGCCACAGCTTGGCGGCGGATGCGCCGATCCTCGCGTGCTGACGTTACTCGGGCTGCGCCTGGACCCCTCGCACGTGCCACATGTCCCTGCGCCAACCATCTTCGCCACAGGCGCTGCACCGTGGACACATCCCTATGGGTATCGGCTGCGATTTGACGAAGCGACCAACCTGCCCTTCTCAGCCCGATCACCATACCCCTCGTAAAGTCGTCTGTCTGCTGGAAATGCCTCCGTTGACGGCGGCCTGGCATTCTTAGCTATACACGTGTCCTGTGGCACACGACAACACGTTCTACAATGACTGTCGGCTGAGAAATCACGGTACGAAGTGGGCCATTCGCCAACGCCGTGTCCCATTTATCGTTCGCTACGTGCGCAGCACAGCGGCGCATGTCACATCATGAGCATACCTCAGTGACGTCAGTCTACCCTGCAATTGGCATAAAGTTCTGACCACTCCTTCTTGGTGTTGCATTTGCTCTGTCAGTCAGTGTATAATGTAGATATACCGGTACACATTTTAAAAATTCACCCGCTTTTCCAATTCTTTTTAGCCCCTTAACTCGAATTTCCGAAAACAAAAATATACGTGTTTCATAATTTTTAAAGGAGATTCCAAATACCAGTTTTCATGCCTGTACGTCTGTAACACCTTCAGTTCTTGAGATAAATGTATACTAATACGAATAATTCAAATTCTCCTTCTTCAATTCTTTCCATCCCTCTCCCACTTCAAGTGGACTCTCCGATAAAAAATACGTTTTTCTTTATTTTGAAAGGAAATTCAAAATACCAACTATCACATCTGTAACAGCTTCAGTTTTTAAGATAAGTATCCGTATGAACATGTTTCAACTCCTTATTTACTTATTATCAACCCCATAAACCTTACGTCGATTTTCCGAAAAAAACAAATGTGTGTTTCTTCGTTTTTAAAGAAGATTCCAAATACTAATATACACATCTTTAACATCTTCAGTTTTTGAGATATAGGTATCCTCATAAAAGGAATTCAACTCATTTTTCACTCTAGCCCGTTAAGTTGATTGCCCCCTCCAATAGGTGCGTGTATTTTTAATACAAATTTTCATGTGTGTTACCATAAGTTTTTGAGATATTTTTCCCATAAAAAGAATTACATTCCTTCACTTATTTTCCCCTGACCCTTAAGTGAATTTTCCGAAAACCAGAAAAAATTGTTTCTTAATTTATAAAGGAGCTTCCAAATGCCAATTATCACGACTGTAACATCTTCAGTTTTGAGATATATGTATCCTCATTAAAAGCAATTAAACCCCTTTTACAACAACCCCTCCCCCAAATTGTTTCCTCCCCTCCCCAATTGCTTATTTCTTTATTGTTTAGGAGATTCCGAATACTAATTTTCACGTCTGTAACATCTATATTTTTTGAGATATAAGTATCCTCGCACAAGGTATTCAACTAATTTTTCAACTTTTTCACCCCCCCCCCCCTTAAGTGGATTTTCCAAAGACAAAAGGTTACGTGTTTCTTTACTTTGAAAGAAAATTCCCAACACAAATTTTCTTGTCTGTAGGCTTCTTCAGTTTTTGAGATATAAGTATCCTCATGAAAAGAATTCAACTCCTTTTTCACTCCACCCCCACGCGTTAAGTTAATTTACCCCACCCAAACATGCGTGTTTTTTTATTTGTAAAGGAGATTCCAAATACCAATTGCCAAGTCTGTAACCTGCAGTTTTGAGATATAAGTTACTCCAGAAAAAGAATTCACCTTTTTTACTTCACACTCCCCACTCAAGTGAATTTTCCAAAAACAAACAGTACCCGTTTCTTTAAAATAGCTTCCAAATACCATTTATCACTACTGTAACATATTCATTTTCTGAGATATATGTATCCTCGTAAAAGGAATTCATCTTCTTTTTACCCCCACCCCCCACGCTCGCTACCAAGTTGATTCCCTCACCAAATGCGTGTTTCTTTATTTTTAAAAGAGATTGCAAATACCAGTTTTCACGTGTGTAACATCCTTAGAATTTTTGGTATATAGATATATATACACATTCTCATACAAATAATTCAACTAATTTTTCCATTCTTTCATTCCCACCCTGTTAGGGTTTATTTTCGAAAACCAAAGAATACGTGTTCCCTTATTCTTAAAGGAGATTCCAAATACCAATTCTTACGTCTGCAACATGTTAAGTTTTTGAGATGTACTGTGGATACGCTAATTTTAAAAAATCACCCCCTTTTTAGTTCCCCTTAAGTGGATGTTCCGAAAAAAAAAATATTGAAGTTTCTTTACATGTACAGGAAATTTTAAATGCCAGTTTTCAAGTCCTTAATAAGTTACTTGTCTGAGATAATTTGCAGATATAGTATTTTTAAGAATTCACCCCGTTTGTCACTCCTGTTCACCCCCTATTCATCAGATTACCCCAAAACACAAAAATACATGTTCCTTTATTTTCAATGGAGATTCCAAATTTCAATTTTCATGTCTGTAACATCTTCAGTTTTTGAGATGTACGTCTCCTCATAAAAGGTGTTCAACCCATTTTCCTACTTTTTTCTCCCCCTTTAATGGTATTTTCCAAAAACAAAAAAATATGTGTTTCCTTATTTTTAAAGGAGATTCCAAATACCAATTTTTACGTGTGTATACTTCTAAGTTTTGAGTTTCAGATTTCCTTATTTTAAAAATTAACCCCCCTTTCCACCGCCTTAGTGGTGGAATATCCAAAAATTCTCCCTTAATGAGCACCTACATGTTAATATGAATGTATCCTCAAAATTTTCTTTCTCTATTTCCAGTAGTTTTGGCTCGGCGATGATGAATCAGTCAGTCAGTCAGTCAGTCTGTCAGTCACGACATGTTATTTTACATATAGAAATATTGTACCAGTAAAATATAGCCCGACTATTCTGTTGGTTTTAAAAGCGCACAAGACATTTCTCAGGGCAAATCTAGGTGAAAGTTAGCTTGAGCTTGGTACAGGAGGATAGGTTCTATCTACAAGAAAATTGAGATTTCTTTAATGAAATTAGTTTATTCAAATTAAATGCCGGTTGAATTGCATATCACCTTGGTGTAGATACTCGTCGTCTTCAGAATCGCCTACCAGGTAACCTCGTACTCCCAGGTCTCCTTGTCACCATGGTATCCAATCCGTTCTGCAGGGTCCTTTCGTCACCATGGAATTGGCTCCTTTTGTCACCATGGAATGGAGCTGGAACACCCAGGTCCGTCTGACATGGGGGTCGAACTCGAACCTGAAGCTCTAGACGATCTCGAAGCTCTCCGACGATCTGGCCGCGGGATAATCACTCGCGATTTACTCATACGAGCGTCAATATTTACACAGTCCCCCGACACATTTATTCGGCGCCAACGATTGACTTTAATATTGACGTAACACGAAGTTGGAAGTAGTCAGAACGTTACTTGTCATTTGTAGATGGCGGAATTTAAATGTCATTTAAGAAGTCGAAGTTGCGGGTAGCATCAAATTAAGAAAGAAAAAATAAATCACAGTTCATGGTTATTGGCTTCTGGAAATAATGAAACTAAAGCTTGTTCACGTATTGTTCACTGTCCGTGGTTGATTTCCACAGTAAATAATGTTGCATCTCACACAAAAACATATAACTGCTCAAGAGTTTTTCCATTGGACACTGCTATTAGCGACGACTGATAAATTGTTAATCACTTTTATGAAATAATAATGTTGGAAATTATTATGTACAGTTATAAATTCAATCTAGTTTGAATCGATCTCCGTTCACTTCAACACAGAATCAATCTCCTGTATCGGAGCACTCGAGTATTGAATTGCGCAATTGGCAAACACTTGTATTATTATAGCGAAGCAGTTTAAGTACTTTCAAGGTCACGTTTGCGTAGCAAATAAAATAAATTGACCTGAGTTTCAAACTAGAGACATTCTAAGGAAGACACCACAGTAAATTACATAATGTTGCAGTGTGTCACTTTGAAATAATTAGCACTGGATCGTGAGAAATCTTAGTTCCACAATCCGTTGAAAAATCTTAAAGACTTGACAAATATCAAAGATCATTAGCATTTTATTCTGAGTCCGATTTATTTGTAGAACCTAAGTTCATTTCACTCGAGAATTTGAGATAGATTTTTATTAGTACTATGTTCAGACGAACAGAATTACGACGTAGCGTGGTGAGACTGGCACATCAAAATTCCCAGCAGTGATTGGTTGGCTCGTCTTATATACAATTGGAGCTCATACGTCATCAGCTGTCGTGATTCATAGGAAGTGGAATAACGCGAAAATCCCTCGGTGGATTTGCTAGAAACTTGCTATGGTAGACGTTCACATAATTTCCTACAAAATGACGTATCTGCCGAGCTGATACGACCATTATCACAGAAGTTTTGAATATTTCCGGATCGAAGTTTCAGGAAGGCGTGAAGTTTATTCTGGAACGCTAGTCCATGTCGCGTGGCACGTAACCGAGCGGGCGGGTAGCCTATCTCCCTCTGCACTTATGTCATTCGCAGCTGTTTGCGCTTCATGTTGGCTCGCATTGCTAAATGTAGACACATGAGTTTGCAGTATATGGCGCATTGACAGTTAAGTAGTATTCATCTTAAAACATACAGCACGTACTGCGCGTTCCTGGTACAATATATATAGATACTAGCAATTACCTGCGGCTTAACTCGCGTGGATTTCGTAATTTGATCAAAGTGAATGTTCCTCGGCATTGTATTAAGACAATATCTTAAAATTCCTAAAGTATAAAAACTCACCCAAACGTTGAGTTTCATTTACCCCAGAATTTCTTTGTAAACTATGTTGGTGAAATTACCTTTTGCCGCTACGACGACCATCCGGCGTAGAACTCTACATCCTCATAAAAATAATTCAAACTTTGAGGAGTCCTTCCGCAACCCCCACCCCACCCCCATTTAAGTGTATTTAACGAAAAAACATATACAGGTCCCTTTATTTTTAAAGGAGACTCCAAATACTAATGTTCACGTCTGTAACAGCTGCAGTCTCTAAGACAAAGTATCCTCACAAAAATATTTCAACTACTTATTTACTTATTTTCAACCACACACCCCTTACGTCGATTTTCCGAAAAAACAAATGAGTGTGTCTTTATTATTAAAGGAGATTCGAAATGCTAATTTTCACGTCTGAAACATATTCAGGTTTAGAGATATAAGTATCCTCATAAAAGTAATTAAATTTTTTCACCCCCCTCCTACTCGTTAAGTTGATTACCCCGTTCCCAAAAGTGCGTGTTTCTTTATTTTTAAAGGAGATTCCAAATGCCAATTTTCGCGTCTTCAACATCTTTACTTTTTGAGATATAAGCATCCTCACACAAAGAATTCAACTAATTTTTTAATTCATTCACCCCCCTAAAGTGGATATTCCGGAAACAAAAGTACACGTGATTATTTACTTTGAAACAAGATTACAAATACAAATGGTTATGCCTCTAACATCTTCAGGTTTTTAAGATATAAGTATCCTCATGTAAAGAATTCTAATCCGTTTACACCCCAGCCCGGTAAGTTGATTTCCTCCCCCCTCCAAAGTGCGTGTTTCTTTATGTTTAAAAGAGTTTCCAAATCTAAATTTTCACGTGTGTAACATCTTTAGTTTTTGAGGTATAAGTATCCTCATACAAAGAATTAAACTATTTTTCATTACATTCACCCCCTTAAGTGGATTATCTAAAGCCGAAATATTACGTGTTTCTTTACTTTGGAAGAAAATTCCAAATAAAAATGTTGATGTCAGTTTTTGAGATATAAGTATCCTTAAAAAAAAATTCAACTCCTTTTTCACACCACTCCCGCCCGATAAGATGTTATCACCCCACCCAAAATAAAGCGTTTCTTTATTTTTCAAGGAGGTTCCAAATACCAATTTCGACGTCGGTAACCTTCAGTTTTAAGATATAAGTTTATCCAGAAAAGCCAACATCGTTCACTTCCTTTCACACTCCCAACTTCAGTGAATTTTCCAAAAATAAACAGTACCGTTTTCATTAAAAGAGCTTCCATATACGAATTATCACGACTGTAACATCTTCAGTTTTTGAGATATATGTATCCTCGTAAAAGAAATTCATCTCCGTTTTCATCCCCCCTACCAAGTTGATATCCCCCCCCCTCCACGAAATGCGTGTTTATTTTTATAGGAGATTTCAAATACCAGTTTTCACGTTTGTAACATCATTAGATTTTTTGTATATATATAATTCAAATAACTTTTTAATTCTTTCACCCCCAGGTATAGGTTTTCCAGAAAACAGAAGAATACGCATTTCCTTATTTTTAAGGGAGATTTAAAATACCAATTTTTACATCTGTAAACTTTTTTAAGTTTTTGAGATACAGGTACCCTCGTTTTAATAATTTACCCCACTTTTCACCCCCTTAGCATCCGCGTTCGTAGCGTAACGGTTAGTGTTATTAGCTGCCGTCCTCGAGGGCCCGGGTTCGATTCCCAGTAATTCCAGGAATCTAAAACTGGCAGGAGGGCTGGTATGTGGTTGAACTGGTACATGATACTCACCTCCAATGGGGGTGTGCCTGAAAAGAGCTGCACCACCTCAGGATGAGGACACGAGTTTACTTACATACTTACCCCCTTAGCACCGGAATATCCAAAACTCCACCCTCAGTGAGCACCTGTACCCTAATATAAATGTATTACCAAAATTCCATATCTTAATGTCCAGTAGTTTTGGCTCGGCGATTATGAATCAGTCAGTAAGTCAGTTAGTCAGGACATGTTATTTTATAAATATAGATTCCTACAAATAAATCAACAAAATTTTCAATTCCCCCCCCCCCCCCGACGTTAAGGGTTTTCCGTAAACAAAATAATACGTGTTTCTTTATTTTTAAACGAGAGTCCAAATACCAATTTTCACGACTGCAACTTGTTAAGTTTTGGAGATATACTGTAGATATTCTAATTTTAAAAACTCACTCCCTTTTTCAGTTCCCCTTAAGTGAATTTTCCGGAAAGAATATCTTTGTTTCTTTACTTTTACAGGAAATTCCAAATACCAGTTTACAAATCTGTAATTACGTGTCTGACGTAATTTGCAGATATTGTCTTTTTAAAAATTCACCGCCTTTGTCACTCCTGTTCACCCCATATTCTTAGGGGTGTCCAAAAACACAAAAATACGTATTCCTTTATTTTCAAAGGAGATTCCTAATACGAATTTTCATGTCTGTAACATCATACGTTTTTGAGATATAAGTCTCTTCATAAAAGGTGTTCAACCCCTTTTCCCCACTTTTCACCCCCCTTAATGGTATTTTCCGAAAACAAAGAAATGCATGTTTCTTAATTTTAAAGGAGATTCCAAATACCAATTTTTACGTCTGTAAACTTTTAAGTTTTAAAAATTCATCTCTCTATTCACCTCCTTAGCGCCGGAATATCAATAAATCCTCCCATGATGAGCACCTACACCCTAATACAAATGTATCCCATAATTTCATTTCCTTATGTCCAGTAGTTTTGGCTCGGCGATGATGAATCTGCCAGTCAATCAGGACATGTTATTTTATATACTTCAGTTCTGTAACAGTAAATATAAGTTGATTAGTTTTGTTACAGTAACTTACTTTAAAATGATTATTTTAAATAGGTTTCATTACTTCAAAAATGCCATATATTGTTACTAACATAAAAGGAACTGAGAAATAGCACTTAAAAAACATAACAACGCAATAGAAGCCAACATAAAAACAGAAACGTCAAGACAACACCAGTAACATCACTTTTCCTGACTACTGGTTCGGTTAAAATAATGATAGTAAACGAATATTGCCGTTTTGAAATATGATCAACATAATCATGTATCAGGCTTAAAATTTCACACTTTATGGTTTATTGTAGCATTGTTTATGTCCTTCCCATTCAAACAGTGAGGTCAGTATCTGAGCCCATTGGTGATTTGCCTTCTTCTTCCACTTCACCACCTGCTATTTCACC
The DNA here is from genome assembly GCF_040414725.1 of Anabrus simplex. Taxonomy (NCBI): domain Eukaryota; kingdom Metazoa; phylum Arthropoda; class Insecta; order Orthoptera; family Tettigoniidae; genus Anabrus; species Anabrus simplex. The sequence continues at coordinate 571,267,442 of NC_090266.1, forward strand.
AGTACAGGCATCCAGGACACGTTTGTAGAAGGAGAGCTGCTGAAGATCTGGCCACTCATCACCGTAGTGTTTGGAAAGTAGTTTTCCCACATTTTGTACTTTTTGTATTCGGTTGCAGTGCTAATGCAATCAGCAAAGCTTTGTTGTCAGCAATTTTCCTACCTGGTTTTCAAATGCTCTTCACTTCATTGAAGTATTTCTGATGCTTGGCCGAGGTTGTAAAGGCGTGCTCGGTTCGCCTGGAAGGACGTGGGTTCGATTTCCCGTCAGGAAATGAAAGAAACTAGATTTCCACTTCCGGAGGTGCACATGGCCGTGAGGTTCACTCAGCCTACATCAAAAATGAATACCAGGTTAATTACTGGATGCAAATGTGGCCGGCCGTGGAGCTAATCACTCTACCCCATCAAGTGCCGAGGTTACTGATAGTGGAAGCCTTTACCTTCCAACCCTCCAAGGGCCTTCATGACATTTACGACGATGAGAGAGAAAAGGAATACAAGTGGGAAGGAAGCGTTCGAAGCCTTAATAAAAGTACAGTCCCAGCATTTCCCCGATGTGAAAATGGGAAACTACGGAAAACCATCTTCCCGGCTGCCGACAGTGGAATTCGAACCCAATATCACCAGAATGCAAGCTCACAGCTGCGCGACCCTAACCGCACGACCAACTTACTCTAAGCTCTAATGCCAGTCTGAGTAGCTCGGACGATAGAGCGCTGGTCCTCTGATCCCACCCTGGCAGGATCGATGGCGGCTCAGTTCGGTGGTATTTGAAGGTGCTCAAATACGCCAGTCTCGTGTTTGTAGATTTACATGCATTTAAGAAAATACTGCGGTAAAAAAAATCTGGCACTTCAGCGTCTCCGAAAACCGTGAAAATTAGTGGAACGTAAATACATTATTATTATTATTATTATTATTATTATTATTATTATTATTATTATTATTATTAGTAGTAGTAGTAGTAGTAGTAGTAGTAGTAGTAACATTATTATTACGTAAATTTTAATTAAACGGGTCAATTACAGTCATCGTTTTACCTATCGACACTTACTGACCAGTAATAGCCTATTGTCCGCCTCTGTGGTATAGTGGTTAGTGTGATTAGCTGCCACCCCTCCGGAGGTCCGGGTTCGATTCCCAGTTCTACCACGAAATTTGAAAAGTGGTACGAAGGCTGGAACGGGGTCGACTAAGCCTCGGGAAGTTAAGTGAGTAGAGGTGGTTCGATTCCCACCTCAGCCATCCTGAAAGTGGTTTCCCGTAGTTTCCCACTTCTCCAGGCAAATGCCGGGATGGTACCTCACTTAAGGCCACGGCCGCTTCCTTCCCTCTCACTTGTCTATCCCTTCCAATCTCCCCATCCCCCCGCAAGGCCCCTGTTCAGCATAGCAGGTGAGGCCATCTGGGCGAGGTACTGGTCATTTTCCCCAGTTGTATCCCCCGACCCAATGTCTCACTCTCCAGGACACTGCCCTTGAAGCGGTAGAGTCGGGATCCCTCGCTGAGTCCAAGGGAAAACCAACCCTGGAGGGTAAACCGGTTAGGAAAAAAAGAATAAGCCTTCTATTAGAAATGCCCGGCAGCAATTCCACAGTAGCTCTTTTTCCTTCGAGCAATGTTCACTCATGGTTGCAACTACGGTTTTGAAATTTGTCTCATTAATAACAATTTCACTGAATACTTATAGCCTTTTCTTTCAGTGTCCATCGTCCTTTCATTGACCTGAAACGTTTATGAATAAGCATTGACAACTCGCATTGTCTATTGTCAGAAATTCATCGTAGACTGTCGCAGTAACGGCACAGAAATTTTGCACCCGTTTTTCATGTACTTATTAACTATTTCCTTCATTCTGTCCGCTTGGATCACTGAGTAATCCCATGGACGTCTTATAAAACACACACAATTACACAACACTTGATTCGCATGCATGTGCTGGTACGGGTCTTCGACTTCACTCTAAGCATTCTGTGTGTTTTTCACACAGAGTACCCTAGACCAGTTTTCGAGTACAGCTAGTGGCCTGGCACGTGAGTCAAACTCTCCAACTTGCCAAGCCTTTAGGGGAAGTTCACAACAACTTTTGTTGGCCTGCGAAAAGGAACAGGTTCGTCAAGCCCTATACTTTGCTACTGTACTTCTACTACGCATGGAAAGAATGGCATAACCGGCGTATCCTGCTACGGCCGTTCAAGACACATTAGGTCCTGAAATATTTGACTCAGTCATGGGCAAACTAATAGGACAGGGTAAAAAGTACATAGCATATATTTTGAGATGTATTTTTCTTTGCCGACTAGCTTAATATAGGCACGTATACCCATAACAACCTGTATAATACGTACTTTAAATCAGGATTCAAATTAAATAGATAATGAATATAGGATTATACTAATACCAATGTTCTGGATATATTACATAAACATTTACGTATTAATATATACATTTATATTTAATATATACATAGATTAATGCACCCTACAATGCTAGAAATATGTTTAGGATCCTCCTTTTTCCTCTCTCAAATATAGATGTTAATAATATTATCGAAGGCTTGTATATCAGTAAGTTATTATTGATTAATTTACCTTTACTATATGTTATTAACATTATATAAATGTAGAGTATACATATAATACGATTGTAACTGGCCAAAAGTTCTTACTAAGATTAATCAACTAAATTAAATTCAGGAATAACTTAAGCCCTCAGTCAAAAATTTGGAAAATTTTACGGAATCTCAAAACCCTTACTGATTTAATAAACTATATTTAATTCAATTAAATATTGAAAACCCTTGAATTTTCCAAAATTTGACGCTATCTTTAATTGCAAAAATGTGCAATTTTGCCGCGTTTTTAGGCCAAGAATGGGGATGTCTCCCTTAATTAATAGAATTTCCTACACAAATTATTCCCTAGCACCATCCTTTAGCAGTCGTACTTTAACGTTTTTAGCAATGAAGTGACTGATCTAAAAGGATTACTGTGATGGAATAAATCATGTATTTATTTACCTTCTATATATCTAATAGACTTAAACGACTCCCTAAAGCATTAAAAACTTTCGTGCTTCATGAGGTTACTGCATACTGTACCGGTTACGACCTGTACATGCAAATATTTTGAGAGTTAATTGTATTTAATCATCACGCGTATTACTCCGTGCAAGCCTGGTTTGTTTACATTCAGCAGGACGAGCGAGCAAGCTGAGGACAGCTGTGTGTGTGACGTAGCTGCAGGGGCTAGTTAGATCACTCGTCTCTCATGCTGCTGGCCTGAACTCGTATGTTCTAGATTCAGCGTCACACCTTCCCGAACATTCTACGGAGAAAAAAATTACAACTCCTATAATAATTATGGTAGCGACTTGAGCAACATGTCATTTTAAAGGGAATCACATAAACGTCGTAATGCTTGAATTTCAAGAAAATCCGTCGAGGGAATCAGGAGATAACCAGCTTCACGGCATATGTGACGTAGATGTCCCCAAACCGAATATAAGGAGGGCTCAATATAGCCTGATGTCTCAGTCAGTCAGTCACAATCGAGTAGTCAGCGTGGCTCTACTCGCTGCCATAATCGTCGGAGGCTATCTTCGTGTGGTTATAGTCTCACTGAGGAACTCTGAATTTCCTCGAAGTCTTTATTTACGAGTGTTGAGGAACTCTGAATTCTTCTAAATCTTTATAAATGTGACTTGTAATATTTACGAGTGTTGAGGAACGAATTATTCTAAGTCTTTAAAAATGGGACTTGTAATATTTACGAGTGTTGAGGAACTCTGAATTCTTCTAAGTCTTTATAAATGGGCCTTGTAATATTTACCAGTGATGGACTCTAAATTTTCGCCAGTGATTATTCAAAGACTTGTAATATTCTACGTGTATTTACCTAAGTATACTAGGCTGAGAATTTGGGAGAATATTCTTCCAGTGACAAACATGAGCAAGGTTGGAGATATCCTATAAATATTGGCAAGACTTGGTAAATATAACCTAATTGATTCATACTGAAACCGTTCAAGACATCGTCAGGAGCATGTCGTAAGAAGGTGATCGCATTGTCTCTGAGTATTAAACCAGGAAATACACGAGCGTAAGAGGAATGTCGTCCTATACCATACATCTGAGAGCCACTGCAGACTTTAATCTCTCTTCGTCGCTGAAGTGCTGTGTTATAAATAGACATCGCACTTGTACGCAAATACAGATTTTTTTGCCGATATGTATATGTGATTTTGTTGAAGACTGCTTGTAAAACACGTTAAAATATGCATTACAAACGTCGAAAACATGCACAATAAATCCGAAATTTGGCATGTATTGTACCAGTAAAAGAGCCCGATTTTAAGATTTATTTTCAACGTAAGCATGGAATAATTCTCAGGGCTAAACTGGATGAATATTAGCTAGGGCTTGGTACAGGAGGCAGGGTCCTATCTACAAGAAAAGTTTGAATCTGATTTGATAAGAGTTTATTCATGTAATGCATATTAAATTGCACATCACCTCATGGTAGATAGGGGTTGTCTTCCACATTGACCTTGATAGTGAGCTAAGTTGGAGCCAAACCATATTTTGGCGGCGTATGGGGAAAATGCATACACACATACATGCATACAGTACACATAAATACACACATAATGTACCGGGAAATTATCAAATGATAAGCAACGACTAGTGATTTCGTAGATTATTAAGAAACCTTTACCGCAGTGCACACCGGGTGTAGACCTGGAGCTGGGTACAGAGAGAGGTCCTAACTACAATGAGTTCAGATGTTTAAAATGCTGAATTTATTCACATAATGTTCACCTTACAATTGTGCTGGTTACAGTCAAGTTGTCTCCAGAGATACTCCATGTTGAACGGCGACCCAACCATGAAAACGTGATCCCTCGTGTTCGGCAACCAAACTATGGAACCACGATCACTTATAGGCAGCAGTCAGCGTCAATTCTAGAAGGTCTCGGCGCGGGGTAATCACTCACTGATTATGTTACGCTAGTGTTCACATTTAACTGTAACCCGAGTATGGAATGAGTCCACTTAAACCACAGCACTTCGTAATCGTAAAGTAATATTTAATTATTGGCTCAGCTCTGACTTAGAAACAGAATGTTAATTTGGTAAAACAAGTTACACTTGTGTGAAATGATTGTGCTTGTTTCCACCCACACGAAAAAACAATGCATTTCACACGAATGTCTAAAGCGATGTATGACTGCACTAGTGACATTAAATGTCTATTCGCGAAGTACAATTCACTAGGAAATAGCATTTATGATCACTGCATTCAACATGAAGCACTTATTTTTATGATTATTATTATTTTCTATTAGCAAACCTTAGAAGCCTCTGTGGCTGAGGTAGCAGCGCGTCGGCCTATCACCGCTGGTTTCCGTGGTTCAAATCCCGGTCACTCTATGTGAGATTTGTGCTGTACAAAGCGGAAGTGGGACAGGTTTTTCTCTGGGTACTCCGGTTTACTCTGTCAACTTTCATTTCAGCAACAATCTCCATTATCATTTCATTTCATCTGTCAGTCATTATTATTCTCCTTAATATTATTCTTTTCTTCATGGGTCCTCTAAATATTTGTTCCTAATTAGCGTCGACCTCTAAGCTCTTTTGCTACCATATTTTTTCATTCATTCCCACCTAGATATACCTGCTCCCTTCACAAAGCTGCAGGTTGTTCTTATTTGGTCTTCTTGGATTTTTTCTCTCTCTTCACCTGGTAGTCCTAGATTGGAGAGTCTGATTCTACCCAGCGCCTCACATTCGAAAAGTATGTGTTCAGCTGATTCCTCTACTTCATTGCATATCCTACATATATTGTCTCTTATTACTCCAATTCTATGTAGGTTTTTTTTAAGATGGCAGTGTCCTGTCAACAGTCCTACTGCCCATCTTATTTCTTCTCTGCTGAGTTTAACAGTTCTTTAGTGTGCTCCTTGTTTGGTCCTTTTATCAGTTCCTTTGCAAGCCTGAATCCTGGAGTATTTTTCCAATTCTCCATATGTTCCTTTTTTTCACATTTTCCTGTGTAGTGTGGGGTTTGTCCATAGGAAATCCCGTATACAGATTCTGGGCCTACAAAATGTGCTTCTGCCCATTTCCTGGCCAGTTTATTGGTCTTTTTAATTCCTGATATACCTGCATGCTCTAGTACCCATATTATTTTGACAATGATGTACTTGAGAGCTTAAGGAGAAGTGAATGGCTATAATAGACAATTCTGGATATTATCCGGACTGCTTCTAGTGCCTTAGTGGCCACTTGGCTGTCCATAAGAATGAAAATGTTCTTATTCCTTAAGTTCATTTTCAGCTTTTCTTCAAGGCATATTGCGATAGCTATCACTTCCGCTTGATATACTGTAGTGTGTTTGCCCAGGCTCATCTGGATTGATCTCTCAGGTCTCCCCCCGTTGATGCCCCTCCTGTGCCATGTCCAGTCTTTGAGTCATCAGTCCACCACACTATATCTTCTGTTTCAGTATTCCATTTGTTGATATCCCAGTCATCTTTTTTTATTATCTGCGTGTCAAACGGTTTCTCAAAGTTGTACTTTGGTATCATATGATCAGAAGGCATGTGTAGAACTTCCTCTGTTATTATGTTAATTTCACAGTCTCCTAGATCGGGTCTGTGTGCATTCAAGCACTCTCATTGTGCTAGTCTACATGAACTCATTCTAGCATGTCCTTTTATGAAAAAACATAGTGATGGGAGGTCTAGTAAAATATTCAAGGCTTCTGTTGGCGTAGTTCTCACAGCCCTAGTTTTGGCTATGCATGCCATTCTCTGTAGGCTATCCAATCTACTACTGACTTTTCCTCTGCTCACTTTCTGCCAGCAGATGATTGCAGCATAGGCCATCAACGGTCTAATGATCATTGTATATATCCACGTGACCTTTGATGGTCTTAGGCCCCATGTCTTCCGACGGCTCTTCTACATGAATACAGCAAATCCTTGGCCCTAGCTATGTTCATTTCCATATGTGCATTCCAGGTAAGATATTTATCTAACACTACACCTAGGTGCAGTGCCTGTTCTTCCATATATATATATCGTGCCCAAAGAGCTTCAGTGATCACTTTCCCTCTAATTTTCTCCTTCTCGTAAAAGGGACCAGAGTTATCTTGTTCGGGTTGCCTGATAGTTGTTCTACCCGACACCAGTTCTCCACAAGGTTGAGTGATCTTTGCATGAGGTCCTGGATAACACTCATCACCTTACCTCTTACCACAATCACTAGGTCATCTGCGTATCCTTGTGTATTAAACATTGTTCGTTGAGCATACCTATGATTCTGTTCACCACGAGGATCCACAGCAGGGGCGAAAAAGTCCTTCCTGAACACAGCCTCGGATGGCCCTAACGGTCAGCTTTTCCTCAAACAGGGTTGCTTTTATCTTCCTTCCGTCTAACACGATTTAATCCATTTAACGACGGTTTTACTCACCTTCCTCTTTTTCAATGTTTTGATCATAGAGTCATGGGTTGTATTGCTGAAGGCTACTTCTATATCTAGAAATACCGCCAGTGCAATTTCTTTATATTCTGGGCTTTCCTCTAGTTTGAAAACCAACTGGTGGAGAGCTACTTCACTGGATCTGCGTGGTCTATATCCAAACTGATCTTCATGTAACGGTGAGTTCAGTTGCACCGTTCTTCTGATATATTTATCCAGAATTATCTCCATTATTTTCAGCATGAACGAGGTTAAACATAATGCCCGGTATGATTTGGCTTGGGCGTAATTTGCTCTTCCAGACTTAGGTATGAATACTGCTTTAGCTTCAGACCATGATTTCGGCACCTACTCTAAAGCAAGACTAGCTCTGAAACGTCCGGCAGGGCATTTACGATTACGTCCGTCCTTCCTGTAGGAATATCGGAAGTATGCCATCTGGCCCCGGAGCCTTTATAGGATGAAACGTGTCGATTGCCAATTTTACATGGTTATGTTTTATTATTCTGTTGGCTCAGTTCCAGTCTGCTCTTCGAGCTCCGGTCTCTATTCTAACCGTTTCTTCTTCTGTCATCTCCTCAGCCTCAGGAAAATGACACGCCATTAGTTCTCCATCGTGTCCCTTCCCGCCTGAGTAAATGACCCATCTGGTTTCTCCAGTGTCCCCACTTGATTTATATGGGTTAATTTCAGAACGTTCTGGAGCCTTGCTGTTTCAGTGTGTGATTCCAATTTCTCACAGAACAGTCACCAAGACTTTCTTTTTCCTTTACGTATCTCTAGGTTATACTCAGTGAGTTTCCTATGATATACGTCCCACATATCATTTCTAGATGATATTCTATACAATATCCTAACCTCTTTTTTCATCTTGGCTAGTTATTTGTTCCACCACCTTACTTTATTGGTGCTTTTCTTTCTTTTGAGAGGACAGTTTTCATGGAATAAGTCTATAATGGCCTCCTCTAATATTTCCACTGCCTCATCCACTTCTTTCTGTCCTCTCACGTTAATTGGAGTCTTTTGTACAGCCTTCCCTAAAACTTCTCTGTATCAGCACCAGTTTTGAGTCTCTATACTTCTCAATTCCACATAGTCTCGCATCTATTGCAAATTGGATGTGCTGGTGGTTTGCCAATGATGCTTCCTCCAGCACCTTCCAGTCTTTAATAAAGTTTGCAATATGCGTAGTGCTTAGTGTAATGTCTATTATTTCCCTACGATTTTTATTTATAAATGTAGGCTTATTTCCTAGGTTTAGTATCGTCAACTCAGTCGCAATAATAAACTCACCCCTTGCGTTGCAGTTCGTGCTGACCCATGCAGTGTGGTGCGAATTTGCATCTACTCCAAGGACTAGGTGTTCGCCTTTCCTCTTTGCTTTGCAAATTAGGTCTTCAACTTCTTCTGATGGGGTCAGAGTAGTGTAAAGTCGACAGATCTAGAGCCACCACCGCCAGAGCCTCCCCCAGAGGCCTCCGACACATGGCGGGAAGTTTGAATTTTAGCGGGAGATTTGAATTTTGGAGCGAGATTCGAATTTGTAAACAAAGCCACATGCATTTTGACAGCAGTCATCCGCCATCTTTAAACAACAACGCATCGCGAACCTTAGTGCTGCTATCTTGACGGGGCTAAACCTCAGTGCGGCCCTTTTTACGGCACTAAATCTTACGGGCGGGAAATTTAAATCTTAGCGCGAGATTTGAATTTGTAAACAAAGCCACGTGCTTTTTGACAGCCAAGTGCTTTTTTGACAGATCCCATCCGCCATCCTACATCGCTAACCTCAGTGCTGTCACATTAACGGCACAAAACCTCAACAACAACGCATCGCTAACCTCAATGATGCCGTCTTAACGACACTAAACCTTGTAGACACGTGGTGGCAGGCAATTTGAAAAATTCTACGTGATTTTTTGACAGCTGTCTTCCGCCATCTCGCATCGCTAACCATAGTGCTGCCCTATTTACGGCACTGCGGGCAGTTTGGAATATTCTACGTGCTTTCTTGACAGCAGCCATTTCTAATCAACAGAGCATCGTGCTGCCAAATTTAGCAACAACCATTGAAATGTTGTGGCGGCATTTCGAAAAATTCCACGTGCTCTTGTTTGGAAACAAACCCACGTATTTTTTGACAGATGTCATCCGCCATATTTAATCAACAGAGTATCGTGCTGCCATCTTTATGGCACTAAACCCCTTCGTAGTGGCGGGCAATTTGAAAAATTCCACGTGCTTTTTTGACAGCTGTCATCCGCCATCTTTAATCAATATAGAACCGTGCTGCTCTCTTTATCGTTGTAGCGGGCAATTTGACAAATTCCATCAGCTGTCATCCGCCATCTTTAATTAACACAGAATCGTGCTGCAATCATTAGCTATATACCTTTAACATGTGGTGGTGGCAATTTTAAATTCTGTGTGCTTTTTGACAAGCTGCCATCTTTAATCAACAGAGCACCGTCCTGTTATCTTTAGCTACATACTTTTGAAATGTGGTGGCGGGTAATTTGAAAATTTCCGTTAGCTAACATCACTAAAAAGTAAAACTTTACTGCATACGCGAACCTAACCTCTCATCTACCACCTTGAAAGAGACTATCCTTAGTTTATGACAAGATGCCCTTCCCGACGATAATAACACAAGATAGCGCTTAGAGGCAACTACATAAAATGGCGGCAGTTACGACCTCCTCCTCGTCCTCCTCGTCCTCCTCCTCCTCGTCCTCCTCTTCCACCTCCTCCGCCCCTATACCTCCTCCTCTCCTCTGTCAAGGCATAGCATTATCGTGCATGCATCGCCAAGACATGAGTGTGTGGCAATAACACCATCGTGCACGTTTAGATTTGCGGATTACAAAAGAAGTGATTGAAACATAACAAGACTAAAATCGAACACTGTACTCGTTGTCCTTAACTTCAGCATGTGATTAGAACATTGATTGATGTGTTAAGAACACTAAATAAGTAATCAAGGCTAGAATCGAACACCTTACTCGATACAACACGTGTTTAGAACATGTCAAAGAATACCTTTGTTCTAAGAAGATCAGATTACAAAAGAAGGGATTGATACATAACACGACTGGAATCGAACACTGTAGCCGTTGTCGTTAACTTCAACATGGGATTAGAACAGTGATTGGTGTGTTCAGATCACTAAATAAGTGGTCAAGCCTAGAATCGAACACTGTACTCGATACAACATCTGTTTAGAACATGTCAGGGTATACCTTTGTTCTAAGAAGATCAGATTACAAAAGAAGTGATTGAAACATAACAAGACTAGAATCGAACACAGTACTCGATGTCGCTAACTTTAACATGTGATCATAACATTGATTGATGTGTTCAGAACACTAAATAAGTTATTAAGACCAGAATCGAACACGATACATCATGTCTTTAGAACCTGTCTGAGGATGCCTTTATTCTAAGAAGATAAGATTACAAAAGAAGTGATTGAAACATAACAAGACTAGAATCGAACACTGTACTCGATGTTGATAACTTCAACATGTGATCAGGACAATGATTGATGTGTTCAGAACACTGAATAAGTGATCAAGACTGGAATCGAACACTGTAGTCCATACAACATCTGTTTAGAACATGTCTGGGGATACCTGTGTTCTAAGAGAAAAAATAATAAGACTATAATTTTGAAAAGCTTGCGCAAGATAGCGACTGTTATAACTTCCTTTTCTCTTTCCTGCTCTGTCAAGGAATCGCTTTATCGAACATACAAAGAGTTCTTATGCATAAGGCAGTGCGCATATCGCGTAGTCAACTCGATCAGTAAACTATGATATGAATATAGCAAAAGTACAACTTTAAAGATTTGCCTAGTGCGAAAATAAAAAAACTACGGAAACACACTGTGCACATGTCGCGTAGCCAACTCGCTCAGTAAACGAACATATGAATATAGTAAAAGTACAGCTTCAATGATTTGCCTTGTCTTGTGCGAAAAACAAAAACTACTAAAAAACCTTTCAGCGTAGCTTACTCGCTCGGTTACACATACCGCACAGCTAACACGCTCAGTAATTGCAAATACATCACAACACGGGATATCGTCCAGAACACTGATATACGCATACACGTCATTTTTTCGAAACACACGGACAAGAATGTTGCGAGATACTACACCTAAGATACTTACATGTAAAAAATGGAGGAGGAAAAGAACAAATCATATTTTTCTCTATGCATGTTGTCTCCTCCAAATTATAAGACAAAATGGGAGCAGTACTGTGAGTTTCTGCCACGGCTTGTAGAACTTAAAGGGAAGTGACATGTTATCTCAGCAAAAATACACATTACATTGTTCCTGCATACACTCCAGTCAGACACTTACAGAAATAAAATGATGGATACCGCGATTCAAATCCCGGTCCTAGCGTCAAGAAGGGCATCCAGCTAAAAATCATGTATGTTGTATGTTTAGTCCTCAGCCTGAAGGCTGGTTGGATCCTCAACAGCTCCGCCATCAGCTGTCATAGATGGCCTAGGCATCACTGAAGAGGCGTACTAGGGAAATAAGGAGTGAGGTAGTTTCCCGTTACTTTCCTCACTGAGCCAGAAGTTGCTATTACATATCAGTCTGCCAAGCCCACTGAAATCACGCACCAACCGACCCTATGCGCAATATTTTCACACAATTCATAGCAGGGACTGGCTGCAGAAGGAATGGCATTACTAGCATCACTCGTACCTCAGTCACTTTCATTTTGTCAAAGCCAAGGATAAAGCTGAGACAGATCAATGAAAGTAACAAGATTGCTCTAGTCCACACCGGAAGACATAGTGCACTGTAAACACTAGGTCCCGCCAGCAAAGGCATCTAAAAATCATATCCTTATGTTTCTTGTAATTACACTTTTTCAGGAAGACTGACGATCGCGCAGGAAAGGGCAAGGAGCGGCCAGCTACCCCTAGCATTTGCTATCTTCAGGGTTGTCGACGGTAGGGTTTTGAAACCGCTATCTCCAGAATACTATATCTTATTCATTAGAAGTAACAGACATGATGGCAGTAGCGAGAATGATTGCTGGTACAAGATGTTGATGGTGATTCATCTGTTGGATGGAGTCGTTAAGCCTTGTGCGGGCCCCTTGATGCTATACGACAGGAGTAGCCTATGTGTCGGCGCCGGGTTTTCCCCCTCCCTACTGTCGTATATTACATCCCCGGGTAGGTAGTATTATACAATTTCAAATTACTAGAGTTTGTGCCAAAAGCCTGCATTAAATTCCAAAAGAGTAAGGGCATATAATGCTTCTGATGGTGTTTTATCTGTCGGATGGGAACTTAAGCCTTTTGCAGGCTCCTTGATGCTATTCGAAAGGAGTAGGCTATGTGACGGCACCGGGTTTCACCCTCTTCCTCCTGTCGTGTATTGCAAGTTCGGGGAGGTGGTAGAATACAATTTCTAATATATAGAGTGTGTGCGAAAAGCCTGCATCAAATTATAAAAGCGTAAGGGCATATAACGCTGTTGATGGTGTTTTATCTGTCGGATGGGGACGTTAAGCCTTCTGCAGGCTCCTTGATGCTCTTCGATAGGGGTAGGTTATGTGCGACCCCCGGGTTTTACCCTCTCCCTAAAGTCGTATATTACATCCTCGGGTAGGTAGTAGTATATAATTTCTAATAACTAGAGGGTGTGCGAAAATCCTGCATTAAATTCTAATAGAGTAAGGGCATATAACACTGTTGATGGTGTTTTATCTGTCGGATGGAGACGTTAAGCCTTCTGCAGGCTCCTTGATGCTATTCGACAGAAGTAGGCTATGTGCCGGCACCGAGTTTTACTCTCTCCGTACAATCATAATATTTAATCTCAGGAACTTACACCAGCTAAATGTAGAAAGCAATACTAAGGGTATTACCTACACGGTCAAGAAAAAGCCATTGCACTGTTGATTAAGCTACTTAGAGTTAGAATCGATCTTTGAGTTACAGGTGTGTAAACTGTATGCCTTATGTTTAATCATACACGGTGTCCTCACTGCTTGCTGAAAGTTACTATAGCCGGAAAATTAGTGCACAATTTCTGTCAACGCGTAAATTCCTTACCTTGCTCTGACTGACTCTGTAACACAAAGATACTACTTCAAAGACAGTGTTGTAAAGAGTTATACTTTCGGTTAGAAAATAAAACTAGTACCTCGCCTTAACGGCTTTACCTGTTATGCAGAACAAGGGCTTTTATAAGCTAACGCTCTATATCTTCGACCATACACCCCGGTGCACTTCCTGACACAAACACTACAATGTAATTACTATTAAACAGAAACAAACTTAAATTCCTGAGCCAGAATTATTGTCTTTACGACTTACTTACGCGGTTTTCGGAGATGCTAAGGTAACCGAATTTAGGAGTTCCGCTAGTACATCTACCGAGCACCTTTAAATACTACCGGACTGAGCTAGGATCGAAGCTGCTATGTTGACAACACGAGACGTAAGCCGGTACCGGAACTCCAGAGTCTGCTCATTTAAAACTTAGTGCCGGCACATAACTTACCCCCAAAGCTTAACGCCAGAACTACACTGTAAATCTTACGAGGCGGCTGGCCGCTTCGTGCTCCTAGCCCTAAGAATCTGTTTTACAGCCGGATGCCATTCTTAACGCAAGAATTAGGATTTAATATCACAAGAATCTGTTTTACGGCTGGATACCCTTCCTGAAGAGACGACTAAGATTTTAAATGGCAAAAATCTGTTTTACAGTCGGATGCCCTTCTTGACGCCAACAAGTAACAGGACCGGCATTTGCAGACAGTGTACGCCTAACAGACAAATCACGATCCACAGCGTTATGCAGTGCGAAGTAGCGGGGTTCGAACTACACTGTTGTCAGCTCTGCTAATTTTACACCAGGCAAATGCTGGGTCTGTACCTTAATTAAATTCACGGCTGCTTCCTTTATACCTTTTCTGCTCAGCAAGAATCTGTTTAACAGGCGGATGCCCTTCTTAATGCCAAAAGTCTAAGTATCGGTGTTTTAAATCGCAAGAACCTGTTTTACAGAGGGATGCCCATCCTGACCCCAAAAGTATGACTGGGATTTTGTAAGAATTAAAAATAGATTTGTTGGCGAGAACGCAAGAATATGTTTTACGATTGGATGCCATTTTTGACGCAAGAACTAAGATTTTAAATTGCAGTATCCAGTGTCTTACTTTACGATCAATTGTTTTACGCCCTGATGCCCTTCCTGACGCAAGGACCGGGATTTTAAATTGCTAGAATCTGTTTCACGGTCGGATGCTCTTCTTAACGCCCAAAGTCTAAGGATCGGAGTTTTAAATCGCAAGAATTTGTTTTACCGCCGGATGCCCTTCTTAACGCGAGGACTGGGATTTTAAATCGCAGTATCTAGTGTTGTAAGTTACTTCCGTTTACAAGCACTAGCAAAGAGCAGACTACATATAATTTATTCTACACTAGCGAATGTACCCGTGCTTCGCTACGGTATTCTACGTTGTATTCGAATATCGAAGTAAATAGTGTGCATGCAGTAAATAAGATTGTTTTAAAATTGCATGTCTCTTAGCGTTATCCGAGAAAGAGCATGGGGAGGTCCCCGTACGTTGTTTCCAATGTAAAGTGTTTGTTATGGATTTGTGATATAACGGCAGGCTCACTTGCCTACTGCCATTCACAATCGAGTTGGGAAGTTTACATTATAATTGCAGGCCCCATTGCCTACTATGCGGACAGAATCGATTTGGGGAGTTTTCGTTAAAATGGCAGCCCCCTTTCCTACTTCCAGACAGATTACAGTTTTTATTATAATGGCAGGCAATTACCCTACTATCACTCGAAACTGAGTTGTGCAGTTATCATTAAAATGTCAGGCCCATTTTCCTACTTCCAGCCAGCTTACTGCCAGTCACACCAAGTTGGTGAGTTTCCATCAAAATAGCAGGCCACTATGCCTAATGCCAGTCACGTTTTAGACGAGGACATTTCTTTATAATGGCGGGCACCCTTGCCTACTGCCAAACACAATCGGGTAGGGGAGTTTTAAACAAAACTGCATGCTCACTTGCCTTCTGCAAGTCAAATAGAGAAGTGAACTCTTCATTACAACTGTAGACCTTCCTTACTAATGACAGTTACACAGGAGTTGGAGAAGGAACCCTTTCCTACTGCCAGTCAAAGTCGGTGTGGGGAGTACTGATTACAATAGCAGACCCACCCCTTCTCGATCGCTACAAATCGACATCAGTGAATATATATAGATCGACATACGAAAGTATATGCGTGTTTACAATATTGAAGACCTTCATTTACAGATTAACTGCTACTAAACGTACGTCATATCGACAAAGGATAATACCATAAGACACGCCGGATTTAGTGGCCTAAATGGCTGGTGCTATGATATGTCATCTATTCTTGGGTCAGACTGAGTTAGAAACGTGGAACAGGGTAACGTTCTTGTAAGATTATCTCACATTACATTACTTTTCGGATAATTATGTGACAGCTACATACATAGCATTTGGCTCATATATGGCTACTGGGTGGGCCAAATTTCGTGAAGAGTTTGATGATTCTGTATTTCATATAAGTAATCGAAGGTATGAATTATGCATGTGAAAATTCCAAATTGACTTAACATCCATTCATAGAGAAAAATCAAACGTAAAATTGATACAGATATGGCAAAAAGTCATAAGACCAAGGTTGTAGATCATTCCAAATTGAACGGAGATTGTGCAATCTGTTATGTGATAGGAATTTCCGAAGGTCTGCACCATCATTAAAATTGCCTGCATATTTCGATATTCTTCGCGGATAAAAAGTGAAAAAATTTATGATCTTGGATGTTTTCCGTTCGTTACAGGCTAAAACGTATAATTTTGTCAAATTTCAATTATCTTCTTTTTCTTCTGGCAGATTATGCCGCAATCTGGATTTTGGGCGAGGCGGGTAAAAATTAGGACTTTCAGGAAACTAAACCAAAAATTATGCAGATGGTCATTATTACCCCTTAAACGGAAAGCTGTACGAAAATTTCGCCAAAATAGTCAGTGTAGAGGCACACAGTCGTTACGATTTGATTTATATAGATAAGGAATCTGCTCCATGTAAAACACCTTTTTGGCTATGTCCGCTGGACTTAACCTGCAAAACTGACCATTCATGATATCTCCCTTATTAATCCTCCTGACGAAAAAATGCACATGAAAAAAAGGTTTAGAGGTGGAATTCCATCACGTTTGGTCGATTTTCAGTCAGGTTGGTCTTGTTCTGTATATATTGTGGAAGAGTAAAATCACCATTTCGGTTCCCTATAAACCGCCAGTCCTTTCCGGAACATGAAATGTTATTTACGTTTAAAACCTACCTTTGGACAGGTGGATGCTAAATATGAATTTTGGTTCGAATGTCTTCAGTAGTTTTCAAGTTGTAAGGAATACGCTTTACACGCACCCGCTCGTGAGTTAAGTCCGATGGGACTTGTACAAAAAAACGGTCCGTTAATGATATCTCCCTTATTAATCCTCGTATCGAAATGATGCACATGAGAAAAAAGGTTTAGAAATTAATTTCTACCAAGGCAGGTAGATTTAAATTAACGTTGGTTGTGTATATTTTGTGGAAGTGCAAAATCACTGTTTCGGTTTCGTATAAACCCCCAGTCAGTTCAGGGATTTAGAAACAATATTTGCCCTAAAACCTATCAAGGACAGGTGTATTCTAAATATGAGTATTGGTGGAAATACATCCAGTAGTTTGTAGCACTCGCGTACGTACGGAGTAATTAAGGAAGAAAATAATACAGTTAAGAAAGTTGAAAGTAATAGAAAATGGATTATAACTGAGGACAGCCGGATAACGACAAATATGTAAATGCCAAGTTAATGTATTGGAAAATCAAATGCCCCTCAATAAATTATGCTAGTGTGAGTTATGGATATACACTTACTGACAGAGCAAATGCAACACCAAGAAGGAGGGATCAGAACTTTATGCCAATTGCAGGGTAGACTGACGTCACTGAGCTATGCTCATGATGTGAAATGCGCCGCTGCGCTGCGCACGTAGCGAACGATAAATGGGACACGGCGTCGGCGAATGGCCCACTTCGTACCGTGATTTCTCAGCCGACAGTCACTGTAGAACGTGTTGTCGTGTGCCACAGGACACGTGTATAGCTGTCATGTCCAAGGACACGAACCTTCATCAAGTAGCAGCACATAAGTAATACATAGTGATTATTTTGGTAACTCAATCCATTGGCCTTGCTGTCGGAGCAGCCATGTGTTGGGGGTGATATAGAATGACAGTTAAAAACAGAATTGTGTGAGGTCAAGAGGTCTCACGAGGAAGTCGATACGGACAAATCTAAAAAGTCACGTCCTGTCGTCTGGAGATGGCAAGAAAAGGGGGTAGTTTGAAGGATACCATACTTAAAATTAATGGGCGACCCAATTAAGTGAAACGGGACGCAGTGTCATGTTTATGATGACAAGTATTAGAAATGGGGGAGTTATTTTATGAGCATAGGTTTAAGGGCGAGAAGTGAAGTTCATGTTAATAAATATTGCCACGTGCATAGTGTGGGATTTGAGATACATGGGGGAGGTGGTAGCACCAATATTAAGCCAGTAAGGCTTTATCTGAGAGGAGGGGAGACCCTCATATCATATTGCTAGTCCCTTTAAATACGTATGTAATTGAAGGAACAAGCGTCTTATTGCATTAGTCTTCGCTTTGGGAGCCTTGCCTTCCGCTCACGTTAGAGAGTTGCGATCAATTCTCCAAGCGGTCTCGCTACTTAGAATATTTCTTAGTAGATCAGGTTGAACGGTGGTGCTAACACTTGGTATTCACCATTCATACTTTGATTCTCGACTTAAGCCCTAGTTCTTCTGGGTTTTATCGTAGTTGGCAACTTAAAGCTTGAGGAATCTCTGTGAGACTCCACGATACTCTGTTTTTAACATCGCTTAGCATTTCAGTGGCACTCTAATGCTTTAGAGTCCACTTGCATTTACTTGGAGTAGCCGTTCTGAGGAAGGCTAGTTCCAGTACGTCACAATACGTGACCGACTTCAATTGTACGTGTATATTCTTTGTACATCATCTGTCAATATACGCACATATATAGGAAATCATATGAGTTTCAACTCTTAACAACCAACTTACATAACGCCTATAAATTACCATCATATATCCCTTTCGTTTTTAGTACTGTTGTTAGCCATCAGGTGATTCCACTCACCGCTCGGCGTCTCACCTGTTGGCCGGGATACGACAGGAAAAGAGAAACCGGTGTCAGTTTTGTGGGGTTGGTCCTGAGTTCGACGTCCATCCAAGGTTGTTTAACTCTTAACCAGGCGTTGGTGGTTTCCTAAGCGGCTGTCTATCCTAGTAGACTGAGGGGCGGTCGGAAGAAAGAAGAAGAAGAAGTCCGGAGGCTGTCTATCCTAGTAGACTGAGGGGCGGTCCGAAGGAGAAAGAAGAAGTCCAGCGGCTGTATATCCTAGTAGACTGAGGGGCGGTCGGCAGGAGGAAGAAGAAGTCCGTAAGCAGACAGAGAGCAGAACCAAGAAGGCGTAAGGGCTGGCCCACGGAGTAGCAGAGGGATTCATAGGAGTCCAAGGAAGGAAGACGCAATCGACCCGGCGTACCTGCACGTCGTCAGCTCACCATCAGCACGCAGTATAAGTCCAAATATTGTAAGGTAAGCCAAACTCAAAATCAGTATGTGTAATTCTGAAGTG
Organism: Anabrus simplex; assembly: GCF_040414725.1. Classification (NCBI taxonomy): domain Eukaryota; kingdom Metazoa; phylum Arthropoda; class Insecta; order Orthoptera; family Tettigoniidae; genus Anabrus; species Anabrus simplex. The sequence continues at coordinate 571,286,686 of NC_090266.1, forward strand.
GGAAGTGCCAGTGATAATTCAGATAACAATTATATTAATATCAATCAAGCGTTCAAGGTTAATCGGAGATCCTTTTGACGGGAGAAATCGGAGTAGGTTGAAAGAGTTCTGTGCAAATGTAGATTCAGCAATAGAATTTGTTCAACCAGATGAACATCCGCTGTTTTTTAAATATGTTCTTACCAGAATAACGGGTGAAGCTAGAAACAAGTTATTAGTAAAACAGGATGTAACGAGCTGGCCAAAAGCGAAGGCAGCTTTGTTTGAAAATTATGGAGAGCGAAGGACTATTGATCATTACGCATGTAAAATGTTTAAAGCACAGCAAAATAAAGATGAATCTGTAATAGCTTGGGGTTCGAGAATGGATGCAATGGTAAGCGAACTTAAAGAAGTTGCCACGGCGAGAGTCGAACCGGAGGCAAAAGTTCATAGAGCGAATTTAATAGGAGAGTTAGGGATATCATGTTTTGTACAAGGATTAATTGATAAAAGCATTCAAACGATTGTCCATAGTAGGAACATTACGGATGATTTCGGTTTAGCAGTTGAGGTAGCGGCCCGAGAAGAGTCGGCCGTACTCTCAAGTAAAGAAAAGCACGGTGAATCAGTTAGGAGAGATAAATATTGTAGTAATTGCAATAAGAAAGGACATTTGGCATCCTCATGTTTTCTTAAAATGCGACCAAAAGAAGTTAAGGCAATAACGTGTTACAATTGTAATAAAGAAGGGCACTATTCACGAGAGTGCAGAGTAATAGTTTGTAAACGTTGTAAGAGAACAGGGCATGTAGAGAAAAATTGTAAAAGTAGTAAACCGCAGCAATTCACTAATTACAAGGGTAAAGGTTACGAGAACAAGCAGGCGGAAAACTAGAACAGGATCATGACGCAAGGCCGGTTATAGGTCCTAAAAGTGTTCACATAGGCCAAGTACACAATAAGTGTAATAACAATGAAGGGACAGTTTTACTATCTATAAATGATGTACACGGACCTTTTCGATTTTTAATCGATACAGGCTCAGAAATAAGTGTAATAAAGAAACAATGCGTACCGAAGGAAATAAAGATAGATACAAGTGATAAATTAAAATTGCTAGGAGTTAGCAAAGGAACACTATTCACGTGTGGAACCGCGAAGGTAACTTTGGGAACATCTCAATGCAAATTGCATGTAGTAGATGATGAATTTCAGCTGTCACAAGACGGATTGATAGGTAGAGATTTATTGAAAGATTCTGTAATTAATTTCACGGAGGAATTCATAGAAGTAAATGGTGATAAACATCAAATATAAATTAGAGAAGCTAAAGTAATAAAAGTACGTCCGAGAACGGAAACTATGTATGACATAGGACAAGACGAAATTGCGCACGTAATGAATGTAGAAAAAAGTGACGCACAGAAATGTTCACAATCGAGAACTCGAAGAGTAATCGAACTAATTAGGGCCGATCATTTGTTAAAGAGTGATAGAGAAAGGATATTTGAATTATGTCCAGAATTTAATGATAGATTTTATATAAATAGAAAATTAAACGAGATTACGATCGGTAGCATGTACCCTATACCAGGTACTGCGGAGTTAAGTAACTCAATAGGGAAAGTGAATTATTTCTCGACAATTGATTTAGCCAGTAGCTATTATCAAGCTGAAGCAGAGAAAAAGATATTGAAAAGATCACATTTTCGGTATTAGATAGGCATTTGATATAAATTTATGCAAATGACGTTCATGAGATTAATTAGCGGAGTAAATGGAACTAAGTGTTTATGCTAACTGTATTACAAAAAATAAAACACAGTATTTTCAACATTAGATCGGAATTTTGAATATAAACGTATGTCAGTGACGTTCATGAGATTAATGACAAATGAGTTAGCGGAAGTAAAGTGAATTAAATGTTTATGAAATGAAATTAAATTATATAATTATTTTGGAGATTCAGTATAATAATAATAATAATAATAATAATAATAATAATATAATACTAATAATGCCGGTAATAATAAAATTATCGAAGTTTTGGGTAAATTAAGAGATATTTTCTCAACCCACGACCACGAAACAACTTAAGGGATTTTTGGGATTATCGGGATATTACAGACGTTTTATACCAGATTATAGCAAAATTGCTAAACCACTGTATGAACTTTTGAAGAAAGAAGTAGACTATAAATGGGAAATTAAACAAAAGGAAGCATTTCAGACTTTAAAGAATAAGTTGATAACGTATCCGATTTTACAATATCCAGATTTCGAGAAGCAGTTTATTGTAACAACCGATGCAAGCAATGAAGCGTTAGGCGCAGTATTGTCGCAAGGGAAGGTAGGAAGCGATTTACCAGTAGCATACATGTCTAGAGTATTGAATAAGGCAGAAAGAAATTATTCAACAACAGAAAAGGAAATGTTAGGAATTGTGTTTGCAGTAAAGTATTTTAGACCGTATGTCTTAGGACGAAAGTTCACTGTAGTGACGGATCATAAACCACATAAATGGGTATTTAATGTGCAAGATCCAACCTCAAGATTGCTAAAATTTAGATTGAAGTTAGCAGAATACGATTTCTATGTTGTTTATAAACAAGGAAAGTTAAATACAAATGCAGACGCACTGAGCAGAATACACAAATTAGATGAGGTTGAACAAGAAGAAGTTTCAGAAATGGAAACAGATGAGAAATTCACAGAGAAATTAAACAGAGGATGAAAAGAAAGAGATTATGAAAGAATTTCATGCATCTTTAGTTGGAGGACACCAAGGCATTACACGCACGTATGCTAGGTTTAAAGATTATATTGAATGGCCAGGAATGAAGAAAGATGTAGAGCAATACATTCGATCATGTCATTCATGTCAAACTAATAAGTTTACGAAGCCAGATACGAAGGCGAGTATGGTAATCACAGACACACCGCGGATTGTGTTTGAGAAAATAGCGTTAGATGTGGTTGGACCACTTCCACTTACACTCGACGGAAACAAATTTATTTTAACGTGTCAAGATCAGTTATCGAAGCACTTAGTAGCAGTGCCAATGAAAAATCAAGAAGCAGAGACAATTGCAAGGGCATTGATGGACAATGTAGTACGAACATTTGGAATACCAAGTGTAATATTAACTGACCAAGGTAGCAACTTTTTGAGCGAAGTAATGAAGAAATTATGTAGATTATTAAATATTAGGAAGATTCATACTGCCGCATTTAGGCCACAGTCAAACGGAAGTTTAGAGAGGTCTCATGCAGTATTAGCTGAATTTTTGAGACACTATGTATGTGGAACCCAAGACGATTGGGATAAGTTCATTTCAATGGCAACTTTTGTATACAATACAACGAAAAGTACGTCAACTAATTTCACACCATTTGAATTAGTATTTGGAAGAAAGGCGAATATACCAGGGACATTGCAGAGAAAACCAAACGAGAAGAATTATAATGAACACGAAAGCTATGTGGAGGAATTAGCTCGAAGGCTTAGAGAAAGTCACGAGGTAGCACGTAAAACTCTAATAAAAACCAAGTTGAAAAATAAAGTCCAGTATGATACAAGAGTAAACGAAGTAACGTTTAAGATAGGAGACCAAGTTCTTTTAAGAAATGATTCAGTAAGGCGAGGTCGTAGCAAAAATTTAAGTCCAAACTTTGTTGGCCCGTACACAGTACAGGAAGTTTCAGGAGTGAACTGCGTTTTGAATATGAATAAGCGAGGGAAGCGCCTTACAGTACACAGTAACCGATTAAAGTTATATATTTAAATGAGAAGGAAAATTGTATGTAAATACATTGTGAACAATCAGTAATAAATTATAGGCAACGCAAGGTAACACAAATCTGTTACTTGCAGGTCAATGGCGCTGATAGCAGCGGCGATCGCAGTGATGGCGATATTTACGAAAGGAGGAAAGGCAATTGATTTCCAGCTCCAACCATATGAGTCCACCCCAGGGGTTTATTTCGACAAGCTAGGTGAAGTTCAACTCTATAACACTGAATGGAAGGTAGTAACTTATGTAAATTTAGAAGCGTTAAATGATGCGTATAATGTTGGTAAGAAAAACATTCAGAGAACCATGAGATTGTGTTCAGAACTGGAAGTAAATTTAACATATGCGTGTGAGAATGAGGTAAAGTTTTTAATTATGCAATTAAATAAAACTCAAAATTTGCGTGAATTAATAAGACAAACAACTAAGACTGAGGAGAAGGAAAATTCAGATCAGAATAGAATGAAGCGAGGAGTTCTTAATTTTGTAGGAAGTATTGCTAAAATTTTATTCGGAACCTTAGATTCGCAAGATGCAGCCTATTATCAAAGTCACATTAAGGATCTTGAATCAGAGAATTTGTCGATGTTAAAAGTCGCGAAATAACAGATGATTGTAGTAAAAAGTACGTTACAAGCAATGAATAGCTCATTGTATGACGTCGCTAAGAACGAAAAAGAATTAAGCGATAATATAGCAACAATACGGGGATATCTGAAGGATGAGACTGAGCAAATACAAAGCGCATTTAGGAGAACGGAGATTGAAATCGCGGTCAATAGGCATTTAATTGACACGCAAGGATTCTTAGCGCAATTAAAAGATCATTATGAGATTCTGTTAAATGGAATAATGTTGGCTCAAAAGGGAGTCTTACAGCCTCAGATTATAAGTCCTAGTGATATAATAAAGTCGTTTTCAAAGGCACAGAATAATTTCCCACCAGGAATGACATTACCTGTTGAGTTGAGACTGGCTTATGGCTATTTAATTACTAGAATAGCAGAGATTGAAGTGTTCATTACTAAATAAATACTTGGTTGCATTGTAAAGGTACCTTTGGTAGATAAGGTAAAATATGATCTTATTAACCCGTAGAGCGGGGCTTGCGTCTCCATCCGCGCTTCAAACTCTGCGCTAGGGTGGGCGATGCGGCTCCAGACGCGGGACTGTTTTTATTTTTTTCTTATCTTCAATATTAGGCGCGAGCCTTGAAACTTTCCTCACATGCTTTGGAAGGTGCTGCCATCTTGACGATTTTTTTCGAACTACGTAGTAAGAACGGTATTGCGACAGGGAATCCCCTTTCTGTTTCGTTCGTATTTGTTCAGTGTAAAAATCGCTTAAGCGCCGCATCACATTCAGCCCGTGCATTCGTCAGTAGGCCGCATGACTGGCCCTGCGCTGTACTAAGTTCACGATAAATAGAAGCTTCAGTGTGTTCCTTTTGCGTTTTTGAAATGTTTATTTTGTTTTATATCATAATACAGTATGTTTAAAAGGGCGGGGGATATTCCAAGTGATTGTACTATTCGTGATATCCTTGAAAATAGCGAAGATGAAAGTTGTAGTGACTTCAGCTCGGAAAGTGACGATGAATCTCCGTTATTAGTAAATATTCCAGGAAGTAGCTTTTCTAGTAGTGTTCCAAGACCGGTTCAATCGGTGCGGAGTTCGAGTTCCAGTGAAAGCAGTGAAACTGAAACTGCGAATGACGGTAATCCTGCTGCTGTACAGGGTGAATGGGATGTGCGGGGTTGTAAGCGAGCAAGATTTCCAACAAATTACAATGCTGGAATTCAGGGTGAACTTTTGGATAAGAAACAGCCCGAAGAAATTTACGAATTTTTTATAGATGACGGACTTTGTGATCTTATTGCACAGCAAACAAATCTGTATGCTCAGCAAATAATTACCTCAAATTCGTTGATGGCAAAAGTGAAAAGAAGAAGTCGTGAGAGAGACTGGGTACCCACTAACAAAAATGAAATAAAACTCTTTTTAGGAATCTTATTACTGCAGGGTATTGTTCAGAAGCCGAAATTAGTCCATTACTTTTCTCGTAATAAACTGTTAGCTACTCCTGTATTTTATGAAATTATGTCTGAGAAACGATTTTTCCTTTTACTTAAATTTTTGCATTTTGCGGACAATGAAGCATATAATAGACAGGTTCACCCCAAATTGTATAAAGTGAAGCCAGTTCTAGACGACCTATTATCAAAATTCAGAACTGCATATACTCCAGACGATCGCCTATCTATCGATGAGAGCCTGTTATTGTGGAAAGGTAGACTGGGATGGAAGGTATACATACCGAAGAAACGGTCGCGCTTTGGTATGGAATCTTATAAGTTATGTGAAGCTAAATCTGGGTATGTGTGGAACCTCCTATGGTATACGGGGAAGGAAACTGATCTGGTAAACGAAGTTTGTGGAATAGATATTTCTGAGTACACTAAGCCTTCCAAAGTTGTATTTACACTGGCCGAAGGTCTGCTGAATAAAGGTTATCTAATAGCTGTGGATAATTACTACAGTAGTCCGGAGCTATTTGACCTGCTCAATGACCTTCAGACAGATGCTGTAGGCACCGTAAGACCGAACAGGAAAAATCTCCCAAAAGATGTTATGGGGAAGAAACTAAAAAAGGGGGAAGTTGCGTTTGCTTATCGTAACAAACTCATTGCTCTCAAGTGGAGAGACAAGAGGGATGTGTGTATGCTAAGTAGCATACATGATGCCGAAATGCACACTGTGAAAAACAGGAAAGGGGACACAGTAGAAAAGCCTGTCATGTGTATAGATTACAATGACTCAATGGGTGGGGTCGATTTATCTGATCAGTGTATGGTCCCGTACAGTACAGCCCGAAAGCGAATCAAGAAATTCTACCAAAAGATATTCAGGCACTTGTTGGACATAACAATGTTCAATTCCTTCGTTATTTATCAAAAACATGGAGGAAAATTCACTCACTTACAATTTCGTATGCACGTTATCCAGAAGCTTTTTGACAAGTATGATAAATCAATCCCTGCTGAAGCCCAGCCAGTCAGATCAGTAGTGTCACTGTCAAATGACCCTTCGGATCGATTCTCGGGAAGGCACTTCCCGGATTTCAATGCCCCTTCAAAGACGAAACCCATTGCAAGCAAGAGATGTGTTGTTTGCAATGCAAATAATAAAAGAAAGGAGACACAGCACTGCTGCAAAATCTGCGATGTAGCACTGTGCCCGGCTCCTTGTTTCGGAGTGTACCACACAGCTAAAATGTGAACTGAGAGGCGTCCATTGAACGTGTATTGTGAATAGTGTCCCTAATTGTGTAAACTCGTGTGTGTGCGTGCGTGTAGACAGTGACGGCGACTAGCGGATAAAGAAATTAGAAACAAAAGGGTAGGACCTACATTTGAACTGCGAATTTAATTTCTTTTTTATACGGCTAAAATGCAATAAAAATGTTATTTTTCCCCCAAAATGTGGAGGAGCACTACCCCTAACCGCTAACCCCCTCCCCCCCCCCCATTGTCACCGCCACTGCGTGTGTGGATATATAGACTAGTTAAAATCTATGAGTGAAATTAGTGACTCGGCATTTTCATATCAAGAACAAGAGAAGAAAGTAGATATTCGGTGAGTACATTTTTCTCTGATCATTTTTATATTCTTCAATAGTGTAATAATAGTAAAGTATAACAATATATTATAGTGCTTGTGGGACTACAATGACAGTTTGATTCGTAAATGTTTACTGCTTATGTACAAGTTTCAGAAAGTAATTATTACAATGCCCATAAGATAAAAAACGGGAAATATGAGACTTATGCCTTTGTTGCACTAAAAAACGTAGTGCTTAAAAATCATTCTTTATCGTGAATATGCGGTGCAGTATCGAAATTAATGTGTCTTATTGTCACAATATACAAGTAATATTAGATAGATACATGTCGGGTTGCATAAATCCAAGTATTTAAAAAAATAAATAATGATGAAAACACCTCCCCACCGTAGTGTGTAAAGAGGAAGAGCTCGCTCCCCACTTAACGGGTTAAGGTTATACCATTCCCAACAAGAGTGAATGGTGAGGTAGAAAACTTTGTTTTTATTAATAGTGAAAATGAATTTATTCTTTTGGACCAGAACAGGCAAAATTATGTAATGTTAACTGAAAATCAAATTAATAATTGTAAGAGGTTGAATGATAAACTTAAGGTATGCAAACAAGAGTTTGCTATCAAACTAGCTCATTCACATGAGGAATGTGTAGTAAAATTGTTGACAGGGGCACAGGTTATGCCACAAGATTGTCAAAAAAATGTAATTAGAGTACAAGAAGTAATGTGGTTTCCCTTAAGAGAAAATAAATGGATTTATATCGCTCCACAGGAGGTAAAAATAACAGTAGTATGTCAAGAGTTGCACACAAGTGATGCTAAGTTAACAGGTACAGGAATAATAACAATGTTTAATAGATGTACGGCCTTTGGGCCAAAATCAAAAATTCAATCTTCAAATGTAATTAAAACAAATAGTACCAAAGATCAAGGGTTTGTACCTGATCTATTGTTACAGTATGACTGTTGCAATCATTTAGGAATTAACACTAAATTGAGTCAATTGCAGGATGAAGGAAAGATACCGTTGGTAAATGTGCTTCACCATGCAGAGGAATTAAAATTAGCAAGTCATAAAGTAGAGGCAGTTGAAAAATTAATACTTGAACAGGAGGATGAATTAAAACAAAATCATAAATTGGATAAGTTGAATTTTCTGTCTTATGTAGATGGAGGAACAATTGCTGTTATTTTGTTATTATTATGTTCCTGCTGCTGTTGCAAAAGATGTTGCAAAAGATTTAGACTTGCTCATAAACTGTCAGAGCTAGGAGATGAGTGTTGCGGAAAGGTATGTATCCGCCAAACTATAATTAATGGTCCTAACTCACATTGTTCAGACGAGGACGTTACAGTGCACTTTGATAGACAGGAGTATGTAAGAGGTAAGCGCGTAAATGAGCGCAGGGGTAGAAGTATGACAGATCTTACTACTTCCAGTATAGAGCTTAATGAATGGTCTCTCATCAGAGAGCCAAGGAGGCAATAAAGAGGGAGCGTAACCACATTAGTAAAGTAAAAATTTCAATTAACATTGTATAAGTAATGAATCACTAGTAAGACAGTGTTAAGGCTGTAATGTAACAAATGTAACTTTAAAATTGTTAAAGTACGAAAAAAAAAGACTTGCCAAGGGGAAGAGTCAAACAGGCAACCTTATGTTAAGGTAAAATTTCATGAGACTGGCCTAACAGGTACAGTTCGGGCTTGTCGAGCGAGGCAAGACCCAAGCGTCCGTTCCTATGAGTTTGGTTCGGGTAATGTATCAGTAATAACTGAACAAAAATTTGTGAGACTGGCCTAAGGTGGCACAGTTCGGGCTTGTCGAGGGTGGCAAGACCCAAGCGTCCATTCCTATGAGTTTGGTTCGGGTAATGTGTCAGTAATGACTGCACAAAAATTTGTGAGACTGGCCTAAGGAGGCACAGTTCGGACGTGTCGAGAGAGGCACGGTCCAAGCGTCCATTCCTATGAGTTTGGTACGGATAATGTGTCAGCAGTGACTGCACAAGTTTGTAAGACTTACTCAAGAAGTATAGTCAGGGGAACCGAGTTGCTATTGCATTCTCGAAGCCGGCCATTCCAAGAGTTTGGTACGGAAGTAAAAACCGACCAGAGAAGGCTGGAAGGTAAAGTTGTATGTACTGTGAAGCATATAAATTGATATGTGTTAATTACTGTGAAATGTGAAATGAAAAAATGTGAAATGTAAATGAGTGATATTAAGTACTGTAAAATGAAAAAAAAGGAAGTGTTATATGTACTGTGACATATATAAATTGATATGTATTAATCACTGTAAAATGTGAAATGTAAAATGTAAATGAGTTATGTCAGTACTGTGAAATGAAAAAAATGAAATGTTATATACTGTGAAACATATAAATTGATATGTATTAGATGTTAAATCTAAACTATGTTATATTAAGTACTACATGTACTGTGGAATATATGAATTGAAATGTATTAATGCAATATGGTTTACTGTGAAAGAATATGTTAATTGTAATGTGAAATGTATTTACGAACATTAATTGTATGAAGGGTAAAGAGAATTGTATTAATGTCAAAATGTAATAAGTTGAAGTGTATCTATGAAATGTAATGTAATATTGCTAAAATGTAATGTGCCATGTAAGGTACATGCGGTAATTAAACCTGTATGTACGTGTACTCAGGTGGAAACCAGTTGCATGTGTGGCAACTAGTTTCTTTCCTAAGGGGGGAGGTGTCATGTCCAAGGACACGAACCTTCATCAAGTAGCAGCACATAAGTAATACATAGTGATTATTTTGGTAACTCAATCCATTGGCCTTGCTGTCGGAGCAGCCATGTGTTGGGGGTGATATAGAATGACAGTTAAAAACAGAGTTGTGTGAGGTCAAGAGGTCTCACGAGGAAGTCGATACGGACAAATCTAAAAAGTCACGTCCTGTCGTCTGGAGATGGCAAGAAAAGGGGGTAGTTTGAAGGATACCATACTTAAAATTAATGGGCGACCCAATTAAGTGAAACGGGACGCAGTGTCATGTTTATGATGACAAGTATTAGAAATGGGGGAGTTATTTTATGAGCATAGGTTTAAGGGCGAGAAGTGAAGTTCATGTTAATAAATATTGCCACGTGCATAGTGTGGGATTTGAGATACATGGGGGAGGTGGTAGCACCAATAGTAAGCCAGTAAGGCTTTATCTGAGAGGAGGGGAGACCCTCATATCATATTGCTAGTCCCTTTAAATACGTATGTAATTGAAGGAACAAGCGTCTTATTGCATTAGTCTTCGCTTTGGGAGCCTTGCCTTCCGCTCACGTTAGAGAGTTGCGATCAATTCTCCAAGCGGTCTCGCTACTTAGAATATTTCTTAGTAGATCAGGTTGAACGGTGGTGCTAACACTTGGTATTCACCATTCATACTTTGATTCTCGACTTAAGCCCTAGTTCTTCTGGGTTTTATCGTAGTTGGCAACTTAAAGCTTGAGGAATCTCTGTGAGACTCCACGATACTCTGTTTTTAACATCGCTTAGCATTTCAGTGGCACTCTAATGCTTTAGAGTCCACTTGCATTTACTTGGAGTAGCCGTTCTGAGGAAGGCTAGTTCCAGTACGTCACAATACGTGACCGACTTCAATTGTACGTGTATATTCTTTGTACATCATCTGTCAATATACGCACATATATAGGAAATCATATGAGTTTCAACTCTTAACAACCAACTTACCTAACGCCTATAAATTACCATCTTATATCCCTTTCGTTTTTAGTACTGTTGTTAGCCATCAGGTGATTCCACTCACCGCTCGGCGTCTCACCTGTTGGCCGGGATACGACATAGCTAAGAATGCCAGGCCGACGTCAACGGAGGCATTTCCAGCAGACAGACGACTTTACGAGGGGTATGGTGATCGGGCTGAGAAGGGCAGGTTGGTCGCTTCGTCAAATCGCAGCCGATACCCATAGGGATGTGTCCACGGTGCAGCGCCTGTGGCGAAGATGGTTGGCGCAGGGACATGTGGCACGTGCGAGGGGTCCAGGCGCAGCCCGAGTGACGTCAGCATGCGAGGATCGGCGCATCCGCCGCCAAGAGTGGCAACCCCGCACGCCACGTCAACCGCCATTCTTCAGCATCTGCAAGACACCCTGGCTGTTCCAATATCGACCAGAACAATTTCCCGTCGATTGGTTGAAGGAGGCCTGCACTCCCGGCGTCCGCTCAGAAGACTACCATAGACTCCTCAGCATAGACGTGCACGCCTGGCATGGTGCCGGGCTAGAGCGACTTGGATGAGGGAATGGCGGAACGTCGTGTTCTCCGATGAGTCACGCTTCTGTTCTGTCAGTGATAGTCACCGCAGACGAGTGTGGCGTCGGCGTGGAGAAAGGTCAAATCCGGCAGTAAATGTGGAGCGCCCTACCGCTAGACAACGCGGCATCATGGTTTGGGGCGCTATTGCGTATGATTCCACGTCACGTCTAGTGCGTATTCAAGGCACGTTAAATGCCCACCGCTACGTGCAGCATGTGCTGCGGCCGGTGGCACTCCCGTACCTTCAGGGGCTGCCCAATGCTCTGCTTACGCAGAATAATGCCCGCCCACACACTGCTCGCATCTCCCAACAGGCTCTACGAGGTGTACAGATGCTTCCGTGGCCAGCGTACTCTCCGGATCTCTCACCAATCGAACACGTGTGGGATCTCATTGGACGCCGTTTGCAAACTCTGACCCAGCCTCGTACGGACGAAAAACTGTGGCAAATGGTTGACAGAGAATGGAGAACCATCCCTCAGGACACCATCCGCACTCTTATTGACTCTGTACCTCGACGTGTTTCTGCGTGCATCGCCGCTCGCGGTGGTCCTACATCCTACTGAGTCGATGCCGTGCGCATTGTGTAACCTGCATATCGGTTTGAAATAAACATCAATTATTCTTCCGTGCCGACTCTGTTTTTTCCCCAACTTTCATCCCTTTCGAACCACTCCTCCTTGGTGTTGCATTTGCTCTGTCAGTCAGTGTAATAAAGCGGTAACAGAGAAGAAATTTAGGTCCAGTGATTCCTAGGCAAACAAATAATAAGAAGATGACTAATGGTGTTATTACTTAATCTATTCGAAGGCGGTTATAACATCCAACGATATTCCGCCAATATCCCGCAGATAGGCCGATTGACGCCTCTCTTGCCTTCTACCCAAGGAACAACCACGAATTTAAAAGCATGATGAGGAAAATGGCAATACGTTACTTCCCTGCTGGCATGCAGTCAGAGACGTTGCCATGTAACCTGTAGGTTCGTTGTCGGTCTGTCGGTCACTCAATGCAGAGCATGGTACCAGCAGAAAATTGTAAATTTCTCCGTCATGTAAAGAGTAAGGTAAATTATGAACATAACGAAAGTTGTTTATAATGAAGAGACGTTTCACGTACGGTAAACGAAGTTTACAGAAAATCAATAGTATAAGAGAAAATGGAGGAAAACCATTCTGGTTTTCCTATAAACCCCCCGTCTATTCAAAGATTTTAAAATGATATGCATATCGAAACCTTCTCCGGGATGAGTATACTCTAAATATGAAGTTTAGTTGAGATCTATCCAGCCGTTTCGACGTGATGGTGGAAAAACCATTCAGGTTTTCCTATAAACCCCCGTCTGTTCAAAGATTTTAAAATGATATGCATATCGAAACCTTCCCCGGAATGTGTATACTCTAAATATGAAATTTGGTTGAGATATATCCAGCCATTTCGACGTGATGGTGGAAAAACCATTCTGGTTTTCCTATAAACCCCCCGTGTATTCAAAGATTTTAAAACGATATTCATATCGAAACCTTCCCCGGGAGGAATATACTCTAAATATGAAGTTTGGTTGAGATCTATCCAGCCGTTTCGACGTGATGGTGGAAAAACCATTCTGGTTTTCCTATAAACCCCCGTGTATTCAAAGATTTTAAAATGATATGCATATCGAAACCTTCCCCGGGAGGAGTATACTCTAAATATGAAGTTTAATTGAGATCTATCGAGCCGTTTCGACGTGATTGTGGAAAAACCATTCTGGTTTTCCTATAAACCCCCGTCTGTTCAAAGATTTTAAAATGATATGCATATCGAAACCTTCCCCGGGATGAGTATACTCTAATTATGAAATTTGGTTGAGATCTATCCAGCCGTTTCGACGTGATGTTGGAATGACCATTCTGGTTTTCCTATAAACCCCCCGTGTATTCAAAGATTTTAAAATGATATGCATATCGAAACCTTCTCCGGGAGAAGTATACTCTAAATATGAAGTTTGGTTGAGATCTATCCAGCCGTTTCGACGTGATGGTGGAAAAACCATTCTGGTTTTCCTATAAACCCCCCGTGTATTCAAAGATTTTAAAATTATATGCATATCGAAACCTTCCCCGGGATGAGTATACTCTAAATATGAAGTTTGGTTGAGATCTATCCAGCCGTTACTACGTGAAGGTGGAACAGACAAACAGACAGACAAACAGACACGAACAATTTTACTTATATAGATACTTACTTCTCCCGTTGTTTGACTCAGAGTTCACGTCTAAAAAAATACGTTCTTACAGTTCTGCACAAGAACAGTTATAGCATGTTACAGCCGGATAACCTTCTTGACACGAAAGTTCTAAGGTCCGGATTTTTAATCGCAAAAATCTGTTTTACAGCCGGATGCCCTTCCTGACGCTAAAATGTCTAAGTACCAGGATTTTAAATTATGGTATACGCGATATAAAGTAGGATAAATCTGTCGTAGCGGGTTTTATAACAGGATGTCCTAGTAAATCCCGGTGCCGACATATAGGCTACTCCTGTCGAATAGCATGAAGGGGGCCGCATAAGGCTTAACGTCCCCATCCAACAGATAAATCATCACCATCAACATCTTGTACCAGAAATCATTTTCGCTACATCCTTCATGTCTGTTACTTATAACTTATGAATAAGATATAGTATTCGGGAGATAGCGGGTTCGACCCCCACTGTCGGCAACCCTGAAGATAGCAAGTGCCAGTCAGTAGCTGGCCGCTCCTAGCCCTTCCCTGCGCGATCGTGAGCCTTCGTGACAACGTGTAATTACAGGAAACATAAGGATCTGTTTTATGGCCGGATGCTCCTCTTGACGCTAGGACCGGGATTAGAATCGCAGTATCCATCATTTTATTTTTGTATGTGTCTGACTTGCGTGTATGCAGGAAGAAGGTAATGCGTATTGTTGCTGAGATAACATGTCACTTCTCTTTACGTTTTGCAAGCCGTAGCAGAAACTCACAGTACTGCTCCCATTTGGTCTTATAACTTGGAGGAGAAAACATGCATTCGAAAAAATTGTGATTTATTCTTTTTCCTCCTCCTTTTTTACATGTAAGTATCTTAGGTATAGTATCTCGCAACATTCTTGTCCGTGTGTTTCGAAAAAAGTGACGTGTATGCGTATATCAGTGTTCTGGACGATAACCCGTGTTGTGATGTATTTGGAATTACTGAGCGTGTTGGCTGCGTGACCGAGAGAGTAAGCTACGCAGTATGTTTTTATTTTTACATAACTTGTATGCGTATATTAGCTTTCTACTCGATTACCTGTGTTGTGATGTATTTGCCATTACTGAGCGTGTTAGCTGTGCGGTATGTGTAACCGAGCGAGTTTGCTAGGCGGAAAGGTTTTTTAGTAGTTTTTGATTTTCGCACAAGACAAGGCAAATCATTGAAGTTGTACTCTTGCTATATTCATATGATCGTTTACTAAGCGAGTTGGATACGCGATATGTGCACAGTGTGTTTCCGTAGTTTTTAATTTTCGCACTTGGCAAATCATTGAAGTTGTACATTTGCTGTATTCATATGATAGTTTACTGAGCGAGTAGGATACGCGATATGTGCCCAGTGTGTTTCCGTAGTTTTTAATTTTCGCACTAGGCAAATCATTGAAGTTGTACTTTTGCTATATACATATTTTCGTTTATGAGCGAGTTAGCCACGCGATATGTGCACTGCATTATCCATAAGGTCGCGTTGTATGTTCGATAAACCTATGCCTTGACAGAGCAGAAAGAGGAAAAGGAGGCTATAACCGTCGCTACCTTGCGCAAGCTGTTCAGAATTCTAATCTTATTATTTTTCTCTTAGAGCAAAGGTATCCCCAGAGATGTTGTACCGTGTATCGTGTTCTGAACACATCAATCAATTTTCTGATCACATGTTGAAATTAACGAAAACGAGTAGTGTTCGATTTTACTCGTGTTATGTTTCAATCACTTCTTTTCAAATCTGATCTTCTTAGAACAAAGGTATTCCTTGACATGTTCTAAACACATGTTGTATCGAGTACAGTGTTCGATTCTAGTCTTGATTGCTTATTTAGTGTTCTCAACTCACCAATCAATGTTCTAATCACATGTTGAAATTAACAACATCGAGTGCAGTGTTCGATTTTAGTCTTGTTATGTTTAAATCACTTCTTCTGTAATCCGCAAGTCTAAACATGCACAATGATGTTATCGCTGCACACTCATGCCTTGGCGATGCATGCTCGATAAAGCTATGCCTTGACAGAGTAGGAGGAGGTGGTAGAGTGGCAGAGGAGGAGGAGGAATAGGAGGAGGTTGTAACAGCCGCCATCTTGTGTAGTAGCCTCTAAGCGCTTTCTTGTGTAATTAGAGTCGGGAAGGGAATCTTGTCGTAAACTAAGGATAGTTTCCTTCAAGATGGTAGATGAAAGGTTAGATTCGCGTATGCAGTAAAATATTTACATTTTAATGATGTTAGCTAACGAAATTTTTCAAATTACCCGCCACCACCTTTCAAAGTTATGTAGCTAAATATAGCAGGACGGTGCTCTGTTGATTAAATATGGCAGCTTGTCAAAAAAGCACATAGAATTTAAAATAGTCGCCACCACATATTAAAGGTATGTAGCTAATGATAGCAGCACGATGCCTTGTTGATTAAAGAGGGTCGCAGCTGCATGTGGAATACCTTTTTTTAATTGCCCGCTACTACGTTAAAGATAGCAGCACGATTCTCTGTTAATTAAAGGTGGCGGTTGAGAGCTGATGGAATTTTTCAAATTGCCCGCTACTACGATAAAGTTAGCAGCACGGTGCTCTGTTGATTAAAGATGGCGGATGACAGCTGTCAGAAGAAGCACGTGGATTTTTTCTAATTGCCCGCCACAACGAAGGAGTTTCGTGCCATAAAGATGGCAGCACGATGCTCTGTTGATTAAAGATGGCGGATGACAGGTGTCAAAAAAGCACGTTGGTTTGTTTACAAACAAGAGCACGTGGAATTTTTCAAATTGCCACCACCACATTTCAAAAGTAGTAGCTAAAGATGGCAGCACGATACTCCGTTGATAAAATATGGCTGCTGTCAAAAAGCACGTGGAATTTTTCAAATTGCCCGCAGTGCCGTAAAGAGAGCAGCACTAAGGTTAGCGATGCAAGATGGCGGATGACAGCTGTCAAAAAATCACGTGGAATTTTTCCAATTGCCCCCACCACGTTTCTATAAGGTTTAGTGCCGTTAAGATGGAAGCACTGAGGTTAGCGAAGAGTTGTTGTTCAGGTTTTTTCCGTTAAGATGACAGCACTGAGGTTTGCGATGCAAGATGGCGGATGGCAGTTTTCAAAAAAAGCACGTAGCTGTCAAAAACCACGTGGCTTTGTTTACAGATTCAAATATCGCGCTGCTAAGATTCAAATTTCCCGCCCCTAATATTTAATAAAATAAAGATGGCAGCACTGATATTTAGCCCCATCAAAATAGCTGCAGTAAGATTAGCGATGCTTTGTTGTTCAATGATGGTGGATGACAGCTGTCAACAAGCGTGTGGCATTGTTTATAAATTAAAATCTCGCTCCAAAATTCAAGTCTCCCGCCAAAATTCCAATTTATCGCCATGTGGTGGGGGCCTCTGTGGAGGGACGGTTGCGGTGTTGGCGCTAGAACTGTCCACTTTACACTACTGGTCAGATTATTTGAGTCATTTAGGAGGTATGCAGAGCCTATGGTTATTTCTGTGGGTCCCTCCCAATTTCCAAGCTTAATTTTGGCCGCGGTTAAGTCCCTTGAACATTGTTCCTGCAACATAAGACATTATAATTTCCTGTTCACAAGAAGTCATATTCTGGGTATTTCCGATCTTGTATCGTACATCAGCTTACCTCCAGATTCAGCCAGTCCTGCTACTCTGCCCTTGACTACCCATGACTCTTGAATAAGGGCCACGTCAATAGCCTCGGACTTGAACTTCCTGGCGAAATTAAGCCACCGCTGCTTTTTTATGCTGAAGATTGGCCTGAAGGACCTTCAGCTCCATCTTCATCAACATTGGGTTTCGTTTACCCCCTGATGAATTGAAACATGATCAGTCCAATTCCGAGCTTAACCTAAAGGCTTCTCTTTCTGAAATCTTCAAAGTCTCTTTCACCAATGGCTAAAATGACTGTCCTTCCTGTCTTGTCGATTGAAATGGCATTCAGCACTCTCCACTCGTGTGTTAGAAGTTTGGTATCGTGCTGACTGTTTCTGATGGGAGTCTGCTCTGCTAGAGCTTCTGTTGCCATTTCTTGTTTTGAGTCGGCGACAGCCTGTCCAATTGGGACTTCTGTCTTCCTTTTTTCATCTTGGGCTTGCTACCGGCTCTGCTCTACTGGAGCTTCCTTGGCTTCCCTTGATGTCGTAGTTTTTGAAATTGGTTCTTTTTCAGCAACCTTATTTCAATCAATCAAAGGGTTTTGCCAATTCTACGGTCCTGAGCTTCGTTCACACCATCCGTGGTGAGGCATACAGACACACATTGTCCTCTCGCAAATCAGGCTCCCCGTAGCAGAGACTACGCCCTTCAGTCGTCCATCCAGCGGTCAGCCCCTGGCCCGAACCTAGGCAGGTGTGTTGCCCCTACGGTAGGCCTACTCACGTGGTCACCACTTGACTGAGTTGACAGCCATGACTTACCCCCTAAGTTTTGATCGCCCCTTTCCCAATGCGTGGCTCTTCCAGGCTACGTAGAGGAAAGTGGTGTGTTGGTTCCAGCACCCCGCAGTGATCCCTCACCTCAATCACCAACCCCACTTCACCTGAACCACCGTATCACCCATGTGGAGAAACCATGGTTGCCTCTCTAGCATTTTTGGGCGAGGCCTCCATTTCCAAGCCATAACTGAGCTAGTAAAAATCACAATGCCTCAATATGTTTTCTGGCAATACCTCTTTCTGGTCCGCGTGGGGGTATTTTATTTCCCTCAGACACTCCAGGGAAGTCCGGAGCCCCCCTATCCACCACCGGGACCCGCCCGATAGGGGAACAGGTAAGAAAACCCTCGCGGGTCTGACAGTCATTAATCATTGCCCCGGAGGAGTGCGACAGGCCTCGGCAGCCGGCACAATTCCTATCCTCGCCGCAAGACGGGGGCTTCATTCATTCCATACCTGGACTGGAAAACAGGTTGTAGGTTTTCATTAGCAAAGTTCAATTCACTTGAACATATCATTTATCATTTATAACGACTGCATTCTCCACAATGTCTGAAGTGAGCGACTGGAAAACAGGTTGTAGGTTTTCATTAGCAAAGTTCAATTCACTTGAACATATCATTTATCATTTATAACGACTGCATTCTCCACAATGTCTGAAGTGAGCGACTAGAACACTTGTATTGCGAAAAGTCCGTTAGCAAAATATCTGAATATTCTATCACTCAATCAGTAATGTTAATGATTCCATTGAAGTTCATTTTGAAACTGTTCAGACATATAGCACAAACGTAAGTATAATAACAATCTTCCGGGCTATTATGCCGTGGTCCACTCCTCTCGTTTCTTCCCGACGTTTCGACTACTGCTGCGGTAGTCATCTTCTGTGACGTCGTGTAGATACGGTCTCCTGTATCCCGCTGGCGACTGCGAAAGTTGTTTTGGAAGGAGCTGTATTTAAATGTGAGTGTGCGGCCTCCAAGTTTTTCGCGCCGTGCAATCCGACATTTGATTGAATATCAAAAAGCACGACTTCCGATTGGGTCGCGCCGAGCAGTCTGACGTTTTGGTGGGTCTCTGAGCACACGACCTCTGATTGGTTCGCGCCGTGCAGTATGTCACCAGATTGAACATACGAGGGCATGAATTCTGATTGGGTTGCGCCGAGCAGTCTGTCGTCTGACTGGATCTCGGAGTGCACGACCTCCGATTGGGTCGTACCGAGCAATGGATCCTCTGGTTGGTTGACTGTGATGTCCGTGATCTTAGTTATCTTCGGTGTACTTTATATAAATGGGTGTACCAGGCCTTGCGGTGCTTCAGTCCTTCCTCCTTTCTAATAAAGTTATCCGGATACTTATGAAGTCGCAAAGTATTTAAGCAATTTACTGCAACCTTACGTAGGGACCAAGGACTCACACATCAGAGACTCGGCTCATTTCATAAACGAGATTGCAACACTTCCGAGTACAACCAGGGGAGATACTCGTTAGTTTTGACGTCGTCTCGCTGTTCACTATGGTACCAATCAAGGATACTCTAGAACATATTCAACATCTCTTTTCAGAGGAGACAATAGTTTTATTTGAACATGTACTTACGACGACATGTTTCCAATGGAACCGTGAATTTTATGAACAGACAGACGGTGTTGCCATGGGAAACCCACTTAGCCCTGTTATTGCTAATTTTTATATGGAGTTCTTTGAAGAGGAAGCCCTGCAGACTGCTGCAAATAAACCCATCTCTTGGTTCCGCTATGTGGATGACACTTTTGTGATATGAGGACATGTAGAGGAGGCACTTGACGGCTTTCTTACACATCTGAACAGTATTCATCCTCGTATACAATTCACTATGGAGAAGGAAAATGATGGGGAATTAGCTTTCCTGGACGTGCTGCTGAAGAGGAAGAATGATTTATCCCTAGGGCAGTAAGTATACCGAAAACCAACACACACAGACCGATACTTAAAGAAAATTTCTAATCACCATCCTGGCCAGAAGCGCGCCATGATTAAGACCTTGGTGGATCGCGCCCTTCGTGTCTGTGAACCAGAGTACATCGAGAAGGAACTACGGCATCTGGATCTAGCCTTACAAACCAACGGCTACACGGTACAAGAGGTCAGGAGAGCATTCCACCCCAGAAGACAGCCAGAGAACAGTAAACGTGAACGATCCAGGAAGAAAGGTATCGCATATTTGCCGTATATTCCGGACGTCAAGGATCGTATTAGAAGGCTCCTTGAACGTCACGATATTAAGACCATTTTACAGCCGACCCGACAGCTACGAAACATGTCACATTCTGCCAAAGATTACCACGCGCTTTCCATGCCATAATAACGTACTGTTTCTTCTCCACTTCAGTTCAGTCTGTTTCCTCTTTTAACTGACTGACCAGTGCAGGCTGCGAGCTCGAATGTGGTCCATTTAAAATTTTAAGACCTTTCTTTAAACATTTCCAATAGGCAGAGAAGTTCAAGCAGCCTGATGAGCAGGAAAAGTTATAAATACAGGTAACATCGGGCTTTGACGGGTTAAGGGAATAGGGGTAATTTTTAATATTAGTTCCTTTCTTTAGACGTGATTTTATCTACTTATTTATGTTGGTAATGAAACCTTTAATTCAGTGGAACAAATATAAAACAAGGTAAGGAGTCACGTTCATGGATGATAAAAGTGATAGTGCAATGCATGATGTGTATCATACGAAATAAATCTCGTGACGTATTTATGACTAATTGGTAGGGTCCAGACTTGGATGGTTGTTAATACCTAGAATACAGGGTTCAAGAGAATATCTGGATGTAGTTACACGTATGTTTACGGTTGTGAAGGACACATGAGTAAAACTGTGCACAAGGAAATGTTTAACATTATGTTAATGGGTGGAGATCATTACGAAAATAATCTGTATGGTGCGGAATAACGCTAAAATATTACAAAACCATTGAAAATCGTGACTTTTAATCGGGAAAGTAATATAAATGAAGTGAGTAGAAGCCAATAATTTAGTGTAACGCGTATGTATTCTGAATTTCTACTAATGCTGATTCGTTTAGTTTCCGAGCCCTAAAACTTAAAACAATATAAAATGTCACCGTGACCATGAAGAATTATTAAAGTAATTAGAGGTCATCAGAAGTGGAGTAGATGGTGATATAAACCGCATTCTCGATGTCGAAATATAATCCAGATGGTCTGCTTCTATTCGCATTGTTCTTGGTTCATTGCTAATGTAAAAATCTTACTCGCAGGATATTTCCTATATTTTTTCTGGTAGTTGTGTGAGATTGTAGATTCGTGTTTCATTATTTTGTTTCAGTTACCATTTAGAAGGGAATAAATTAAAATTGATGGATACATTTCTGTATTTTATTACATTAATATTATGGCTAGTGTAATTGCGTACAAAGGAATAAATCCTTAATCAAGTCTTCATCGAAAAATAAAGCACAACCTAATCTCTAGGGTAATAGTAACACCATTTTTGTATCTCAGAATGGCACCCTTTGAGCACCAACTTGGATAAAAATTCTGCTTGATGAGCCTATCACCATGGCAATCTGTGAAGTTTGTGTCTTCAACCGATTAGCCTCACCCAGCATACGCCCAGAATAATTATACTGAATGCATTGGAGAATAATGTACCGGGCGAGTTGACCGTGTGGTTAGCGGCGCGCAGCTGTGAGCTCGCATCCGGAAGATAGTACGTTCTAACCCCACTGTTGGCAGCCCTGACGGTGGTTTTATGTCGTTTCCCATTTCCACACCAGGCAAAGGCTGGGGCTGCACCTTAAATTAGGCCACGGTTGCTTCTTTTCCACTCCTAGGCCTTTCCTCTCACATCGTCACTATAAGACATGTTTTTGTCGGTGAGAAGTAAAGGAACTTGTAAAAAAAAGGATCATCGTGCATAAATAACGCAAGAAATGGTTTTGGTACTTACCGTAAGATTCAATCATAAACATACCTGTTATCTTCGTTAAACAAAAGTGGCAACATACTCGTATCTCCTGTAGATGTTCTCCTCTCGTGTGGTGAGGATAAGACATAGAGCGCTGTTTTTTTGCTGAATCTCGGATCTGTAACCAACATACGTACTCCCATTCTTACATGGCTCAGCAAAACTCTTGCCTGTTTCGTTTTCCTTTTGAACAAACTTCTTGAACAACTAATACTGATGAACGCAAAGAACATGTAACACAGAAATTAATCCTTGTGCCTTGAATATGATTAGAGCTTACTTGAATATTGTTATTTTTCCATGCGACTGAATATTTCTCAATCCAAGTTACATTTACATTACTGTTACTCTGTTTTACCCCATTCATCTTCATAAACATATTTCGAACACCCAATCTTCTTAACCACCACTTCCTGTAGAAGTCGTCCACTTGTTAATCTAACCAGACGTCTAATGATTAGTGGGATGAACGATATGTTCAAATATTTCGAGCGAGACCGTGGTAATATTGTTAAAATATATCTCACCATAAATTTGGGGATTTGAATCGCGTCAGTCAGAAAAGGAGAAATGCAGCTGTGGAGTTTTGTGAAAAACCACGCAGGTTCTCTTATAACGATAAGTATGACATCAGTTAGAAATTAGACCAACATGAGAACCTGTTGATAATGAAAGTTAACCCATCAAATGCTGACAGGTTTTTAAATAGCGCATGTTGAGCGTTTTCTTTAAAATTATTGGTAATGTCTTTGCAATAAAAAAGAAAACAGCAGCTTAATGTTTAGATGTTTATTCAGAGGTAATCGACAGGCGATGATTGTCTAAGTAGTGGTTTTGGGATAGTTCGGTCACCACCACCACTAGCACCACCACCACCACGGCAGGCGCCTAAGGAGCCACTTCCGCCACATAGATTTGGTGTCTAAGAATGTTAGTGTAACCTGTCGTGACGTCATAACCTAACCTGCCTTAACCTAACGATGACGGGTAAGAGTGCAACCTTAACCTCATAGGATTGAAATAAACGACCAAGCGTAACTTAAAGGGTCTTTTAACTCACATGCCCAAGTTCAACTTCCCGACTAACTACTCAGCATCGGGTTCGACTCTCCGGCCAATCTCAAATGCTCGGGCTCGACCCTCACCGGCAAACCTCACAGGGTCAAGTTCGACACTAACCTCACAAGCTCAGATTCGATCCCGATTGAAGTACTTTAGTGGTTAGTGCATTCTGAGCTCGAGTTCAAGTGTTTAATTATGGCTCAGTAGTGTGTATATTCTGAGCTCAAGTTTGAGGGTTCGATTCTTGTAGGATTCAGGTAATTCTATTACCGGAAATGATTCTAGTTCTATCATCTGCTGAAGTAGAGCAGATAGGCCTATGCATAATACGTTAGGATAGTAGTGTGGGAGTTAATGGGCAATATGGCCACAGTGGAAAGATGGTATTTATTTCCGTTTTTCTTAACAGCTTCGCGTAATCACCGCGTAGGTAACAATAAATCATTTTAACACGCTAATATCATATGACATAGAAAGCCGAATAACCTTTTTTTACCCCTCAAAAGTCTTACTACAAGCAACACCTAGAAGCTCCTTATAGTTTTTCCATACCACCTGCTGTTGAAAATTTAGCTAAATCATTCTCTGAAACTTTCCGGTGATCTACAGTCACTCCCTTGTCTTTCTAATAGCTAAATAGGCACCTCAAGTCCTGTCGTAGACGGTGAAACATTGTCTGTAGTGAATTGAAGCTCGTCCCGTAGTTTGGTACATCTTTCGGACTGCTATACTACCCGCCTACAAGCAAACTAATCATCAGACTCTCGTCATTGCCTCAGCCGTGACGTCACCTAGTTATCCCATCCCACACGGTCTGCAACAAACGGATATCGAATATTATAGCGCAGTGAAAGTAATTGCATACCCACCTCTCTTTCCTCAGATTGACAAGTGTGTTATATAGTCCCCGATTAACAACTTCAAATTTGAGGTCGTGCTTCAGTAGCTGAAAGGAGGGGAGAGATCACTCCAGCAACTTGGACCTCAGTGAACGTCTGTACGAGTATTCATGTTTGCCACTACTCCCGACATCTCCCAGCCACGAGGTAGGAAAAGAGTATGCAAGTCGTTTCACCTTGGTCCATCCTTGACCTCCAACTAACTACAAAGATTTCGTTCCAGACCCTGAAGGGGTTTGGTGAGCCTCTTAGAGGATAACGCGTCTGCCAGGTCAGTGCGATTTGGAGCGATGAAGGTGATGTATGGAGAGGGTGAGAGGGGAGGTGGCCATTGCTTATACTTGGAACTGTTCCGGCATTCATTTTTATGCAGAAGATGGGAAACCACGGAAAACCATTATCAGCACAGCCGAAGGTGGAGACCAGCCACTCTCCGTCTACTGAATACAGTGGAACCACGGTGGACCCGTGGCTGCCACTCCTCTGCTTGATTGGAATGCAGAGTTTTTGGACCATGGACCATCCGTGGCCACCTATAGGCCGAAACCTACTCTGCATCCACTAACAAACGTTTACTGCATCAGGCCTTATGGTCACTGAGTGTTAGCTTGTGTTAACGTATTCCTACTACTCCCCACTGCAACTGGGAGATTGCTCTGTGTCTTGTCAAGTGATTTGTTTCACTCACACATTATCTAAATACTGTTTTAACTAACCATTCAATTCAATTCAAAATACTTTTACTGGATAGCCTTTGTGAGCACTGAACCTTCATAGAGAGGTTTCTCTTTGCATTCCCAGGCTAGAATAATTAATTTTTCCTTAGTGCTGTGTAAAATTTTAAGGAGTTTGAAGGGAACTGTACACAATGTTTTCTTTTCTGTAGGATAAAACGCTCCGAAATCACAGTACCTGCATTAGTAAGGAGTTTGGTAATTTGTTAGCACATTTTAAAAATTAAATCCTTTAACCTTTCTTCATTATCGGAAGAAAATTAACTAAGTCTTTGTAAAATTAATCTTATTCAAGCATTCACCCTTTTAATTCAAGCAATTTTTGGAATGTCACTGCTTTCTTCCTTTCTAAATTACCTGATGTTTCTTGAATTATGTTTGTTACTACCAAATGTGTATAAGTAACACTCCGTATTCGTCTATGAAGTTGCAATGTTTCCCTTTTGATAAGAGTTATCCCTTGCTCTGATTGTAATTTTCTATTTGGGTAATATTTTAAAAATATGTGCTAACTTTGTTATGGTGGCTTTTCTCCCCCTTTTCTTCATGTCCTATTCAATGTTATAGAACAAAATGGGTGGTTTTGAGTTTTACATCCCTTAAAACTGCGTGAAATTATCTGCATCGCTTAGCCTGATGCGGGTCTTTCTATTTGAAGCTCATAGGCGTCTGGGTGTAAGAAATTGATAATGAGGTATGGAGAAGGTGAAACTCAGTGTCAGCATATAGGCTCCGTATGAACACTACTACACTGAAGATAGGTGATTACCATCTACATCACTGTCCTACTGGCCGGTGAAATATCTTCTACCAACAGGAGCTCGAACCAACTAACTGCAGTGTTAGTCCATACAGACTTGATATGCTGCTAGGCTTGAAGGTTTCGACGTCATATTTTATATTACCATCTATCTCAGATCTGTCTTTTAGGCTGATGACACTGCAAATTTCACAATGTTAACGGGTAAGCCTGGTTGCTTCGGGTTAATGAGCTATAGTTTTAAGTGGATTTTGCACATTCGTTCCGTGCCATGAACCATGATATAGATAATTATGTTTCATCCTGTTTCAAATCATACTCTAGAAGTTTCTAACCCGTAACCTACCTCTCAAGTGCTTTTAAGACATACAAAACGATTAGGCCTACATATCTGAGTTTTTAAATAACAGTAGATATCCAGACTGTAATATTTGCACTTCTCATTCAGTTTTCAAGATCACCATAGCGGTTATGAAAAACTTCCTTTTAATAACAGAACGTGATACCTATAATCATTTCATTGTGCATGACAGGTCAAGAAACCTAGAGAGGTAGTCCATACTTATTGAACTCAAGAGCTGTAGCAGTTAGCAAACAATAAACTTACATTTCTTGCATCGCTTTTGTTCTCCTTTTATTACCCGTGAAATAGCCCGGGTCTACTCTTATTTCACCTCCGAGTACTCAGTCGGGTCTGCACCTGACATAATTTGCCCACTCTACACTGCTGTGTCTGAGAAATGTGATCTGAAATGATCCCTGAACGAGCCGTCTTAGCCATCAAAAATTAACCTAGTGTTCACTGCTTTGAAGTCTGAGGGAACATTAGAGCTATATGACTCTGACTTTCCGACTTACAATCGAACTCGCATCCTTTCAAGTAGACCGACAAGAAACACTGTTAAATTTCCTACCTCATCCATTGGGATTAGGTTGAAGCTTTTAAAAATAAATATCATCTTCCTGATAAGAATTACCATGCCACTGAAAATCGAACATTGAAAATTCAGGTTAAGAGACAGGACTTGAAGCTAGTCTTATGTAAACGGACTATGACTAACTTTGATAATAGAGTGCTACCGATGTTACGTATGTCCGCTGTCACCCCTGTTAAGCAGCTCTAAGTCAGCAGGCTGGTGCTGAGGCACTTAGTATCACGACGACCATGCGAAGTAAGCAACTCATCTCGCAGGGATCTGGTACTAACTAAAGCGAACTTACCTTCGCTTTATGTCTTCAAAAATTGAGACAGGCTAGCTCTCTCTGTTTAGGCCCTCCTCGCGATAGGGTTTGTAATGGGAAATTCAATAATAATAATAATAATAATAATAATAATAATAATAATAATAATAATAATAATAATAATAATAATAATAATAATAATAATAATAATAATAATAATAATAATAATAAGTAATATATACCATGTACACCAAATTGTGTGTTAATGCAATAGGATTTTACGCCCCACTAACTACAGCTACGGTTTCCAAAGAAGTCGAATTAGCAGAATTTTTTCCCACATGAGTTCTTTGGTAAACCTACCGACAAAAGGCTTAGGGAAGACTGTTTTACCTTTGAACACTTTTGCAATTTTCTTAAATAAATCAGATATTTTTTTCATATTTTATTGCTCACTATGTAAGATTAACATGTTTTTTAATTAAATCATGCACCAGTTATTATACTGGGCCACATATTTTCTATTAATTGAAAAAAGAATTATAGAGAACAATCGTTCAAACGTACAGGATTGTCGTGTACCTTTGAACACACCCTCCTTTTACCTTTGAACATTGGTCATCAGTCAGATATTGAGAGGAATAGAGTGAATATATAGTACTTGTTCACAAGGCTAAACGTTGCTTAAACAATTAAGTACCAAGTAGCTCTGAAACTAAGCATAAAACAATAAATTCACAATTTAAGTCATGTACCCTCGCTTGACATATTTACTGCTACAAAAATTAATCTCAAAAACTAGCTGCTCATTCTGTCTTCGTGATGAGCTAAAGTGCATTGGTTTTGGTACTTTCATTACTATATCAGATTCACTAACGTCAAAAATTCCCTTCCCCTCGTAAATGAATTTATTAGTTTCCCTCATACGTTTCAAATATTTCACTTGACATTCAGAAATTTCAGTCACAGTCAACTATTTCTGCGAAAAAAGTAATCAGGATAGCCTTTCATTTTCAAAAACTGAACTAACACCAATGCAGTTATTCATTTCAAATACCTCCTGTTCCTTCAAATCATCTAAATCTCTCGAAATATCAGCCACTATGTCATCACATTCATCACTGCTGTCTTTAACATTCTCACACCCTAAATCTTTATCCTCTGAATCACTCTGTAGAACTTTCTTTCAACTTTTTCTTGACCTCACTGATTTTGCTTTTTTTGCATTAATTTGTTTGTCTTTTCTCACTCTAATCTCCTCCTTTCCTGGTGTGTCTGTGATTATCTGTGTTCTTCCCTATTTTCTTCCCCGTTTGCTAGACTTTCTTCGAGCACGGATACGGTTGAATTTCCACTGGAGAAACTGGGATTGGGTTTTCATGCGACACCTGGCCCATGGGACTTTATGGACGTGTATAACTTAACCTTCTGATGATTGATGTGGAAAATTACGAAGCGATCGTGAATTTAAAGAATTTAATTGTGTTCCTAGGGATGTCTGATTTGTGGTTGTTTTGTGGTGCCAGGGAGAAAATTCTGCATAGTTGTGTCTGGCATAGAGCTTTGTGTGAATGAACCGTCGGTTACATATGATCCCAGGAAGTCATCTTCTGTGAAAACACCTGGATCTAATGGGAAGATACCAGTAGCTTTGAAACCACTGATTATATTGCTTGTGCTGAAAGCATGGTAATAGATTTTACCAACAAGCTCAGCAACTCCATAAATGTCAAAAGTCCTCCCAGGGATATTGGGATGCCATAAATCAAGAGCCTGATAATAGAAAGTCTTAAATGGTCCGAAACCTGTGCGATCAAGGGGCTGCATTTTATTGGAAGCATGTGAAGGGAGAGTCAGCATAACTATTCCAACTTCTCTGGCACTTTGAATGGCTGGTAAACTTAGATGTGACTCGTGATTATAAAAAATTATCAGAACAGGCTTCTCCTTGGAGGGATTTGTGTGTTTAATGGAATGCTCCAAGAACCGTAAGAAGCACTCCTCATTAGCCCATATAGAGGAAATCGCTACTCCAATAGTTCAACTAGGGGAACCTTGAAGCATGAAATGCTAAAAGTTGACTCTGGGGAAAATCAACATAGGAGGAATGTGGTTCCCGATGGCATTTATTGCAGTTATCATAGTCACGGTGGTTCCACGTTCAGCAGAAGTGGTAGCTCCCATTTGCTTCATGCCCTTTGGAGATAGAACACTTGATGTCTCTTGCACAGTTGATAAACCTGTCTCATCTACGATGTAGATTCTTTCTGGAGGTATTGGCCCAAACACAGCATGTACATCTACTACATTATTATAAAAGGGGAAAACATTTGATTGGTTGAAGCTGGTAGCTCGTGAGAGACTTGTTGCCTCAGGTTTTCTTAGAGAAAGTTTGTCACAGTGACGCTTCATAAAAAGACGCATCCACTCTTGTCCTGGTACTTCATTAGTTTTCCACTGACGTGGGATTCATTTTCTATTAGCAACTGCATACATGCATGCTTATTCTAGAGCGGCCTTTTTACTTAGGCCATAATTCATTTTGGCAGATACCTGCAAATAGTCAACTAAAGCTTCCTCCTCCTCTTCAGAAAAAACTTTCTTGGTATCATAGTGAACATTATAATTATGAAAATGGCTCGGTTGATCCCGAGTTCCTGTACAGCTTTAAATGCTTGTGTAGAGCACCCAATTTCATACCATAAACATTGCATGCTTCACGCAAGGA
This sequence comes from Anabrus simplex, assembly GCF_040414725.1. Taxonomy (NCBI): domain Eukaryota; kingdom Metazoa; phylum Arthropoda; class Insecta; order Orthoptera; family Tettigoniidae; genus Anabrus; species Anabrus simplex. The sequence continues at coordinate 571,316,411 of NC_090266.1, forward strand.
AATACGTTTGCTTGTTGATGCCGTAACAGCAGCCACTGCTGCATTCGTTGAATCTGCATCAATGGGATCTCTCTTCTTGCCCGTTTTACTCCTCGGCGTTATTAATGGAATAGAAGGAATCCGTAACAATAATTAACCATTATTATACGTAAGCTACGATACTTCAATCTGTTATATCCAGATAAAGCACAATCATATTAAAAATCTGGTGTACATTTGAACAGTTTTCGTGTTCAAAGGTACAATATGCACTAGTGTTCATAGGTACAACATGTGGTGTTAGTAAGTAAAAGCCATTCTACTGACATTTAGGTTAAGTTAATCCTGAAAAATATTGCTCGAGCATACTAACCAATTGATAGATAATCAGACTGTGTTTGTATAATTTGAGTATCTCGGATACATTTGCACTTATCAAATGAAAACTTGGCTCACTAAATGTACGTTCACAAGACCAAAAACTCACAAGATTTATTACAAAGAAAACAAGTCATGGAAGCTCACTTAGCAAGAATAGATGCTCTATCTGTTATCAGCTTGATGAACTAATGCAACTGGCAGCCACTAGATGTCTCTGTAATTCTCAAAAAGCATATGTGTTCAAAGGTACGTTGTTTCATAGGTACAACAGTCTCCCCACCCTCAAATACCACCAGACTGAGTTGTGATCGAATCCGCTATGTAGGGCTCAAACGTCCAGCGTTCCACCACTTCAGCTTCTCAGTCTCGCGTTAGAAGAGAGTGAGATAGTACAACGAGCCAAGTCTCAGATTCGGTAGAGTTCAAAGCTGCCACCAAAACAAATCCCCGTTTCCCTATTAGCTCATAAGAGCTCTTTAGCCGTTGTATCCATATGAGCCAGTTAGTCCTTTAGCCCTTTAACCCTTTAGCCAATGCGTGCTCTTCAGTCTATTAGAACCTCCTATTCCTTTAGCTTATACGAAGCCTTTGGTATTGCACCCAAATTGCCTTAGGCGGTATGGTGCATTATTGAATTCAATTATTTCTGATTAGAAACGAAGTAGCATTCGACGATTCTAGCGAGGACTGCAGAAAAGCCACAGCTCACCGACATAAAAAAATGTAAGCCACCTTAGCAGAGGTACAGCACGTTCTATTGGGGGTCGTTAAGCAATTATGTCATAAATGCACTTAGCAAGGAGTTGTACCCTGCACCGGTGAGCACTCGCCGCACCCTGCGAACCGAAACTTTCTAAATTTTCCACGCATCTTTGTTAGACAGAGAAACCTGACATGTGCAAAAAGGAGATAGGATAGCCGAAATCATTTGAATTAAATGAGTAGGCACCGTAGAAAAGTGGCTCAGCCAATCAAATTGCTCCATTTTTAAGCGCCAAAATTTCCGCTGAGAATACTTTATTCTAACTCGGGGGTTTATGTAAGATTGCGCGTCAACTGGGCTTTTATTGACTGTATCGGAGTGAATATAACTTTTGGTGCACTTGGTTAAATTAATTACACCGTAAGTAAAACACAGTTATCGTGTGCGACTGATCACGTGTTGATGGCGTGAATACAAACGGAAGTGAACAAAGTGCCGCCATCAAACAAATGGCCGTCGTTAATTTAATCGAACCCACGTCAAGTGAATTATGCAATACGGTACGATCGTATAGCTGATCTCTGCTCCCTACCGTGATACCAGAAAAATAAGGAACAAAGGACACCTGTTAATGACTAGTCGAAGCCACTGGATTAATTTTGTGACGCACCGTGATATCACCGGAAGTTGAGTTAGGAATACGTAGTCGGACCGAAGGTTTATAACAGAGAGATGAACCGAACTCGCAGTACGTGAGCAGTCAGTCAGTGATCAGTGTGAGAGTGAGCAGACAGTCGGTGAGCGGTCAGTAGGCAGTCAGTCAATCAGTCTCAGTACGATTAGCCGTGTGCGTGTCCAACCGACTTCGAGTGAACGCCAGGCAACCGACAATTCAGGACTTACAGCAATATAATCTGGAAATGTGAGTGAATATTAATAAACAACGTTCATTCACTTTCAGTGGAGAGGATAGGGTCTGAGCAGGTGAAATCCTTAGCGTAATAACGTGCCGTTTCCTAGGACAAAGTACGATTTGATAATAGAAGGTGCAAATACATATACGAGATAAAAGTAGACAGTTTATATTAAAAAGAGTGGAGTTAGACGTACTAGTAGATGAGCTGTGTATGTTCTAAAACAACGGGTTCTACGTCAGAATTTTCCCGCGCTTTTGGCGGGAAATTTGAATATTTTCTGAGTCAGCAGTAATTTGTTGTGCAAGCGAAATCATTGACTCCCAATCAATGACACCATTGTGACGTCAAACCTTACCTGCGTGAGCAGGCCTAACCACACCTAGATAACTTATGACGTCACGATGAAGACTTAACCTAAATTTCAACAACCACAGTGGGTTAGGTTAAGGACCGAGGTCTATTGGGAGGGTTGAGAGGGTCCTCTCCTCCCTCCCAAGGGGCTATCACCCAGCCTCCTACCAAAATTAGTGGAAGGGAGAGAGATTTCATTATCTCCCAGAGGACCACCTCCCGTTCCTCAACAAAAATATTGCCGGCTTCTTAGCCAGGCATGATAACCTTCCTTACGGAAAGTGGCAGAGAGCTGTTCTCGCTGTATTTTATAGCGTGGTCGTGCGGGTGAGGATGTGGAAAGTTGCGGGGGGAATGTTAGTGCGCCTGCGCTGGGGGAGGAGATTACAGGGCAGTCTCGCGGCGATCATATCTTTACAGAGCGCTCCCACGTGGGTCTTGCGGCAACTTCGTGAGTTACTGTAAACAAATGACTATCAGATCCCGCTACAGACATAACAGAGCGCTCCCAAGCGGTTAAGAAGAAAAGCAGGGGGTGCGCTGCCTAGCAGTTAGTTGCTAATGTGGCTAACAGATCGCGCACTAGCAGTTAGTTTAGTTCGCTTATTTTCAGCTAGGTAGGGCATGCGAGCAAGGTGGCTGACAAGCGCGTATCCAACCGCCAATATTAAACATATTTTATGGGTTTAGAAACTACGCAGTCTGTTGTTATCTTACCTCGTCAATAAAGTTAAAATCCAGATGTACTTAATAATGAACAGGAAAGTTAAGAACAGACCTCATACAATTGGTTGTGTTCTGAACGGAAAGGAACCGTATGCTCGTAGAGTGAGAGGTGCGTGATGCGAGGAGGGAGACTATGGAGCTTACTTCTTACAGTTATCTCTGATGGGCGGATGTGAAAACACATTTTACTGCTCACTCTTAACGGCTAAGAGTTAAAAAGACTGCCTATTGCTCATGCGTAGGGGTAGCATACGTGCACAACAAGACATTGTGCACTCTGTCAGTCAAGTAATAAAGTTTGTAACAAAATGACTGACACATCGGACTGCATCTTCTGCTAGTTTGCGCATTTGAGCAAGATGGTAGCTTTACCTGCCAATATACAACTGTTGTGTGTGTTTATACACATACATTCCCTGATGTTATGTTCCCTGTTCATAGAGGAAGAGAGGTGTGCGAGGTAGTGGGAATACATTGTGCGTAGAGGGCAACGGACAGCATGCATCCTCTACCAAGTACCAGAAGTGAGAAAGATGGCGGCACACTTGGCAATTTTGAATGCTTGCAACCTATATTTTGTGCTCTGAACATGGCCTGTCGGTTGTTATCTTACCTTGTTCATAAATTTCAAATCAGCATGTGTTTTGTAATGAACAGAAAAGATTTGAACAGTCAGCGTGTTAACCTTACCAATAAGTTACCTTACGTGTTCAACTCCTACAACGGGAGTCAATAAAGATCGCGTAGGAGGTTAGGTTAGCGTTTCTAGTAACAAAGTTAGGTTATAATATCATAATGACATTCTAACCTCAATTAAATGTCATCGAACTGATTACGTTTTTTAACAGCAAACGGTAAAGGGGTTTTTTGAGGTTAGGTTAAGTTAGGTAAACACACGTGTTAACCTTACTTCCAGGTCACCTATCACCCCGTCCAGCAGCGAAATTAGCTGAAGCCTACAAGAATTAAATCGTTTAAAGCATGGACAAAAAGCACATACCATTTTTGTTATTTTTATTCACTTTGACAAGTCTGTAATACTTAGGTCATTGATGTCTTGGAACTGAAAAATAACTTACGTATGAAGTAATACATCCCATACTATTTACGGTAAAGAACACACAATATAAGTTAAATGATTGAAAATTGTTTTTGCAGCGGAGTCGGAAATTTGTCCTGCAGTAGTTCTTCCTAGATTCTGCGTGGATGCAATGATACGCAGACTAGCTAGATGATACCTTTCAGGAACTCCGCAACTATAGCAGCTAGCTCTAGCACACATGCATTGGAGTGTGCCAGACTCAGCTAGACTCAGCTATACTCTAAACGGTTGTACTTAGTTCATTCCCTTCACCTCCTCACACCCATCACATGTAGTTAGCTAACGGTATGACTCATGTCTATGAAGTTAACTGAGTTGGGAATCAGGCATAAGCTTAATTTTGGCACGCATGCTTCATATGTGATTCAACAACTATACACATGCATTCCAACACGCAAGAATCGGCTTACGACTCAGCATATAACAGGCATACAAAAAAAAACTGGTTCTTGAAGACATTATTAATTAAATAACACATTTACGGATGCTTAACACATAGAAAATCTTAAATTCGCTACGAGCAGACACACGTCTAATGATGTACGGAATTCAATCACATTATAGTATGATTTAACCACATTATACTTAGTCCGTGATAATAATAATCTTTATTTCCGTATTTCTTAATCTGTTTACGCTCCAGCGTTGGTTTATTCACCTGCGACTCAGCTAGGGATCGTACCTCTTCCGCCTCAAGGGCAGTGTCCTGGAGCGTGAGACTTTGAGTCAGGGGATACAACAGGGAGTAGGACCAGTACCTCACTCAGGTGGGCCCCACCTACTGAACTGACCTGCGGCTTTGTAGAGGGATGGGAGGATTTGAAGGGATAGTCAAGGAAGAGGGAAGAAAGCAGCCGTGGCTGCATTGAGGAGACGTGGGAAACCACTTCGATGAAGGCTAAGGTGGGAATCGATCGCATCTCTACTCAGTTAATCGCCCGAAGCTGAGTGGACTCCGTTCCAGCCATCATACCTATTTTCAAATTTTCGTGGTAGAGCTGGGAATAGAACCCGGGCCTCAGGTGAGAGGGGGGTGCAGCTAAACATCACAACCACTACATCACAGAGGCGAACAGCAGCAATAACACTAATAATAATAATAATAATAATAATAATAATAATAATAATAATAATAATAATAATAATAATAATAACAATAATAATAATTTTCTACGGTTCTTCACTACTTGTAGGGTGGCAGGTGCGAACTGATATGTACATGTGTATTTCCCTAATAAAGCGCGTTGTCAGAAAATGAAGAGGAAAGTATTGAGGCAAACATAAACACAAACACTCAGTCTTTGAGTCAGAATAATTAATTAAACGAGAATAAAATCTCTAACGCAGGCAGGAATCGAATCCGGGACTCTCTGAAGCGAAGGCTTCAACGCTGACTAAGGATGAGTTGACCCGGTTCGTGACAGAGCTGAGAATCGAACCCAAAACCCAGCCAGGTCAGGGATTTTGATATGTATCTAGGTGCTGGTTCGAGGTACGACTCTAACACACACTAAGAAAGCAATGAGAAACTACTTCACTGCTTATTCCCCCAACCCCTAGCTTAGTGAGTAAAGCAGCAGTAGCTGTAGCTACACACGCATTGCAGTATGCCAGAATCAACTAAACATAGCTAAGCTACCATACAAGATTGAGAAATGACACGGTAGGCTTAACACACTGATATAGTCTATAATAGCATCTTCTGGCTCAGTAAAGAAAGCGACGATATCTGTCGCAATAGACATTATATATTATAAGTTTTGTTGCGAATGAAAATTTCGTGGTGATGGGTGGCAACGATAATATACTTTTTTTTTGCTACGGGCTTTACGTCGCACCGACACAGATAGGTTTTATGGCGACGATGGGATAGGAAAGGCCTAGGAGTTGGAAGGAAGCGGCCGTGGCCTTAATTAAGGTACAGCCCCAGCATTTGTCTGGTGTGAAAATGGGAAACCACGGAAAACCATCTTCAGGGCTGCCGACAGTGGGATTCGAACCCACGAACTCCCGGATGCAAGCTCACAGCCGCGCGCCTCTACGCGCACGGCCAACTCACACGGTACTATAATATTTGACATAATAATTTGATGACGTGTTTCACAAATAACTATTTATTAAAATGTATAAAGTCAGATGATAGGGATAATAATACTATTACGGTTTGGACGAGTTACTTAGACAACTCTAAGTTATGGAATTTTCGAAGTTTTCATTATAACGTCAGAAGTGGTGGAAATGTATGTCCATGGGAGGACCTGTCATTGACAGCCATACAGTAATAAAATAATTGGTAACTTATAAGAAATAGATTATAAATATTTTGTGATCTTTACGCAACAGTGAGTTAATTGATACAGTGTGGACCAGATGCGTAGAAGTGAGTTGAGGTCTGATATAAAGGGAAATGTCGAGCACTATGAAAATCTTGTCCAATAATGAGAAAGTAATAAAACCCCGCAAGTGGGAGGAAAATGTTACATTGAGGTACGAGTGAAAACAATCTTGGATTAACAAGTGACGATCTACGCGCCGTTATGAGAGCCCATTATTACGAGTAAGGGTGGAAAGCATACCTATAAACAAAGCTGCGAGGAAATAATCAGAGGGAAATAGAAATAAGTATCTACGTTGACAATAAGGGATGATATATAGAAGGATACAGCTTTGTAATATAGAGTAATGCTCGAACCCTGGATATAAAGGCCGCCATAATCACAACATCCAGACGCACTGGGAATATTTAGTTGATATTGTGTT